>NC_058519.1:199097253-199723920 GCF_904849725.1 Hordeum vulgare subsp. vulgare | reverse complement strand
GAAGAAGAAGAAAAAGGAGGAGGAGGAGGAGGAGGAGAAGGAGAAGGAAGAGGAGAAGGAGAAGAAGGGGAAGAAGGAGAAGAAGAAGGAGAAGGAGAAGGAGAAGGAGCGGGAGCTCCTTCTCCTTCTCCTTCTCCTTCTTCTCCTTCTTCTTCTTATCCTTTTGTCCCCTTCTTCTTCTCCTCCTCCCTCTCCTCCTTCTTCTTTTCCTTTTTCCTCTTCCTTGCTTTCATTTTCCTCTTTTTCTATTCTTGTCCCCTTCTTCGGGCTAAATTGGCTAAGAATGCCTTTTTGGAGCTAATTATGTCATTTCGAGGATAATTAGCTAAGTATAGGTCATTTATTATTAAATAGGCCATTTTGGAGCTAACTAAGCTAATTATGTCATTTAGGTGGAACCCTAGCTAACTATAGGAGAAGAGAAAGAGAAGAAGAAATAAAAGAAGGAGGAGGAGGAGGAAGAGGAGAAGAAGAAGAAAAAGGAGGAGGAGGAGGAGGAGGAGAAGGAGAAGGAAGAGGAGAAGGAGAAGAAGGGGAAGAAGGAGAAGAAGAAGGAGAAGGAGAAGGAGAAGGAGCGGGAGCTCCTTCTCCTTCTCCTTCTCCTTCTTCTCCTTCTTCTTCTTATCCTTTTGTCCCCTTCTTCTTCTCCTCCTCCCTCTCCTCCTTCTTCTTCTCCTTTTTCCTCTTCCTTGCTTTCATTTTCCTCTTTTTCTATTCTTGTCCCCTTCTTCGGGCTAAATTGGCTAAGAATGCCTTTTTGGAGCTAATTATGTCATTTCGAGGATAATTAGCTAAGTATAGGTCATTTTTTATTAAATAGGCCATTTAGGAGCTAACTAAGCTAATTATGTCATTTAGGTGGAACCCTAGCTAACTATAGGAGAAGAGAAAGAGAAGAAGAAGTAAAAGAAGGAGGAGGAGGAGGAAGAGGAGAAGAATAAGAAAAAGGAGGAGGAGGAGGAGGAGAAGGAGAAGGAAGAGGAGAAGGAGAAGAAGGAGAAGGAGAAGGAGAAGGAGAAGGAGAAGGAGCGGGAGCTCCTTCTCCTTCTCCTTCTCCTTCTTCTCCTTCTTCTTCTTATCCTTTTGTCCCCTTCTTCTTCTCCTCCTCCCTCTCCTCCTTCTTCTTCTCCTTTTTCCTCTTCCTTGCTTTCATTTTCCTCTTTTTCTATTCTTGTCCCCTTCTTCGGGCTAAATTGGCTAAGAATGCCTTTTTGGAGCTAATTATGTCATTTCGAGGATAATTAGCTAAGTATAGGTCATTTATTATTAAATAGGCCATTTTGGAGCTAACTAAGCTAATTATGTCATTTAGGTGGAACCCTAGCTAACTATAGGAGAAGAGAAAGAGAAGAAGAAGTAAAAGAAGGAGGAGGAGGAGGAAGATGAGAAGAAGAAGAAAAAGGAGGAGGAGGAGGAGGAGGAGAAGGAGAAGGAAGAGGAGAAGGAGAAGAAGGAGAAGAAGAAGGAGAAGAAGAAGGAGAAGGAGCTCCCGCTCCTTCTCCTTCTTCTTCTCCTTCTTCTTATCCTTTTGTCCCCTTCTTCTTCTCCTCCTCCCTCTCCTCCTTCTTCTCCTTCTTCTTCTTATCCTTTTGTCCCCTTCTTCTTCTCCTCCTCCCTCTCCTCCTTCTTGGAGCTAACTAAGCTAATTATGTCATTAGATGGAAGTCTAGCTATTTTGCAGCTAACTAAGCTAATTATGTCATTAGATGGAAGTCTAGCTATTTTTTATTAAAACACTAGAAATAACATACGTAAGTTAGGGTGAAGCACGGTGGCTCTGGCTTGTTTCACCTGGAGAAGGCCGCCCTGGAGAAGGCTCGACTGTAGAAGGGTCGTGCGATGCGTTTCGGGACATATTCTGCACCAAACATCGTTTGCAATGTGTAGTTAGGATGAGAACACTCTTAAGATCACTCCACTGAAATGAAACTCACCGTCCCCACCACGTTAATGACTGGCATCGGCGGAGGGACTTGGCCGTTCTTCTCGCACATAGACTGTACATTTGGTTTCGACAAGTCAAACTTTTTATTTATTAATGAAACGGACATTCAAATGCAAGATTTGAAATAACATGAAGAAGAAACTTACCACGAAGAGCTCGTATATGGCCCTGGTAGACGCTTCATTCCGTGCCCTCTCCGCCTCCACCAATGCAGTCGTCCTCTCCTCCAGCTCCCTAATTTCCTTATCCTTCTCCGCCATAGCCGCCTGCATTGCCGCTCTCTCTTTCTGAATAGCAGCCTGCAACACAACTCATTGTTAGCAATGTAATCATATTGGTTCCAACGCACAACATAATGCGGAAAGATAGTTGAGTCCATTAAACTAACCTCGATGGCGAGCTCGACTGGCCGTGGACGACGTGTTATCTCCGGACAAGAGCTCGTTTGGCGTGCCTTTATCTGCCGGAGAGTGCTAGGACAACGTATAAGGCCGTCTCCAATGGCGAGCGAGCCATGGGGCCTCCCATTGCCAGCTATCATCACCAGCTCTGGATCAATAGGCCCCTCGCTCGGGTTAAAGTCCTCCCCTTTCCTCGCCTTCCCGTGATCTCTGTACTTCACGAGCTTGTCGTGGGAGGAGATGTTGGTGAAGTTTTCTGGATGCTCGAGGTCAGACTGAGAGAATGCCTTGACCTTCTTGTACGAGGCAGTATGGGCCATCGCATAAAGGTCGTACATCTGTGGCGCCTCCGTCTTATTGTGACGCGCCTAAAAGAGAGAGAGCAGAAAATTGTATTGGTAAAGGGCTCAAGATAGCATTAAGAATGAATTGCATGAGGCATGAAGCAAACCACATACCCAGTTCTCGCCAAATTGGATTAAGTTGACGCTCCCTTGATGGTGTGGCACGCCAACCATTTTGCCACGCCTCTCCTTGGCGTTGTTGTGGCGGGTCTCCCACGTTTCGGAGCACCACTGGTCCACCAAGGCCTCCCAACAATCCATCTTATCCACACACCATCTCGGGGGCACCTAAGTTAATAAAGAGAAAATTGAGTGCGTAAGAACCAAATCAAGGAAACTAACTACAAAGCCTTAATAATATGTAATTACCTTCATGTAATGCTCCTTCTCCATCTTAGCATCACGGCACTTCGCCTTATCAATCCTAATACGCCGCGTGGCATAGTAGTCTCGAACAGCCTGCACCCGAGCCTCGTGCCGAAAGTTTTGAAGTAGGCGGCGACATTCGGTTTCGATAACCTTTGCCGCGTCGTCCTCGTATCCCTCCTCACACCTGTAGAAGGTCTGCAAACGAGACAACACCGATTAGTACAATAAATAGCTATGGTTAATTTATAATTGTGTGAAAGAGAAATTACCCAAAACTTTCGGATCACCATGTCCGCCCTCGTGTCACACAAAACACCGTCGATCTCCACCTCCGGCGGGGCCGGGGCACCCAAGTAGTGCTCCCAGGTCATCCCTACCTCTCGCTCCCGACCGGGCAACGTAACAAACCCTGGGAAGTTTTGACGGCAAAGAACACCGAGGACGCTGTTGGGCTTGCGGACACCCTTGGCAACAATCCAACCCCTACAGTATGACAAATTGAAGCCAAAACGTTAGATATTTGAGAAAACGCGAAGGCAAAAGGTTAAATAAGAGTAAATTAACTTACTTGTCCCCATTTGGCCTAATCGACCACCTCTGGTCGGGGGTCGCTGGCACGAGCGGGAGCCCCGAACTACCACGCTGGTAGACGGTATCCCACTGGGTATCCCCCTCACCCAGCTCCTCGTCGCTACCAGCATGGCCAGTTGGCTCAGGCCAGGTATCCCACTGGGTCTCTTGGGACGTACCCTCATCCCTGCTGTGCTCCGCAGTCGTGTGGAAGGAAGCCTCTGGGACACGAGTCTCGTGGGCCAAAGGCTCGTCGACCTGAGGCTCGTCGACCCGAGGCTCGTGAACCGGAGACCGTGTAGCCTCCACCTCAGACGAATCCACCCTAGAAGTCCTCCTGTGCTCAGGTGAATCAGCTTGGGGTGGTGGCGGAGACCGTGTAGCCCTACCTCTCCCGCGGCCACGTGTACCTTTAGTACAACATAAATACCAACATGAGTAATAAAATACCAATATGCATACAACATGAGTACAACATAAATACCAACATGAATACAACGTGTACCTTTAGTGCCTCTCGGCTTCGCGGGTGGTCGACCTCCTCTCACGGGGGCCGCTCCTTGCATAGTAGAGAGCAACACTCTCCGAAGAGGCGAGGCAGGAATGGAAGTACCCATCCCATCACCCGCCGACGAAGAAGCAGCCGCGGCATGCTTTCGACCCTTTCCCACCATCTTTCAACACCTGTCATGACAAAGAGTAAATGAAATTAGTACAACATAAATACCAACATGACTAATAAAAATTGAATACCTAACATGAACTCAAAATTTATATATAGTATAATAGTTGAATACCTGACATGAACTAATAACAATCGTCCTCGTCTATATATGCTTCGGGGTCAATAAATGCATCATGATCATCACTATCATCAATAAATGCATCATCATCATCACTATCTAGAAGAACATGTGGAAGGCCACCATTATGTAATCGGTCAAGAAGTGACAGGTCATCCGCAGCAGTAACCTCTTCTTCTTCCAGCTCTTCCTGTTCGGGCTCAGGGGTTAAGACGGATTCACTGTCGCTGTCTACTTCAATGTTCTGGGGTGAAGTAGAGCGGTTCTTGAAACGTTTCTTGGACATACGTGTTTCTTGGAAGAATTCTCCTTCATATGTGTCTGGGTTAATGTGAGGTTCGTAATCCTCTTCATTGAGGGTAGGTGGTCTAAAATGTGGTGGCACTTCATAAACGACATCCCAACCTTTGAGATTTGGATCAGTTTGGCAGGCCCACGGTAGATAGAAAACTTGTGTCGCCTGTTGAGCCGTAATATAGACATCGGGAACATCTAAGTGGGTGTTTTGGTTGATTTCGACTAGTCCTATATGTTCATGAGTCCTTCTAGTCTCCCTCGGCTCAAACCAATAACATTTGAATACTACGACGGTCGGTGGGTTTTCACAATAGAATAGAAGTTCATAAATTGCTTCAACCCTTCCATAATACTCGGTGTCTCCTTCGCCGATAGCAGAGACAGAACAATTTGTAGTCTTTAGGTCGGGCATAGATAGCTCTTTGCCAAAGGTACGAAAGTGATACCCGTTGATGTTGTATTTGTCAAATGAACGGACCTTATAGTCAAAACCATTAGCGACTTGTCTCAACTCGGCGTCCATAGACTCTGCATTAGCCTACAAGTTTAATACGAAAGAATGGATGCATTAGCCGCAAATTAGACCAATAAGTCAAATGGGCCCTTAATGGTAATTAATTACCCTTTGTTTGAACCAAGAGATGAAACCAGGATAGTCGCCTCCATGCTTTGCGAGAAGCTCATACTCTTCGACGGAATCCTTTTCGATGACCGCTCCATCCGAGAATTCGGCGACGTATCGACTATATCAAATATCCGGGAATAAGAGTGATTCAAAGCAATTAGAAGTTGCGGAACAATAAATTACCGAGAACTTACTCGATGTACGGCCGCACTTCTGTTAGGTTGGTGAAGATATACAATGAAATGGTCCGCCATTCTTCGACATCCAACGATTTCCCTTTCGAAGCACCGGATGGTGCGAGCTTACCTTTGAATAGGCTGAGGTTGGATCGAACTTTTTCTCGATCGCCATCATTGTACCGAGGCTTCGGGTTATGCAAATGATAATTTTTGGCTTCGTAGTGTGCTGTCACGAAGTTTGCCGCCTCCTCAGTAATGAATGCCTCGGCCATCGATGCTTCAATTCTACGTTTATTTTTACACTTAGCTCGAAGCGTCTTCTGCATCCTCTCAGTTGAGTAGCACCATCGATTTTGAACGGGCCCCCCCATTCTTGCCTCGGTCGGGAGATGCAAAATCAAATGTTGCATTGGATTAAAGAAGCCCGGTGGAAAGATCTTTTCTAATTTGCAGACCAACTCCGGCGCCAACTCTTCCATTTCATCTAGCACGCCAGGCGATAGTTCTTTCGCACAAAGAGAACGGAAGAAATAGCTCAGCTCTGCCAGTACTATCCATTCATCCTCAGGGATAAAGCCACGCAACATCACCGGCATTACCCGCTCAATCCATATGTGCCAATCATGACTCTTGAGCCCAAATATTTTCAATTTCTCAAGACTCGCTCCCCTCTTTAGATTCGCAGCATACCCATCGGGGAACATCAACCGCATTTTCACCCACAATAGCATTTCCCTCATAGCTGGCCTTTCAAGATTGAACCATGCCTTTGGCTTCGCTATGCTTTGCTTTCCTTTCCGTTGTCGCAAGTTTTGCAACGGTCTATCACATAGAGCCTCCAGGTCGATTCTAGCCTTAGGATTATCTTTTGACTTCCCCTCTATGCCGAACAATGTACCAAAAATGGCCTCCGCAATATTCTTTTCAGTGTGCATCACGTCAATGTTGTGTGGGCAAAGGAGGTCTTTGAAGTAAGGGAGATCCCATAAGCATGACTTGTGAGTCCAGGCGTGTTCCGTATTATACCCTTTGAAGTATCCTGGACGCAAAGGATCGGGCTCGAGAGCGTTTAACTGATCAAGGGTCTGTTGGCCTGTCAACGCAGCTGGTGCAGTGTTTTTGACAACTCTACCTTTGATGAAATTCTTCTTGTCTTTTCTGAACTTATGGTCAGGATCCAGGAATTGTCTATGCATGTCGAAGCAAGAATACTTGCGACCAGCCTGCAGCCAACGGAACTGAAGAGCTGCCTTGCATGTGGTGCACGGGAACCTTCCATGCACACACCAGCCAGCGAATAGCGCAAACGCCGGATAATCATGCGTCGAGTACATGTACCACACATGCATTTTGAAATTTGTTTTGGTAGCCGCATCGTAGGTCTTGATCCCATTATCCCAGGCTTCTTGCAACTCATCCTTAAGCGGCTGCATGTACACATTCATATTCTTCCCCGGATAGTTGGGCCCTGGAATTATCAACGTCAGGAAAATGTTCTTTCTTTTCATAATCTCTCCGGGTGGCAAATTTAGTGGAATGACAAATACAGGCCAACAACTGTATTGTGTTGCCGTCATACCATACACATTGAACCCATCCGTGCTGATGGCAACTCTAGGTTGCCTTGGATCTTCCGATTTATCCTTACGTAATGCATCGAAGTGCCTCCACGCAAAACCATCTGAAGTGTGTACCAGCATCTTGTTCCCATCCGCATCTAGTTCGGTTCTTTTGCCCAATTTGTGCCATGTCATCTGTCTGGCCATCTCTTCGACCATAAAAAGACGTTGAAGTCTTGGTACGATTGGCAGATATCGAAGAACACTAATGGGGATTTTGGTCTGATTCTTCTCACCCATGCCGTTGTCTACCACAATATACCTGGAAGAATTGCAAATGGGGCAATAGTTCAAGGCCGCATACTCAAGCCTAAATAAGGCACATCCATTCTCACAGGCATGTATCTTCTCATAGGGCATCTTTAGTACACGGAGGATTTTCTCTGACTGGTACAGGTTTGCAGGCAGTACATGGCCTTTGGGTAGAAAGCGTCCAAATATCGTCATCATCGCGTCGTAGCATTCTCTGCCTAGGTTGAATTGAGCCTTCAGAGCCATTACTTGCGCGATGGCATCCAGCTGACAAAGCTCAGTCTGCTCGTGGAGAGGACGTTTTGAAGACTCCAGCATTTCATAGAAGGCCTTTGCAGATTCCTCCATCTCATCGTCCGAATCCCGAGCATCATCAAAGTCTTGCACCATGTCTTCAATCCCGGTACCATGCTCGTCGGTGCGACGACGAATCACCTCAGCTCTGGCACGTTGGTCAGACTCACCATGAAAAGTCCACACCGTATAATTAGGCGTAAAACCCCACTTCTGCAAGTGTTTACCCATTTCAAACTCTGTCTGCTTTTTCCAGTTGTCGCAGTTGGGACAGGGGCACCATGTTTTTTGCTGGCCATTTGCAAATGCGGCTCTCACAAACCCCCTGGTTTTTGTTAACCATTCATGGGTCATGTCTTTCTGACTAGGGTGACCAGTGTACATCCAAGCACGATCACTCATGTTGCCTAGCTACCTATGGGGGCACAAGAAATAAATACATAATTCATCATCTATATTCATACGCTAATCAAGTTTGTCAGTTTTATTACGTCCATGCAACCTACACGCTAATAGGTAAAGATAGGTCCTAATCCCACCCGAGTATGTGTAGACTGGGTTCGTTTTCCCATGCTCTGCTCCAGATGCGACGCACAATTTCGGCAGCACCTCCCCGCTGTTCTCCTGATACACGTCTCGGCAATAAGCAGAGAGGATGTGTACCCGGAGAACAACAGGGGAGGCACTGACGAAATTCCGCATCGGATCCGGAGCACAGCATACGGGAAAACAAACCAAATCTACACATACTCGGGCTGTCCATGGATAATGTTGGACAATTCGAAAGGATGGCGGTTATAAATATGCAAAGAAATGCATATTTATAGATGTCGCCCTTTCGAACGGGAGACGCATACTGGTCACGCATACTCATGATTGAAGAAACCTATAGATAGCAAGTTTCATCGGCACGAAGACCGGGACAGAGCAAATTAAGGGGGTAGGACGAGAAGTCATTTGTGCTCACCAACAAACGTCCAACGCACGTGGAGGTCGTCGAACAACTGCACATTGAAATTCACCCGATCAACACAAATACGATGTTTTTATAATTAACATGATCGGAAAATATGTGACCTAACTCATAATTTTCAAAACTATGACCCCGTGGGCCTCTGGAAGGCCGAAAAGCACCTTCTCGTTCAAAAGAAGGCAGAAGAGGTGTCGGGGGTCGGGGCTTAGTGGCGTCGGGAGTCAGTGCCGTCGAGGGTCGGTGGCATCGGTGGTCGGGGGTCAGTGGCGTCGGGGGTCCAGGGTTAGTGGCGTCGGGGGTCCAGGGTTAGTGGCGTCGGGTGTCAGTGGCCTCGGGGGTCGGGGGTTGGTGGCGTCGAGCGTCGGGGGTCGGGAGTCGTGGGCCGAGGGGCTGGGTCGGGGGCAGTGGCGTCGGGGGTCGAGGGTTAGTGGCGTCGGGGGTCAGTGGCGTCGGGGGTCGGGGGTCGGGGGTCAGTGGCGTCGGGGGTCCAGGGTTAGTGGCGTCGGGGGTCCAGGGTTAGTGGCGTCGGGGGTCCAGGGTCAGTGACGTCGGTGTCAGTGGCCTCGGGGGTCGGGGGTTGGTGGCGTCGAGCGTCGGGGGTCGGGAGTCGTGGGCCGAGGGGCTGGGTCGGGGGCAGTGGCGTCGGGGGTCGAGGGTTAGTGGCGTCGGGGGTCAGTGGCGTCGGGGGTCGGGGGTCGGGGGTCAGTGGCGTCGGAGGTCGATGGTCGGGGGTCAGTGGCGTCGGGCGTCAGGGGTCGGGGGTCGAGGGTCAGTTTCGGGGTGCCGGGGTTCCCTTTTCCTCTTCTTTCTTCTTCTCCTCTCTCCTCTTTTTCTTCTTCTTCTTCTTCTTCTTCTTCTTCTTCTTCTTTTTTCTCCTCCTACTCCCCCTCCTCTTTTTCTCCTTCTATTCTTTTTCTTCTTCTTCTTCTTCTTTTTCTTCTTCTTCTTCTTTCTCCTCCTCTTTCTCCTCCTCCTCCTCTCCTCTTCTTCTTCTTCTTCTTCTTCTTCTTCTTCTTCTTCTTCTTCTTCTTCTTCTTTTTTCTCCTCCTCCTCCTCCTCCTCTTCTTCTTCTTCTTCTTCTTCTTCTTCTCCTGCTTTTTTTCCTTCTACTTTTTTTCTTCTAACCTAACTAACTAACCTAATTAGCCTAACTAACTAACTAACTAACTAAATTACCCTATATATAATAAAAAACTAACCTAATAAACTAACTAAAGTAATTAACTTTTTTAAAAAGAAAAACAAAAAAAACTCACCGGCAGGGGGCGGCGGCAGGGGGCGCCGGCGGCACGGGGGCGCGCGGCTGGGGGCTCGCCGCAGGGGGCGTCGGCGGCAGGGGGCGGCGGCAGGGGGCGGCAGCGGCAGGGGGCGGCGGCAGGGGGCGGCGGCGGCAGGGGGCGGCGCGCGGCAGGGGGCGGCGGCAGGGGGCGGCGGCGGCAGGGGGCGGCGCGCGGCAGGGGGCGGCGGCAGGGGGCGGCGCGCGACAGGGGGCGGCGGCAGGGGGCGGCGCGCGGCAGGGGGCGGCGCGCGGCAGGGGGCGGGGGTGGGTCGCCGCGGGAAGGGGGTAGCCGGGGGGGTGGGCTCGCCGGGGGGTAGGCTCGCCGCGGGGAGGGGATCTCGCCGGCAGGGGTGAGAGTGGTCGGGGTGAGAGAGAGAGAGAGAGACAGTGAGCGAGGTGGGGGGTAACGGCCGTTATAGGGAGGCCCCTTTGCCGTCCGCCCCCCGACGGCAAAGGGACGTAAGGCAGACGGCAAAGGGCCTTACGGCTGACGGCAAAGGCCCGCGGACGGCAAAGGGCCCGGATTTCGGACGCGGCAGGCATGGGGCCCACGCGTCCCCTTTGCCGTCTGCCCTGGGGCTCTTTGCCGTCCGCTGGCAGACGGCAAAGGACCCACACATGGCAAATAGTATTTTTGCCATGTGTCAGTTCTTTGCCGTCTGTATTGTGTCAACTGATGGCAAAGAGGTTCTTTGCCGTCAGCCAGCAGACGGTAAAGAACTGGCTGACGGCAAATTTCTGGATTCCAGTAGTGTTTGGCTTTTCAAGATGGGTCGCCCTTTCGCTTCTGCTTTTTCTCAATGTTGCCTGACTGCGGGGCATCGCTGGCTCGGCCTTTGCCGCTACGGGCGGTCTTCTTCTTTGCCATTCTCGTACCGATTGGAGATCTCCATTGCCCGACTGAGCGACAGATCCCCCAATCGACCAAACTTGAGGATGAGCTCCCAATATCGAGTGCGTGCTGATCCGTCTATTTTGCATCATGTTTTCATGTTGATATTTATCACTTTTTGGGTTGTTATTTCACTTCACGGTACAATACTTATTCCTTTTCTCTCTTATTTTGCAAGATTTACATGAAGAGGGAGAATGCCGACAGCTGGAATTCTGGCCTGAAAGTAGACCAAGTTTGAGATACCTATTCTACGCAACTCCAAACGCCGTAAAATCAACGATGATTCTTTTCTGGATTTATAAAAAATATTGGGTCGAAGAAGCACCAGAGGGGCGCCAGCAGGTGGCCACAAGCCTGCTAGGCGCGGCCACCCCCCTGGTCACGCCTAGGGGGTTTGTGGGAACCCAACTGGCCCTCTGGCCCCCTCTTCTGCTATATGAAAGGTTTCGTCCGGAAAAAAATATCAAGAAGAGGATTTTTCGTGGATTCGCCGCCCGCACGAGGCGGAACTTGAGCAGAACCAATCTAGAGCTCCGACAGAACGATCCTGCCAGGGAAACATCCCTCTCGGAGGGGGAAATCGTCGCCATCGTCATCACCAATACTCCTCTCATCGGAGGGGACTCATCACCATCAACATCTTCATCAGCACCATCTCATCTCCAAACCCTAGTTCATCACTTGTAACCAATCTCCGTCTCGCGACTCCGATTGGTACTTGTAAGGTTGCTAGTAGTGTTAATTACTCCTTGTAGTTGATGCTAGTTGGATTACTTGGTGGAAGAGTTTATGTTCAGATCCTTGATGCTATTCATTACCTCTCTGGTCATGAATATGATTATGCTTTGTGAGTAGTTACTTTTGTTCCTGAGGACATGGGATAAGTTATGCTAATAGTAGTCATGTGAATTTGGTATTCGTTCGATATTTTGATGTGTTGTATGTTGTTTTTCCTCTATTGGTGTTATGTGAACGTAAACTACATAACACTTCACCATTATTTGGGCCTAGAGGAAGGCATTGGGAAGTAGTAAGTAGATGATAGGTTGCTAGAGTGACAAAAGCTTAAACCCTAGTTTATGTGTTGCTTCGTAAGGGGCTAATTTGGATCCACTAGTTTAATGCTATGGTTAGACTTTGTCTTAAATTTTTTTTCATAGCTGCGGATGCTTGCGAGAGGGGTTAATCATAAGTGGGATGCTTGTCCAAGTAAGGGCAGTGCCCAAGCACCGGTCCACCCACATATCAAACTATCAAAGTAACGAACGCGAATCATATGAACATGATGAAAACTAGCATGACAGAAATTCTCGTGTGCCCTCGGGAGCGTTTTTCCTCCTATAAGACTTTGTCCAGGCTTGTCCCGTGCTACAAAAGGGATTGGGCCACTTTTCTGCATCGTTGCTACCTTTGTTACTTGTTGCTTGCTATGGATCATCTCACCAAAAAATCACTTGCTACCGACAATTTGAGTGCTTGCAGATTTTACCTTGCTGAAAACCACTTGTCAGATCCTTCTGCTCCTCGTTGGGTTCGACACTCTTACTTATCGAAATGACTACGATTGATCCCCTATACTTGTGGGTCATCACCTACTTTGAAAGTGCATACGGCCTGATGCTCGGTGACGTTCTCCACGGTGTTATGCAACATGGTCCATCGTTGGGTGTACTCTTGGAGAGTCTCGTTGGTCTTCTAGACACAATGTTGCAGCTCCGTTAAGCCACCCGGGCGCTTGTAGGTGCCTTTGAATGTCTTGATGAATACTCGGGAAAGGTCTCCCCAGCTATGGATGCTACTAGACGGAAGCTGATTGAGCCACGCCCTCATCGATCCCTCGAGAATGAGGGGCAGGTGCTTCATTGAGATGAAGTTGTCGCCACCGCCTATCTTGACGACCACTCGGTAATCTTCGAGCCAAGTCTTCGTCTTGGACTCACCGTTGAAATTGCCGACCCCCATAGCCAATCGGTAGTTGGAGGGGATCTCTCCTCCACGGATGTGTCGGTCGAAGCACTCAAGGCCAGATACCCCCCCCCCTCGGCGTGCTCGTGATCGGTCAACCATGTTCTGCGTGATTATGGACCTCGCATTGAACTCAGGAGCTCGGTAGCTGTCGTCCCCACAACCCCTATGCCGATTGGGGCTTGGCCTGCGGTCATGGGGTCGGTGTTCGAGTGAAACACTCCTCGGAGGTGTCCTGCTACGAACCCGATAATCATGCCTTTGAACCTCATGTGGGCCTCTCGGAGGAGGAGGACATCTTTGACGTCTTCCGGGTGCATAAGGGTAGTGAGATGACTGTATCATGTCCTCCTTGACATACCTGTTGTGGACGTGGTACCGTGATTGCGATACTGCAGAGTTTTGCTGCAAGCCAGTCTTCGGTAGAGTTTGGATCTGCCGAATGCCTTCCCCGCCAGCGGAATCACTCGGTTGAATGCAATTAGCAATCCAAGTGGCAGCGGCCAGGTTCTACACAAGTTTCCACATCACCTCGATGTCGTGTTGACAGTCGTTCGGAAACAACTGCCACCGACTGCGACAAGAACTGGGCTCGTACCTTGCGGCTCAGGCGTCAAGTGATTGCCGAAGTCGCTCGAGTCGCTCACACTCGACCAGAGTGGCCTGGCGTGCATTATCCAGCGCTATTTCCTCCGGGGTGTTCCCGGTGATGGGAGTACGAAGAGCTTGATCGCTCATCCATCGAAGTCCCTCCTGTTGTTGCTCCGTGAGTGGTGCTACTTGTAAACTACGTTGGATTTTAATCCCGGGAGAAGAGAGGATGAGGCAGCACTGTGGAGTAAGTATTCCCCTCAGTTAAGAAACCAACGTTATCAATCCAGTAGGAGAACCAAGCAACACTGGCACCTGCATACGCAACGCAAACCTTCGCACCCAACACAAACGAGAGGTTGTCAATCTCTCGACGGTCAAGAAACGAGACTAAATGATATATGATAGATTGATAAATAAATAAAAGATAAAAAAAGTGCAACAAGTATTTTTGGTATTTTTTATAAGTAAACGAGATTGATCTTATAATAAAACTAGACCCGAGGGCCGAAGGATTCACTAGTGGCATTTCTCTCAAGAAAATGGCATACGTTTTGTAAACAAATTACTATTGGGCAGTTGATAGAAAAGCAAATAATTATGACGCTATCCAAAGCAGTGATCATGACATAGGCATCACACCCAAATCAAGTAGACCGAATCCTGCCAGCATCTACTACTATTACTTTACACATCGACCGCTATCCAACATGCATCTAGTGTATTAAGTTCATAAGGACGAAGTAATGCATTAAGAACAGTGACATGATGTAGTCAAGACAAAAGCATATAAGAATTCATCCCAACTTGTTATCCTTAATCGCAACAACACATGCGTATCAACTCACGTTCTGTCACTAGGACTGAACACCGCAAGATCGAACCCATTACCGAGCACCTCTTCCCATTGCAAGAAGATCTAATCTAATTGGCCAAACCAAACCAAAACTTCGGAGAAGAAATACAAGGCTATAATAAAACATGCATAAAAGAGCTCATCAAAGAACTCAAATAAAACAAGGATATATCTGATCATAAACTCATAATTCATCGGATCCCAACAAACACACCGCACAAAGTCATTACATCGAATGGATTTTGATACGTCCATTTTGCATCATGCTTTCATGTTGATATTTATCGCTTTATGGGCTGTTATTACACTTTACGGTACAATACTTATGCCTTTTCTCTCTTATTTTATAAGGTTTATCTGAAGAGGGAGAATGCCGACAGCAGGAATTATGGTCTGAAAAAGGAGCAAGTTTGAGATACCTATTTTGCGCAACTCCAAAAGCCGTGAAAATCAACGAGGAATTATTTTGGATTTTATAAAAAATAATGGGCGGAAGAAGTACCGGAGGGGATCCACGAGGAGGCCACAAGCCTGCCAGGCGCGGCCTACCCCCCTGGCCGCGCCTGGATGGCTTGTGGGCCCCCTATTGCCCCTCCGGCTCCCATCTTCTGCTATAAGGAGGGTTTCGTCCCAGAAAAATCAGGAGGAGGCTTTCGGGAGGAGACGCCGCTGCCTCGAGGCGGAACTTGAGCATAACCAATCTAGAGCTCCGACAGAGCAGTCCTGCCGGAGAAGCTTCCCTCCCGGAGGGGGAAATCGTCGCCATTGTCATCACCAACACTCCTCTCATCGGAGGGTACTCATCGCCATCAACATCTTCATCAGCACCATCTCATCTCCAAACCATAGTTCATCTCTTGTAACCAATCTCCGTCTCGCGACTCCGATTGGTACTTGTAAGGTTGCTAGTAGTGTTAATTACTCTTTGTAGTTGATGCTAGTTGGATTACTCGGTGGAAGATCATATGTTCAGATCCTTAATTATATTCAATACCTCTCTGGTCATGAACATAATTACGCTTTGTGAGTAATCACTTTTGTTCCTGAGGACATGGGATAAGTCTTGCTATAAGTAGTCATGTGAATTTGGTATTCGTTCGATATTTTGATGCGTTGTATGTTGTCTTTCCTCTATGTGAACGTCGACTACATAACACTTCACCATTATTTGGGCCTAGAGGAAGGCATTGGGAAGTAATAAGTAGATGATGGGTTGCTAGAGTGACAGAAGCTTAAACCACTAGTTTAATGCTATGGTTAGACTTAGTCTTAATTCTTCTTTCATAGTTGTCAATGCTTGCGAGAGGGGTTAATCATAAGTGAGATATTTGTCCAAGTAAGGGCAGCACCCAAGCACCGGTCCACCCACATATCAAACTATCAAAGTAGCGAACGCGAATCATATGAACATGATGAAAACTAGCTTGACAGAAATTCCTATGTGTCTTCGGGAGTGCTTCACCTCATATAAGAGTTTGTTCAGGCTTGTCCCTTGCTACAAAAGTGATTGGGCCATCTTTCTGCACCTTTGTTACTATTGTTACTTGCTACTCGCTACGAATTATCTTATCACACAACTATCTGTTACCGATAATTTCAGTGCCTGCAGTGAATACCTTGCTGAAAACCACTTGTCAGTTCCTTCTGCTCCTCGTTGGGTTCGACACTCTTACTTATTGAAAGGACTAGATATATCCCCTACACTTGTGGGTCATCAAGACTCTTTTCTGGCACCGTTGCCGGGGAGTGAATCGCCTTTGGGAAGTGGAATTTGGTAAGGAAACATTTATATAGTGTGCTGAAATTTATTGTCACTTGTCACTATGGAAACTAATCCTTTGAGGAGGTTGTTCGGGGTATCTTCACCTCGAACAGAAGCACAAGGAGTTGCTCCTCAACCTACTGCACCTATTGAAAATATTTATTATGAAATTACTTCGGGTATGCTAGAGAAATTGTTGGCTAATCCTTTTTCACGAGATGGAACATCACATCCCGACTTGCATCTAATCTATGTTGATGAAGTTTGTGGTTTATTTAAGATTGCAGGTTTGCCCGAGGATGAGGTTAAGAAGAAGGTCTTTCCCTTATCTTTGAGGGATAAAGAATTGACATCGTATAGGCTATATGATACTGGATCATGGAACTACAACCGATTGAAATTGGAATTTCATCAAAAGTTTTATCCTATGCATTTGGTACATCGTGATCGGAATTATATCTATAATTTTTGGCCTCATGATAGAGAAAGTATCGCTCAAGCTTGGGGGAGGCTTAAGTCAATGTTATATCCATGCACCAACCATGAGCTCTCGAGAGAAATTATTATTCAGAACTTTTATGCTCGGCTTTCTCATGATAATCACACCATGCTTGACACTTCTTGTATAGGTTCTTTTATGAAGACAGATATTGACTTCAAATGGAATTTATTGGAAAGAATTAAACGCAACTCTGAAGATTGGAAGTTTGAGGAAGGTAAGGAGTCAGGTATGAATCTTAAGTTCGATTGCGTTAAATCCTTTGTTGAAACAAATACTTTTTGTAATTTTAGCGCTAAACATGGACTTGACTCTCAGATAGTAGCTTCATTATGTGAATCATTTGATGCTCATATTAATCTCCCTAAAGAGAAGTGGTTTAAATATCATCCTCCCATAGAAGTCATTATAGTTAAACCCAACCCAGTTGAAGAGAAAGTCATTGCTTATAATGGTCCTATTGTTCCTAGTGCTTATATTGAGAAACCACCATTCCTTGTTAGAATAAAGGATCATATGCTAAAGCTTCAACTGTGATAGGTAAGGGCTACAATAGAACACCTACACCCCCTGAGCAAATTAAAGTTGAACCTAGCATTGCTATTTTCAAAAATCTCCTGTCCGACAATGTTGATGGGCATGTTATTCACTTCTGTGAAGATGCTGCTAGAATTTCTAAAACACATACTAGAGACAAACATAAGCCTGTTGTTGGCATGCCTGTTGTTTCTGTTAACATAGGAGATCATTGTTATCATAGTTTATGTGGCGTGGGTGCTAGTGTTAGTGCAATACCTCGATCTTTATATGATGAAATTAAAGATGAGATTGCACCTGTCGAGATGGAACCTATTGACGTTACTATTCAGCTTGCCAATAGAGATACTATCTGCCCTTTGGGAATTGTTAGAGATGTTGAAGTCTTGTATGGTAAAACTAAGTATCCTACTGATTTTCTCGTTCTTGCTACCACGCAATATAACTTTTGTCCCATCATATTTGGTAGAGCTTTCCTCAATACTGTCAATGCTCATATTGATTGTGTGAAGCAAACTGTCACTGTTGGCTTTGAAGGTGTGTCACACGAATTCAATTTCTCCAAGTTTGGTAGACAACCTCATGAAAAAGAGTTGTCTAGTAAGGATGAAATTATTGCTCTAGCTTCTATTGTTGTGCCTCCTACTGATCCTTTAGACCAATACTTGCTTGAGCATGAAAATGATATGCATATGGATGAAAGGAATGAGATAGATAGAGTTATCTTTGAACAACATCCTATCCTTAAGAATAATTTGCCTGTTGAACTGCTTGGATATCCACCCCCACCAAAGGGTGATCCTGTGTTTGAGCTTAAACAGTTACCTGATACTCTTAAGTATGTTTATCTTGATGAAAAAGAGATATATCTTGTTATTATTAGTGCTAGCCTTTCAGAGCATGAAGAAAAGAAATTATTGAAAACTCTGAGGAAGCACCGTGCTCCTATTGGATATACTCTTGATGATCTTAAGGGCATTAGTCCCATTCTATGCTAGCATAAAATTAAAACTGATCCTGATTTCAAACCAGTTGCCGATCATCAACGGAGATTAAATCCTAAGATGAAAGAGGTAGTAAGAAAAGAAATACTAAAGCTCCTGGAAGTAGGTATTATCTATCATGTTGCTCATAGTGATTGGGTAAGTCCGGTGCATTGCGTCCCTAAGAAGGGAGGTATTACCGTTGTCCCTAATGATAAAGATGAATTGATCCCACAGAGAATTGTTACTAGCAATAGGATGGTAATTTATTTTAGGAAATTGAATAAAGCCACTACACTACAGGAATCAGCTTCTTTGCCGTCTACCATCACAGACGGCAAAGACTAAATCCAGGACGGCAAAGACAAAACAACAAACGGCAAAGAATCTCACGGCCGGCAAAATTTCTGCGTCAGCCTACGACGGCATAGGACCTTCTTTGTCGTCTGTCCCCCCAAAGCGGACGGCAAAGCTCTTTGCCGTCAGCTTTCCGTAGGAGCAGTCGGCAAAGTGCTCGAGACGACAGCCGGTAGGCGTTGCCTCCGTTAGGGGTTAACGGAGGCTTTGCCGTCTGCCTCCCCCTTATTCTTTGCCGTCTGCCTCCCCCTCATTCTTTGTTGTCTGCCTCCCCCTTATTCTTTGTCGTCTGCCTCCTCCTCCCCCCTCCACTCTTTGTCGTCTGCCTCCTCCTCCCACCCCCCTCCTCTGTGCCCTCTTCTTTGCCGTCTGCCCACCCTGGTGGCAGACGGCAAATAGCCTATATAGACACCCCAGGATGCACAGCTGGGTGCCATGTGGCACCTTTGCCATCTGCCAGCTGATGGCACACGTCTTTGCCATCAGCTGGCAGACGACAAAGAGCCCATATAGTACCTTTTTTTTGTTTTTTATTATTTCACAGCACATATATATATGACATCACATTTATATAATTCACCACACATATATGATATATAGTTCACCACACATATACTTGCCAACACATATATATAATTCACCACACATATATGATATACATATAAATCAATGTACATCCCCATATATCGAAAGAACCAACATACAAAGTATTGCACTGTTTATCCATATATACATATACATATAGTTCGACATTGTTCATCAACTCGAATGAAAACTAGATGATATACATATAAAGTTCATCCATCGACATTGTTCAACTCCATGAATGCCAGCTTCCATGCATGTAGTATATCCAATCTGCAAAAATGTGAATAAGAAAGTCAGAAGAAGAACAAAATATGATGTTTTTCAACTAATTATGTCATTTTTAGCGGAAAACAAGCTAAGAATATAATATTCATGAGCTAAACAAGGTTCTTATGCCATTTTTAGCTTATTATGGCATTTTGGAGCTAAATGGGTTAATTAAGTGCAAGGATAATATGAAAGAGGAGAAGAAAGAGGAGGAGGAGGAGAAGAAGAAGAAATCAAGAAGAAGGAGGAGAAGGACTAGAAGGTCCTTGGCCTTCTCCTCCTCCTCCTCCTCCTTCTCCTTCTTCTCTTCTTCTTCTTCTTCTTCTTTCTTTTCATTTTGCCTATTTCTTCTCCTCTTCTTCTCTTGTTGGAGCTAAATTACCTAATTATGTCTTTTTGGAGCTAAATGGGTTAATTATCCCATTTTAGAGGAAAACAAGCTAAGTATATAATATTCATGAGCTAACCAAGGTTCTTATGCCATTTTGAGCTTATTATGGTATTTTGGAGCTAAATGGGCTAATTATGTCATTGTTGGGGAAATTGAAGCAAGGATAATATGAAAGAGGAGAAGAAAGAGGAGGAGGAGAAGAAGAAGAAATCAAGAAGGAGGAGAAGGAGGAGGAGGAGAAGGACTAGAAGGTCCTTGGCCTTCTCCTTCTCCTCCTCCTCCTCCTTCTTCTCCTTCTTCTCTTCTTCTTCTTCTTTCTTTTCATTTTGCCTATTTCTTCTCCTCTTCTCCTCTTTTTGGAGCTAAATTACCTAATTATGTCTTTTTGGAGCTAAATGGGTTAATTATCCCATTTTAGAGGAAAACAAGCTAAGTATATAATATTCATGAGCTAACCAAGGTTCTTATTCCATTTTGAGCTTATTATGGTATTTTGGAGCTAAATGGGCTAATTATGTCATTGTTTGGGAAATTAAAGCAAGGATAAGATGAAAGAGGAGAAGAAAGAGGAGGAGGAGGAGAAGAAGAAGAAATCAAGAAGAAGGAGGAGAAGGCGGAGAAGGAGGAGGAGGAGAAGGACTAGAAGGTCCTTGGCCTTCTCCTTCTCCTCCTCCTCCTCCTTCTCCTTCTTCTCTTCTTCTTCTTCTTCTTCTTCTTCTTCTTTCTTTCTTTTCATTTTGCCTATTTCTTCTCCTCTTGTTGGAGCTAAATTTCCTAATTATGTCTTTTTGGAGCTAAATGGGTTAATTATCCCATTTTAGAGGAAAACAAGCTAAGTATATAATATTCATGAGCTAACCAAGGTTCCTATGCCATAAACAACATACCAACCTTCCAGATTCTTATCCGTTTGGCATGCCCACGGTAGATAGAAAACTTGGGTCGCCTGTTGAGCCATAATATAGACATCAGGAACATCTAAATGGGTGTTTGGATTGATTTCGACTAGTCCTATATGTTCATGAGTCCTTCTAGTCTTTTTCGGCTGGAACCAATAACATTTGAAGACTACGACGTTCGGTGGGTTTTCACCATATAATTGAAGTTCATAAATTGCTTCAACTCTTCCATAATACTCGATAACACCTTCGCCGATAGCAGAGACACCACAATTTGTAGATTTCCAGTCGGGCATAGATAGCTCTTTGCCAAAGGTACGAAAGGGATACCCGTTGATGTTGTATTTCTCAAATGAACGGACCTTATAGTCAAAACCATTAGCGACTTGTCTCAATTTGGCGACCATAGACTCTGAATTAGCCTACAAGTTTAATATGAAATGGTTGTTGCATTAGCCGCAAGTTAGACCAAGAATGAAATGGTCCATTATTGATAATTACTGTTTGTTTGAACCAAGAGATGAAACCGGGATAGCCGCCTCCTGTCTTTGACAGAAGCTCATACTCTTCGACGGAATCATTTTCGATCACCGCTCCATCCGAGAATTTGACGACGTAACGGCTGTTTGAAATATCCGGGAATAAGAGCAGTTCAAATGAATTAGAAGTTACGGGAAAATGTGCCGAGAACTTACTCGATGTACGGCCGCACTTCTGTTAGGTAGTTGAAGATATACAACGAAATGTTTCGCCATTCTTCGACATCCAACGTTATTGGTTTCGAAGCACCAGCTGGTGCGAACTTCCCTTTGAATAGGCTGAGGTTGGACCCACCTTTTTTAGGGTCTGCATCATTGTGCCGAGGCTTCGGATTATGCAAATGATGATTTTTGGCTTCGTAGTGTGCTGTCACAAAGTTTGCCACCTCCTTAGTAATGAATGCCTCAGCCATCGATGCTTCAATTCTACGCTTATTTTTACATTTAGCTCGAAGGGTCTTCTGCATCCTCTCAGTTGCATAGCACCAACGATCTTGCACGGGCCCACCCAATCTTGCCTCGGTCGGTAGATGTAAAATCAAATGCTGCATTGGATTAAAGAAGCCCGGTGGAAAATCTTCTCTAACTTGCACAACAACTCCGGTGCAAACTCCTCCATGTATTCTACCATGCCAGGTGATAATTCTTTCGCACAAAGAACACAGAAGAAATAGCTCAGCTCCGCCAGTACTAGCCATTCATCCTCAGGAATAAAGCCACGTAACATCACCGGCATTACCCGCTCTAGCCATATGTGCCAATCATAACTCTTGAGACCAAAGATTTTTAATTTTTCAAGACTCGCCCCCCTCTTTAGATTCGATGCATACCCATCAGGGAACATCAAGTGCATTTTGACCCACAAGATAATTTCCCTCATAGCTGGCCTTCCAAGATTGAACCAGGCCTTTGGCTTCGACAACTTCTCCTTTCCTTTGCCTTCTCGCATGTTTTGTAACGGTCTATGACATAGTGTCTCTTGATCGACTCTAGCCTTAATATTATCCTTTGTCTTCCCATCTATGTCGAACAATGTACCAAAAATAGCCTCTCCGATATTCTTTTCAGTGTGCATCATGTCGATATTGTGTGGAAGGAGGAGGTCTTTGAAGTAAGGCAGATCCCAGAAGCATGGCTTGTGAGTCCAGGCGTGTTTTGAATTATACCCCTTGAAATACCCTGGACGCTCTGGATCAAGCTCGAGGGCATTTAACTGATCCAGGATCTGTTGGCCTGTGAAGGCAGGTGCTGCCAAGTTTTTGACAACTTTACCTTTCGTAAAGTTCTTCTTGTCTTTTCTGAACTGATGGTCAGGATCCAGGAACTGTCTATGCAAGTCAAAGCAAGAATACTTCCGACCCTCCTGCAACCAATGAAACTGAAGAGCTGCCTTGCATTGGGGGCACGGGAACCTTCCATGCATACACCATCCAGAGAATATCGCATACGCTGGCAAGTCATGCATAGAGTACATGTACCACACATGCATTTTGAAGTTTTCTTTTCTAGCGGCATCGTATGTCTTGACCCCATTATCCCAAGCTTCTTCCAATTCGTCCTTAAGCGGTTGCATGTACACAATCATATTTTTCCCCGGATAATTGGGCCCTGGAATTATCAACGTCAGAAATATGTTCTTTCTTTGCATAATCTGCCCGGGGGGGAGATTGAGTGGAATGACAAATACAGGCCAACAACTGTATTGGGTTGCCGTCATGCCGAAGGGATTAAAACCATCTGTGGCGGCGCAGACTCAAGGATTCCTTGGATCTGCCGCTTTATCCTGATGCAATCCATCAAAATGTTTCCACGCTTCCCCATCCGATGTGTGTACCATCATCTTATTCCCATCCGCATCTAGTTCGGTTATTTTGCCCAATTTGTGCCATGTCATCTGTCTGGCTGTCTCTTCGACCATGAAAAGACATTGAAGTCTTGGTACGATTGGCATATACCGAAGAACACTAACTGCGATTTTGGTCTGCCTCTTCTCACCCATACCATTGTCTACCACAAGATACCTGCAAGACTCGCAATTGGGACAATAGTCCAAGTGTGCATACTCCTTCCTAATAAGACACATCCTTTCTCACATGCATCTATCTTCTCATAGGGCATCTTAAGTACACGAAGTATTTTGTTCGACTGGTACAGGTTTGCAGGCATGACATGGCCTTTGGGTAGGAAACGTCCAAATAGTGTCATCATCGCGTCGTAGCATTCTCTTCCCAAGTTGAACTGAGCCTTCAGAGCCATTACTTGTGCAATTGCATCCAGCTGACAGAGCTCAGTGTGCTCATGGAGAGGACGTTTTGAAGACTCCAACATTTCATAAAAGGCCTTTGCAGATTCCTCCATCTCATCTTTCGAATCCCGAGCATCATCAAAGTCTTGCACCATGTCTTCGATCCCGGTACCATGCTCGTCCGTGCGACGACGGACCACCTCAGCTCTTGTGCGTTGTATAGACTCACCATGAAATGTCCACACCGTATAATTAGGCTTAAAACCCCTCCTCTGCAGGTGTTTAATCATTACAGCCTCTGTCGTCTTTTTATAGTTGTCGCATCCAGGACATGGGAAATAGTTTCTTTCCTGGCCATTTGCGAATGCGGCTTTCACAAATTCCTTTGTTTTTACAAACCATTCTTTCATCATCTCTTTCTGACTAGGGTGACCGGTATACATCCACGCACGATCACTCATCTTGCGTAGCTACTAAAGACAGAAGAAATATATTTATATATAATTTAGCATTTATATTCATCGGTTAATCAGGTTCGCCATTTTTATTACGTCCACGCAACCTATATGCTAATGGGTAAAGATAGGTCCTAATCCCACCCAAGTATGTGTAGATTGGGTTCGTTTTCCCATGCTTTGCTCCGGATCCAACGCAAAATTTCGGCAGGACCTCCCCGCTGTTCTCCTGATACACGTCTCCACAATAAACAGAGAGGATGTGCATCCGGAGAACAACAGGGAGGCACTGACGAAATTCCGCATCGGATCCAGAGCACAGCATACGGGAAAACGAACCCAATCTACACATACTCGGGCTGTCCATGGATAATGTTGGACAATTCGAAAGGATGGCGGTCATAAATATGCAAAGACATGCATATTTATAGATGTCGCCCTTTCGAACAGGAGACGCATACTGGTCACGCATACTGATAAATTAATTGAATTACCTAAATATAGAAAGTTTCATCCGGAAACCGAGCCACAGTAAATGAAGGGACGAGGAGGAGATGAAATTTGTACTGACCCACGAATGCAGGGGCGGAGCTCGTACAATGCACGGGCAGGTCTTCGCACACGAGACCTCACAGCAACGAGAAAACTATCACATGTAAATCCACCCGATCAACACAAATATTCTAATTATGTCATTTTATAGCTAAATGGGATAATTATCTCATTGTTGGGGAAAATAAGGTAATGAGAATAATAAAGAGGAGAAGAAAGAGGAGAAGAAAGAGGAGGAGGGGAATAAGAAGAAGAAATCAAGAAGAAGGAGAAGGAGGAGGAGGAGAAGAAGGAGGAGAAGAAAGAGAAGGTATTTTTCTTCTTCTTCTTCTTCTTCTCCTCCTCCTCCTCCTCCTCTCCTCTTCTCCTCCTCCTCCTCTCCTTTTCTCCTCCTCCTCTCCTCTTCTTCTTCTTTCATGGGAATTTCACGGGAAATTGACATGTCCCAATTCCAAATATCACGTGTCCAAATCACATGTCCACATATGACATGTCCACTTCAAATTCTCATATAATAGGAAGAACAATATAGAACTTAAAGTAAAATGCAAGAGTCTTTTTTCTTCGCAATATTTGGAACTAGTGTTAATCAATTCTGTTTTTTTTCTTTAAATAGCCTATATGAAACTTAAAGAAAAATTTGCAACCTAATAAAAATTAACCTAAGTAACTTAACCTAAGAACCTATTAAAAATTAACCTAAGTAACTTAACTAAATTAACCTAAACAACTTAAAGTAAGAACCTAATAGCAACAAGAACCTATTAACAATAACCTAACTAAATTAACCTAAGTAACTTAACTTAACTAAATTACCCTTAGCAAAGAGGCAAAGAGAGGAAAGGAGGGCCAGAGGACTTACAAGGGGCTAGGGGAGACGTCAGCGACGAGGTGGAGCTCGGGGGAAATGTCGGCGGCAAGGTGGACCAGGGGCACAGAGAGGAGGGGGCGGCGGTAGAGCAGGGGGTCGCAGGGAAGAGGGGGCGCTGGTGGAGCAGGGGAACGGAGAGGAGGGGGCGATGGTGGAGCAGGGGCACGATGGTGGAGGAGGGGGTCGCAGGGAGGAGGAGGGGCGAGCTCCAGCAGCGGGTCGCGGGGAGGAGGGAGGAGGGAGGACAAGCTCCGGCGGTGGTGCAGGGAGAGAGTCGGGGCGATGGTGGAGCAGGGGAACGGAGAGGAGGGGGCGGTGGTGGAGCAGGGGCACGATGGTGCGGGAGGGGATCGCAGGGAGGAGGAGGGGCGAGCTCCGGCGGCGGGTCGCGGGGAGGAGGGAGGAGGGAGGACGAGCTCCGGCGGCAGTGCAGGGAGAGAGTCAGGGGTTGTGGTGAGCCGTTACGGGGGGGAGAGAGGGAGTGGGGTGGGGGTTGACGACGTTAGGTCTAGTGGGCGCTTTGCCGTCTCCCCCCGACGGCAAAGGGGTAACAAGGTGACGGCAAAGAGGTGGACCGTTATGGGTTAGAGGGCGGTGTGGGGTGGGTTCTTTGCTATATGCCTGCATGTGCTTTGCCTTCAGCTGGCAGACGGCAAAGAGGCAGCAGATGGCAAAGACACTCTTTGCCATCAGCCTGCTCTTTGTCGTCAGGTTTTGGGTAGCTTATGGAAAAGAGTGTCTTTGCCATCAGGCAGCAGACGGCAAAGAAGCAGCAGATGGCAAATTCTCTGATTCCAGTAGTGCTAGGAAAGATCATTACCCTTTGCCTTTTATTGACCAAATGCTAGAAAGATTGTCTAAACACACACACTTCTGCTTTCTAGATGGTTATTCTGGTTTCTCCCAAATACCGGTTGCACAATCTGATCTGCAGAAAACCACTTTTACCTGCCCTTTCGGTACCTTTGCTTATAGACGTATGCCTTTTGGCTTATGTAATGCACCTGCTACCTTTCAAAGATGTATGATGGCTATATTCTCTGACTTTTGTGAAAAGATTGTTGAGGTCTTCATGGATGATTTCTCCTTTTACGGGTCTTCTTTTGATGATTGCCTCAGCGACCTTGATCTAGTTTTGCAGAGATGTAAAGATACCAACCTTGTCTTGAATTGGGAGAAGTGCCAATTTATGGTTAATGAAGGCATCGTCTTAGGACATAAAATTTCTGAAATAGGTATTGAAGTCGATAAGGATAAGGTTGATGCGATCGAGAAAATGCCATGCCCTACAGACATGAAAGGTATAAGAAGTTTCCTTGGTCATGCTGGTTTCTATAGAAGGTTCATTAAAGACTTCTCTAAGATTTCGAGGCCTCTTACCAATCTCTTGCAAAAAGATATTCCATTTGTTTTTTATGATGATTGTGAAGAAGCATTTGAAATACTTAAGAAGGCCTTGATAACTGCACCTATTGTTCAACCACCTGATTGGAACCTACCGTTTGAAATTATGTGTGATGCTAGTGATTATGCTGTTGGTGCTGTTCTAGGACAAAGAGTTGATAAGAAATTGAATGTTATTCACTATGCTAGTAAAACTCTAGACAGTGCCCAATGAAACTATTCTACTAGTGAAAAGGAATTTTTAGCAATCGTGTTTGCATGTGAAAAGTTCAGATCTTACATTGTTGATTCCAAGGTTACTATTCACACTGATCATGCTGCTATTAAGTATCTCATGGAAAAGAAAGATGCTAAACCTAGACTTATCAGATGGGTTCTCTTGCTACAAGAATTTGATTTGCATGTTGTTGATAGGAAGGGTGCTGAGAACCCCGTAGCAGATAACTTCTCTAGGTTGGAGAATGTTCTTGATGACCCATAACCTATTGATGATAGCTTTCCTATGAGCAATTGAATGTCATCAATGCTTCACGTAGTACACCGTGGTATGCTGATTATGCAAATGATATTGTCGCTAAATATATACCACCTAGTTTCACATACCAACAAAAGAAGAAATTCTTCTTTGATTTGAGACATTACTTTTGGGATGATCCTCACCTTTATAAAGAAGGAGTAGATTGTGTTATTAGACGTTGTGTACCTGAGCATGAACAGGGACAGATCCTACAAAAGTGTCACTCCGAGGCTTACGGAAGACACCATGCGCGAGATAGAACTGCACACAAGGTATTGCAATCCGGTTTCTATTGGCCTACCCTCTTCAAGGATGCCCGTAAGTTTGTCTTGTCTTGTGAAGAATGTCAAAGAATAGGTAATATCAGTAAACGTCAGGAAATGCCTATGAATTATTCACTTGTCATTGAACCATTTGATGTTTGGGGTTTTGATTATATGGGACCTTTTCCAAAGTCTAACAGTTATACTCATATTCTAGTTGTTGTTGATTACGTTACTAAGTGTGTAGAAGTTATCCCAACTAGTAGTGCTGATCACAACACCTCTATTAGGATGCTTAAAGAAGTTATTTTCCCTAGATTTGGAGTCCCTATATATTTAATGACTGGTGGTGGTTCACATTTTATTCATCGTGCTTTCCGTAAAACACTTGCTAAGTATGATGTCAACCATAGAATTGCATCTCCCTATCATCCTCAGTCCAGTGGTCAAGTAGAGCTAAGTAATAGAGAAATTAAACTAATTCTGCAAAAGATTGTTAATAGGTCTAGAAAGAATTGGTCTAAGAAGCTTGATGATGCACTATGGGCTTATATAACTGCTTATAAGAATCCCATGGGCATGTCTCCGTACAAAATGGTTTACGGTAAAGCATGTCATTTACCTCTTGAGCTAGTGCATATGGCTTATTGGGCAATCAAAGAGCTCAACTTTGATTTCAAATTTGCTGGTGAGAAGAGGTTATTTGATAGTAGCTCACTGGATGAATGGAGAACTCAGGCATATGAAAATGCCAAGTTGTTTAAAGAAAAAGTTAAGAGGTGGCATGATAAAAGGATACAAAAACGTGAGTTCAATGTAAAAGATTATGTCTTGCTATACAATTCTCGTTTAAGATTTTTTGCAGGCAAGCTTCTCTCTAAATGGGAAGGTCCTTACATTGTTGAAGAGGTGTATCATTCCGGTGCCATCAAAATCAACAACACGGAGGGGAATTTTCCGAGAGTTATAAATGGGCAAAGAATCAAGCATTATATCTCAGGTACTCCCATAAATGTTGAAAGCAATATTGTTAATACCATAACCCCGGAGGAGTACATAAGGGTTATTTATCAGCCTGTTTCAGACTCCAAAAATGAAGAGGTATGTGATTCGGTAAGTGAAGCGACTCCAAAACTTTTCCAGTAGCAATTTTTCTCCGTTTTGGAATTTTTAGAAAAAATAGAAAAATTTAAAGTAGTCCAGAAAGCGCACGAGGAGGCGACAAGCCTGCCAGGCGCCGCCTAACCCCGTGGCCGCGCCTGGGTGGCACGTGAGCACCTCGTGTGCCTCCCGGACTCCGTTTTCTCGTGGAATACTCCTTTTGGTCGGGAAAAATTCATTATATATTCTCCCGAAAGGTCTGACCCTCGTATCACGCAAATATCCTCTATTTTCTTTTTGAGCTGTTGTGTAGACAGATCTAGATTGCTATGGCATCCCCAAAAGTTCCGAAGGACAAGTTCTTCGAGAAGGTCCTCAATCCCTACCTCGCGGGAGTGCTGCAACACCCTCAATCTATCGAGATGCATGAGGGCGTGCTGCACATCTGTGATGTTGAGGGGCCCAAGAAGACCGGAAGCGTAGAGGTGAGGCTCGAAGCAATGGAGCAGCAAGTCTTCAAGTGCCAAGGGATGGTGGAACGCGGACTCAACGACAACCACATGATGATCACGGAGTTCACCAACAAGCACAAGATCGATGCCAATGACATTGGGAAGCACCTCTCCAGGCTCTATGAAAGAATTGATCACCTCCAAGCCCAGATCTACGACATACAGAACGGAAACTGTGAGTATGAGTATAGATTTAAATCAATACGGTTGGCTGCAGATTTGAGGATTCCGGAGACTCGATCATCTTTCCATGATGGAGCACCTATGCCCTCGAAGACGGAGAATCAACTCCAGACTGCAACGACTCCACCACCATCACCTTCGAAGGAAGACAACTAAGCACGAGTATGGGCACTCCCCTAGGCTTGAGCCAAGCTTGGGGGAGTTGCCCCGGTATCGTATCACCATCACATCTTTTTCCTTTACCTTTTTATTAGTTCGATCCTTTTGGTTTTATCTTTCTCTAGTAGAATAAAGTTCTTAGTGATCTAGGCTTGAGTTTTTCTTTGTGTTACCCCCAATGTAATCGAGTTCGTGAGTCATATAATAAAGAGTGTTTTAGTTAAGTGCCTTGCTTCATGCCATGATCTAAAGAAAAGAATAATAAAAGAACAAAAGCATGAAAGATCATGTAATGATCTTATGGGAAGTGATGGCTTCACATATAGAAAGAATGTTGATTGAAACTTGTTGTGGGTGGACAAAGGTAGACCTGGGTCATTGTTGCAATTAATAGGAAGTAATAAAGAAAGAGAGGTTCACATATAAATATATCATCTTGGGCACCATCTATGATTGTGAACACTAATTAAACTATTACATGCTTAGAAGTAGATGTTGGACAAGGAAGACAACATAATGAATTATGTTTGCTTGGTTCCGAACAATGTTATATGAATAGAGATCCCTTAGCATGTGACGCTTGCTTCCACCTCATATCAGCCAAAACTTCCGCACTAAGTAGAGATACTACTTGTGCATCCATAAACCTTCAACCCAGTTTTGCCATGAGAGTCCACCATGCGTACCTATGGATTGAATAAGATCCCTCAAGTAAGTTGTCATTGGTGCAAGCAATAAAAATTGCACCCTAAATCTGTATGATCTATTATTGTGTGGAAAATAAGCTTTGTACGAACCTGTGATGAGGAAGACATAAAAGCGACAGACTGCATAATAAAGTTCTTTATTACAGCAGGCAATATAAAGTGACATTCCTCCACACTAAGAGATCACACATACAAACCGCAAAAGCGCATGACAACCTCTGCTTCCCTCTGCGAAGGGCCTATCTTGTACCTTTACTTTTTATCCTTAAAAGAGTCATGGTGATTGACACCAATTCCTTATTTCTCCATTATCTTGGCTAACATCATGTGCTAGGGAAAGATCTATATTCATATATCAACTTGGAAGTAAGTATTCATGAATTATTATTGTTGACATTACCCTTGAGGTAAGTAGTTGGGAGGCGAAACTATAAGCCCCTATCTTTCTCTGTGTCCAACTGAAACTTTGATCTCATGAGTACCACGGGAGTTTTAGCAATTGTAGAAGACGAAAGGATGATTGAGTATGTGGATTTGCTGTACAAGCTCTTATTTGACTCTTTCCGATGTTATGATAAATTGCAATTGCTTCAATGACTAAAGACTATTGGTTGTTAATTCTCATTAAGGTTCTTGATCCATACTGTACTTTGTGAAGGAATTGTCACTTTAGCATAAGAAATTATATGACGATATTGTTGTTCAAATTATGATCATGATGCCTGCATGTCCGTATTTTGTTTTATCGACACCTCTATCTCTAAACATGTGGGCATATTTATTGATCTCGGCTTCCGCTTGAGGACAAGCGAGGTCTAAGCTTGGGGAGTTGATACGTCCATTTTGCATCATGCGTTTATGTTGATATTTATCGCTTTATGGGCTATTATTACACTTTACCGTACAATACTTATGCCTTTTCTCTCTTATTTTATAAGGTTTACCTGAAGAGGGAGAATGCCTGCAGTTGGTATTCTCGTCTCAAAAACGAGCAAGTTTGAGATACCTATTTTGCGCAACTCCAAAAGCCATGAAAATCAACGAGGAATTATTTTGGATTTTATAAAAAATACTGGGCGGAAGAATTACCGGAGGGGAGCCACCAGGAGGCCACAAGCCTGCCAGGCGCGGCCTACCCCCTGGCCGCGCCTGGGTGGCTTGTGGGCCCCTTGTTCACCCTCCGGCTCCTATCTTCTGCTATAAGGAGGGTATCGTCCCAGAAAAAAATCAGGAGGAGGCTTTTGGGAGGAGACGCCGCCGCCACGAGGCAGAACTTGAGCAGAACCAATCTTGAGCTCCGGCAGGGCCGTCCTGCCAGGAAAACTTCCCTCCCGGAGGGGGAAATCGTCGCCATCGTCATCACCAACACTCCTCTCATCGGAGGGGACTCATCTCCATCAACATCTTCATCAGCACCATCTCATCTCCAAACCCTATAACCAATCTCCGTCTCACGACTCTGATTGGTACTTGTAAGGTTGCTAGTAGTGTTAATTACTCTTTGTAGTTGATGCTAGTTGGATTACTCGGTGGAAGATCATATGTTCAGATCCTTAATTCTATTCAATACCTCTTTGTTCATGAACATAATTATGCTTTGTGAGTAGTCACTTTTGTTCCTGAGGACATGGGATAAGTCTTGCTATAAGTAGTCATGTGAATTTGGTATTCGTTTGATATTTTGATGCGTTGTATGTTGTCTTTCCTATAGTGGTCTTATGTGAACGTCAACTACATAAAACTTCACCATCATTTGGGCCTAGAGGAAGGCATTGGTAAGTAATAAGTAGATGATGGGTTGCTAGAGTGACAGAAGCTTAAACCCTAGTTTATGCGTTGCTTCGTAAGGGGCTGATTTGGATCCACTAGTTTAATGCTATGGTTAGACTTAGTCTTAATTCTTCTTTCGTAGTTGCGGATGCTTGAGAGAGGGGTTAATCATAAGTGGGATGTTTGTCCAAGTAAGGGCAGCACCCAAGCACCGGTCCACCCTCATATCAAACTATCAAAGTAGCGAACGCGAATCATATGAACATAATGAAAACTAGCTTGACAGAAATTCCTATGTGTCCTCGGGAGCGCTTTACCTCATATAAGAGTTTGTTCAGGCTTATCCCTTTCTACAAAAGGGATTGGGACATCTTGCTGCACCTTTTTTACTATTGTTACTTGCTACTCGCTACGAATTATCTTATCACACAACTATCTGTTACCGATAATTTCAGTGCCTTCAGAGAATACTATGCTGAAAAACACTTGTCAGTTCCTTCTGCTCCTTGTTGGGTTCGGCACTCTTACTTATCGAAAGGACTACGATAGATCCCCTACACTTGTGGGTCATCAGATCTCCATGAAGATCATGGAGACCGTTGTAATTAGATACAAAGGGGGAGAGAGAGAGCCATCTAGCTAGTACCTACGGACCCGTAGGTCTGTGGTGAACTACTCATGCATCATCGGAGAGACGGCAAATGCCTCCATATGCGATCTGGCGAGAACAGAGGTTTGCGGCCGTGGAAGAAGTATTATGTGCACTCCCTTGAGGGTTTTGGATTATTGTTGAATTTATAGTGGAGGGGGTAGCGCAAATGGAGCATGGAGGGGCCAACACAACATCAGGGCGCACCCTGGTGTTTTGTGCGGCCCTCCGGCAAGATCTTCCTTGGCTTCCAAGTTCCACGTGATCCTTATATTCAATAAAAAATCCTCAAAAAGTTTCGGGACAATTTGATCTTATCTGATATTGATTTCCTACGAAACAAAAACAGGACAGAAAACAAGAACTGACACTTGGCACTAAGTTAATAGGTTAGTCCCAAAAAATGATATAAAAAGTATAAAATGGTAATAAAAACATTTAAGAAAAATAATATCATAGCATGGAACAAGCAAAAATAATAGATAGGTTGGAGACGTATCAAGCATCCCCAAGCTTAACTCCTGCTCGTCCTTGAGTAGGAAAGTGATAAAACATATTTTTGATTGTGGAATGCTACCCAACATACTTCAAGTTATTTTCATAGCATACACATACTTCAAGTTTTCTATGTTTGAGGGATTAATTATTTTCTAGCAACTAAAAGGGACAAAAAGCACTAAATGCATAAATGAGGTCGAAAAAGGTTGAAATTTTGCATGGTATCTTCATTGGCACCTGTAGGTTATTTTAAAAATTTCCCAGAGTTACAACAAGAACTTGATGCACATTCGGTTCAAAACCCGACACTCTCCCACCAAATGTATGTGTTTCAAACGAGAACTATCGCATTAAACACACAACTCATTTTTTAGATCTTTTCGACTTCAAACTATTTTCATTAGTAATAGACACTATTGGAAGCCTCGTAATAAAAATTTAAAGTTGGTTTGCTTTTTTTGCGACATTAATTGATTCTCCGGCTACTAAAGACCATTGTTGAGGAAACCGTTCACTGGTAGCTGCTCGGTTGGCTCACGGATACGGTATTAATGGGCTAATCGGCAAGTTAATCGGGCATTTAATCAATTAATCAGATGATTTTTCAGTTTATCGGCCACTCGGTGACCCTATGAGTAGGGACTAGTCAGCAAGTTAACTCGTTAATTGTATGAATTCTTGAACGGGGCTAAAAACGACAAAAAGACAGTAAGCGTACAAACAAGGAGAAAAGGGTTGAAACTTTGCACTGTGTCTTTGTTGGACACGTGTAGGTTATAATAAAAATTTGATAGCGATATGCCAAGAACTTGATGCACGTCCTATATAAAACCGAGCACTCTCCCACCAAGTGTAAGTGTTTCGAACGAGAATCATTGCAATAAACACACAACTCTTTCTTAAAATCATTTAAACTTCAAACCTTTTCCATGAGTAATAAACACTATTGGAAGCATCATGCTCAAAATTTACCATTTATAAGTTGGTTTACTATTTTCGCGGCATTAATTGATTCTACGGCAACTAGAAAGGACAAAAGGCATTGAGCGTACAAATGAGAATGAAAAGGGTTGAAACTTTGCAAGGTGTCTTGAATATACACTTGTAGGTTACTAGTGGTTGGGGCGTCACCTCGTGGCGCCGCTTGAGGCGTGATGTTGCGGTGCCTCATCGTTGTTGTCCATTCAGCTGGCTTGTTTGGTCCATGTTTTCACAACATGAACATTTCTAGAAGTCTGAGTAGATATTTTTTAGAAATAAAGAAGTTATATGAGGTGATGCCCATCACAAATTGATATTTGTTAGGAAAGCAAACATCTACTTCCTTCATTTCTAAATATAAGTCTTTGTAGAGATTACACTATAGGTTACATATAAATATATAGACATATTTTAGACTGTAGATTTACTCATTTTGCTCAGTATGTAGACCTTAATGGAATTTCTAAAAAGAATTATATTTAGGAACGGAGGGAGTATGTGACAGCACGAGACCGACGCCCCAGAAGATTCCCCTCTTTTCCGTTGTCATCGTGTTATTATTTTTGAGTGTCGCATTCATCATCGCATCATTCGCATCATCTGCATTGCATCAGCATCCGTTGCCGCCAGTTTTCAAACTAGCAACCGTTGTTAGTTGCCGGTTCTCTCCGTGTTCGTCGTTGTCCGTGTTGAGCCCGACCACACACGCACGCGCCCGCGTCATCGTTAAAATATTTATTTTTAAAAGTGTGTTTAAAACTTTCTCTGATTGGGTTGAAACTTGGTGTGCGGTCTTATTTAGATATAGGTAGGCCGTGTGCCAAATTTCGTCGCAATCGGAGTCCGTCTGGTACCCAAACGGTCGACCGTAGCGGCACCGTCTTCGGTTATTCGTCGGACGTGTTTCGGTGTTTTAAAACTCGTTACCGGGTCGCCCTTTTTCCCTCTCGTCTCCGGCTAGCCACTCTACACAGCAACTTAGCCGTCCCCGCGTGCGAGACCGTTCGATTCCGATCGCGCGGTTGAAACTGGGGCGAAAAACTTCTAAACCTAGCACCCCCCCATTGTTAAATAGACCTCAAAACCTGCCTAATCTAGCCCCTCTCTCACCTCCTCGTTTTCTGCGCCACCCCATCAAACCCTAGAGCAACCTCCCATATCTCTCTTCTCCTCAGCCGCGGGGCCCGCCTGAGCCCGCCTCCAGCCCGCCAAGCCCGCAGCGCCGCTGGCCCTTCTCTGCCCGAAGTCGCCGCCTGCACTGACGGGAGCAGCAGCCCAAGCTGCCCCTCGTGCTCTGGATCGGGAGGAGCCCGATCCCCCTGCCCCGCCGCGCCGCCCTTGCTGCCTCGCCGGAGCTCCGCCGGACCACCCTCTCCCTTCCCTTTCCTCTCTTCCTACCTCCTCCTTCCTCACATGTTCCTCCCTCTCTTCGCAGGTACCTAGTACCATGGCCAGCCGCCGCCCTGGGGGCTCGCCGGAGCCGAGCCGCCCTTGCCCCGGCCAGATCCGGTCCACTCGCGATGGATCCAGCCATCCCCAGCGGGCCCCGTCGCCTGCCGCCGGTCCCGTCGCTTACCTGAGCGTCGTGGTCGCTGTCGCGGGAGGAGAACGACGATGCAGCGGTTGGCCTCCCCGCGCGCCTGGGCCGAGTGCCCCTGAGGCCCAGCGCCTCCCGCTCGCCCACGTTGGCCAGATGGGCCGCCTCCTCGAGCCGCTTGCCCCGTGGGCCGCCTCCCTTCGCCAGCTTCCCCGGCTCGACCCCTCTCCAATCCAGGCCGGCCCAAGAGCCGAGGTGAGGCCCCCAGCACCTCTATTCCACGCCCTAGGCGCAGAATAGTTTCCTTGCGCCCACCAGTTCAGCCCGTAGGTTTTTTTAATTAATTATCCGGCGGATTTTTTAATTTCGGAAATATGCTAGATATTTCAAACACTTATAGTTTTTAAACCGTGTATCGGATCGCAGCGAGTAAAATATGTAACTTGTGTAGTTTTTTTGCGTAGATTCATATTTTGCAACTTGCATTCATGTTTGGAGTAGTTTGACTTGCCATATGCCTAGATTTGCGTGCTGTCCTAATAGGGATTTGTCCCGTATTTATTTTCGCGCGTGTCCGGTTTGCTCAAACGTCGTAGTTTAAATGCTCATGTTATTAGGGACCTTTTGCCATGTATTTTAGAGTAGTTGTTTGCATTTTTGCATGTAGGTTCCGTTGCTAGTTTGGTATATCGTGTTCAGGACATATTCTCGCATATACGATGGCGATATTTTTTTTATTTTGCAACCCCTCATATTATACATGTTTTCGGGGTAGAAAAATCCATAGAATTTAACTATGCATTTAGTTTTAGCTTTTGAGCAAGTTAGTGCGTGTGATATTTTGCCATGATGCCCTTTTGTTAATTTCGTGGGATTTAATCCGTGCATGATTTGAAAGAGTTGTCAACTAGAGATATGCCCTTGGATGTGTAGGCTAGGCTCTGGTAATTTTGGTTGCAATAGAAATCCATGTTTAGGTGTTGTTTGCTTGCTCTCAACATGCTAGAAAATAGTGCTGATTTGGAGATGCTGAAATATTTCCAAGACTGAAATCTGTTATATTTTGTTGTTGTCTTTCCATGAGTTTAACTGGTGATCTGTAGCTCTTTTGAGGTTGGTGCAATGGAGTTAGTTGTAGACCTTAAGATTATCTAGCATGCTGTCAATTTGCATGCCATTTGGAAACCTGTAGCATATAGTTTTGTTGCTGTCAATATGCCTTTAGATCGAAAACTGCACTATCTAAAACTAATATTTCACTAAGTCTGAAACTGTGTGCGAGATGCCATTTTGTGACTTCTTTTCCTAGCGATTCATGCTCCCATGATAGATGTTATTAGTAGTATGTTGTAGTGCATCTTGCCCTCTATTGTCTCATTCCTTGGTTGAGCATTTTTGGTTTGTGTAGCTAGTTGTTCGAGGGTGTAGAAAATGCTATGTGGCTGATTTTGGCAGATTGTGACTATTTCTTGTTTAGCTCGTAGTTGTTGAACTGTTGCTCCATTTGGATCGTGTCCTACATGAAACTTGCTTAGAATCTCGTGTAGTTTCATATTATGTTGTTGCCTTCTTATTTTTGAGATGCTTGTGACTGTCGTTGAACACATATTGCATTCATGCCATCATATCTTGCGGTGTTTCTATCTTTTGAACTGTAGCTTCATTGGAGATGTTCTCTATGTGCAAATTGATTGTAACGACGCGTAGAATCACGTGAACCTGTTTATTTTTCTTTTTAACAAATATTAAAACATGTTAGTTCAGATCTGGACAGAATTATAAATTAATGTATGAGGTCAGTTCGGAGATGTTATATGTCGTTTTCGACCTCATTTAAAATGCCTAGATAGGTAGATTAATTACGCTTCACCTCTTGTCATGTTTAACCAACATTTAATATTGCCATGTACCTAATCAGGATAGAACTAAATAATTCATATATGGAGTTTCGTCAATATGCAACTCGTTGCATATTGAACTTCACTTAATGCGTAGTGTTTGATTGTTGTGAGTTGCCATGTCATGTCTTGCATATATTCAACTGATCATCCATCATATGTGGATTGCATCTTGTCGTGCATGTGCCGTGGTGAACATCTGTGTTGATGCTTGTTTCCGATTTGCTTCGTCTCGATAAAGTTCTGCAAGCGTGTCGAAAATTGAGAACCCGTTCGACTACATCGGTTTGTCTGCTTCACGGAGTCATACTTCTTCCAAGCGGGATCTCAGGCAAGATGATCATTTCCCCCAGATATCATTACTATCATTGCCATGCTAGTTTTTACCATTTCTATCGTTATGTCTCGCTGCCTACCACCTGTTAAAAATCAGCCTCCCAACATTGCCATGAAAACCTTCAACCTGTTCACAACCTAGCAAACCACTGATTGGCTATGTTACCACTTGCTGTGCCATGTGTTAGCGTTGCTAGTTGCAGGTGGAGTTGCTTCCGTGTGATAACATGGGTTCCTTGTTATATCACTCTATTGATTGCTATTTAATTTAATGCACCTATATACTTGGTAAAAGGTGGAAGGCTTGGCCTTTCTAGCCTGGTGTTTTGTTCCACCTTTGCCCCCTTAGTTTCGGCTACCGGTGTTATATTCCATAATTGAGTACTCCTAACACGATCGGGGTTGTTATGGGGACCCCCTTAATAATTCGTTTTAGATTAAAACTGGTCTGGCAAGGCCCAACATTGGTACTACATTTGCCCAACATAATAATTCTGTTAATACTGAAAAGCATAGGGCGTCATGAACCCGAGGAGTAATTCTACATAATACAGGGAGGGCCAGTGTTGATGGTGCTGGTCCAAAACAGAGCATTGTGCGGGGCCAACCCAGGGGCAACTTGGGTGATTTCTATCAGGCCACCATACGCGTCGCTTATCCGTCGTGTCCTGAGAACGAGACACGCGGCTCCTATAGGGATCGTCGAAACGTCGGGTGGCTTTGCTGGATTAGTTTTACCTTTGACAAATGTCTTGTGCATCGGGATTCCGGTGATGCTTTGGGTAATCTCAGAGTTGAGGTTTTCCTCTAAGGAGTCCGACGAGATCTCGAGTTTCGTGATCGAGGATTTCTATGCGGCTTGTGGTAATTTGTCATGGACTAGTTGGAGCACCCCTCCAGGGTTAAATCTTTCAGAAAGTCGTGCCCGCGATTATGTGGCAACGTGGAAACTTTGTTTAACACTGGTTCTAGACAACTTGAAGTTGACTTAATTAAAACTTGCCAACTGAGTGCGTAACCGTGACTATCTCTTTCGCGAGTTCCTTCTCCGATCGAGGACACGGTGGAGTTATGTCTGACGTAAGTAGGTGTTCAGGATCATTCATTTGATCATCAGTAGTTCACGTCCGCTATGCGTAGATCATCCCCCACTTTATTCTTGTACTCGTAAGTTAGCCACTAAATAAATGCTTAGTCGCTTGCTGCAGCCTCACCACTTAACCATACCTCACCTATTAAGCTTTGCTAGTCTTGATACATTTGGAAATGAGATTGTTGAGTCCCCTGTGGCTCACAGATTACTACAACACCAGTTGCAGGTACATGTAAAGGTTACTTGATGCGAGCGCGTTGATTGTTCATTTGGAGTTTCTTCTTCGTCTTCATCGATCTAGGAAGGGTTCCAGGCCAGCAGCCTGGGATAGCAAGGATGGACGTCGTTTTCTTTTCCCGTTTGTTTTCATCCGTAGTCAGACCCTGCTCTTCTTCGTGATGTTTATGTAATGTACTGATGATACTCTGATGTAGCTTGTGGCGAATGTAAGCCAATTCCATATATCTCATCTTTTCAGTACATGTACTTGTAACGATATCCATTCTTGCGAAACGACGAGATGCTCTTCCATCCCTGATGAGGCCCTCGTGCCAAATTAAGGATAGGATCGCATCTTGGGCATTACAGAGTACTTGGTGCACATGCATTGGGGACGTTAGGCATGTGTAACTAAACTGATTATAGAGATAATGAGGACCACACAGTATAGTTGGTCCAAGGGTAGTTAACACAGGAAAGAAGACCTATGAAGATACAACCTGGTGGCATTGAAACTATATTTCAGACTACTCTTATTACTTTCACAACCTCTCCACTACCCACCATTGAGCCGACCCTCATCTTTATCATCGCCTGCTTGAGCAGCTGTTCTTCGGAGCCATCGTTGGCTCATGATCGTGGTACTCCTTTATGAAGACCACGTCCCTCTTGCAGGCTCGCCATCGTGGTACTCCTTGATGAAGAATGTTCTTCTGACACCATAATATATTATGCAGTGTCAACTAGAAAGATCAGGTGTGGAGATAGTCACCATCTACTGGCCCGGCCTTGTAAATTTCGTTGCCGCTGATGATTATTGATGTTTGAATGCATCATAAAACAATTTTTTGCTCCAACAAAATCTAGAAAAGAAACAAATAAAATTGTGTAAATATCCAAAATTGGAACTGAACATATGTTTTTAGTGAAAAGACGAGCACGAACTAATCATCACCATGAAGTGACATTAATAAGATAATTTTTTATCACTAAGATCTTATGTTAGTTTACAAATGGAGTACCATACAATGCAAGCCGGAATAAATAAATAAATAAAGTATCATGTTGTCCAAATCGATGGTTTACTTCTCTTATTTTCAAAATTAAATCATGGATCACAACCATGATTGTCCAAATCCAATGTGGAGATAGTCACCATTTACTGGCCCAGCCTTGTAAATTTCGTTGCTGCTGATGATTATTGATGTTTGAATGTATCATAAACCAATTTTTTGCTCCAACAAAATCAAGAAAAGAAACAAAGACAATTGTGTAAATATCCAAAATTGGAACTGAACATATGTTTTTAGTGAAAAGATAAGCATGAACTAATCATCACCATGAAGTGACATTAATAAGATAATTTTTTATCACTAAGATCTTATATTAGTTTACAAATGGAGTACCATACAATGCAAGCCGAAATAAATAAATAAATAAATAAAGTATCATGTTGTCCAAATCGATGGTTTACTTCTCTTATTTTCAAAATTAAATCATGGATCACAACCATGGTTGTCCAAATCACCAAATCAAATGTGTATAGCGGAAAAGGAATTATGGAGGTGGGAGGGGCAGGGGAAAATCACCATTTCAGGGCACCATGTTCAGCTCAATAATGGCGTTGATTCCACATGCTTCTCATATGATGTGACAATCAAATGAATTAAATTCTACATGTCACTGCACATAATCATATTTAAGTGCCGAAAGACGATTGAAACAAATTTAGAAACTGTATATAAAGGGGAACTGAAATCAATTTAAACATGGTGTTTTTTGGTAGATGGGTATATTAATGTGGATTTCCGTCCAAAATTGAGGTGAGCACATATTGAGTTAACGACATAAATCTTCAACAACGGATCAATAAAAAAATGGCTGCAATAATAGATAATTATGCATCTGACTTACTCAATTGCCTAATTTGAGAAATTTAAATAAACATGTTCCATTTAGATCAGTACTAAACTTCTCTGGAGATGTGACATCCAATTTTTGGCAAGACTGCAAATGATAAAAGTTGAGAGATGGGAAGAAAGATGATACCGACAGCCGCCCCCCTTCTCATAGAGCCTTTTGCATGGTGCACACTCACTGGCGTTCGCCATCGCCGTACATCTCTTCCGCGTAGCCCATGATACTTACTTTAACCTGATAGTTATTTCCATATCTTTCTCAACTCCAACATTATTAAATTTGGCATCATCGTGCAACCAATTATCAATCATGATGTATCAGGACAAGTGTGCAAGTCATAACCCAAGCTAGAAGACACCTTGTTTTCCATAAATGAGCCAAATGTTCTGAAAGTTAATTCAACAAGAGGAATTAGAGGGCCGATGAGCAATAACCTTAAACAACATCTTTTGTTGAAGAAAAACAATCAGCAACAACAGCTCCTATGCGGCCTCTATTTCCGTCACGTGCAACACCCTCACATGTAACCTGAACACAAATGTGAAAGCGGGTACAACCATAGAATATAACATTTTCCAAAGATGAGGCCCCAGGTAATAATGAGGTCTCCTAGAATAAAAAGATGAATTAGATGTTTCAGGCGAAAATCACATGGAAATTTCAAATGCATCCAAGAAGCAAGGACAAATGTTGAATGAACCTTATGTATCAATTCTCATAGTGATACATTTGACAACACTATGTTCTAAATAACAAACCGCTTCTACAACATTAATAGAAGTATGCCCTGATAAAACATGAGGACCACCCATTATAGTTTAGATCATGGATTCCAAGAACTCGATTCACAAAAAGGGGAAGCGATATCTGTATTGCAACTTTGCAAGAAAAAAAACACAACTTCCTATTATTTAACCGTGCAAAAAAAAGTCACTTGTCCTGGACTCTTCCATTCTGCATAGCATCTCAAACAATGGTAAAATCAACTTTTTCAAAGATAACAAATTTAGGCTCGCCCATGACGCTTTAACCAATCACACACCAATGGTATGGACATCATAAGGTAAAACATCCAGCTATAGAAAACTGGACTTGCATAGCTGAAATTGATTACATACTTCAGCTAGTATTGTTTGGCAAAATGGATCCGAGCAACTGTAAGCTGATTGAACCATTAGGCATCACTGACTTTCTGCATCATTGCATGAGTGCAACCATCAACACTCAAGCACCACAACGGTTAAGTTGGTAGCAGAGCACATAACATATTCATTTTTCTATATGAGAAAAGGAGTGTTCGGATTGTGCTATATGCAAACCCAAAAACCATTTGTGTGCAATTAAGGAGCGCCAACTTATTCTTAAAAAATCAACATCGGTCCGGTTAGAAACAACACTTCCTTCATAAATCTGAAGGAGGACACCATTGCCAAATGGAATTCGCCTGACCAAAATAATCTAAGGGAGGCAAAAGATCAAGTCAACAGGAAAAGGAGGCAGCGCTATTATCTCAAATATAACAAGTCAACATGAAAAAAGTAAGCAAAAGAAAAACAACATGTCCTGATAATACCTTTTTATGTTGTCTGGATTGCTGCAACTATCTGCTATTATTACTTGTGTGGACTTGATATCTCTATTGCCTACTCCCTGGTGGGGTATTTGGTCCAAATGTAATACAAAAAGCAAAACAGATAGGTGTGACGCCCTCGATTTAATCGTATGCTAAACATACACGCAAATGCGTACGATCAAACCCAAGGACTCACGTGAAGATATCACAACACAACTCTAGACACAAAATAAAATAACATCATCTTCATATTACAAGCCATTGGCCTCGAGGGCTAGAATACGGAAGCTCGATAAACACACGAATCAGCGGAAGCAACAAATATCTTAGTACAGACATAAAACATGGGGTGCCTTAGAGAAGGCTAGCACAAAAGATACAACGATCTAATGAGGTGAGGCCTCCTGCCTGGGAACCTCCTAACTACTCCTGATCATCAGCGGCCTCCACGTAGTAGTAGGCACCGTCGGAGTAGCAGTCGTCGGCGGCGGGAACCTCCATCTCCTCGGCTCCATCATCTGGTCGCAGCAACGGATCAAGGGGACAAGGGGGGAGCAAAGCAGCGGCGAGTACTCATCCAAAGTACTCGCAAGTCTTACATCAGAACTATTCTAATTATGCATCAGTATCAAAGAAGGGGGGTTATATGTGGACTGACTGTAGCAATGCGAGAATAGAGAGAGAAGGCCTAGTCCTATCGAAGACTAGCATCTTCAGGGTCTTGCAGCAATAGACGAGAGTAGAACAGGAGGTAACACATTAATAGTCATATTGTTGCAGCAATATTAAAGTGAGGTCATGCCTAAAGATCCTCCCTCGACTCCCTGCGAGGAAGCAATCCCGAGGCAAACTAATTCCAGTTAAGTAACAATTGTAGTTGTAAAAGATCGGGGCACAACTCCAAGTCGTCCTGTAACCGTGGACACGGCTATCTGAATAGTTAATTTTCATCCGTGCAGGGGTGCACCACATGTCCCGTCATGCTCGATAACACTCTGGCCGGACATACTTTTCTGGGTCCTGCCCGGCCTCGGAATATCGACACATCGCAGCCCCACCTAAGACTAATCAGAGAGGTCAGCCCGCCGGTCTAAATCCTAAGCGCAAAGGGTTCATGGGCCCAGTTCCCCTTCGCGCTCCTGCACGGTGCGAGGGCGGCCGACGTCAGTCCTAGCATCCCTTAATCACAAGCGCAATGCATCTCGGGACCACTCGGACGCGCGCCACTATGATTGCTGACATCTAAAAAGCTTCGGCTGATACCGCAATGCTGAGTACCCATAATTCTTCCCGCGTAGCCGGTTAGTGCGAAAAGGTCTCCGACCAACCCACATCAAATATCCAAATCCATTAGCATTTTAATTAAGCCAACAACACAGTCTCACGGGAATCCACCCGTCTTACAACTAATCACCAATGATCCCAGTAACATGGTCGAGTAACTGTGTGGTTGTAACATCGGGGGGGGGGGGGAATCCGAGGTATCACCCTCGTTGGACTCCGAACGATGTACCCGTCAAGGTGGGCTTGGAGGAATCACCCTCGGGGGTCCCACACTTGAGGGATTGCACGACAGAGGCGTCATCGGGAATGGTGAAAGAGGAATCACCCTCGATAACCACGACCGACTAGCTATACTACAGAGATATCATCAGGAGTACTTAGCGAGGTGTCACCCTCGGTACCCGATAGTATCTCTGTAGCGTCATACAACGAAGGGGGTGTATGTGCTGTGTCGGGTCTGGCTCGTCGATCAGGGATCGAGATTGAAAACAAGCGGGGCAACTGAACTACGGGGTCAGAGGGGATGACTGCTCCACCTATACTAGGCATATTAAAGGTACAGGACTGAAAGTAGCAGTTCATCAAAAACAGGCTATGCATCAGATATAGGAGCTAACTACAACAGTAGCAAAATACTAATGCAAGCAGTAGGAAGAAAGACATAGGCGATATAGGAATGATCAAGGGGGGGGGGGGGGGTTGCTTGCCTTGCTGCTCTGCCGCAAAGGACTGATCAGCAGGGTCGTAGATGTACCTGGCAGCAGCGTCAGTCTCGGTGTCTACCGGTAAGAAGAGGGGGAAGAAACAATAAATAATAGCAACGGTGCAACACAAAGCATGACATGGCAAGATGCAGGCTAGACATGAGCTAACGCAGCAACATCCGTCATAGACGGGTCGGAAGAATATCTGACGATATTTTCCGGGTCTCGGGCTACTACCGGTTATACTGGCAACGATGGAAATGTTCCATGTTTGCTATGCTAGGGACGCGTGACAGACGAATGGACCGTGTATCCGGGTTCGTCTCGTTCTGCAGATCAACTTTCATGTTGAAAATATTTCGATCTGACTTACGGATTATTTAATATTAATTTTTAAAGTTTTATTCAATAATTAGGAATTAAAAACAGATTTGAATAATTTAATAAAAAGCTATTATGACATCAGCATGATGGCATGCTGACATCAACAGTTGACTGGTCAACTGACCAGCGGGTCCCGAACGTCATGGGCACAAGTTTTAATTAAGATTAAATATTAATTAATTAGATTAATTTAGTGGGGGACCCACGTGTCATACTCTAATTATTCTAATTAATTAATTTAACTAATATATCTATTTATTTATTTAATAAAAGCATTAACATTATTTTTATTTATTTAATTATCGCGTGGGGCCTCCCTGTCATAGACAGCGGGTGCGTTGGCCCCACCGGTAAGTGACCTTAGGCCAAATACTCGATTTTATTCACAGATACATAATCATGTAAATATCGTATTCCTCCAAATATCTATAAACGCAAATACATACATCGCATCTCATACATACATACATACATACATCCCGCATCTAATACATCTTTTGTTTTATTTTCTTTTAACTCTTAACACTCTCATCTCTCTGTGTTAACACACAACAAAGAACATAACACAGAGTCTCTCTTAACTTCCTCAACATAGAAGAGAGCCAACTTCATCTCCTCCTACCATAGTCAAACGTCGACGGATCGGAGCCCCGTTTGCCGGAACGGAACCGGGACGGTGAGGGGAACACGATGGTGGGAGGAGCCCAAGGAGGGGCTCACCAACGTTGATGAGACGGCCCGGTGAAGCCGGAGTTCGCGGGAAGGCGGAGGTGACGGAGAGGACGAAGACGATGCGGTGACGGTGGTGGAGCGGTGGTGATGATGCCGGTGAGAACGTGACAGCGAGCTCGTGCCGAGAGGGGCCCCGGTGAGGAGGGCCCCTGGGATGGAGCCGCCGACGGGGAGCTCCGGCCGGCGCGGGGGGGGGGGGCGACGGGAGACGGTCCCGGGGGTGGGAGCTTCGGTCGGCGAGGAAGGGGCGCTGTGCTCCGGCCGGTTGGGTAGCAGGGAAACGGCGGGTGGGAGGCCACCGGGGGGGCGAGGCCGGTGGGGATGGGAGGGGGCTCGCCGGCGGGAGGAGGAGGCCGGGAGGAGGGAGGCCTCGGGGTAGGGAGGGAGATCTGGAGGCACGAGGGGGGAGTCGATCTGGGGAGGGAGAGAGCCAAGAGAGAGAGGGGCGTGGGGGTCTCTCGGTTGGTGGGGAGAGAACGAGAGGTGGGGAGGGGCTGCGGTACCGAGAGGGAACGAGAGGAGGTGTCGGTGGGGGTGGGGCCCCCCACGAGGGGGTTGGGGAATCGAGGCGGGAGGGAGCCCCTGGCGGCGGCGCAAGTGGGAGGGAGGGAGCGAGGCAGGGGAGGGGCTCCCTCGCCCTAGGGTTTGAGGGGGGGCGCGGGGTGGGCTGGCTCGGCTGGGCCACTTTGGCCCAGTCGGCTAGGGGGTGGGGGGTTTCCTCTTTTTCTTTTTTTTCTTTTTTTTGTTTTGTTTTGCTTTGCTTTGTTTTCCTTTTCTATTATTTCTTCTTTCTAATTTATTTTTTTTCTTTTCTTTCTTTTATCATTATTATTTTTAATACTTTCTTTCTTTAATAGTTAATATGAATTTATAATTATAATTATCTTTTGTTTTCAATTTCTAAATCCAGATAGAAATTCAATGCGGGTCAACGACGGTAATTCTCGATGATGTGGCATCATTTGCGGGTGATCACTGTAGCTTAATTACAATATTTACTGTAGCAAAAGTCGAGGATGTCACAATTCTACCCTACTAACAAGAATTCTCGTCCCGAGAATTAAGAGGTAGAGGGAAAGAGCCCGGGGTATTCATCACGAAGATGATCCACGCGTTCCCAAGTGGCTTCATCTTCAGAGTGATTTGACCACTGCACCTTAAGGAACTTGGTGACCTTGCGACGAGTCTTACATTCAGCTTGGTCGAGAATGCGGACCGGATGCTCTTTATAAGAGAGATCTTGTTGTAGCTCAAGCATATCGTGATTCACTGCTCGAATAGGGTCCTTGAAGTAGCGATGGAGCTGAGAAACATGGAAGACATCGTGAACCTGAGAAAGGTTCGCCGGCAGTTCCAATTGATAAGCCACTCTTCCACGCCTTTCGAGAACAGTGAAAGGACCAATATAACGAGGAGCTAACTTGCCCTTGATTCCGAAATGGTGTGCACCTCTCATTGGTGTGACACGAAGATAAGCCTTTTCGCCAGGTTGATAGACCATATCTTGATGATGACGGTCATACTGACTCTTCTGACGAGACTGAGCAGCCTTCAGATTCTCATGAATAATGCGGACTTGATCTTCGGCATGTTGAATAATATCCGGACCGAAGATTGATCGTTCCCCAGTTTCTGACAAATTCACAGGAGTTCGACACCTTCGCCCATACAATACTTCAAAAGGGGCCATCTTCAGACTAGCTTGATAGCTATTGTTGTAAGAGAACTCGGCAAACGGGAGAGATTCCTCCCATTTCTTACCGAAAGAAATGACACAAGCTCGAAGCATGTCCTCGAGAATTTGGTTGACTCGTTCAACTTGTCCCTGGGATTGAGGATGAAATGCAGTGCTGAGGACAGATGAGTCCCCATAGCCTTCTGAAAACTTTCCCAGAATTTTGAAGTGAACAAGCTACCACGGTCCGAACTGATTACCAACGGAATACCGTGAAGTGAAACAACTCTTGACATATAAAGATCTGCCAGCTGACTAGCATTAATCGTTTCTTTCACGGCCAGGAAATGTGCAACTTTGGACAGTCGATCAATGACGACAAGAATAGCATCATTACCTTTCTGAGATCTGGGGAAACCAGTGACAAAGTCCATTTCAACATGGTCCCATTTCCACTCAGGAATAGAGATAGGTTGCAAAGTTCCAGCAGGCTTTTGGTGTTCTGCTTTGATACGCCGACATATATCACATTCTGCCACATAGCGTGCAATGTCTTGTTTCATATTGGGCCACCAGAATCTTTGCCGGATGTCTTGGTACATCTTGGTACTACCCGGGTGAATAGACAATGGTGTGTCATGAGCTTCTTCCATCACCTTCCCAGTCATCCTGAGATTTTCCTTCTTATTTGGGACGAATAGGCGACCCTTGAAATACAAGGCGCCATCTTCATCAATAGTGAAAAAGGAGGGTTTACCCTTCGCAATATAGCTCTTAATCCTGTCGACATCATCGTCAAAGTCTTGCAGATTCTTTATGGAGCTCACAAGATCTGGTTCAACCACTAGGTTACTGAGGAACCCTGATTAACAACACGAAGATTCATCTTTTGACACTCTTCAGGAGGGTGAACAAGGTAACCCTGAGGAACAATGTGGAGGTTCAGCTTACGGAACTCCTCTTGCAGACGATCGTGAACCTGATGAACCTGGAGGTGGTTGCAGTATGACTTGCGACTCAAGGCATCAGCCATTACGTTAGCCTTGCCAGGGGTATATGATATACTACAGTCAAAATCTGCTATACGCTCCATCCATCTTTGTTGACGTAGGTTCAGCTCCGGTTGAGTGAACAAGTACTTCAGACTTTGATGGTCGGTGTAGATTTCACAGCAATTACCGACAAGGTATTGTCGCCATTCCTTCAATGCATGAATGACTGCGGCAAGCTCGAGATCATGAACTGGGTAGTTCTCTTCATGAGCACGCAGTTGACGTGAAGCATAAGCGATCACCTTGCGATCCTGCATCAGGACACAACCTATTCCATGACGAGAAGCATCACAGTATATCATGAAATCCCTTTTCGTATCTGGAGGAGCAAGTACTGGAGCGGACGTTAGTTTGTCCTTGAGCGCCTGGAAACTTTCTTGACATTTATCAGTCCACTCATACTTAACACCTTTGTGAAGCAGGTTGGTTAAGGGCTTCGCAATCTTGGAGAAGTTCTCGACGAATCGACGACAATAGCTGGCGAGTCCGAGAAAACTTCTGACTTGCTTGACATTCTTCGGGGGGGTCCAGTCAAGAATAGCTTGAATTCGTTCGGGGTTGACCGCAATACCATCCTTGGAAATCACATGACCAAGGTAAATCACTTCGTCTAGCCAGAACTCACATTTGGAATACTTCGCATAGAGTTTATGCTCCCGAAGCTTATCCAGTACAAGACGAAGATGTTCAACATGCTCTTCTTTGTTCTTCAAAAATACCAGAATATCATCCAGATATACCACAAAAAATTTGTCGAGGTAGTCCATGAATATATAATTCATCAATCGAGAGAAGGTTGCCGGTGCATTGGTTAAGCCGAAGGACATGACGGTGTACTCGTATGATCCATATCGAGTAACAAAGGCGGTCTTTGGAATATCCTCCTTGCGAACACGGATCTGGTGGTATCCCAATCTCAAGTCGAGCTTAGAGAAGACGGTGGAACCAGCAAGTTGATCATACAAATCATTTATCCGAGGGAGAGGATATTTGTTCTGAATAGTGGCCTGGTTGATAGGACGATAGTCTTGAACCAATTGATTTGTCCCATCCTTCTTCTTAACAAAGAGAGAAGGTGCTCCCCAAGCAGAGGAACTCGGACGGATGAAACCCAGACGGAGCGAGTTGTCAATTTCTTGCTTAAGTTCAAGGAGTTCATGGGGTGGCATTTTATAAGGACGCTTGGCAATAGGAGTGGTACGGGGTACCAAGTCAATGACAAACTCGACAGCTCGAGCAGGGGGAATCCCTGGAAGTTCTTCTGGAAAGACATCTTGGAATTCTCGGACCACTGGAATGTTTTCAATCCCTTCAAGAGGCGACGCATTTAATGCATTCAAGGCATATAGTCGTGCCTCAGCATTCCGGACGAGATGAGCATGGTAGCTTATTAATGCATCTGAAGGGTGTAGGAGGTGGACGGTCTTGGTGGCACAAACGACCGATGCCGTATGAGCTTTCAACCAGTCCATCCCCAGTATGAGATCAATGTTGGAAGAACTTAATAACATGGGAGAGGCAAAGAATTCCAATCCTTCAATTTCAATGGGGACATTGGAGCAGACCATGGAGGGTCGGCATTGGCCCGAGGGGGTGTTTACCACTATTGGGACGTTCATCTCTTCGTACTTAATGCCATGCATGAATGCAAAACTTTCCGACATAAAGGAATGCGATGCTCCTGTATCAAACAATACAGAAGCAGGTACTGAGTTAACGAGAAGTGTACCCATCACGGTAGCAGGCTGGTCTTGAGCTTGACCCATATCAATGTTGTTGTCCTGACCACGAACATAAGCAGGCTTAGCGTTGAAGTTGCGGTTCTGGTTGTTGCCACTGCCAGTTGCGGGAAGTGTCAGCTGATTCGGATTCTGCCTGCAGTCTCTAGCACGGTGACCTGGACGGCCACACTTGAAGCACAGCCCGTCCTCAGGACGGGAAGGAGGAACTCGAGGCGGTGGAGCTGGAAGCCTCGGCTGCCTAGGTGGTGGAGGAGGCAGGCGAGGTGCAACATAGGACGACCTCGGAGTAGGAGCAGGTGCATGGTACATGTTGTTGGGAATCCAGATCTTCCGCTTCTGTGCAGATGAGCCCGAAGATGAGCCCATGTCACGGTTGCGCTTGCTGCTATCCTTGTATTCCTGCAGACCAGTCTCAACCTGAATAGCCTTGTTCACCAGGGTGGCAAAATCAGCATAGTCCTGAACGAGGAGTGTCAGCTTGATATCAGGGTGGAGGCCTTTACGGAACTTCTCCTGCCTGCGTGCATCAGTCGTAATGTCTTCTTTAGCATAGCGAGATAATTCCAGAAATTCCCGCTGATAAGCATCCACTGTTTTGTTGCCCTGGACCAAGTTGCGGAACTCACGCTTCTTCCGGTCCATGATTCCCTGGGGAATGTAGCGAGCACGGAAAGCAGCCTTGAACACTGCCCAAGTGATGATAGTTCCATCGGGCTGAGAGCGCCTGTGGCTGTCCCACCATTGAGCAGCGGGACCCTTCAGAAAGTAGGCGGCAAAGTTGACATAGCTCGCCAGGGGCACATTGGCAGACTCTAGCTCATAAGAAATGTCACGGAGCCAGTCATCAGCATCAAGAGGCTGAGTTGAGCTGCGGTAGATCGCAGGGTTGAGACGGCAGAAGTCTTGCAGTGTCACGCCTTGCGGTTGGTTCATGTTCGGCCTTTGGAACTGATCCATGAGCCCTTGCATAAACTAGCGGTTCAGCTCAAACTGTTGGATCATCCCCGCCATATACTCAGGAGGCGGGGGTGGTGCATCGTTGGCAGGGGCACGCGGGCGGCCAGCTGGTCTAACCATCCTGTTAAATATTTAACAGGGGTAGTTTAGCTTAAAGTAATTGCAAAGGCATCGCACGCATTCATGAAGTAATCAAGCATAATGAAAGGGAAATGCGATAGATACTCCATAGTAGTTGAGTTCGACATACAGACCCATACATAAGTTCGAGTACAGACTAACGATTACAAATTCGAAATTTGGCGATAGCCCGGACGCATCAGACGATACCCTGGACTCACTAGGCGGCGCGCAGGCACGCGGTGGAAGAGTACCACAACGAGATGTAGAGATAAGGCTACATCAACGTCGGAGAGGACGATCGAATCCTGGTAGCTGGTGGTGATAGAAGGTAGGGACAGGACCCTGTGTCCCGTTATGACTCTGGTGAGGGTACCGCAATCAGTCGAGGAGCTGAGGTCCAAGTGCAGGGGTTCTACCCCCAACATCAGTCCACTCGAGAGCTGATGGTAGCTCTGTTCTGCTCGGCTCGCGGATGCGCATAGGGGGAACCCTCGGGCAGTGTGATGGCTGCAGCTCTGTCAACGCGTCGTAAAGACGAGCGCGCGTAGCATACAGCTCCACAGTCAGAGCTTGGAAAGCACGATCCATTGCCTCAGTGTACTGCACCAGAACCCGTGCGTCGTAGCGACGCGTCACGTAGGGGGCGCAGACAGCGACGTAGGAACGGTCGCAGCGCTCCCGAACGTCAGAAGCGTAGGCAGTGAGATCAGACCCAGTCTCATCCCCAGCAGGAGCATGCGGGATGTATCTGAAAGGGCTCTCCTCCAGGTGAGGGTACGCTCCACGGAGACGGGTGATGGCGATGTAGGCCGCATCATGGACGGCCATCTCGACCGACACTCCAATACCACAGAAGACGTGGCGCTCGAGGGTCTCGTCGCACCTCTGGTCGAAGATGCGAACCTCAGCCTGGTACTGGTACTGGTTGTACTCGCGGAAATCCTCGAACACAGTGTACTCGGGGTACCAGCGATATCCCAGCCTGGTCAGGAGGTCGACCAAAATGGCCGGGAACCCAGTCGTCTCAGTGGCCTGTGTCAGGCGCACCTGCTGTCTTGCGGGACGCATCTGAAAACAAGATTGACGGATGTCAAATGACAGTGTGTGTAATACATATCCAGGAGAAAGAGTAGATAGTCCAGCGCTCCGGGTCAATGTGATTCGAGAACCTAATGTTAGAGTTAGTAAAATCTTTGACCCGAAAGAGAAAAGAGAGTAGAGCCCAGAGTATAGGAAAGGAGTAAAAGATACTAATGCCACCCAATTGAGATGTGGGCCCGTAAGCCACAACATCGGTGTTAGTAAAGTTTATCAAACACTAGACTCAACTTCGGCCAAGGAGTTGGAAAGGGGGCTACCTACAGGCAGTCGGCTCTGATACCAACTTGTGACGCCCTGGATTTAATCGTACGCTAAACATACACGCAAATGCATACGATCAAACCCAAGGACTCACGGGAAGATATCACAACACAACTCTAGACACAAAATAAAATAACATCAGCTTCCTATTACAAGCCAGGGGCCTCGAGGGCTAGAATACGGAAGCTCGATAAACATATGAGTCAGCGGAAGCAACAAATACCTGAGTACAGACATAAAACATGGGGCGCCTTAGAGAAGGCTAGCACAAAAGATACAACGATCGAATGAGGCGAGGCCTCCTACCTGGGAACCTCCTAACTACTCCTGATCATCAGCGGCCTCCACGTAGTAGTAGGCACCGTCGGAGTAGCAGTCGTCAGCGGCGAGAACCTCCATCTCCTGGGCTCCATCATCTGGTCGCAGCAACGGATCAAGGGGACAAGAGGGGAGCAAAGCAGCGGCGAGTACTCATCCAAAGTACTCGCAAGTCTTACATCAGAACTATTCTAATTATGCATCAATATCAAAGAAGGGGGGTTATATGTGGACTGACTGCAGCAATGCGAGAATAGAGAGAGAAGGCCTAGTCCTATCGAAGACTAGCATCTTCAGGGTCTTGCAGCAATAGACGAGAGTAGAACAGGGGGTAACACATTAATAGTCATATTGTTGCAGCAATATTAAAGTGAGGTCACGCCTAAAGATCCTCCCTCGACTCCCTGCGAGGAAGCAAACCCGAGGCAAACTAATTCCAGTTAAGTAACAATTGTAGTTGTAAAAGATCGGGGCACAACTCCAAGTCGTCCTATAACAGTGGACACGGCTATCCGAATAGTTAATTTTCATCCCTGCAGGGGTGCACCACATGTCCCGTCACGCTCGATAACACTCTGGCCGGACATACTTTTCTGGGTCCTGCCCGGCCTCGGAATATCGACACGTCGCAGCCCCACCTAAGACTAATCAGAGAGGTCAGCCCGCCGGTCTAAATCCTAACCTCAAAGGGTTCATGGGCCCAGTTCCCCTCCGCGCTCCTGCACGATGCGAGGGCGGCCGACGTCAGTCCTAGCATCCCTTAATCACAAGCGCAATGCATCTCGGGACCACTCGGACGCGCGCCACTATGATTGCTGACATCTGAAAAGCTTCGGCTGATACCGCAATGCTGAGTACCCATAATTCTTCCCGCGTAGCCGGTTAGTGCGAAAAGGTCTCCGACCAACCCAGATCAAATACCCAAATCCATTAGCATTTTAATTAGGCCAACAACACAGTCTCACGGGAATCCACCCGTCTTACAACTAATCACCAATGATCCCAGTAACATGGTCGAGTAACTGTGTGGTTGTAACATCGGGGGGGGGGGGTCCGAGGTATCACCCTCGTTGGACTCCGAATGATGTACCCGTCAAGGTGGGCTTGGAGGAATCACCCTCGGGGGTCCCACACTTGAGGGGTTGCACGACAGAGGCGTCATCGGGAATGGTGAAAGAGAAATCACCCTCGATAACCACGACCGACTAGCTATACTACAGAGATATCATCAGGAGTACTTAGCGAGGTGTCACCCTCGGTACCCGATAGTATCTCTGTAGCGTCGTACAACGAAGGGGGTGTATGTGCTGTGTCGGGTCTGGCTCGTCGATCAAGGATCGAGATTGAAAACAAGCGGGGCAACTGAACTACGGGGTCAGAGGGGATGACTGCTCCACCTATACTAGGCATATTAAAGGTACATGACTGAAAGTAGCAGTTCATCAAAAACAGGTTATGCATCAGATATAGGAGCTAACTACAACAGTAGCAAAATACTAATGCAAGCAGTAGGAAGAAAGACATAGGCGATATAGGAATGATCAAGGGGGGGGGGGTTCTTGCCTTGCTGCTCTGCGGCAAAGGACTGATCGGCAGGGTCGTAGATGTACCCGGCATCAGCGTCAGTCTCGGTGTCTACCGGTAAGAAGAGGGGGAAGAAACAATAAATAATAGCAACTGTGCAACACAAAGCATGACATGGCAAGATGCAGGCTAGACATGAGCTAACGTAGCAACATCCGTCATAGACGGGTCGGAAGAATATCTGACGATATTTTCCGGGTCTCGGGCTACTACCGGTTATACTGGAAACGATGGAAATGTTCCATGTTTGCTATGCTAGGGATGCGTGACAGACGAATGGACCGTGTATCCGGGTTCGCCTCGTTCTGCTGATCAACTTTCATGTTGAAAATATTTCGATCTGACTTACGGATTATTTAATATTAATTTTTAAAGTTTTATTCAATAATTAGGAATTAAAAACAGATTTGAATAATTTAACAAAAAGCTATTATGACATCAGCATGATGGCATGCTGACATCAACAGTTGACTCGTCAACTAACCAGCGGGTCCCGAACGTCATGGGCACAAGTTTTAATTAAGATTAAATATCAATTAATCAGATTAATTTAGTGGGGGACCCACGTGTCATACTCTAATTATTCTAATTAATTAATTTAACTAATATATCTATTTATTTATTTAATAAAAACATTAACATTATTTTTATTTATTTAATTATCGCGTGGGGCCTCCCTGTCATAGACAGCGGGTGCGTTGGCCCCACCGGTAAGTGACCTTAGGCCAAATACTCGATTTTATTCACAGATACATAATCATGTAAATATCGTATTCCTCCAAATATCTATATACGCAAATACATACATCGCATCTCATACATACATACATACATACATACATACATACGGCATCTAATACATCTTTTCTTTTATTTTCTTTTAACTCTTAACACTCTCATCTCTCTCTGTTAACACACAACAAAGAACACAACAGAGAGTCTCTCTTAACTTCCTCAACATAGAAGAGAGCCAACTTCATCTCCTCCTACCGGAGTCAAACGTCGACGGATCGGAGCCCCGTTTGCCGGAACGGAACCGGGATGGTGAGGGGAACGCGATGGTGGGAGGAGCCCGAGGAGGGGCTCACCAACGTTCATGAGACGACCCGGTGAAGCCGGAGTTCGCGGGAAGGCGGAGGTGACGGAGAGGACGAAGACGATGCGGTGACGGTGGTGGCGCGGTGGTGATGATGCCGGTGAGAACGTGACGGCGAGCTCGTGCCGAGAGGGGCCCCGGTGAGGAGGGCCCCCGGGATGGAGCCGCTGACGGGGAGCTCCGGCCGGCGCAGGGGGGGGGGGCGACGGGAGACGGTCCCGGGGGTGGAGGCTTCGGCCGGCGAGGAAGGGGCGGTGTGCTCCGGCCGGTTGGGTAGCAGGGAACCGGCGGGTGGGAGGCCGCCCGGGAGGCGAGACCGGTGGGGATGGGAGGGGGCTCGCCGGCGGGAGGAGGAGGCCGGGAGGAGGGAGGCCTCGGGGTAGGGAGGGAGATTTGGAGGCACGAGGGGGAGTCGATCTGGGGAGGGAGAGAGCCGAGAGAGAGAGGGGGGTGGGGGTCTCTCGGTTGGTGGGGAGAGAACGAGAGGTGGGGAGGGGCTGCGGTACCGAGAGGGAACGAGAGGAGGTGTCGGTGAGGGTGGGGCCCCCCATGAGGGGGTTGGGGAATCGAGGCGGGAGGGAGCCCCTGGCGGCGGCGCAAGTGGGAGGGAGGGAGCGAGGCAGGGGAGGGGCTCCCTCACCGTAGGGTTTGAGGGGGGGTGCGGGGTGGGCTGGCTCGGCTGCGCCACTTTGGCCCAGTCGGCCATGGGGGTGGGGGGGTTTCCTCTTTTTCTTTTGTTTTGTTTTGTTTTGCTTTGCTTTGTTTTCCTTTTCTATTATTTCTTCTTTCTAATTTCTTTTTTTTTCTTTTTAATTTCTTTTCTTTCTTTTATCATTATTATTTTTAATACTTTCTTTCTTTAATAGTTAATATGAATTTATAATTATAATTATCTTTTGTTTTCAATTTCTGAATCCAGATAGAAATTCAATGCGGGTCAACGACGGTAATTCTCGATGATGTGGCATCATTTGCGGGTGATCACTGTAGCTTAATTACAATATTTACTGTAGCAAAAGTCGACGATGTCACAATAGGGAAGCCATCGAGAGGAGTGGGTGGAGCTAAACACATGAGTTCTTCGTTGGGCTGGCGGTGACTGTGCCAGTGCAGATGTGCTACAACTCTAGTTGGTTGCAGTTGCACAGGTTCAACACCGCGGCGGAGTGCCAGTGGTCTGCAACGACGTCTCCATCCATAGCCGGCGCCCACGCGAGGTTGGATCTGATGAGTCGCACGAGGAAAGCGGCGCCCTTAGAAGAGAAGAGAGGAAGCTTGACGAACAGAGCACCAACTACATACCGAAAATAGAGAGAGTGATGGAGAAGGGACCTTGTCAATGGCGTTGGCACCAGTGTCAGATCGGAAGTGACCACCCTCGTCACGCGGCTGGAACCTTCTCATTGAGGAGCTCGCGCCGGCATGACCATGGATCCGGACCTGCTGCCCGATCTGGGGCGAGGGGGAGGTGAGGAGGTCGTTGGTGGCGAGGATAAAGTAAGGAGAGGAAAGAAGGGATGGGGCAAAGTCTGTGGGGGAGGCCGCTCGCAGCAGCGGCGGCTGTGAGGGAGGCCGCTGGTGAGTGGTGGCGACGGCTCTGGGGGAGGACGCCAGTGAGTGGTGGCAGCGGTGGTGACGGCGGCAGACGAGGGATGGGGACGGTGTAATGTGGGCTGGGGGTGGACGATCCGTTTCTAGGTTTTCCTCTCTGCCTTCTCTAGTAAGCCAATCAGAGTTTGATTTCGAAGCAACGCGAGCCACACAAACGCAGAAAAAACAGTCCCAACGTTTGCCCAGATGTTCCTGGTTGGAGTCCTCCCTGATGACGTGGACAACGGGGGAGAGCGTCCCTGATGGGTAGCTTATTGTTGTTGATGGTAAAAGTCTGAGAGTGTGACAGGAAGAACGTGATGCACTCCCCATACAAAATTGGACACTCTCCCCCGAAGTAGAGGACAAACTAGCTATTCTAGGATTAGTAAATATGATTTACTTTAATGTTTGCTCCCCTTCAAATTTAAGATAACTCTAGGTTTAGTACTTATGGTTTCACTGGAAATATTTGGGGCAAAGAAACTTGTGACGAGCGCTTTGTACTGCCCGTTACTGCTAACTTCTGGATATAATAAATTTGTAAAAGGTTCATGACAATTATCTGTGGCGTGCATAAATACTCACAGCCACTCCTACCTAATGTACTAGTTGTGGGTATTCCAGTGTGCCCGTCACTGCTCACTTTTATCATGCGATCCAAGTTGGGAGAGTTCATTTGTGGGGATGGGTATTACCGCCCACCAGTGTAGTGGAATCTCCGATTGCGGGTAGATTTTTCTACCCGCACAATAAATTTTCCAAAATATTAGTGGCGGGTTCCTATTTATGCCCGTCACTAACTTGAAACATGTATAAGACTTTTTCAAGTATTGGTTGCTCTTTGTGACCTAGGAAATTTGGAAACAGGAATAATGATGTGTTCAACAAGGCTTCCCCTTCAATAGCACGCGACATTCATATAGGATTTTATAGGAGAGTGAATTGTAGGTGGTAGCACGATGACCTCAATGCGAACTAGGGAATCTATCGAGGTGGGCAGTGGCGAGTAGGTCTCTTTGATTTTATGCGGAATGAGGAGTAATCCCCGGTTGTAAAGTGTGGACGGGCATCTTGCTCTTTTTTTCAGAAACGCCTGTAATTTTTTCATAATCATAACAATTGCAAATATACTGATTTGATTCTAAAATGCAAGAAAATTTCACAAAAGAAAAAACAAAAATATAGGTCATAATACCAGAAAAAAATGAATTCTTTATATATTTTACACTATTTTTGTATGTTCATAATTTTACGTAATATAAAATATTTTTATATTAATTATATTTTTTTACAATCACGTTTTACGTATAAAATAAAACAGAATTTACAAAACATAAAATTACGATGCATTGATATTAAAATAGAGAGGGTGAAGAATATGTGCGGATTTCTCCGGTTCCAAACGCACCGGTGCATGTACCCGCACGGCGAGGACAAAGTCCGTCAAGTTCGACGGGAACCTGCCTTAACTCGACACTTGTTGTCATGTGGAAATAGTTGGATCTTTTTCCTCTTGTGAAACCAGGAAAAACATAATTGAAGGTTTGATATGAGCCATGTAAACTCACGTGGAGTACTTCCCCCGGTCGTTTCGGTTCTTCTTCCCGACTCCAGGGTCATGTCGCGTCGGCCACCCCTGTCGTCGGGTCAGACACGGCCGCTAGCCGCTAGCCGCTACCGAAGCTGGCTGAGTGGCTGGGCCCCGCGAGCATTTATAGGAGGCCCCACGATTTCAGAACCACCAGCATCAACGACTCTCCAGTACAGTATTCCAGTCAAACGAGCCCCACAAGAGTCAACACCAGACCCTACCTCCCGTATCCCCCCCTCAGCATAAGCCTTCTACTACTTTGCTTCGCTTTGCTTTGTAGTCGAGCCACTGCCGCATCTTCCACCACTACTGACGACTCGTCGGCTCGCCCAAGCGGCCAAACACCATGGCCTCGCACCACCGCGGCCGCATCCCCTCCTACCTCGCCACCGCCGCTGCCCTCCTCCTTGCCTTCCTCCTCCCGCCGCTGGCATCTTCCCAATCCCAGTGGCAGAACTGCGACGACAAGACCAGCATGTTCACCCAGAACAGCACTTACCAGGCTAACATCCAGGCCCTCTCCACCACCCTTCCCAAGAACGCCTCCTCCTCGCGGACGCTCTTCGCGTTCGCCAGCATCGGCACCGTTCCGGACATCGTGTACGCGCTCGCGCTCTGCCGCGGCGACGCCAACGCCTCCACCTGCGGCACTTGCGTCTCCAACGGCTTCAAGGGCGCGCAGCAGCTCTGCCCCTACAATAAGGTCGCCGCCGTCTACGAAGACCACTGCTACGTTGGCTTCTCCAACAAGAATATCCTCTCCCCCACCGGCGGCGACAACAACGCCCTCATACTGATGAACACGCAGAACGTGACCGAGCCAGTGAAGGAGGTGTTCAACACCGCCGTGGGTATCCTCCTGAACGCCACCGCCGAGTACGCGGCCACGAACTCATCCAGGCGATTCGGCACAGGGGAGAAGGGGTTCGAGACGATCGACAAGGGGAAACCGAAGATTTACGGTGTGGCGCAGTGCAGGCCAGACATGGCACCGACCGATTGCCGGAGCTGCCTCGGAAATATCATCGCGGACATGCCCCAGTACCTAAGCGGGAGGCAGGGTGGTAGAATTCTTGGATTGCAGTGCAACTACAGGTACGAGCAGTATCCCTTCTTCACCGGGCCTTCTCTGCTGCAGCTCCCGGCACCATCCGTGGGGGAAGCTCCATCTCCAGCGCCGGACAACGTGACGCCACCACCAGTCAGAGGAGGTGAGCTTGGAGAAATAACTTCCATCTTATTTGTACGATTCAGTCTTTAGACCAGAAGTAAAACATTTGAGGGACAAAACAGTGAGGTTTCATTGTTTTGAAAGGTAAAACATTTGAGGTTCGATCTGCCAAGAAACGAAAACGTAGAAACTCATTGCGGACTGGATCGACTCCATTTAGATTTACACAGCACAATTTTACTATTTAATTTGATTTCGAACATAAAAATATAGACTGTCAACACCAACCAGGAGCCTTTTCACAGAAGATCTTCAAAGTTCTGTAAAGAATTCGGAAGCAATTGGTTTCTGTTGTTCCGTCCTGACTTCTGCGTAGTCCCGTTGCTATCAGTTAATTTACTGGACAACAACCAGAATTATATGAGTTCTCAGTCTTCTGACGATCTGGCCAGGCCTTATTTCAGTTTGCATTTCGGCCAAAGGGCCGAAATATTCACTTAATTTTCATTAAATATTTGAAATTTTGGAAAAATATTTTGAATTTTTTTTATTTCTTGTGTGCTACTGAAATTGCTGAAATTAATGAAATTCAATGAATTTCATTGAATTCTCATTGAAAGTTATTTCCTTGGCTGATTGCTAGCCTTAACTCGTCTGCAAAGGGTCCGTGTTGGAATTTATAGCACTCTTGACTCTTCCATGATTTGCTCTAAGTAAGTAAAATATCTTCTGGTGTTTGTGCATGAGCACATGGAATTTTTCCTTTTTGACGGACCATTACCCATTACACAGGCTTTTCATGTCTGTTTACAACTAAAAGTGCAGCTATTCAGTGAGGTTTTAATTTTTTTTGGGAAGTTAAAACAGTGAGGTTCGATCTGCAAAGAAAGGAAAAAGTAGAAACTCAAGCTGGAACGGATCGAGTCCATTTGGATTTACACACCACAGTTCTAGTATTATTTAATTTGATTCTAGCATATAGTTATAGACTGTCAACACCAGCCAGGGGCTTTTTTACAGTCTGATTCAGTTGTGCTAAAATAACCAATCCAATCTTCATAGTTCTGTAAAGAATTCGGAAGTAATTAGTGTGTACGATAGTTCAGACAAAACAAACCATGGTAAACTAACAAAGTAAGTAAACGAGGGAAAGATTGCTCGCAACAGGAAACTTTGGAAATTTCTGTTGTTTGGTCTTGACTTCTGTGTAGTCCCGTAGCTATCTGTTAATTGACTGGACAAAACAGAGAATTATACGAGTTCAAAGTCTTGTGATGACCGGGCCAGTTGTGCATGCTTGGCTAATTGCTAGCCATAAAAACTCTTCTGCAAAGGGTCCGTGTTGGAATTTATAGCACTCCTGACTCTTCCACGATTTGGTCTAAGGCTGGTTGTAACGAAGAGTATCATATACTAGTATCATATACATGATACTAATATATGATACTAGATCTGTAATGCATAATATTATATGTCAGTAGTCTAAGGTAGTTTATTTATTGTCATGCATGACACATAGTAGCAAATCATCTATTACTGATACGGTATCATAATATGCATGATACTGAACCCTCTCTTTCCTCATTTAATTCTATGACACCTCATCAAAGTTGCCTAGTTGGCATGCATGATACTACCTATGATATTCCCATTACGACCAGCCTAAGTAGGAATATTGACGAACAAAATATCTTCTGGTGTTTCTGCATGAGCACATGTTTTTTTTTTTCCTTTTTAGACGGGTCATTAGTGATTACACAGGCTTTTCATGGCTGTTTACAACTAAAAATGCAACTATATTTTTTTATTCCTTTTGTTTTCGAGAGAGTATATTCCTTGGCATTGGAACTCAGGCGAAATAACACATTCAGATTTCCTACCCATGTCCATGTCTGAATTCAAAGAGGCTAGACATAAAAGCTTTCAGCACTGTAAACAACTAGACATCAAAGATATTAATGGATTTTCTCCAGTGATATCTTTGCAGTTTTCAACATAGTAGCTTCATTATCTTCAAAATGTGTGACAACAAGGCAGTTGCATCATCTCTTAGAGTCTTGTAGGATCCTCTTCAATGTATCTTGTACTGACTGTCGCCTTTCATTTACAGGAGGCACAAGGAATGGAACTGTTAGAATTTTAGCCATTGCACTACCGATAGTCGTTGCAATACTGGCTGCTGTTGTAATTTGCTTTTGTCTATGGAGGAGGAAGAGCAAACCGGCGGCACTAAAGGCATCATTATCATGTAAGTCCCTTATTATTTTTGGTTAAACATATATATATATTTTTTAGAAAAGGAGGATGACCCCCGGCCTCTGCATCAGGGAGATGCATGCGGCCATTTTATTTATTATTCTCGAGGACCTTACAAAGTATTACAACAACATGTCTGAATCCGCCATCTTCGCAACATCTGTTGCTACTCCTATCCATATGATGAAGGGGTGCTAGCTGGGCCACATACCCAGATCACTTACCTAAGCCTAACATCGAAAGTCGGAAGCCCCAGCAGATCCGGTCAAGCCATCTGCCACATACCGGGTCTAGGGCACAAAACCGATCTGACGCACTCGTGTGCTATCGCCGCCATCTTCCACCGGTCCGTCTTTAGAGCAAATATTGAGGCTTCTACCTTGTGTAGCCACTCTGCCATTGACGTCACCATGACGCCAGATAGCTACCTCCTCCTGCGCGAGTCCATCTCCACGCATCGGACGCCGAGTCCCCACAGCGCCATGCCGCCGATATCCGCCGCCATCAATGTGTGAGATGAAGCACCGCTCCACCATTCCTCCAGCCAGGACTTGCTCCAAAACGATGCCCCCAGGAGGGAGGGCGATAAAACGCCATCATCGTCTGATCCAGGAAGACCCAGATCTAGGGTTTCCCCCGGAGCATCCAGAGCCTGATGACGCAAACAGCAATGTTGTTGCTCCACCAGACGAGCGCCGCCGACGTCACAGCCTCCAAGATGTAGCAGGCCAAAATGCGCCGACATCGAACCGCCGCCACCTCCACCACCGCTTGAGCAGCCCCCGAGCAACACCTTCAGGAAGGAACATGCCACCGCGGTGTCGTCGTCGCTTGGACCAAGAGGATCTGAGGTTTTCACCTGAGCTCCTGGGAGGGGTGGAAGGAAGGGGATCCTCTCCAAAGCCTCCAACAAGGGGAACAACACCCAAAGGTGCTGCCTTCGGAGTGGCCGCCGCACCGGCCAAGGGACTCCCCCGGAACCCTTCCAACCACCGGATCTGCAGGGCTAGCATCCAAGAACAGCGAGAAGCCATCTGGGGCCGGATCCGCTGCAGATCGGAGTAGATCGGGGTCGACGAGAAGCAACACCATGGCCACCAGCATCCAGCGAGGACCGCCGCCACAGCCGCCGCCACCCCCCGCGCCGTCCGGGTCAAAGAGGGATCCACCGACCGCGTACAGGGGCCAGCACCGCCTGCACCCGCCGGAGCACCGCCGCTAGCCCAACGCCCGCCACCGCCTGCCGCGGGCCGCCGCCGTGCGCCCCACTCCCCGCCACCGCTCGCCGAGGCCTGCCCCCTCACGCCCGATCGCGATCGCCACAAGCCACCGCCGTCAACCACCTAGATCCGCCGCCCGCGGAGGAAGGGGAGCCGGGAGAGGGAGTCCCCCGCCGCCGCCGTCTGCCACACGTGTTTTACCGGCGGCGTCACCTGGCGGCGGCGAGGAGGGGAGGATGAGAGAGCGGCGGCGGCGCCTAGGGCTTGGGAGCCCCCGAGTCGCCCACGGCGGGGGCGACGCGAGGGATGGTTAAACATATAAGTTTCTTCTTGTTCACAAATGGAATCAGTTTCTCAAAAATGATCTATACAATTGAAACTAATGTTTTGGCATTCAGAAATAGTTGCATTCATGCTTTACACCATTATTATAATGTCTTTTCTCTTATGATAGATCCAAAAAATCCAGAGGACATACAGAGTATCGATTCACTCATTCTTGATCTATCAACTCTACGAGCCGCAACAGATAACTTTGATGAAAGCAATAAACTTGGTGAAGGAGGGTTTGGTGTGGTTTATAAGGTGCTAATTTAATCATTTCACAAAGGATTTTTATTCTGTATATTCCACATCTAGTAAATAGATATCTCCATTTGTACAGGGAATCATTCCTAACAATGAAGAAATAGCAGTTAAAAGGCTCTCACAAAGTTCTGGCCAAGGGATAGAGGAGCTAAAAAATGAGCTTGTTTTGGTTGCTAAGCTTCAACACAAGAATTTAGTGAGACTTCTTGGTGTTTGCTTGGAGGAACAAGAAAAGTTACTTGTATATGAGTACATGCCCAACAAAAGCCTCGACACCATCCTTTTTGGTGGGCAACTCACCAAACCATTTTGCAACAGTGAAACAAATAACTAAAATATATTGTGTAGAGTTCTGATATTTCTTTTCCTATGTTATAGATCCTGATAGGAGAAGTCAGCTAGATTGGGGGAAGAGATTTAGGATAGTGAATGGGATTGCTCGCGGCTTACAATACCTTCATGAAGATTCTCAGCTGAAGATAATTCACCGGGACCTCAAAGCGAGCAACGTTCTTTTAGACTCTGACTTTAATCCTAAGATTTCAGATTTTGGCTTAGCAAGGTTATTTGGCAGTGACCAATCCCATGATATTACCAACCGTGTCGTTGGAACCTAGTAAGTGCTGGCGACATTGCTCTTATAAGATTTTTTTTTAATAAAATTGCTTTTATAAGATATCTGAGAGTGCATGAGTTCATAACATAATGTTGTTATTTCAGTGGATACATGTCCCCCGAGTATGCTATGCGTGGGAATTACTCTATCAAGTCAGACGTGTTCAGCTTCGGCGTCTTGATTTTAGAGATCGTCACTGGAAAAAGAAACAGTGTCGCATATGACTCCGAGCAAGCTGTAGACCTCTTAAGTTTGGTGAGTACTTTGGGTTTTTGACTATTAAAAACTTCGACTTCTAGGCAAAGCTACAATTTGTAATAACAATAATAGTAATGAAATAATCCATCTACTGAATGCAGGTCTGGGAGCACTGGACGATGGGAACAATTGTAGGGATCATGGATTCATCTATGACTAGCCATTCTCCTGGAGACCAGATGCTGAAGTGCGCGCACATCGGACTTCTGTGTGTTCAAGAAGACCCCGCGGATAGACCGATGATGTCGGTTGTGACTGTCATGCTAAGCAGCAGCACTGTGTCTCTCCAAGCTCCATCTAGGCCAGCATTTTGCATCCAAAAGAGTGGCATGAACTACTCGGGCATGCACACAGATCCATATCCAGGAGTTTCGCATCCTACCAGCAGATCACCTATGTCACCAAACGAAGTTTCGATTACTGAGCTTGAGCCGAGATAAGTCCGAGCTTGATGTGTATTCATTATGTATACCATTCTTGCCAAAATAACCTATATTGATGCAGGGAAAGACCCTACTTCATATGTAGTATAACTACTGGACCCCTGGGGGTAGAAAGTTACTGAGCAATAGCATAATACGCCATTGCTAGAGAAAACCCTATTAGTAGCGCTGGTGCACACTCTATTGGTAGGACGCTATAGCTAATATTTAGCAATGGCGTTATTTATGCCCAATGCTACTGGTGAACTTACATAGTAGTAGTGTTGGATTATCCGGCGCCACTGCTATGTATCTGCAGCGCCTGTTTCAGTGAAGCGCTACTGGTAAGGGCGCATCGCTTTCTTTGTCTCTCGAATATGCATGAGCATGCGTATTATATATTAAAAAAGAAGCGGCAAAAAAGCCAGATAAGGTGAAGCGCTACTGGTAAAACTTTGCCCCTTGTCATTGTTATGTTTTTTTCTATGCTTTTACGCTGTATTTATACAGCTTTTATATAATAAGAACATGCATATTCATTGAAAAGATATGAGACAAAAATGTCTCATCGTTGGCATCATCATCATCAACAACGTGCTACAACATAGTCTTTCATCATATCATTATCATCATTTATGGTCGAACACATGTCTCGATACAAGTTATTAGAAGTCTCAAATATATGCAACTACATGGTGACATACTCATGTTTCACCATCTACGTAAACTATGATATGATCGCACAGAAGAGAAGAGCAATCATGATGATCAAAAGTGAGATTATGTAATAGTTCTTGAGGCGCCGGTTCCGGTTCCTCTTTTGCGCTAGTGTGAATCTCAAGAAACTACACTTCCGCCTTGCTTCAGCTATCAAACCATTTTTGGCTGTCGCGCGGGAAGCGGTACACTTGGGCCTGAGATTCTGGCCACTCATCCTACACTCCCAAAATCCTCCCTATGTAGATGACATACCACTTCTTCACCATCGATGATCTATATATCAATCAGAGATGCATATATCATATAGTTAATTCAACGATAATATGCAACATAATATACTTGAGTAACACAGAGAGAAAGAGTTGGCAAATAGAAGCAACATATAATAAACATAGTTAACGACCAATCAGAGATGCATATATCATATAGTGAATTCAACAATAATATGCAACATAATATATTTAGTAACACAGAGAGAAAGAGTTGGCAAATAGAAGCAACATATAATAAACATAGTTAACGAAATTCATCGTACCAAAACTAACTAAATAGAGTGTGGGCCGTTAACAGAGACATCCAAAGTTTCATTTAGAGAAAGTAACAACTAACGAAAACATTGTTCAACCAATGTACTCGTTTCATCCGGCCATATCCGGGAGGATGCACCCAAGCTTTGCGAAAGGCGTCAAGTTCTGACGTTGTAGGGCTATGCGGGCTCGGACGCCAACCCGCGATATTGGGACGTCGTAGAACATTCCATTCTCATCGAGGATGTCTTTCATGATGATCGACGCAATTTCCTACTGGATGCGGTAGAATTCATTTCGGATTTGATGATCCGATATGGTTCCTAAATTTTCGGCCCATCTCTGCATATGGGCATCGGATGAAGATGTCATGCGAAGTGATTGTACATCCCTTCTGTACTTGAGCATGTGATGGATGACGTAGAATCCATCCTTATTACTTGTTGTCGGTCGTCAGACACAACAGAAGTCAGTCTTATGGCCGTCTTATGGCCGAAGCACACCCCTCCATTATTTGTTTTTTTGACCTGGATGTAGCCACCCCACATGTTGAAGCCAAAGAGACATTTGTCCAGAACAACCTTTATATGTGTGTAATGTTGCTTCTCTATGGTCTTGGGCGGGTCCAAATACAGAGCATGGGAGAAATACGGGTAAAGAACGAGGAGAATGACACGCTCGTCGCTACGCAAAATAAATACACAATCAAGTTAGCCTTCATGTGTGCGAAGTAATGATTGAAAATGCACGAAAGGATGTATGTATTATAGTGGCTATCCACAGATGACTTACCCGGGATGAGAAGGTAGGAGAATCGTTTCCTTGTCCTTATGGTTGACCAAGAACTCTTCTGTTTACTCCCTCACATATCGATGGTTGGCTTCGTTGATTAAGAAGAAGCCCTCGTGCAAGTAGTACGAGTCCGCGGCCGCAAGGTCACTGATTTGCTCTCTCCCGGCGATGTAGTTCATATGCAACACATAAAGGCGGACGAACGTAAAATCGAGCTGCCTCGTTCGGAACAACTCAAAGATGTACTCAAATCATAGAAAGAACAGGTCCGCGGGGCATTCGTGGACGTACATGTGGATACTGATCGGCACATGAACTATATATAGCGGGTATCTTGGATCATCCGAGGCGAGAAGGCTTGTCTTTTTTGACAACACATGGTCATGAAGTCTCCCGAGACCCCCTGTTATGGCCGCTAGCGCATCTGCTGGTACCATTGTCTTTCATGCAGCATGGAGAAACGACGCACCCTTCATCGATACACTGTCCGCAACCCGGGTCTGCAAAGGCGACTGGATGCTACAAGCAACTACGAGAGCTTTGGCGGCAGTAGAGCCTTTCGTTGTCCGTCTCTTCCTCTACATCTTCTTGGTGGGCTCACATGCCGGTGGGTCTGTCAGACCCTGCCTGACCCCACCCCCCAGTGTTGTTGGGCTCAACATTGCACGACTTTGGCTTAGTTGAACTTGGGTTGAGGCGACATTTGGAGGCGTGTCCTCTAAGGATTGCATGAACAAAGACTTCTTCCAGTCCCGAAGACTTTTAGGCTCCGGTGCATCATGCATCGCTTCTTGACGCTCATATTCATATGGCTGACTCATAGTTACTTCGTTGTCAAAGTCGTCATTGAGATACTGGAGATGGTCATCGTCCTCCATGTCATGATCCATATCATCTTCTATGGGTCCGACGTCATCCACCGCCGGAAAGGTTGCCCCTTCCTTGTGTCTCTCGCTCTCACCCAACAACACATGCGGTTGTCGTAATTGTGTAGGTGGGTTTTTGCTCATACCTTGTTGAGGTCCTGTTGGTGTGCTCCCGACCACCTCCAGACGAAGAAGATTCTTTGGCCACATGGTCGCCTAATTTTTGCATTGGCCAAGCTGCATCGGGGTCTTCTTGTCCTCTCCACCAGTTTGTATGGGAGGAGAAAAACCCTCATAGCATGCTATCACACCCTCCACACAGACCCTTAAGGCGTTATCGAGCATCGACCGGCGGTGGAACAGGCGATCCTTGGGCTTCATTATAGTACCCTTCCCCACATCCACCAACCCGCCGTTCATGTGGTAGAGGAGTGTAATGCCCCAAGAGTGTATCTTTCCCTATTTGGAACCTTCTCTATGTGGGTCCAACTTGTCATTGATATGAGAGCTCAATGCATATGATTTCATGTGATGTCACCTTGATTTGTTTTCCTTTGCATGCATGCATTCCATCCATTCTCTACTTTGTGTTTGTTGCCTTGTGATCATATGTGGAGTTGTGGTGACATGAGTTGTGATGATGATATGTGTGATAAGTGGAGTGATGTGGATGTGGTTGGATGGTAGTTAGCTCTTTGTGGTTTGCACTAGGGTTTTAAAAACTTCTTCCTCTTTATTCACCTCAAGGTCAAGTTTCACTTGTCCCATCCTTGTTTTAAAATGTCCAAGATCTTAGCATATTTTGTGGTGATTGTGAGCATGTGAAGTTGCTGTTTTGATCCAAGTTTTAAAGGTGCAAATATTCACAAAACAGATCAAACATATTCTGTTTTGTAAATATTTACTTGCTCCTAAAATCCCTTTTTCATTTTATTCTATTAGGTCATAATTCCTTATGACCAGGGGTGTGTTTGTTTTATTTTTAGCATCTATAGTTTAGCCTGTGCTTTTATTTTGTTTTCTGGTGTTGGTTTTAAATAGAAAAGCCCCCAGGAATTCTTCTCTCTTATTTGGCGCCACTAGTGGGCTTCCTCCCACTAGCAGGCCCAACCCCTCCTCTCTTTTCCTTCGGCAGCCCAGGCGTGCACCCCTTCTTGTTTTTTCTGACGCCGTTCCTCCCCCGTGTCTGCTTTCCGTCTTGCTTCAGAGAGAGAGAGAACGAGAGGATGAAAGCGTCGTCCCGTCGAGGCCCTCTTATAACCTCGGCGTCCGTGCCCCTTCCCCTAGGGTTCCGCGCCTCCCCTCTCTGCGACGCCACCATCTCCTTCCATCTCTCCTTCCTCCCCAGGTAAGAGTTCATGTAGATCCACCTAGCAGAGAGAGAGAGAAGTGCACAGCCGACGTCTACCCTGCTCTTGTCGTCTCCGGCGCCGTCCACCATGTCCAGGGGCTCGGGGCAGGACCCCGCGCTCCATCCCCGCCGTCCTTGAGGTCGAGGCGCGACCACAGCGACGGGCAGGAGCTCGCCAACGGCGCGTTCCCGTCGGTCTGTAGATGTTAATCATGTTGCTCATGTAGGATTAGGAAAGAAAGCCAAACCGAGTCCTAGTAGTATTAGGATTCCTAGTCCTAGTCTATTTCCATAGTCCCTTGTGGACGTGTATAAAAGACACCCTAGGGGTGTTGATTGTAACACCAGAAAAACGAAAAGCAATACAAAGCAAAGGCTCGACACGGGCCTTTAGCCATCAAATTCATTGATCAGTTTTATTCATGTCGCTAGTTACGCAAGTTCCATCAAGTAGCCGGCCGAAGCAAGAATCGCGTAGGCACGCCTGTACAGCTGCATACGCACGTTCAAAAGCCAACAATTGGTATCAGAGCCTCGACGATCTACGATCTACGATGACGGACAGCGACGCTGAGTCGGTCAAGTCCGGCAGCGGCGGTGCCAAGGCGAACAAGAACGGCGACAAGGTGAAGAAGGGCGTCAAGTCAGCAACCAGTGGTGGAGGAATGAGCGGCGCCAACGTCCAGGCGCATCGCAACATCCCCATCCAGTACCCGATGCTCACCGACGCCAACTACGGCGTGTGGGCGGTGAAGATGAAGATTATTCTTCGATCCCTTCGAGTGTGGGAGGCCATCACGGACGACGACGTCGACGAGGAGCGCGACGAAGGTGCCATGGCCACCATAGCCCAGTTTGTGCCGGATTCCGTGCTGATGACATTGGCGGAGTTCGAGACGGCAAGAGAGGCGTGGAACGCACTCAAGGAGATGAGGATCGGAGAAGATCGCATCAGCAAGGCTCGGGCACAAGTGCTGAAGCGCCAATTTCACAAGTTGCAGATGGAGGAAACTGAATCGGTGAATGACTACGCCATGCGTCTTACTACTTTGGTGGGAGAGATCCGCGCACTTGGTGCAAAGCTCGATGAGACCGAGATCGTGGAGAAGTTTTTCAGTTCAGTCACTGATAAATTCACGTACATCATCGGCACACTCGAGCAGCTTTACGACATCGACAACATGACCATAACGGAGGCGATCGGACGATTGCGGACATGGGAAGAGAATGCTCGTGGCTGTCGGAAAGGCAAAGGAGGAGGTATTGACCAACTCATGTACTCGCACGCAGATTGGGAGGCCCCAAGTAGCAAAGGAAGGCGTGACGGTGGCGAAGGCTCAAGCAACACGAAGGGCGATGGACAAACCGGAAAAGGCAAACCACAAGGTCGTGGTAAGGCGGGCCAATCTAAAGAGCTGAAACCATGGAACTTGGACTTGTACGAGGTCAAGTGCTATAACTGCAATAAGATGGGTCACTTTGCGAAGGATTGTCCAAAGCCTAACAAGCAGGAGATCAAGGCAAATTTGGCAAAGCAGGAAGACGAAGGTCCAGGTCTTCTGATGGCCGAAGTTTGTGATCTCGCTGAAACGGTGGTTGTGAAACCAAGCCGGAAGGTGCTACTTCATGAGGAAAAAGTGACACCAAAGTTATCCGGTGATCATAACGTGTCGTGGTATCTCGACACGGGTGCCAGTAACCACATGACGGGGTGCAAGGAGAAATTCCTCGAGCTGGAATACGATGTTGAAGGCTCGGTCAAGTTCGGTGATGGTTTAGCTGTGGAGATTTGCGGACAAGGATCTGTCCTCTTTGAGAGTCTCACACGCGAACATCGCATACTCACCGGAGTGTACTACATCCCACGGCTGCGCAACAACATCATCTCTATTGGGAAGCTTGACGAGAATGGATGCAAGGTGAATATCAAGATCAGAGAGATCAAAGAAAAGTTAATACGCTCGATACGAGCTTGCGGCTATCGATTCGTTTTCGTTGAGTTCCATCAACGCCGCTGAAAGAAACTCGACCGACTAGAGCTAGCTAGCAAGTCAGGTTCAAGAATCCATTAACCTGCTTGCTTGCTTGCTTGCTTCAAGCCAGCTTTACACACGTCCGTGTATTAGCTTCGGTCGTGATTTGATCTATGGTTTAAAAGCCAGCGGAGTGATGACGATCTTCGACTACCTCCGAAACGTGCTAGCTCGTGTTAATCGCACACGGAATAGGCTCTATATCCTCAACCTTGATCAATCTCAACCGGAGTGTTGGCTCGCCAAGAGTGATGATGATTCGTGGTTATGGCATGCTAGATTTGGACATGTTAACTTCTACGCCTTGAAGAAGATGTCAAAGATGGAGATGGTATCCGGGATGCCAGTTATCGACCATGTTGATCGAGTATGTGACGGGTGCTTGGTTGGAAAACAGCACCGCAGGCCATTCCCTGCTGAGTCTACCTATCGTGCAAGTGATGCACTCGAGCTGCTCCATGGTGATCTATGTGGCCCTATCACCCCGGCAACTCACGCTGGAAAGAAGCATTTCTTCCTTGTGGTAGACGACTACTCGAGATATATGTTGGTCGTTCTCCTATGGTCTAAAGATGAGGCGTTTGAAGCGTTCAAGAAGCTGAAGGCTGCAACGGAGATGGAACACAAGCTGAAGGTTCGCGCTCTACGGACAGATCGCGGCGGAGAGTTTACGTCGAATGAGTTCAACGACTACTGCGAGAAGATTGGCATAAAGAGGTTCCTCACGGCACCTTACACGCCGCAGCAGAATGGGGTCGTTGAAAGGCGCATTCGAACTGTCGTTGACATGGCAAGGAGTTTACTCAAGAGCAAGAACCTGCCGGGGATTTTTTGGGGAGAAGCTGTCTCGACGGCGGTCTATCTTCTCAACCGGGCTCCAACGAAGGCGGTGATCGGCAAGACTCCGTATGAAGCAATTTACGGACGTAAGCTGAATGTGTCTCATCTACAGACGTTCGGGTGCGTGGCACATGTGAAGACGGCGGAGCCACATCTCTCAAAGCTTGCCGATCGTAGCACCAAGATGGTGTTCATCGGATACGAGAGCAGTTCTGGCACCAAGGCATACCGTTTCTACATTCCACAAACCAAGCGTCTACGGATTTCACGCGACGTCGTGTTTGAAGAAAACCAAGCGCGGAATTGGAGCGCCGCAGCCGACGATGCTCCAAACAGTAACATATTTGCAGTTGAATTTCCAACTGATGATGATGCAGGGGAGGATGTCCACGTGGTTGGCAAGAGGCCCAACCAAGGTGACCACAATGGTAGTGATCATCATGGTGCCGACACCGACAACGACGCGCATAGGTCGCAAGGAGATAACGACAACGCCGCGCACGACACAGGCGGAGATCTCGACGACAACGTCGACAACGAGGCACATAGTGACGACGACAATCAAGATGATGGTCACGGTCATGACGACTACGCCGATGACACGGATGTCGATGACACACCAGGGTCTCAGCCGTCTTCCTCAAGTGCATCAACACTGACACAATTTGTGTCGCCTCCTTCGCAAGCCACAACGGACTCCTCAGGGCCTCGTCGCTACAAGACCCTCAAGAAAGTCTACAAGTACACAAAGCCAGTTACGCTCGAGTACTCTGGACTATGTATGTTCGGAGTTGAGGAGCCGGCGAACTTCGTAGAGGCGAGCAAAAGTCCTAGCTGGACGCACACCATGGATGAGGAGATGAAGGCAATTGAGAGCAATGGCACGTGGACTTTGGTAACCCGACCTCCAAACCAAAAGACGATAGGTTTGAAGTGGGTTTACAAGTTAAAGAAGGACACGGAGGGTGCCATTGTGAAGTACAAGGCAAGACTCGTTGCAAAGGGCTACGTACAACGTCAAGGAGTTGACTATGATGAGGTGTTTGCACCGGTTGCTCGAATCGAGACGGTGAGAGTGCTCCTAGCTTTGGCAGCACAAGTGGATTGGAAGGTTCATCATATGGATGTTAAATCCGCTTTCCTCAACGGCGATCTCACAGAAGAAGTGTACGTGGAACAACCCCTCGGCTACGAGAAGAAAGGCGAAGAAGGGAAAGTTTACAAGCTCAAGAAGGCACTTTACGGGTTGAAGCAAGCGCCAAGAGCTTGGAACTCAAAGTTAGACCGAAGTCTGGTCTTGCTCGGGTTCAAGAGATGTCCCCTCGAGCACGCAGTCAATACAAAGAACTCCAAAGGCTCAAACCTGCTAGTTGGAGTTTATGTCGACGATCTGATTATCACCGGAGATAGCGTACAAGAAATTGAACGTTTCAAGGCGCAAATGAAGAACAAGTTTAGCATGAGTGATCTGGGATTACTCAGCTATTACTTGGGCATCGAAGTGAAGCAAAGCTCCGGGGAGATTTCCCTATGTCAATCGGCTTACGCGGTCAAGTTATTGGACAAGTGTGGCATGTCAGATTGCTACGCGACACAAGTTCCAATGGACCAACGTCACAAGTTGAGCAACCGTAGCTCAAATCCGCCGGTGGACACCACAATGTATCGAAGCGTTGTGGGTAGCCTAAGATACTTGGTGCATACCCGACCTGACTTGGCTTATTCAGTCGGGATCGTGAGTCGTTTCATGGAGAATCCGACAACCGAACACACGAGCGCGGTCAATCAAATTCTACGCTATGTGAAAGGTACAATTAATCTTGGCTGCACGTACATAAAGGGAAAGGAAGGATTGATCCTTCGTGGATATTCAGATAGTGACATGGCAGGTGATGTTGATGAGCGAAAGAGTACAACGGGCATGGTTTTCTACCTTGGCCCGAATCCGATTAGCTGGAATTCTCAGAAGCAAAAGGTGGTGGCACTGTCTTCATGCGAGGCAGAATACATAGCGGCAAGCACGGCGGCTTGTCAAGCAGTGTGGCTGAGAAGACTTCTAGATATTCTTGCAAAGCGGGAGGTGCAGAAGGTGTCACTAAAGATCGATAACCAAGCTGCAATCTCGTTGTGCAAAAATCCAGTTCATCACGAAAGGAGCAAGCACATAGATACCCGGTTCCACCATATCCGGGAGTGCATTGAAGAAGGGTTGATCGAGGTTCAACATGTGAACACGAAAGACCAACTTGCCGATATTTTCACCAAGTCCCTCGGTCGACAGAAGTTCATCGAGATGAGGAGGAAAGTCGGAGTGCAAGAAGTGAAGTCAAGCAACAAGATTAAGGAGGTGAATGTAGATGTTAATCATGTTGCTCATGTAGGATTAGGAAAGAAAGCCAAACCGAGTCCTAGTAGTATTAGGATTCCTAGTCCTAGTCTATTTCCATAGTCCCTTGTGGACGTGTATAAAAGACACCCTAGGGGTGTTGATTGTAACACCAGAAAAACGAAAAGCAATACAAAGCAAAGGCTCGACACGGGCCTTTAGCCATCAAATTCATTGATCAGTTTTATTCATGTCGCTAGTTACGCAAGTTCCGTCAAGTAGCCGGCCGAAGCAAGAATCGCGTAGGCACACCTGTACAGCTGCATACGCACGTTCAAAAGCCAACACGGTCTTCTTCCCCTGCTTCGGTCTGCAGCAGGCCAACTTTGTCAGGGCGTCCTCGTCGTCTCGAGGCGCTCCTTCTTCTCGACCGGCGTCCCTTCTCCTTCCCCTAGGTGAGCTAGCTCTCCTCGTCCCTTCCCCCTCGTTGGATCGGCCTAGGGCTGGTCGGCGTGCCTCTGTCCCGAGAGGAGTTCGGCAAATGCAGTGCATGTGTTGCTGTGTGTAGATGTGTTGTTCCTGGTAGGTGGCTCTGCTCGTCGTGGCTCAGAGAGTTGGCACCCCTCGCAGCATAGTAGATTGCTAGCGTAGTCGATCCCGCGGCGCAGCAGCAGTAGCAAGAGCATGCTTTGGCGACTTCTCTGTCGACGTCTACCTGTGTTCAGTGCAGAGCAGGGTGGCATGGTTGTATACCTTGTTAACTCCCTTGGTTCTGCCAAGTGTTCGAGCGTAGCGTAGTTGTACATGTTGTGTTTCTGTGTGTAGTTGCAGGTGGGCGTGTGTTCGAGTCCTGCAGGCGCCACCCCCCTTTTTAATTTCTGTTTTAGCACAATAGTTCCAGGTAGCAACCTTACCTTGATTGTCGACCCTCTTCTGTCAAGTGATCGTGTAGTAGCAGGGTGGCCTGCTGTGGTGTGTAGTTACCAGGGGGTCTAGGGATCGAATCCCTCCCCATCCCTTTTAATTTTTGTTGCTTTCTTTTCTGTTTTTGCATTGTATGCTTGCATAGATGTATGTGGGGTGTTAGATCTTCATGTTGGTATTTTTTTTCCTTGCCTCCAAACAACATGTTGCCTCTAGCAAGTTGCTGCCATGTCATATGAAGTGTGGTGTAGGCTTGTGGCATAGATATGATGTATGTGCTAGCTCTTATATAATGTGTGAGTGTGATTAGCATGTGGTGTATAGTAGTGATGAGGTGGTGGTAACCTTGTGCAAAGGTGATGTGTTTGTGCCCTATGGTGTACAAGTGTGTGAGTGTGTGTGTGTGGGATCACCCCTCCCCACATGCTTTGTGCTTGTAGTATTGTGTGTGTATGATATTGTGTGTGCTTGTGTGTGTGTGCGACACACATGCCCAAGGCTTGGTGTGCCTTGATGAGCACATGTGCTAGCTTGTGTGTGTAGGGGTAGATAGCATGATGTGAGCATAAGATAGTTGTGTGTTCTATTTAGCTTGTGTAGGTGCTTCTTAGGTTTGGGTTTGATGTATGTGTGTGTGGTGGTGTGCTAAGGCACATGAACATGAGGTCCACTCCTCATGTGCACCATTGGACTTGTGAGAGTGTGCACATGCTAGTGTAGGTGTTGTTCTAGTGAATAGCACATGTGATGATGCACTATTCACTATATGTGATTCCATGTAGCTTTTCTTTTCTAGTTTGTGCCCCCTTGTTCTATGCAAGTGCCTATGTATTATATATGTTTTTGGGGTAGCATCATCCCAGGAATCCATTGGTGAAGTCATTTTTGCCTTTGGTACACTTTCTGGGAATGTCATATTTCAGATTTGTTCTATGTTTGGAGCTTGGTTCCATGAGATGTGGTGAGCTCATGAGGTTGATTCCTTGTTGTGGCATTAGAGGGTGAACCCCTCTATGGCATGTTGGTTTGTTTCATGCTTAGTAGTTCATATGTGCAAGTTATGCCTAGTCAAAGTAGGCATGTGGCTGAAATTCCAGTTTAGTGAAAATCTGTGATTTTAACTAAGTCTGATAATTTGCTTATATTTTCTTCTCCTGTTGTTGAGCTTGTAGAGGTCCATGTGTTGGGAAACAGCCTTAGCTATCAACTGGAAAGTTGTAGCTTTTGTATTTGTCTAGCTCTCTGTAAATTTTCATTCCATTTGGAGTCCTATAGATATTGTTTTGGGTGCTGTCAAAATGCTTCAGAGCATAAACAGCTAGTGAGTATCTGGAATTTTCATTAAGTCCCCGAAAACTAATATTTTTGGCCAGGTTAGCAGTTGTGTAACTTTCTGTGTGAAACTCCTTTGTATTATATTTTTTCTTGTGCTTGTAGTACTTTTGAATAGCTTCTGCCACATATCCTATTTGGCATATTTGGGTGGCTGTAGGTGCTTTGCATGTAGCCCTCAATCTGCTATGATGCTGTTTATGGCAGATTGTATAGTTTTGTTGTTTTGATGCTTGTGAGTGCATAGATGATGGTGTGGTGATATTACTTTGCTCCACCCCATCCATGTTTGTTTGTGTTGTGATATGGAAACCTGGGAATACCAGAAGTATGCAATTGGAGTGTGTTGTGATGATTTTGATACGTAGGACGTTATTTCTTGTTTCGTTGTTTCCCGTTGATCCGTAGCTCCGATCGTTACGTTCTTTATATGTTTTTGCATCGTTTTCGCGTGACGCATCTGATCATGTCATTCTCATGCATGTAAAGTTAGCTTAGAGTGCAGTTCTGTCCACTAGCTTGTATTTTCTCCTCATGCTTGTGCTAGTGACTAGAATAGAGATGCATGTTCATTTTCATCTCATGCATCATGTGCTTGTTGCATCTTGAAGTGCTGTTGTTCATTGGATGTTATTTTTATGTTGGGTAGCACCGGCATCGGAGAACGAGTACGTGGATCCGGGAGAGTACGTGCAGGACGAACAAGAGCAGTTCCAAGCTGAGGACATCACAGGGAACATGATATGACCTTGATTCCATCTCTAGACTTGTTATGCTAGATTACATTTCTTCCGTCATATGCTCGCTGCCTACCACTGAAATAATTGCCTCCTGATATTGCCATGAAACCCAAACACTTTTCCCCTCCTAGCAAATCTTGAATGGCTAAGTAGGCTTTGCTCAGCTACTAATGTTAGCGTTGCTAGTTGCAGGTGCTTTATCTCATGTGATAACATGAGTTTGATATCATTATGTTAAATCTGTTATTTAATTAATGCACCTATATACTTGGTAAATAACGGAAGGCCTAGCCTTTTGCCGTGTGTTTTTTTCCGTTATTGTCGCCATAGTTACCGGCTACCGGTGTTTGATTCCATAATGATCGCTCCTAACACGTTCGGGATTGTTATGGGGACCCCCTTGAAAAATCGCGTAGTGTTAAGACTTGTCCGGCAGGACCCAACCTTGGTGTTAATTTGCTAATCACTTAATAATAATCTGCATACCCGAGGAATTTGATCAACAACCCGGGCTAGTGCTCCTCATGAGTGTTGGTCCAAACTAGAGCACCATGCGGGGCCATCCCGGGGCAACTCAGGAGATTTCTCTGGCCACTGTACGCTTCGCTTATCCGGCGTGTCCTGAGACTGAGATACGCGGCTCTTATCAGGGTCGTCGACACGTCGGGAGGTCTTTCTAGTCTTGTCTTACCTTAGCGATATATCTTGCGTATAGGAATCCCGGTGAAGCTTTGGTTCTCCCCAGAGTTGAGGTTTTCCTCTAAGGAATCCGATGAGATCACGAGTTTCGTGATAGAGGATTACTTTGGGGCCCGTGACCGTTTGTGATGGACTAGTTGGAGCATCCCTGCAGGGTTTAATCTTTCAGAAAGCCGTGCCCGCGGTTATGTGGCAACTTGGAACATTTGTTAACATCCGGTTATAGATAACTTAAACATACCTCTAATAAAATTGCCAACTGTGTGCGTAACCGTGAATGTCCCCTTCGAAGACGTCTCTTCGATCGGGAACATGGTGGGGTTAGGATTGACGTAAGTAGGTGTTCAGGATCGCTTAGTGATCAGCTAAACTTTGATCGCTAGTATAGACCACCTTCAATACATGTTTTACGTAAGTTAGCTACTATAAAGCTTAGGATGCTGCAACCTAAATACTCCACATTCCTTACCTAATAACTTGACTAGTTCTGGCACCGAGGTCATAGATTGTTGAGTCCCCGTGGCTCACAGATTCCTTCAAAACACCAACAGGTTCAGGTACCCCCAAGACAGGTGATCCCGATGGCACGCAGCTGGCGTGGCAGTACGACGAGGAGAATGACCGCCTGTACGTGAACTATCCAGAAGACTGAGGCGTGGTCGTGATCGTGGGCAAGCATGTAGGGTAGCATAGTCATTTCTCATGTTTTGTAGTCCGTAGCGGAACTACCTTGTTTGGATGCGTGATGTAACTCTGATATATTTATGAGATGGCAGTTGAATCCCTTATTATCATTCTACTATTATTATGTATGTGCTATGTTACCGTGCTTGCGAAACGCTTAGATGCGCTTCTTTCCAATTCGGGACCTCGTTCCCTAAATCGGAAAGGACCACATCTTAGTATTTACATGGAGCGTGCATAGAGTGGAATCAGCCTGCAAAGACATGTGCGCGGTGTTAGAGATCCGAAAGGAAAGAAGAATTGAAGATTAATTAGTTATGTTGATGAGGGTGCGATGCATATTTACCATGATGGCACCGAGCTCAGCCAATGTCTTCAGCCCGACATTCAAGCCAGAGACAGAGCACAGGATGCTATGAGAGGGTGTGGGAGCTGGTGCAGGCGCAGGAGCATGTGCTGGAGTAGGTGCGGGCTCGGTTGCCATTTCAGGTACACGTGCATGTGCGGTGTTCATCGAGTTTCTCCTGGTGAAGCGGGGCATGGGAAAATCAGTTGGGAGAGCATTTGGATTTTGTTGCAACTAGGTGAGCATATTTGGAATCAATCTTGTAAACGCAACTGCCGTATCATCTCTACATGCAGCTACCACTTCCAGGATTGCCTGAGCTTTGGTTTCATCTTTGGTATTCTCGACCTCTCGTGCCACCTTCTCATCGATAGTCACTTGACTGAACTTCTTTCTATGCCTTTTGGCATCAGGGTCCTCGCTATAGTACTACTTCCACGTGGTGCCATCTCCTTCGGCGTGCACACGTCCATACTGCGGCCGCTGTTCCAAAGGGTGGCCCATCATTACTTTTATGGCCCATCTAAAAGAGTGTCCCACTTGTACCTCGTAGACGACTGAGTAGATGATTCGCTTTTGGCTGCAAGTTTGTGTTGCTCTCTATGCAAAATGAGCATGAATCCTTTGTGAATGTGACTATATAACATAGTCGACTTGATCAAAATCTAATATAATGTGGTAAAATGATAATTACCAGTATTCTCATGAATACCCTCATTGGCCCGTTCATGAAAAAAAACTTTTCTGGGTCCGATGAGAACCGGGCCGTGATGAAGTCATGCTCGTGCTGGTCGGTGAACTCAGCCATGGGGTTGGGGAGCCCTAAATGTTCACGTTTCGTGTCCTCCTTATCCCACATGGGCCTCTTGCCCATGTAACCACGACTTCAAGTGGAGGTCGTTCCCCGTGTTCCGTGCCTGAAGTTGCTTGCCTTTGTCCGACCTGGCCTTGGTAGTTTCTTAAGTGCAAGTCACCTTGAACTTTTCAAGGTACTCTTCCGTAATTCTCGGATTATCATCAACAATCTCGACGTAGGTTTGATGATCTACTTCAATTTCCCTTTTCACCCTAGTTTTCCACACGATCAATGCGCCGTGGAACTTGTCTAGGGCTTTGTTGTTTATTTTCTTCATGGAAGCATCTTTCCTCGGGTCAACATCGTCATCCCGACCGGGGAACATGAATCTTGCGTGCAACCTAGTTAGGAGAAGTTGCTTCAAAGGTTCATTCTTTCGTATTTTTGCGTTGTTTATGTTAGTGATATCCCGGTGGATGCATGCTGGTTGGTGGCCATAGGTTGCTGCCACTTCCTGCAGCTCCATTGGCTTGAACACGCCTTCATGCACCATCGTGGCCACCAGTCTTCTGGTGCCAAGTGTATTTCGGCACCGTGTCCTCTTTGCCTTCTTTCCTTCACTGGCTTGGGAGGTACCACCTTCCATGGTCTCGTTAGCAACACCATTAGTGTCTGTATGTGTGTCGGTGTTGGTGGCATCATTGTCGGCGTCGGGCCACCATCATCGTCGGTGAATACTCACAACATATGCCATAGGTAGGCTAAAGTCCGTGAGAACCGAAGGGACAATGGAGGGCGCTAGGGACGAGGTTGGTACAAGCATGGAACACACAATGTACCCAGGTTTAGGGCTCTCCGTAGAGATAAGACCCCTAGTCCTGCTGGAGTGTATGATGTATATGGATGGATTACAGGGTTTCTCCTGGAGCTGTGTGGAGGAGGAGGAAGAGGGGAGTAGCCGACTCGTCTCTGCCTATGTCTATGTGGTTGGTGGGTGTGAAGTGTTTGTTCGACCGACCCTCTGCATGGAGGGTGACTGGGGGGTTTTATAGACGAACCCACCGGCCTATAATATGGATAAAGGGTACAAGAGGGAGACCCGGCTGGCAGCCTCGCCGGCTGACCAGGGGGCCCACGAGGTTCTTGTCTTGTCGCTTGAGGGGCTCGCCGGCTGCATGGTCTCGTCTGGCGGTGGGACCCACCGGCTGGCCAATGAAGCTCTCGCGTAAGGTTGACGTCGAGCACGCGTTGTACGTCAAGCGTTGTCCAGCAAGATTCGTCATGGGCAGATAGTACGACCGCCTCCACTGTTCCCCACGCCGAGTGCAGTAATGGAGGGGGAGTTTGACGGTCCAACACTATGCTAGGTGATGGATCCGAGCCGGGGTAGGTCAGCGGCGTGGCCGCCGACGCTCGTACCTGCCGGGCACTCCGATCCAGTACCTTTGCTGACGCATAGCCACCTTTAATCGTAATGTCTTGTCATGACCTACGATCTGATGTGACTTGAGATCCCCGACCGGCTAGCGTGCTTGGCTAGCCGGCTTGGGCACGGCCGCCTCGTTCCTAGCCGGTTGGCTTGGCCAAGACGGTCAGGAAGAGGTAGCCGTCTCGCCTCTTGGCGGTAGGGGTTGCCTCGCCGGCTAGAGAGTTGGCCGCCTCGTCCTCCAGCCGGCAGGCGCAGCCTAGCCGGCCAGAAGACTTGGGCCTTGGGAAATTGTACTTGGTCATACCCTTTGGGAAGGAAATGAAGGAGCAGGCTCGATGAGCCTACCCCGGGGTTACCCCCCCGACAGTAGTCCCCGAAGCTGGAGAGGCCTGCCGTCTGCGGATGGGCGGCCTCGTCGGCTTGATATTTTGTCTTGGTATTTCTGCCGCCATCCGCGGCAGGGGACTCCGGCACTAAAGCCGTTTGGCTTCAAAGCGACGCCTCGGCTTCGTTGTAGGTCGCTTGAGAACGCGCCACGTGCCAGGCCCCGCCTGACATAATGATGGTGATTACTGGTGACGGGACCGGGCCTGGGCCCTGGGTCCCACCACGACGCCCCCTCGGCCTCCGCGCGAGAGATCCTCTGCGGATTTACTCCGCGACGGTTGGGCTTAGGGAAGCGCTACCGTCCGTCATACACGGGGTTAGTGGGGTTCCGCGTGCACGAGATCCCCTCCCCACGACGCTTCGTGGGGTTTAAATACGATACGGGGGTTCCGAGGAGGCCATTCGCCCCCCTTCTCGCCCCGCATCGACTCCTTCTTCCTCCATGAGCCCACAGAGAAAGAGCCGGTCCTCTTCGTCTTCATCGCCTTCATCGCCGTCGATCCACCATCCCTTTCAAGCTCCAGCCGCGTGCAGCCATGGCCGGCGGCTCCTCCTCGAAGAATTCCTGGTCGCAGGGAGCTTGGCTGGGCAGCGAGATCTGTGAAGGCCATATCGAGGCACTCCGCCATCACTGGCTGTTGCCCCCGGCCTCCCAGGTGCTGGTGCGAATCCCTGGCGCTGAGACCGCCCCAACACCTGCCGTGGGAGAGGTTGTTGTTTTCAACGAGCATTTCTACAGGGGCTTGGGGCTCCCGGCGAGCTCCTTCTTCTCCGTGTGGCTCCACTTCTTCAGCCTGCAGCCGCATCACCTGCCGCCGAATGCCATCTTGCAGCTGTCGGCCTTTGTGGTATTGTGCGAGGGTTTCCTGGGGATCGAGCCCCGCCTCGATCTCTGGCGAAGCTTGTTCTTCTTCAAGAAGCAGTCCATCGTGATGGAGAAGGCCGAGCTGGAGAAGCTCACCGGACCGCGCCCGATGACGCCGTGCGGAGCCGCACTGGTGCATCATCGTTCCAAGTCCGGCTTCCCCCCGCTGCCGCTGCAAGAGTCCATCAAGCAGTGCCATAAGGGCTTCTTCTACGTGAAGAACGCCGACCCTACCCGAGACGCCCTCAACATGCCCCCGTTCAACATCAATCCTCCGACGAAGTTGAACTGGGCGGCGAAGTCCGCCAAGCCGATTCCCGAGGTGGCGCAGATTGGCGCCCACCTCGAGATTTTGGAGAAAGGCGGCCTTCTTGGCCGCGACCTGCTCACCACCATGTTGACTTGCAGGATCCTGCCGCTGCAGAGGCAGCCACATCTGGTCTGCTAGATGAGCGGCCGGCATGACCCCTGCAGGACATCCACCAAGAGATTCACCCCCTCTGCGGTGGCGCGAGGGGTGAACCTGATTTCTATCGCCGCATGGACGATAGCGGGAACTGGTCATGGGGGATGACCCCCTACAACAGGTCTCGTCCGCCTGTGGTGGTAAGTGTTCTTTTTGTTCTTTGCTGTTTGTCTCGCGACTGGCCGTCTCGCTGAGCCGGCTGTCGAATCCTTTTGCGCATATATTCGAGAAGCTGCAGGCAGCCCTCCGCCCGCGTGCTCCCGACGTGGCGGCATATGACGCCTCGGAGATCGAGGACGAGGGCGTGATCGAGTCCCGCTCGGACTCCTCCCCAGGCTCGGAGAACGCGCTGGAGTCGGAAGGGATGGAGCCGTCGGGTGAGTATCCGTGGCACTCCATCACAGACTGGACGGATGACGACGAGATGTCCTCATTCCTATCTGATGCAGCCTTCGAGGAAGACTCCGACGGAGTGGAGGAGGTCACCAGCCCGCCGCAGGTCGACGCAAAAGGCCGGGGCGGTCGGTACTGGCGAGGCGGCCGGGAAGAAGGGCAAGGGTGCCACAGCTTCCAGGACGGCTCCTAAGTGCTCGGCGCCGGGTCCTCTAGCCGGAGCACGGGCAGGCGGTGCCAAGAAGCACCGTGGTGCCGGCAGGAGGCAGGTGCCCATTGTCACGGGGTAAGGGTTCCTCCCTTTTTGTTCATTTGTCCTGTGGGAAGCTCTGTGCCTTAAGAATGTCGCTCAGCAGGGAGGTGGAGGACATGGAGGAAGGCACCGCCACCGTAGACGAGCGGGCCGGTTGGGCAGCAGCCGATGCTGCCCAGCGGGAGCTTGAGGAGCAGTCCAAGCGCCAGTGGGACGCGGCCGCGGGGAAGACGGCCGAGGGCCAGTCTCGCCCCAGCCGAGCCGAGAAGCCGGTGGAGAAGCGTACGAAGGCTAGACATGACCTCTCCACGCACGCTTGCGTGGAGGATCCACCTAGCGAGGTGGCTCTGAGACGCGCCCCGAGGGCTGAGGAGGTCCAACACTCCGAGCCGGATGCCTCTGCACCGGTGGACCTAGAGGTGATCCCCAACTCCCCCAGGGCCGAGGCGGCGCCCGACGTGCCGGATCTGATCCTGGACGCGCCAGACGTGGCCCCTGATGCGCCAGGGGTGACCATGGATGCGCCGGACGCGACCCATCCACCTCGTGTCGAGGAGGCGACGCCGGCCGGGACATCGGCGGAGCCGGCCTCCGCGTCGGCGCCATCGTCGTCCCCCACCAAGGTCCGACCGCGCCGGGAGCTGGTGCCCGGGCCGGGAGCCGACCGATGAAGTCGTGGTGGGCAACCAACCTGGCACACGCGCGACTACCCGTCGGCACCGCGCTCACCGGCGTCCCGGAGCTGGTGTCGATGTTTTCCAGCAGCCGGTCCAAGGTGGACCAGTCGGCCCGCAAGGTGGCCGGCGATTTGGAGAGCCTGGAGGAGCGCACCATGGTAAGTGCCTCATCTTGATCTTCGATTTTTTCGTTTTCTTCTTCTTGCATCAGTGGGGGCGCGCCAGCGCACCCACTGGGTGTAGCCCCTGAGAATCGGGCCGGCCGAGCATCGGCCGGGCCAAATCTCTTTGAGCTTCTTTTTCTTGGTTTGCTTCTTTAGTGGGGGCGCGCTAGCGCACCCACTGGGTGTAGCCCCGAGAATTGGGCTGGTTATGACTTAACCAGGCCGAATCTCACTTCTGCTTCTTCTTTGCTTTGTAGGATATTTATAATGCCCACGTGCAGGATTATAACGAGCTGCGGGCTCAGTACCAGGCGGCCGATGGCCAGGTTGCCGGGCTCCAAGCCCGGCTTGGCGAAGTCGTCATGGAGCGGGACGCCCTGCGTGACGCAGGTAGCCGGCTCCAGGAGCAACTGGCTCTTCTCCAGACGGAGAAGAAGGAGCTCAAGGCGGCCAGCCGGGTCGAGCTGGAGCAGCTACGTGCCTCGCTGCAGCAGAAGGACGCCTCCCATTCTGCCGATGTGGAACGCCTCGCATCGACTCATCTCGGGGAGATGAAGCTGAAGGACGCCGTCTTGAGGGAGAAGGAGGAGGCCCTTATCCAGAAGCATACGCAGCTGGCCAAGGCCCTGGACTCTACAACGACCCTCCAGGAGGAAGTTGCCCGCCTTACTCAAGCGAGCAAGGTGCGGGAGCTCGAGGTCCCGGAGAGCGCTCATGAGACCGATGGCGCCTTGCATCGTGAGTCTTCTTTTTGTTTTGTCTTGTACTTTCTTGGCCGTCTCCTCTTCTTACTCGTTTTTGCACCCCTTTTCCTGTCTCAGGCCTCTTCCCTGAGACACAGGGCGCAACCTACACGACCGTCGAGGTGAGCCGTGAGGAGCGCCGCACGGCTGGGCAGGAGGTAGATGCTACCTCCGGCTGGAGCGTGGAGGAGATCGGAGTGGGCCTCATGGCCTGCCTGCGCGCCTTGGGCGAGTCTGTGGCTCGGCTCCAGGTTGGAGGCTCGTCGATGGTGGCGGCCCTGTGGCCGGACGGCGTGGAGCCGGCGTCGATGAGCCGGCTCGCCCGCTGGCTTGCGGCTAGTGAGGATCGCCTTGACGCGTGGCGCGCTTCGGCTGCGCGTGCTGGAGCCTACATGGCCCTGCGCTTGGCCAACTCCTGGTATCGAAACCTGGACTTGGGCAAGCTCGTCGCTCAGCACGACGACTCGGAGGGTGAGGTGCGGGCTGTGGAGGAGGCGCTGCGCGTGAGGGCCAGCGACATCGCCACGTACGCCGCTTGGGACGAGCTGAACTTGGAGCGGGGTGAAGGCGGCGATGTGATCCCTGAGGATCTACATGACCTTCAACCCTATGACTCCGATGGCAGCTCCGACGAGACGACCCACGAGGTGGATAATGCTGCCGCCTCCAGCGGTGTGGCGTACGCCGACTCTGGTGCGGACGGAGCCGGGAGCCCTCGCGGAGGAGACGACGCAACCGCCTCGGGAGCAGCCGGCGATGGTGAAGCCACCACTTCAGGAGCAGCAGCCGGGGCGACCGATGAGGCCGCAGCCCCGTAGCCGGTGTCCTGTTTTTGTTGTCTACAATTTTCTTGTCAGTCCAACAGTTCCACCCACTGGGGGGTGTAATGAACCTCGGCCGTGGGCCAATGCATTTTGAATGTATGTATTATGCATTATATTTGTATTGCCATGCGTGTTGTTTTATATCTTTATCTTTTGATTCCTCGTTGACTTCTTTTTCCCCAATCCGTGTATTCCCAAGTTTCCACCCCGCCAGCCCGACAGCCGGGAGCCGGTCTGTGACTGGGTCGAGGTTTCTGGCGTTAGAATACAAGACTTAGATTTTTCGAAGCCATCAAGACTTAAAGATTCAGACATAAACCAGTAGAGGCCGGCCTGAATGAGATCGTAAAATAGATCAAGCCAACCCAAGCTGGCAACCTTTTTGTAGTAAAACTTTGCATGCATTCGGCCTTACCTGGCGTCGCCTCGCTAGCCGGACAGCCGGGAGCCGGTCTGCAGCTGTTACGAGGTGACCAGGGATCGGTCCGGCGTACACCATGTGTTCTTCTACAATGTAAGGAAGGCGTCCGGGCGGCTAGCGAGCCCCCAAGCTTATCAGAGCCAGCAAGGGGTTTCGCAGAGTGAGCACTCTAGATATGAATTTAAAAAGAAGCATGAGGCATGCTCTTTTCATTGCATTCATTGGGAATCCCTGAAGAGGGAGAAAGATTCATATGTGCATGCTCTTTCCGTGTTTGATACTTGCCTTCTAGCAGTCGAACGGGCGAAGCAACGTCGAGTTCCATGGACGTTCCGTCTCCTGGCCGGAGTCGTCCCTCTTGCGCTTCCTTAGCTTTCGGGCATCAATCAAGTAGTATGCGTTGTTGTGCAATGCCCTACTAATGATGAAGGGTCCCTCCCATGGGGATGAGAGCTTGTGCTGGCCGGCAGTGCACTGGATTCTTCTGAGGACCAAGTCTCCCTCTCTGAAAGAAAGAGGCTTGATCTTCTTGCTGTGGTAGTATCTCAGCTTTTGTTGATAGATGGCCGTCCGGTTCAAGGCCAAGTTCCTTGCTTCTTCGAGGATATCCACACCATCTTCTCTTGCCTCCTTCGCCTCCATTTCCGTGTGTAGGGTGACCCGAGGCGAGCCGGACTCGATATCCGTAGGGATAATAGCCTCGGAGCCATATACAAGGAAGAACGGAGTGAAGCCGGTCGACCAGTTGGGCGTGGTGCGAAGGCTCCGTTGTACAACCGGAAGTTCTTCGATCCAGCAGCCGGCCGACCTGACAAGTGGTGCCACCAGTCTTGGCTTGATGCCGGCCAGGATCAGGCCGTTGGCCCTCTCCGCTTGGCCATTTGACTGGGGATGTGCCACCGACGCTAAATCAATCCGGATGCCTACCTTGGAGCAGTAGAGCGCCAGAGCGCCTTTGGCGAAGTTGGTGCCGTTGTCGGTGATGATGCTGTGGGGGACGCCATATCGAACAAAGATGTCCGTGATGAACCTGACAGCCATGGGCCATCAAGCTTCTTGATAGGTCTGGCCTCGATCCACTTGGTGAATTTGTCGACGGCTACCAAGAGGTGGGTCATGCCACCACAAGCTATCTTGAAGGGCCCCACCATGTCCAGCCCCCAGACGGCGAACGGCCATGACAGGGGGATGGTTTTGAGGGCCGAAGGCGGCATGTGGCTCTTTGCGCTGAAGAATTGGCAGCCTTCGCATTTATCGACTAGATCCACGGCCTCCTCGAGGGCCGTGGGGGAGTAGAATCCGTGACGGAACGCCTTGGCCACCAGGGTTCTAGAGGCGGCATGATGCCCGCACACCCCCTAGTGAATGTATCTGAGGATCTCCTGTCCCTTTTCTGATTCGGCGCAACACTGGAACACGCCAGTCACGTTACGCCGCACCAGCTCGCGATTGATGATGGCTTAGGCTGCAGATCTGCGCTGGATCTGCCTCGCCTCCGCCTCATCTCGAGGAAGCTCGCCGTGAAGGAGGAAGGCTAGGATGGGTTGAGCTCATGATGGAGCCGACACAAGGGCTGGCTCCTCCTCGACCTGACTGTTAGGGGCTTTTGCAGCCCCCGCGCCTGATGAAGCAACAGTCGTGGGCTCGAGACGAGGTGTCTCTGGTGCTGTCATGGCAGCTGGCTCGCCGTCTACCTCCATGACGTCTGATACGTCTCCATCGTATCTACTTTTCCAAACTGTTTTTCCCTTGTTTTAGACTCTAATTTGCATGATTTGAATGGAACTAACCTGGACTAACGCTGTTTTCAGACGAATTGCCTTGGTGTCATTTTTGTGCAGAAATCAAAGTTCTCCAAACGTCCTGAAAATTTACGGGGAGCAGTTTTGGAAAATATCAAAAATATCTGCGCCAAACTCCACCTCAGGGGGTGGGCCAATGGGCCACAAGCCCCTGCTCCGCCACCACCCCCCTGGTGGCGGTGGGCAGGCTTATGAGGCCCACACGACCCTGCCGCCCCCAACTCCAGCTCTATAAGTTGCCTTTCGTCCCAGAAAAAATAAAAAGAGAAGTTTTCGTCGCGTTTTCGATACGGAGGCGCCGCCACCACCTGTTCTTCATCTGGAGGGCAGATCTGGAGTCCGTCTTGGGCTCCGGAGAGGGAAAATCATCGCCATCATCATCATCAACCGTCTTCCCTCTCCTATTCCATGAAGCTCTTCGTCGTTCGTGAATAATCTGTTCATAGGCTCGCTGGGCGGTGATGAGTAGGATGAGATATATCATGTAATCGAGTTAGTTTTGATGGGGATTGATCCCTAATATCCACTGTGTTCTGAGATTGATGTTGCTACTACTTTGCCATGCTTAATGCTTGTCACTAGGGCCCAAGTGCCACGATTTCAGATCTGAAATTATGATGTTGTCACAAATATATGTGTGTTTTAGATCCTATCTTGCAAGTTGTAGTTACCTACTGTGTGTTATGATCCGGCAAACCCGGAGTGACACTAACCGAAAACACTCCCGGTGATGACCATAGTTTCAGGAGTTCATGTGTTCACCAAGTGCTAATGCGTTGGTCCGGTTCTTTATTAAAAGGAGAACCTTAATATCCCGTAGTTTCCTTTTGGACCCTGCTGCCACGGGAGGGATGGGCAATAGATGTCATGCAAGTTCTTTTCCCTAAGCACGTATGACGACACACGGAATGCATGCCTACATCACATTGACGAACGAGAGCTAGCCACATATCTCTCCGTGTTATAGCTGTTGCATGATGAATATCATCAAAAAAATCACCGACCCATTGCCTACGAGTTTGTCCTACTGCTGCTACTGTTGCTACTGCTGTTACTTGTCTTGCTCTGCTGCTGCTGCTACTGTTGCTACTGCTGTTACTTGTCTTGCTCTGCTGCTACTACTGTTGCTACTGCTGTCGCTTGCTACTATTGCTACTTGCTACTGCTGTCACTACTGTTGTTCCTTGCCACTGCTGTTACTCGTTACACTGCTGCTACCTGCTACTATACTTTTTCGCTGACTGTTGACGGGAATTGACAACTTCCGTCAACACGGCAACGGCGGCACCATTGATACAATCATTAGGAATAGTCTGCCGTCAACAGATCGTTTCTGACACTGTTGTTACCATACTACTTTGCTGTTACTACTGTGCTTGCAGATACTAATCTTTCAGGTATGGTTGAATCCGACAAATTCAGCTGCTAATACTCGAGAGTATTCTCTCACCTCCTGATTGGCAAACCAACAAATTGGGTCGAATACTCTACCCTCGAAAACTACTGCGAACCCACGCGCTGGTGGGCCATCAACAACATTCTTCTAGTTTCATTGCCGGGGAGTGCTAGCAGCATTCTTCTGGTGCTGTTGCAGGAGAAGGTTCATTGTCATCAGCATTCGTCTAGCTAACGCCAGAGATTGCAGTTCAGCATTTTTCTGGAGCCGTTGCCGGGGAGGTATTGCTATATTCTCTGAGTCACTTGGGATTTATATCTGCTGATCACTATGAAGAATCTGAAGGATCCAAAGACCAAAGTCTTGCCCTCAACTACGAGGGGAGGTAAGGAATTGCCATCTCGCTCTGCACTTGATTCACCTTGAGTTATGAGTAAGTTTGCGACTACACCTCCTGCTAGAAATCTTGATTCGTTGCCTTTGCTTGATGATGCTTGTGATACTACTACTAGAGATGCTATGCTTGATATTATGCTTGATACTATGCCTGATGATACTATGCTTGATACTGCTAGAGATACTATGCTTGATACTGCTAGAGATGCTATGCTTGATACTGCTTTGCCTGATGATGCTAGAGATGCTATTTTTCCTGATGATGCTATGCTGGATACTGCTAGAGATACTCCTTTTCCTGATGTTCCACTAGGAGTGTTCCTTGATGCTCATATTGCTAGAGTTACTGCCAATGCTCGTGATGCTCCTGAAACTGCCGATACTATTGAGATAGAACCTCCTTTTGCTCCTGTTAGATCTAGCTCTCCTAGATATGAATTGCCTGATATACCCGAGGGTTACGTTATGGAGGGAGAGATAGCTGAGGATTTTCTTGCGTGTAAGGATGCCTATGACGTTGAGAAATTACTTCTCAAGTGGAAGGAAAAATCTCGGGAAGCTAGGATGAAAAATGACCCGAAGTTTGCCACTTCGCCTATCTTTGTCACCGATAAGGATTATGAATTCTCTATCGACCCTGAGATAATCTCTCTAGTCGAATCTGATCCTTTTCACGGTTATGAGTCTGAGACGGTCATAGCCAATCTTGCCAAACTATCCGAAATAGCCAACCTCTTCACTAATGAGGAGAAGATCCACCACTACTATATCCTTAAGCTGTTTCCTTTCTCTCTAAAGGATGACGCTAATGTTTGGTTCACCTCTCTTGCTCCTCGATGTGTGCGTAGTCCCCAGGAGATGGTCTATTACTTCTGTGAGAAATATTTCCCTGCCCATAAGAAGCAAGCTGCCTTGGAGGAAATATACAACTTTGCTCAACTCCAAGAAGAGAGTCTTCCACAAGCTTGGGGGAGGCTCGTCCAGCTACAAAATACTTTGCCTGATCACCCTCTTAAGAAGAACAAGATACTTGATATCCTCTATAACGGACTTACCGATGCCTCTAGAGACCACCTAGATAGTTGTGCCGGTTGGGTTTTTAGGGAACGAACTGTAGAACAAGCTGAGACCCTACTGAATAATCTCTTGATCAACGATAATGCTTGGACTATTCCCGATCCACCTCCTAAGCCAACTCCTAAGAAAAGAGGTATTCTATTCCTCAGTCCCGAAGATATGTAAGAAGCCAAGAAATCTATGCAAGAGAAAGGCATTAGATCTGAAGATGTCAAAAATCTACCACCTATCGAAGAGATCCACGGTCTCGACAACCCGATACAGGTAGTAGAAGTGAATTCTCTGCGTAGGTTTGATGAGAGTCATATTCCTTTTGACAAACCTGCTAGCCTATGCTTTGATGAATTTGACAACTTTGTTGCCAAACAACAGAGTTTCAATGATTATGTTAGCAGACATTTGGAACAAAGTACTCGTATGCTTAGCCATTTAAGTGCTTGTGTAGACAGAAATGTCAATGCTTTGAAACTTCTGAGTAAACATGCCTCTATGATTACTACTCAGGTAGAACAAGTACTTAAAGCTCGGAATGACCAGCCCAATGAATTAAATGACAACTCTGTCAGAGTCATTACTAGAGGAGGCAAAATGAGTCAGGAACCTTTGTATCCTGAAGGTCATCGTAAGAGAATTGATCAAGATTCTCAAGGAATCAATCCTGATACACCTAGTCATCCTAAGGAGAAGAAGAAGGATGATAGAAGCCTACACACCAGTTCACCAAATACTGTCACACCTGATGAACCTAATGATATTTCTGCGTCTGATGCAGAAACACAATCTGGTGATGAACATGAACCTGGTGACAACATGGACAGTGATGTTCATAATAATGCTCAACCTAGCCATGATGAGGATGTGGAGATTGAACCTACGGTTAATCCTGATAATCCACAACCTAAGAGATACAACAATAATGACTTCACTGCTATGAAGCATGGTAAAGAAAGAGAGCCATGGGTTCAGAGACCTATGCCCTTTCCTCCTAAGCCATCCAAGAAAAAGGATGATGAGGATTTTGCGCGCTTCGTTGAGATGATAAGACCCGTCTTTGTGCATATGCAGTTAACTGATATGCTCAAGATGTCTCCGTATGCCAAGTACATTAAAGATATTGTGACTAATAAACGGAAGATACCAGATCTTGAGATCTCCACCATGCTTGCCAATTATACTTTCAAAGGTGGAACTCCTAAGAACCTTGGTGATCCCGAAGTGCCCACTATACCTTGCTCCATTAAAGGAAACTACGTAAGAATTGCCTTATGTGACCTTGGAGCCTTTGTTAGTGTTATGCCGCTCTCTCTTTATCGTAGACTTGAGTTGGATAAGTTGACACCCACTAAAATTTCTCTACAAATGGCCGACAAATCAACTGCTTTCCCTATCGGCATTTGCGAGGATGTGTCTGTTGTGGTTGCTAATACCACTATCTTAACAGACTTTGTTATCTTGGATATTCCCGAGGACGATGCCATGGCTATCATCCTCGGAAGACCCTTTTTAAACACTGCAGGGGCTGTTATAGATTGCAACAAAGGCAATGTCACTTTCCATGTCAACGGTAATGAGCACACCGTACACTTTCCGAAGAAACGATATCCAGTACATTGCATCAATGCTATCGAAAAGACTTCATCGATTCTCATTGGGAGCTTTGAATTCCATATTCCTCTTGTCAAGATGAAGTATGATTTGCTTGTTGGGGAGATACGTATCCCCATTGAGGTGACTTAGTGGCTATTCGAAAATTCTCCGTTCTCTCTTGCGATTCAAGAAGGTTTTTTCATAAGGACTTGATCAATCCCATTGACAGATTTCTTTCGATGACCATGAGACAGATGAATCAAAGAGTCACATACCTCTGTTTTGAGTTTTCCTTTTCTGTTGCTTAGAAGAAAAATGATAGAATTATTTTAGCTTTTCCTGCTTTCTGTTTTAGCGTCCCGGAGAAAAATACCTCAAAAATAAAAGTTCTCCGATGGTCCTGAAAATTTAGTATGATTTTTCTGGAATTTTTGAAAATTTCTGGGCCTGAGAGCTGGCTTGGGGGCCTGACCAGTGGGACAAAAGCCCTTGCTCCGCCACCACCCCCCTAGTGGCGTGGTTCAAGCTTGTGGGGCCCACAAGCACCCCTTCCACTCATTCCAGCTATCAGCCTCTTCTTCCACCTCCAGAAAAAATTGTTTGGCAGCTCAAACCCGTGTTCTTGCTCATTTGGCTGTGATTTTCGATCTCCTTGCTCAAAGCACCATTCTCCGAACCGTTTTGGGGAAATTACTCCTTGGTAAGTGACTCCTCCATTGGTCCAATTAGTTTTTGCTCTAGTGCTTTATCCTTCGCGTATTCTTGCTACCTTGGTGACCTTGTTCTTGAGCTATAAAAGTTGATTTTAGCTGGTCCCAAGTAGTTTTAGCGCGTGATACGGTCTCTAGGCACTAGTAGGAGTAGTTGCTACAAGTTTGGTTAATCCTTATTCTCTTTTCTTTCGAAGTCTCTAAAAATTTCAGAATTTTTCAGAGCTAGAAAAAGGAAAAGATGAGGACGTTCTTGAGAGGCTCTTCAAGCCATAAACAGAAGGAGGATGAGAAGAACCACCCCAAGTACGTAGTCCCACGAGTCACAGAAGTTCGAGCGTGTGAGTGGCCAAGTGATGAATTTTTGCACGCCGCCGGACTTTATGAAGACTTTTATTACTTGGTGGAGAACGCAGGTCTTACTGCGTTCTTGAAGATAAGTGCCCACAATACCTCCTCCTCACCAATATTTTCGTTCAAAGCTTCAACTTTTATCCGAGGAAGAATCTTCCCATGGTTGAGTTGATGATTTACGATGTCCCCTAGTGCATGACGCTGCAGGACTTTTGCAATGTATGCAAATTACCTTACGTTGGGGATATCCGTGACCCTCGTCCACGGGACTTGGAGGATTTCATTGGTTCTATTGCTATTGGAGAGGAGAGAGGAGTGTCTCGTGCTAGAATTGCTAGCATACATTTTCCTGTGTTCGGTACCTCTCACTATTTGTGGGAAAATGTTTGATTGACCGTGGGGAGGCTGGATCACTTAGTTCTCCAAACCTTGCGGTTTTACGCGAAGGCCTTTATAACGATAAGACTTATAGCCTGGGCGCTATAGTAGCTCAACGGTTGAACCCGAACCATTCTAAAGGTGTTGTCTATGGAGGTATCTATGCTACCCGTCTTGCAAGACACTTTGAGATACCCATTAGACTGGGAGAGGAAGGAGAGATGCTTCTCCGTGAGAGATATCTGGATTATGACAGCATGGTTCGCCATGATTTTCTGGATAGAGATGCTAGTAGACGGATGATTTATAACCTGGTGTTTAGTCAGGGTACTCGGGAGACTATTACTTTGCCTGCTCCTTCTTTGTTTGATCTTCATGCAGGCAGGTACACTATTATGCTCGCGGACATCTACGCATATTGGGGCTTGGCCCAACCACCGGCGCCTGTGCCCGAGCCGCCAGTCGAGTACCAGATGCCAGTTTATCAGTGGGAGCCAGAGGAGCTCACACAACAGTGGCATCCACAGTCTGCTCCGGAGTATCCTGGAGCTGGTAATTTCCCACCTTGGGAATAGACCAAGCTAGGCCAAAAGCCTAAGCTTGGGGGAGTACGTGTTCTCACCGACTTTACATTCATGCTTATGCTTTCACTTTGTTAGCCGGTGTTCACACTTTGCCACTGTATTATCCATGCTCGTTTCTTTTCGCTTTCTTGTTTTCTTGTTTTGTGTCCTTTTGAGAAAACCCAAAAAGATTTTTCTTTCTTCTTTTGCTTGTTGGGAGCTTTCCCGTGTAAATAGTTTTCTTTTTTTGGTTCAAGGTGGAAGATATTGGTTACAATGCTTATTGGTTCTTGCATGCTTACCTGTTTAACTTTCAAAGAGCCATATTACTTTGTCTTCTCCTTTGTGTTTGCCTGCAGATTCAGCTTAGTCCAATGCGCTTATTATTGTTCACATCGTTCGATCGTGCAAATGAAAGGAAACAATGATGATATATGATGAAGTGACTGAGACTGAAAGATGGTATGAACTCTATCTATTTTTGTTTGTAAATATGACTAGCTTGTCGACCCAGATTTAGCTTCTGATGCCATGCTTATTTAGCTGAGAGCTTATAATGGTTTGTCTTGATTGCCAACATAGATTGTGAGATGACTATGATGTAGTATGATAGGATGGTATTCTCCTTTGAATGTTTCAAGTGGCTTGACTTGGCGCATGTTCATGCATGTAGTTGAAACAAAATGAACATAGCCTCTATTATGTTCATGTTCATGGTGATTTATATCTTGTTCATGCTTGCATTCAATGTTAGTTAAACTCATTGCATCCTGATGACTGTTGTCGCTCTCTAGTTGGTCGCTTCCCAGTCTTTTGCTAGCCTTCACTTGTACTAAGCGGGAATACTGCTTGTGCATCCATTTCCATAAACCCAAAAGTTTTTCCATGAGAGTCCACCATACCTACCTATTTGCGGTATCTACCTGCCGTTCCAAGTAAATTTGCATGTGCCATTCTCTAAACCTTCAAGAAATAATCTGTTTGCATGCCCGAAATGCTCATGTGGTGACAGAGGGCTATTGGTATCTTCCATGCTAGGAGTGTTATCCCCGATATGTGTTTATTCACAGTCATTCACGAGAAAGGGGCCGGTACCTTTGAATGCCCAGTTCCACGCTTAAATCAAAAACATAACTGTAAAACAAGACTCCCTCCGGATTGATGTTAGTATGGACGGTACCCGAGGATTCGGCTAGCCGTGGAGTGTGATTGATTGGTGGTGGTGGAGTTAAAACTTTACTTTTCTATTTGGGAACCGCCTATAGCATGAGTTGCATGGAAGATATTGAGAACTGTTGGTCATTGCGTTGACAATGAAAGCATGCCACCCAGAATTATTATCTCTGTTTTCAAAGCTTGAGCTCTGGCATCTCTGCAAATCAATGCTTCTCTCTGCGAAGGGCCTGTCTATTTATTTTCCTGTTGAGTCATCCTCCTCTTATATAAGCACCAATTAGAGAGCACCTCTGTCATTTTTATGCTTTGCTTTTGATTGATATTGAGTATGACTATGACTGGATCTTCATTGCTATGAGTTGCAATGTTTAGTCAGCCCTTGATCTTTGAAAGTGCTCTGCATTTATGTTTTGCAGTCTCAGAAAGAGCTAGCGAGATACCACCTATTCATATTGCTTCATGCTTGTTTTGATTGAAGTGTTGGTATTTGAAACTCATTATTATTTGCTCGTTAGCTGATTATGCCATTGATATTAGTTGACCATGAGACCTTTGTGTCATTTTCTTATGTGGTTAACTTGTGATCTTGCTGAAATTCTGGTTATGAGTTAGACATAGTTGCAACAACAAGAGCAAACAGAGTTTGTCAAAGTTTTTCTTTCTCTCTCAGTTTGTCAACTGAGTTGCTTGAGGACAAGCAAGGTTTCAAGCTTGGGGGAGTTGATACGTCTCCATCGTATCTACTTTTCCAAACTATTTTGCCCTTGTTTTGGACTCTAATTTGCATGATTTGAATGGAACTAACCTGGACTGACGCTCTTTTCAACAGAATTGCCTTGGTGTTATTTTTGTGTAGAAATCAAAGTTCTCCAAACGTCCTGAAAATTTACGGGGAGCAGTTTTGGAAAATAGTAAAAATATCTGTGCCAAGCTCCACCTCAGGGGGTGGGCGAGTGGGCCACAAGCCCCTGCTCCGCCACCACCCTCTGGTGGCGGTGTGCAGGCTTGTGGGGCCCACACGGCCCTGCCACCCCGAAGTCCAGCTCTATAAGTTGCCTTTCGTCCCAGAAAAATAAAAAGAGAAGTTTTCGTCGCGTTTTCGATAGGGAGGCGCCGCCACCAACCGTTCTTCATCTGGAGGGCAGATATGGAGTCCGTCTTGGGCTCCGGAGAGGGGAAATCGTCGCCATCGTCATCATCAACATTCTTCCCTCTCTAATTCCATGAAGCTCTTCGTCATTCGTGAGTAATATATTCGTAAGCTCGCTGGGCGGTGATGAGTAGGATGAGATCTATCATGTAATCGAGTTAGTTTTGATGGGGATTGATCCCTAGTATCCACTATGGTCTGAGATTGATGTTGCTACTACTTTGCCATGCTTAATGCTTGTCACTAGGGCCCTAGTGCCACGATTTCAGATCTGAAATTATTATGTTGTCACCAATATATGTGTGTTTTAGATCCTATCTTGCAAGTTGTAGTTACCTACTATGTGTTATGATCCGGCAACCCCGGAGTGACAATAACCGGAACCACTCCCGGTGATGACCATAATTTCAGGAGTTCATGTGTTCACCAAGTTCTAATGCGTTGGTCCGGTTCTTTATTAAAAGGAGAACCTTAATATCCCGTAGTTTCCTTTTGGACCTCGCTGCCACGGGAGGGATGGACAATAGATGTCATGCAAGTTCTTTTCCCTAAGCACGTATGACGACACACGGAATGCATGCCTACATCACATTGACGAACGGGAGCTAGCCACATATCTCTCCGTGTTATAGCTGTTGCATGATGAATATCATCAAAAAAATCACCGACCCATTGCCTACGAGTTTGTCCTACTGCTGCTACTGTTGCTACTGCTGTTACTTGTCTTGCTCTGCTGCTGCTGCTACTGTTGCTACTGCTGTTACTTGTCTTGCTCTGTTGCTACTGCTTCCGCTTGCTACTGTTGCTACTTGCTACTGCTGTCACTACTGTTGTTCCTTGCCACTGCTGTTACTCGTTACACTGCTGCTACCTGCTACTATACTTTTTCGCTGACCGTTGACGGGAATTGACAACTTCGGTCAACGCGGCAACGGAGGCACCATTGATACAATCGTTAGGAATAGTCTGCCGTCAACAGATCGTTTCTGACACCGTTGTTACCATACTACTTTGCTGTTACTACTGTGCTTGCAGATACTAATCTTTCAGGTGTGGTTGAATCTGACAAATTCAGCTGCTAATACTCGAGAGTATTCTCTCACCTCCTGATTGGCAAACCAACAAATTGAGTCGAATACTCTACCCTCGAAAACTGCTGCGAACCCACGCGCTAGTTGGCCATCAACAACATTCTTCTGGTGCTATTGCAGGAGAAGGTTTGTTGTCATCAGCATTCGTCTAGCTAACGCCAGAGATTGCAGATCAATGTCCACCCACTGGGTGTCGAGATGACAGGATTCGATGCGGGGCAGAGCCGAAGTTGATGTTGTAGCCGGTGCCGCTGTTGGAGTCAGCATGGCCAGCGTAGCCGGCACAGGAGCTGTAACCGGCGTAGCTGGTGGAGCCGATGACGCTTGCACCGAAGATTCAGCCGGTGCCACTATTGGAGTCGGCATGGCCAGCGTAGCCGGCGTAGCTGGTGGAGCTGATGGCGCTTGCACCGTACAATCAGCCGGCACGAAGATCGATGCCGACTCTTGAGACGGCCTAATTGACGGCTTGTGGAGTTGCTCGAGGGAGACGCTGGCTGGGATATCCTATCTCATGGAGCCAATTTTGGCCAGTGTATCAGCCGCCTCGTTGTCTGCTCTGGGAATATGGTGGAACTCGCAGCCCTCGAAAGGGCCGCTGAGCTGCTGGATGAGAAACCGTTAGCACGCCATGTTAGCGTCTGTGGCGTCCCATTCGCTAGAAAGTTGTTGCACCACCAAGTCTGAGTCGCCGAAGCATATGAGCCATCGGATGCCAATCTCCTTAGCGAGCCGGAGTCCGTGAGCCAGTGCTTCGTACTCGGCGACGTTGTTGGAGGCGGCGAAGTGGATCTGGAGAGCATACTTGAGCTGGTCTCCTTTCGGAGACGTCAAGACGATGCCGGCTCCTAGACCCGTCCGCATCTTTGGGCCATCGAAGTGCATCCGCCAATGCGTAGAGTCTGGAGGCGGCAGCTCGAACTGGGTTTCGGCCCAGTCGACTAAGAAGTCGGCCACCACTTGAGATTTGATGGCGGTGCGAGGCTCGTAGCGGATATCGTGGTCCGCCATGGAGATGGACCACTTGGCGATCCTGCCCGTTGCATCACGGTTGCCCATGATTTCTGAAAGAGGAGAAGTGCTCACCACAGTGATAGCATGCTCTTGGAAGTATTGCTTCAACTTCTTTGCAGCAAGGTAAATGCCATAACACATTTTTTGGTAGTGGGGATAGTTCTACTTGGAGGTGGACAAGACCTCGCTGAGGTTGTAGACAGGGCGCTGCACTAATAGTACCTTGCCGTCCTCCTTGCGTTGAACTACCAACACTACACTAACCACGCGAGTGGTCGCTGCAATGTATATGAGTATGGGTTCCCTTTCAACCGGCGCTGCCAAGATTGGCAGGCTCGAGATGACCCGCTTGAGGTCGCGAAAGGCTTCATCCGCCTGGTCGTTCCACTCGAATTTCGTCGTCTTCTTCATGAGCTGGTAGAGTGGAAGGGACTTCTTGCCGAGCCGGCTGATGAACCGGCTATGGGACGCCAGGCAGCCGACGAACTTCTGGATGTCTAGGATCCGAGCCGGCCGCACCATCCGCTCGATTGTGCCGATCTTCTCGGGGTTCGCCTCGATGCCATGAGAGGACACGAAGAACCCCAAGAGTTTTCCTCCTGGAACCCCAAAGACGCACTTCTCCGGGTTGAGCCGGATCTTGTACTCGCGCAGGTTGGCGAACGTATCCCGCACATCATCGAGGAGGCTGAAGTGCTGCTTCGTCTTGGCGACGATGTCATCCACATAGACGTGGATATTTCTACCGATCTGTGGCAGTAGGCACTGCTGCATGCAGCGTTGGAATGCCGCACCAGCGTTCTTCAGACCGAACGTCATGGTGGTGTAGCAGTAGGCCCCGAAGGGCGTGATGAAGGAGGTCTTCAGGCGATCAGCTGGATCCAGCTTGATTTGATGATAGCCTGAATAAGCATCCAGAAACGACAGCAACTCGCAGCCTGCAATGGAGTCGATTACTTGATCTATCCTAGGCAACGCGAAAGGGTCTTTCGGACAGGCCTTATTCAAGCTAGTATAGTCGATACACATTCGCCAGGTGTTGTTCTTTTTCAGCACCAGGAGTGTATGAGCTAACCAGTCCGAGTGGAAAACCTCCATGATGAAGCCGGTTGCAAGGAGTCGGGTGATCTCTTCTCCAATTGTGCGCCGCTTCCCCTCGGCGAAGCGGCGCAAAGATTGTTTTACCGGCTTCGCATCCGGTCGCACGTGAAGTTTGTGCTCAGCGTACTTCCTCGGAACACCCGGCATGTCCTTGGGGGACCATGCGAAGATGTCCCAATTCTCACGGAGGAAGTCGACGAGCTCGCCTTCCTATTTGGGGCTGAGGCCAGCCCCGATGGTGATGCATTGCTTGGGGTTGGCAGGGTCGAGTAGCACCTACTTGGTCTCTTTGGCCAGTTTGAAGGAGCCGTGGCCGGCCGACTAGGATGGAGGAGAAGGAATCGCCGGCTAGTCGGTAGCCTGGGCCACGAGCCGGTCGATCTGCCGCTTCTCCTCAGCGGTCACTAGGGCGTCGGCGAGGCGGCTGCTATCTTGGGCGCACTCAAGCGACTTCTTGTAGTCGCCAGCAATGGTGATGATGCCCTTTGGACCCGGCATCTTCATCTTCAGGTAAGCGTAGTGCGGTATAGCCATGAACTTGGCCAGAGCCGGTCTGCCCAGCAGCGCGTGATACGGGCTGCTGAGGTCCACTACCTCGAGCCATATGGACTCTTGGTAGAATTGAGCCTTGTCGCCGAAGAGGACGTCCAGCTGGATTTTGCCGATAGGTGAGCAGGACTGCGCAGGCACGATGCCGTGGAAGACAGTGCTGGTTGGCAGGACGCCCGTCTCCTTGAGCCCGAGCTTGAGGAGAGTGTCGAGGTAGAGGACATTGATGCTGCTGTCGCCATCGACCAGCAACCGGGAGAACCGGCAGGTGAGCCTCTTGGAGGCAAAGGTGGGGTCGAGGACGAGCGCGTATGAGCCCGGGTTGGGCATCACCGTGGGATTGTCCACCCGGCTCCATGTGATTGGTCTGTCAGACCAATGCATGTATTGGGGAACCGGGGGAACCGTAGCATTCACCTCGCGCCGTCTCTGGCATAGGCTATGCTTGTCGTCGCCTTCACCGGTGAAGACGACGAATGCTTCGTCTTGATGGGGGTAGTCGTCGTGGAGGCGGCCGTCGTCGCGAGGCGGCGGCGGTGGAGCCGGAGAAGGACCAGGAGCCGGGGCATGAGGCGCAGCCTGCGCACCTGGGGCAGCCGGCAGGCCATCCCCTTGCGACAGCCGGCGTACGAAGCTGCACTGTTGAAGGGTGTGGGTAGACGGTTGTGCCCCAGAATGTATCTTGCAGGGGGCGTCAAGCAGTTGCTCGAAGGTCTGCTTGGGTAGCCAGTTTGCGTTGCCCGTGTTGGGACACTTCCGCTGAGGGCCGGCTTGAGGAGCCGACGTCTCGCCCTCCATGCTGGCTACCAACTTGTTGTTGGAGCGCGAATCCATCTGATCTTCCTTGCGCTTGTTTTTGTTCTGGCCGCCTCGACCGTCTCCACCCGGCTTGGGAGTAGCCGGCGTGGGGACAGCTGCTACGGCAACAGGCAACAATGCCAAAAATTGGCACGTTGACGGAGAAAGGGTGATACAACACAGGAGCAATAAGTATTTGCCTCAGTTTGAGAACCAAAGTATCAATCCAGTAGGAGAATCTCGTCAAGTCCAGAGTACCTGCGCAAACACAAAAGAGCTTGCACCCAACGCTTTAAAGGGGTTGTCAATCCCTTCAAGATTGATTGCAAAGTGAGATCTGAAGGCGGAAAGTGCAACAAAGTAAAAGTGTAAGTCTGAAAATATGGTGTGGAGTAGACTCGGGGGCCATAGTGTTCACTAGAGGCTTCTCTGAAAATAGCAAGTATTATGGTGGGTGAACAAATTACTGTCGAGCAATTGATAGAACCGCGCAAAGTCATGACGATATCTAAGGCAACGATCATACATATTGGCATCACGTCCGAGACAACTAGACCGATACTTTCTGCATCTACTACTATTACTCCACACATCGACCGCTATCCAGCATGCATCTAGTGTATTGAGTTCATGACGAACAGAGTAACGCCTTAAGCAAGATGACATGATGTAGAGGGATAATCTCAAACCAATGATGAAAACCCCATCTTTTTACCCTTGATGGCAACAACATGATGCGTGCCTCGCTACCCCTTCTGTCACTCGGTGAGGTCACCGCACGGTATGAACCCAAAACCAAGCACTTCTCCCATTGCAAGAATCATAGATCAAGTTGGCCAAAGAAAACCCACAACTCGAAGAGAATTACAAGGATATGAAATCATGCATATAAGAGATCAGAAGAAACTCAAATAAGATTCATAGATAATCTGATCATAAATCCACAATTCATAGGATCTCGACAAACACACCGCAAAAGAAGATTACATCCGATAGATCTCCATGAAGATCATGGAGAACTTTGTATTGAAGATCCAAGAGAGAGAATAAGCCATCTAGTTACTAGCTATGGACCCGTAGGTCTATGGTGAACTACTCACGCATCATCGGAGAGGTCATGGTGTTCATGAAGAAGACCTCCGTATCCGAATCCCCCCTCCGGCAGGGCACCAGAACGTGCCCCAGATGGGATCTTGCGGAGAAAGAAGCTTGCGGCGGCAGAAAAGTACTTTCGATGATCTCCTGAATTTTTCTAGGATTTTAGGGAATATATAGGAGCAAAACCTAGGAAAGAGGTGGCCCGGGGAGCCCACAAGCCAGGGAGGCGCGGGCCCCCCTGGCCGCGGCTAGGGGGCTTGTGGGGTTCCTGCAGGCCCCTTGCCCTGATTCTCCAGCTTCCCGATCTTTTTCTGTTTCAGAAAAAAAAATTGGCAATTTCATTCCAGTTGGACTCCATTCAAAATCCTCCTCTGAAAGGGGTCAAAAACATGGAAAAAACAGGAACTGGCACTTGGCACTGAGTTAATAAGTTAGTCCCAAAAAATATATAAAAGGCATGCAAAACATCCAAAGTTTGACAAGATAATAGCATGAAACCATCAAAAATTATAGATACGTTGGAGACGTATCAAGCATCCCCAAGCTTAACTCCTGCTTGTCCTCGAGTAGGGAAGTGATAAAGACTGAATTTTTGATGTGGAATGCTACCTAGCATAGTTGTCCTTTGCAACTTATTTCGTGTGACATGAATGTTCAGATCCGTAAGATTCAAAACAATAGTTTGCTATTGACATGAAAACAATAATACTTCAAGCAAACTAGCAAGGTAATCATGAACTTTCAAAATAACAAGGCCAAGTAAAATTATCCCTACAAAATCATATAGTCTGGCTATGCTCCATCATCCTCACACAACTAATGTAGATCATGCACAACCCCGGTATTGGCCAAGTAATTGTTTTCGCACTCTTACTTTCTCAAACTTTTTATAACTATCATGCAATACATGAGCGCAAGCCATGGATATAGCACTATAGGTGGAATAGAGTGTGGTGGTGGTTGTGAGACAAAAAGGAGGAGATGGTCACATTGACTCGGCGTATCAAAGGGCTATGGAGAAGCCCATTAATAGATATCAATGTGAATGACTAGGGATTGCCATACAAGGGATGCACTAGAGCTATAAGTATGTGAAAGCTCAAAAGGAGGACTAGTGGGTGTGCATCCAACTTGCTTGCTCACGAAGACCTAGGGCAGTTTTGAGGAAGCCCATCATTGGAATATACAAGCCAAGTTATATAATAAAGATTCCCACTAGCATACAGTAGTGACAAATCAGGAAGCTCTCAATCAAGAAGAACATGGTGCTAGTATGAAGCACAAGTGTGGAAAAAGATAGTAGTATTGTCCCTTCTCTCTTTTTCTCTTTTTTTTGTTTGGGATCTTGGCCTCTTTTTTTATTTGGGCTCTTTCGCCTCTTTTTTTAATTCCTCACATGGGACAATGCTCTAATAATGATGATCATCACACTTTTATTTACTCATAGCTCAAAGCTTATAACGATGTTGACTTTATAGGAAATGCCTCCGGCAGTGTACCGGGTTGTGCAACGATCTAGCTTGGCGTATGACGTTGAAACATCTCGCTAGCTATCTTAAGATCATGCAATGTCAATATGAGAGTGACGACACAAGTCATGCGACGGAACGGTGGGAGTTGCGTGGCAATATATCTCGGAATGGCTATGAAAATGCCTTAGTAGGTAGGTATGGTTGCTGTTTTGAGGAAGGCATATGGTGGGTTTATGCACCGGCGAAAGTTGCGCGGCACTAGAGAGGTTAGCAATGGTGGAAGGTGAAAGTGCATCTATACCATGGACTCACATTAGTCATGAAGAACTCACATACTTGTTGCGAAAGTTTTTATTAGTAATCGAAACAAAGTGCTAAACGCATACTCCTTGGGGAAGGGTTGGTAGGTGTTAACCATCGCGCGATCCCGACCTCAACACAAAGGATGACAATCAATAGATCAATTATGCTCCAACTTCCTAACATAGCGGTTCACCATACGTGCATGCTACGGGAATCACTAACTTCAACACAAGTATTTCTAGATCCACAACACCCTAATAACATAGCTCTTAATATTACCAAATCCACGTCTCAAAACTAATTGAGAGGAATCCAGACTTCTCTTTCTACTCAATGCACATGAAGATGGAGGTTTTTGTATCCTCTTTGGGTACCTATCACCTTTGGGACTACTTTCATAGCATAAGCCAACTACGAAGTCATGCACCGCCATGCCCTAATAGATATAAGTGAAGCACACGGAGCAAAATTATCTAGCTCAAACGATAAAACTGAAGCACTATGAGCATTCTAGCAAAATCACGATGATTGCATGTCTCTCTCTCTCAAAAAGGTGTGAAGCAAGGATGATTGTGACACCACAAAAAGAAAAGACTCCTACGATACAAGACGCTCCAAGCAAAACACATATCATGTGGTGAATAAAAATATAGCCCCAAGTAATGTTACCGATGGATTGAAGACGAAAGAGGGGATGCCTTCCCGGGGCATCCCCAAGCTTAGGCTTTTTGGTGTCCTTGAATTTGGCTTGGGATGCCTTGGGCATCCCCAAGCTTGAGCTCTTTCCACTCCTTATCTGTTTGTCCATGAGAACATCACCCAAAACTTAAAAAATTCACAACACAAAACTTAAACAGAAACTCGTGATATCACTAGCTCAAGAAAACAAACTACCACCTCTTTTGGTACTGTAGCAAACTTGAATTCTATCTATATTGGTGTTGGGCTACTGTATTCTCACTTTTCCATGGCTAGTACCCCCGATACTAACCATAGTTTCATCAAAACAAGAAACCAACTCAACAAAAAACAGAATCTGTCAAAAACATACCAATGTGTAGCAATCTGTATACTTCGTATGCTTCTGATACCTCACAAATTCTGAAAAATTACGGCTGCCTGGGAAAAAGGCATATCAACCATCGGCAAAAAGAATCAACTCAAAAGCTCTTTGTGAATAAAAATGAAAAATCATCTCGTGAGCGAAAAGTTTCTGTCTTTTTCCAGCAGGATCAAACAACCATGACCAAGACTAATCATAAAGGTTTTGCTTGGCTCAAACACAAAAAGAAACACAAAAAACACAATCACAACAGAATTATGATGGTGTGGACGCAACAAAATAGAAAGAAAAAAAGATAAATTCATTGGGTTGCCTCTCAACAAGCGCTATTGTTTAACGCCCTTAGCTAGGCATAAAAGCGATAGAATCACATATCGTCGTCTTTGGTGCTCAAACCGTAAGTGGCCCTCATCATGGATTCATAAAGCAATCTTATTTTCTTTCTAGGAAAGTGTTCCATGCCCTTCTTTAAAGGAAATTGAAATCTAATATTCCCTTCCTTCATATCGATGATAGCACCGAGATAGTCCTTAGGGAAGGTCTAGCAAGAATAATAGGGTATGTAGGATTGCAATCAATGTCAAGCACAATGAAATCCATGGGTACATAGTTCCTATTTGCAATAATAAGAACATCATTGATCCTTCCCATGGGTTTCTTGACAGTAGAATCCGCAAGATGCAAATTAAGAGAACACTCTTCAATCTCATTAAAACCCAGAACATCACATAATGACTTTGGAATCGCGGAAACACTAGCACCCAAATCACACAAAGCATTGCATTCATAGTTTTTGATTTTGATTTTCATGGTAGGTTCCAACTCATCATGAAGCTTTCTAGGGATAGAGACTTCCAATTCAAGTTTCTCTTCAAGAGGTTTTATCATAGCTTCGACGATATGATCGGTAAAGGCCTTGTTTTGGCTATAAGCGTGTGGAGAGTTTAACCCGGATTGCATCAAGGAAATGCATTCAATCAAGGAGCAACTATCATAATTGAATTCCTTGATATCCATAGTAGTAATTTCATTACTACTCAAAGCTTTAATATCTTCTACTCAGGATAGATGGACTCCGAATCATTGGGGCGCTTTTCAACCAAAGTGGATTCATATCCAGCCCCATAATCATTAGGTTTGTCACAAGAAAACAAAGATTCAATGGGAGTCACACCAAGCACTTTAAGATCTTCGTGATTCTCATCACGAGTTTCAGGTTTAGCAGCCATTTTATTGACTAAGGTAGCTTGCTTATTAGAAATCTGGCCTACCAACTTTTCAAGACGAGCAAACTGAGAATTTAGCGCAAGGAATTCTTTGGCCATATCATCAACTTCTCCACTCATAAAAGCCAGAAAAGAATTTTGCTCCTTCAGTTCTCTATGAAAGTAACTGTTGTATTCAAACTATGTAGACATGAAGCCTTTAAAACTAGTTTCAATCTCTTCCAACTTTGCATAGTGAGCATCAAAATCCCTTGGTTGGGCCATGCAAGTTTTAGTAGGCAGACAAGCGGGAAAAGAGCAAGCGAGAAAAAGCGCGAATGAAAAGGCGAACAAAAAAGGCAAACGAAAAAGGCAAATTGTGAAGTGGGGGAGAGGAAAACGAGAGGCAACTCACAAACAAAGTAAATGCAAGAGATGAGTTTGCGACACTTACTTGGATGATTTATTGGCTTGATCCTCCCCGAGAAAAGCGCCAGAAATTCTTCTGCTACGGCAACAGACAATAGCGCCAGGAATTGGTACGTTGACGGAGACTGGGCTATTGTTGGTTTTTCCCTTGAAGAGGAAAGGGCGATGCAGCACAGGAGCAGTAAGTATTTCCCTCAGTTTGAGAACCAAGGTATCAATCCAGTAGGAGAATCTCGTCAAGTCCAGAGTACCTGCGCAAACACAAAAGAGCTTGCACCCAACTCTTTAAAGGGGTTGTCAATCCCTTCAAGATTGATCGCAAAGTGAGACCTGAAGGCGGAAAGTGCAACGAAGTAAAAGTGTAAGGCTGAAAATATGGTGTGGAGTAGACCCGGGGGCCATAGTGTTCACTAGAGGCTTCTCTCAAAATAGCAAGTATTACGGTGGGTGAACAAATTACTGTCGAGCAATTAATAGAACCACGCAAAGTCATGACGATATCTAAGGCAATGATCATACATATAGGCATCACGTTCGAGACAAGTAGACTGATACTTTCTGCATCTACTACTATTACTCCACACGTCGACCGCTATCCAGCATGCATCTAGTGTATTGAGTTCATGACGAGCAGAGTAACGCCTTAAGCAAGATGACATGATGTAGAGGGATAATCTCAAACCAATGATGAAAACCCCATCTTTTTACCCTTGATGGCAACAACATGATGCGTGCCTCGCTACCCCTTTTGTCACTGGGTGAGGTCACCGCATGGTATGAACCCAAAACCAAGCACTTCTCCCATTGCAAGAATCATAGATCAAGTTGGCCAAACAAAACCCACAACTCGAAGAGAATTACAAGGATATGAAATCATGCATATAAGAGATCAGAAGAAACTCAAATAAGATTCATAGATAATCTGATCATAAATCGACAATTCATCAGATCTCAACAAACACACCGCAAAAGAAGATTACATCGGATAGATCTCCATGAAGATCATGGAGAACTTTGTATTGAAGATCCAAGAGAGAGAAGAAGCTATCTAGTTACTAGCTATGGACCCGTAGGTCTATGGTGAACTAATCATGCATCATCGGAGAGGTCATGGTGTTGATGAAGAAGCCCTCCGTATCCGAATCCCCCCTCCGGCAGGGCACCAGAACGTGCCCCAGATGGGATCTTGCGGAGACAGAAGCTTGCAGCGGCGGAAAAGTACTTTCGATGATCTCCAGAATTTTTCTAGGATTTTAGGGAATATATAGGCGCAAAACCTAGGGCAGAGGTGGCCCAGGGAGCCCACAAGCCAGGGAGGCGCGGCCCCCTGGATGCGGCTAGGGGGCTTGTGGGATCCCTGCAGGCCCCCTGCCCTGATTCTTTGGCTTCCCGATCTTTTTCTGTTTCGGAAAAAATCTTTTTGGCAGTTTCATTCCGTTTGGACTCCTTCAAAATCCTGCTCTGAAAGGGGTCAAAAACATGGAAAAAACAGGAACTGAAACTTGGCACTGAGCTAATAAGTTAGTCCCAAAAAATATATAGAAGGCATGGAAAACATCCAAAGTTTGACAAGATAATAGCATGAAACCATCAAAAATTATAGATACGTTGGCGACGTATCAACAGCCTTGTCCGAGGCGGTCACCTTGACGCGCATCGCCGAGTAGGCCGTGGTATACTTGTCCGCCTTGGCCATGAGCATCGCCAGAGAGGTGGGCTCGGAGCACATGAGCTTGTTCTTGAGGAGGGTGCCATCTCGGCAACCGTCGATGAAGTACTGGATTGGCTGAACCTCATGCACCCCCTCGCAGGAATTGCGGAGCTCCGTCCACCGAGTGACATAGTTGCGAAGGGGTTCGTCGGGCCTCTGGACGCACATGGCTAGCTCGCGAGGCCGGCCAGAGCGCTTGTAGGTGCCAGTGAAGTTGCGGATGAACGCCTCCTCGAAATCGACCCACGAGTTGAAGCTGCCGGCTGGAAGGCTGTTAAGCCAAGTCCGAGCCGAACCGGCCAACATGAGTGGGAGGTAGCGGACTGCTACGCGCTTGTTGCCCATGGCAATGCCGACGGCTGTGGTGTAGTCGTTCAACCAGTCCTCTGGCTTGGCAGTGCCATTGTACTTGGGCATGTCCCGAGGCAAGGTGAAGCCTCGGGGGAATGGCTCCCCTCGGATCCGGGGGCCGAAGCAGGCCGGACCGATGGGACTGTCCTCCTCCAGGAGGGCTGATTCAGCCATAGTGATGAGACGCCTGCGGGCGCCCTGGTCACCCTGGGGAATGCGAGCGCCGACCCGAGCAGTGAGAGGAGAGGCACCTCGCGAACCGGAGACATGGTTTCTCCCCGGGCGAGGAACCTCACACGCCGAATCTCTCTCGTCGCCTCCGCGACGCCTGCTCGAAGTGTGCTCGCTCTGGCACTGGGAGCGCCGGTCTTGACTTCCCTCGCCCCTCCAGCCGGAGGTGCGATGCGAGGAAGATCCCTCCGCGTGGTGTTGACTGCTAGGGTTGCGGCGCGCTCCGGGGTTGGGTCCCGCAGACTCTGACTGGACCTGATCGGGGTCAAGCTGCGTCTGTTGTTCGTTGGCGGCGTCAAGGAGATCCTTGACCCGCATCTCCTGGAAGGCGCGCTCCTCGCCCTCCAAGCTTGTCATCTCTTCCATGGCCGCCTGTGCCACCCGCAAGTTGGCCGCAGGGGTCTCGTAGGTGGGCTGGTTGCCGCCTAAGATCTCAGCAATGAACCGGTCGCGGCCGCGGACAAATCCAAGCCGGCTAGGGGCCTCGGAAATCGGAGTGAGGCCGTATCCAGAGTTATACTCGCGCAGCATGGCCTCCATCCGATGCTTTGCCGAGGCGACGACAATGCCCTCTTCAAAGATATGCTTGCGAGCCTCCTCCAGTGAGGCTCGAGCGTCGTTAGGGTTTGGGGAAGCGGCGATGGGTATCTTCAAGCCGGCGAGAGCGTCCTGAAGAGTGTCAACGGTGACAGCAGCAGGCTCACCAGCGTCCGCTGACACCTTGCCATGAGCCGTACTGACGCCAGCGCCGATAACCATCACCTCCACGATCTTGGAGATGGCGGCGACATGGTAAGGGGTGAAGAACCCCACCGACGGCGGAGGGCCATCGAAGACGAGTACGTTGCTGGGGTACACGTCATGTGTAGGTATCTCAGCGATAGAGAGCATACTGAAGCTGGCGCATAGCACTTCAACTTGAAAGTCCTCGCCGAAGTAGCGAGGACCGTCGTTGAGACGCAGGTCGCTAAAGAGAATGCTGAGGTTCTCCATAGCAGCGACAACGACGCTAGGAAGCGCCTCGTCATCGGAATCTTCGTCTGTATCCGCATGCCGGATGGGGACATCGATCATCATCGGTGTTGCCTCATTGAAAGAGGGCTCCACGGGCATGTATATCTATCCGGACGTGATGCATCCGGTGGTGTAGGTGCGGGTCCCCGCCCAGCGCGTAAAGCCAGCCGATGCTGCAATCGGCCCCGCGGCGGGCGCCAAATCTCGGTGAATACTCACAACATATGCCATAGGTAGGCTAAAGTCGGTGAGAACCGAAGGGACAACGGAGGGCGCTGGGGACGAGGTTGGTACAAGCATGGAACGCATGATGTACCCAGGTTCAGGGCTCTCCGTAGAGATAAGACCCCTAGTCCTGCCGGAGTGTATGATGTATATGGATGGATTAAAGGGTTGCTCCTGGAGCTGTGTTGAGGAGGAGGAAGAGGGGAGCAGCTGGCTCGTGTCTGTCTCTTTCTATGTGGTTGGTGGGTGTGAAGTGTTTGTTTGACCGACCCTCTGCATGGAGGGTGACCGGGGGGTTTTATAGACGAACCCACAGGCCTACAATATGGATAAAGGGTACAAGAGTGGGACCCGGTTGGCAGCCTCGCCAGCTCACGAGGGGGCCCATAAGGGTCTTGTCTTGTCGCTTGAGGGGCCCGCCGGCTGCATGGTCTCGTGTGGCGGTGGGACCCGCCGGCTGGCCAATGAAGCTCTCGCGTAAGGTTGACGCCGAGCACGCGCTGTACGTCAAGTGTCGTCCAGCGAGATTCGTCATGGACAGATAGTACGACTGCCTCCACTGTTCCCCACGCCGAGTGCAGTAATGGAGTGGGAGTTTGACGGTCCGACACTATGCTAGGTGATGGATCAGAGCCGGGGTAGGTCAGAGGTGTGGCCGCCGACGCTCGTACCTGCTAGGCACTCCGATCTAGTACCTTTGCTGATGCGTAGCAACCTTTAATCGTAAGGTCTCGTCATGACCTACGATCTGATGTGACTTGAGATCCCCGGCCGGCTAGCCTGCTTGACGACTGGCTTGGCCAAGACGGTCAGGAAGAGGTAGCCGTCTCACCTTTAGCCGGTAGGGGTTGCCTGGCCGACAAGAGAGTTGGCCGCCTCGTCCTCCAGCTGACAGGCGTAGCCTAGCTAGCCAGAAGACTTGGGCCTTGGGAAACTGTACTTGGTCATACCCTTTGGGCAGGAAATGAAGGAGCAGGCTCGATGAGCCTACCCCGGGGTTATCCCCCCGACAATCACCGCCCATCATGAGAAGGGGGTCCTACCACCCTTGTTTCTCCTGACTCGCCATAAAGTCGAGGTAAGCGTGTAATTCTCTGTCGTGGGTGCGAGAACCTCCGGCTTCATCATTGTCAGCCATGTTTCCTATGGTCCAATCTAGTAGTTCAATTATCGAGCTTTATATAATAAAATGAATAATAACATAGAAATGACCTATATTTTTCTTGAATGTAGTTTCATTGCCATCCCGGGAAATCTTGGGCACTCTATATGTCCTACTTTCTAGCACATGTCATGACGAAATTCATGATATTTTTTGGCGTGACGTATGCTAAAAGGTGCACATATCGAGCACCTAAAATTTGTCAAAACGGAAATGAATCAACATTCCGGCAAAACATAGGCCACTCGAAATTGGTTTCCCTGCAAACAAGAACGAAATGAGGCCCACAACACATTGTATCATAAACTCTAAGAAAACAATAGCCTCAGGCCTCACGCCCACATTTTATCGACAACCTCAGCTCTCAGGCCCATATTCTATCAACAACCTAAGGCCTCATGCACATGTCGTCACTATACTTTAGCATCTGCAAGGAGATACATATAGTGTGGGTCTTGGGATGCTCATTAGCTGCCTCTCAAGGATGCAGGTATCGAGTCAATGATCTTCTCGGCGTCGTCGAGCAGAACAATGGTGATCTACTTGTGCGCCAAGCATTCACAAGATCAATTGTAGTCACACATAGATATATAGATCATTATGTACAATCTCCCTAATAAAATATATCTAACGCCCTAATAATTTTAACTTTCTATTACTTAGTATGTTCAAACATGAGCTCGAACCTCATTTTCATTTACATTTTGTAGCTACATTTATATTTCAAACATGAGCTCTAAATATTACATATATGCTCAAACGTCCATTCATTTATTTTCATTTGAATTTGGGCATCAAAACAATTTAGTTTCATTTTCTTTTCCCTCATTTATAGTTATTTCATATATGGACAACAAATTTATTTTCATTTGAATTTTGACACCAAAAAATATATTTTCATTTTAGTTTTCAATTTCGTTTGCCTCATTTTTAGTCATTTCATATATGGACAACAAATTTATTTTTATTTGAATTTGGATAACAAAACATCATTTTCATTTTATGTTGCCTCTTTTTCAGCTATTTCACATATAGATAATACATTTATTTACATTTGAATTTGGACAACAAAACAATTCATTTTCATTTTTGTTTTCATTTTTATTTTCTTTTGCCTCTTTTTAGTTATTCCCTATACGGGCAGCAATTCATTCAGATTTGAATTTGACCAACAAAATAATTCAGTTTTATTTTTAGTTATTTCATATTTCGACAACAATTGATTTTCATTTTTAATGAATTCATGAATTCAAACCCTATAATTCATGAATGTCAAAAGGTCCCAATGAACTCATTAGTTGAAACCCTAAAATTCCTAATTCCTAATTTAACAAAACAGGAGGGGGGGTTGGGGTTGGCAACGACGACGAGAACAGTAAGGTGAGGAAACGGAGGAGTGAGAGAGAATGGGCATGAGGAGGAGGTGCGTGCTGGTAGAGAGAGGGATCGAGAGTTCAAGAAAGAGCGGGGAGTGGGTAGGAGTGGGGAACGGCGAGAGAGGTATAGCGCTCGTTAGGAATACGCGTTATAGCTACGTTAGGTGTAGCACTTGCCAGACTAAAACTCACTAGTGCTAATTATTTTGTTTTATTTTTTTAATTTTGTAGCTAGGTTAAGTGTAGCGGTCGTCTCACTAAAAAGCACCACTGCTAACTCTTTTTTCTTTTTTCCTTTTCCTTCTCATTTTTCTTTTTTCTTTTTTATTTTTCCTCTTTCTTTTTTGTTTTCTTTTTCTCTTTATTTTTCCTTTCCTTGTTCTAACTTGTAGTAGGAGTTATGGTTAGGGTTGTTTATGTAATAATAACACCCAACCCCCCGAGCCATATGATCAAGCACCTCCGAGTGATGCTTCAGAGTATATGGGACGTCTCCTCCAAATGTGAGCACCTCCGAATAATAATTAGTGCATAATATATAGTACATCATTTGGCCAATAACGGTGTTAATTACATATACTAAATAGATACACACAAATTATGATAGTTTGTTAGCATGGGCGGCGATGCTTCAAACTGATCTTCTTCTTTCCTATTTTGTTTGTTGTATAATAATTAAGCCCGTTGCCGTGACTTATCCTTTTTCGAGGAGTATGATATTTCTTATGTAATGTTGACTTTCTTCTTCTTTTTACGTATGGTTCATCGTCATCATCATCTTCCCTCATCGGGTCATCATACTAGTCATAGTCTTCCTCGTTGGCGAATTCATCCATTCCGACGATGCTCCTTTTGCCTCTCCTAATGATAAAATGGTTGGCATGGCGAGGGTTGGTTATGAAGAAGCATTGTGTCACGTTCTTAGTGTGTACTCATGGCTCATTTTGACGGTGGCGTTTGATGTCCCACAAGCGTATGGGATCGCAGAAGTTTTCGAGGGTAGAGTATTCAACCCAAATTTGTTGGTTCGCACGACGGGAAGAGAAAGAATATTCTCAAGTATTAGTAGCTGAATGTGTCAGATTCAACCACACTTGAAAGATTAGTGTCTGCAAGAAAGTATCAGTAGCAAAGTAGTATGATAGCAACGGTGCCAGAAACGATTTGTTGACGGCACACTATTCCTAACTGTTGTATCAATGGCACTAGTCAAAAGAACGTTGATGGGGGATTATTCTTGAGATGGATGCTTCCCCGGCTACGTCTCCAGAAAAGTCTTGCAACAAGTAACAGATAAGTAGCAAGGAACACCAGTAGAAGGAGCAGCAAAGTAACAAGTAATAGTAGTAGTGACAGCAGCACCAAATTGGCCCAATCCCTTTTGTAGCAAGGGACAAGCCTAGACAAAGTAACATAGCGAGAACCAGTAGTAAAAGACTCGTAGGCTGTGGATTGGTGATGGATGAGTATGACGGATGTGATTCATCATGTAACAGCTATAACACGGAGAGCTATGTGACTAGCTCCCGTTCGTCAATCTAATGTAGGCATGTATTCCGTATGTAGTCATACGTGCTTAGGGAAAAGAACATGCATGACATCTATTGTCCATCCCTCCCGTGGCAGCGGGGTACTAATGGAAACTACGGGATATTAAGGTTCTCCTTTTAATAAAGAACCAGACCAACGGATTAACACGCGGTGAATACATGAACTCCTCATATTATGGTCATCTCTGGGAGTGGTTCCGTCTATTTTTACTCCGGGGTTGCCGGGTCATAACACATAGTAGGTGACAACATAATAGGTTCAGATCTGAAATCATGGCACTCGGGCCCTAGTGACAAGCATTAAGCATAGCCATGTAGTAGCAACATCAATCTAGAACATAGTGGATACTAGGGATCAATCCCCATCAAGAACTAACTCGATTACATAATAGATCTCATCCAACTCATCACCGTCCAGCAAGCCTACGATGAGATTACTCATGAACGATGAAGAGCATCATGGAATTGTCGATGGAGAAAGGTTGATGATGATGATGGCGACGATTTCCCCTCTCCGGAGCCCAAGCAGACTCCAGATCTGCCCTCGAGATGAAGAACAGGATGTGGCGGCGCCTCCGTATCGCAAAACGCGATGAAACCTTCTCTCTGATTTTTTTCTGGGCGAGACGGAAGATATAGAGCTGAGTTTGGGGGCGGTGGTGCCACGTGGGCCCCACAAGCCTGCACGACGCGACCATAGGGGGTGGCCGCGGCCTGTGGGCTTGTGGCCCACTGGCACGTCCCCTCCGGTGGATCTTTGCGCAAGTATTTTTATTTTATTCCAGAAAAAATCTCCGTAAATTTTCAGGACGTTCCGAGAACTTTTATTTCTACACCAAAACAACACCATGGAAGTTCTACTGAAAACAGCGTCAGTCCGGGTTAGTTCCATTCAAATCATGCAAATTAGAGTCCAAAACAAGGGCAAAAGAGTTCAGAAAAGTAGATACGATGGAGACGTATCAGCGTTCACGGTTGCGCTATTACCATTGGGTATACACATGGTAGTGAAATGTCGGTTTTCTCTTTGTACGTTCCTAACACATGTGACACAGAACATCGCAAAGCTATGCACTCCAGAGAACACAATCTCCCAAATCTCTTTGACCCTTCTGTAGTATCTTTCAGTTACATCACCCAGTCATGTCTTTCATCGTCACCCCAGAGTTCTGATTTTCACTATTTATATCTTTGGCCTCCGTGTAGAATGTATATCCCTTGATATCATATGCATGATAAATTGCGAGGTTGACCGACGGGCCATGTGCTAAGGCGTATATGAACTTTCCTTCTGGACAACCCGGTTTGAAGGGATTATCCAGAACTCGCTCTTTGAACCAATACAATAAATTGGAGTTGTGCTCTGCTCTCTCATAACTTCAGCGTCCATCTTGTGCAACCCACGATCACGATAGTTCTTTGCGATGGTCTCTTTGTGCAGAGTCATGAAATCTTCTAGTGCATCTAGGTGTTGCGACACTACTAAGTTTGCTATGTCAAAGTCGTTGTGTCGGCCTGAGCGGTCGACATTCAATTCCGTGTGGCCATTGATGTGACCTTCTTCTTTGAGCCTTCCATAGTCCTTGTTGGTGGGCAAACTAACAACAAGATCTCCGACGCCTACATAATTGTTGCAGAAGGAGATGCTCTTGGGTCCGATTGTTGCAAATATGCCCTAGAGGCAATAATAAAGTGGTTATTATTTTATTTCCTTGTTCATGATAATCATTTATTATCCATGCTATAATTGTATTGATTGGAAACTTAGATACATGTGTGGATACATAGACAACACAATGTACCTAGTAAGCCTCTACTGGATTAGCTCGTTGATCAAAGATGGTTATGGTTTCCTAGACATAGATATGAGTTCTCATTTGATAACGAGATCATATCATTAGGAGAATGATGTGATGGACATGACCCAAACCATAAGCATAGGTTTTGATCGTATCACTAAGTTTGTTCCTATTGCTTTCTACATGTCAATGTATCTGTTCCGAAGACCATCAGATCATGCAACTCCCTGACACCGGAGGAATGCCGTATATATCAAACGTCACAATGTAACTAGGTAATCACAAAGATGCTCTAGAGCTATCTCATATAGTGTCTGTTGAGTTGACATGGATCTATACTGGGATTTGTGACTCCGTATTACGGAGAGGTATCTCTGGGCCCACTCGGCAATACATCATCACAATAAGCTTGCAAGCAATGTGACTAAGGAGTTAGTCATGGGATCTTGTATTATGGAATGAGTAAAGAGACTTTCTGGTAACGATATTAAACTAGGTATAGAGGTACCGACAATCCAATCTCGGGAAAGTAACATAACGATGGACAAAGGGAACTGCATACGGGATTGGCTGAATCCTCGAAATCATGGTTCAGTCGATAAATATCTTCGTAGAGTATTTAGGAACCAATATGGGCATCCACGTCCCAGTATCGGTTATTGACCGGAGAGGTGTCCCAGTCATGTCTACATCATTCTCGAACCCGCATGGTCCGCATGCTTAACGTTCGATGATGATATAGTATTGTTAAGTTATTAGGTTGGTGACCTAAGGTTGTTCGGAGTCCCGGATGAGATGTCAGACATGACAAGGTGCTTCGGAATGGCCCAGAAGTAAAGATTGATATATGGGAAGTTGGTATTCGAGACCCGGAAGAGTTTCGGAGCTTACAAGTTTTGTGAAGGAGGTACCTAAAGTGTTCCGGGGGTCCATTGGGAGGGTCCACGTGCCCAGAGGAGCCCCATGGGCTGTGAGAGGTGGAGCACCATCCCCTAGTGGGCTGGTCACCCCTCCCACCTGAGGCCCATGTGGCCAAGTGCTGGGCTAGCCCAAGGGTGGCCACCGCCCACTCTCCTTGGGGGCCAAGGCACCATTGGCCGCCGCCCCACCCTAGGGGAAACCCTAGGGCGCCGCCCCCTCCTCCCTCCCCACTATATATATGAGAGGAGAGGCAGGGTATCCGCAACACAAGCCATGCGCATACCTCCTCTCTCTCTCTCTCAGTTCTTATCCACCCTCACGATCGCGACAACGCTTGGCAAAGCCCTGCCGAGATCGCACCACCACCACCATCACCATGCCGTCGTGCTGCCGGAGAACTCAACTACTAATTCACCTACGCTCACTGGATAGAGGTGGTGAAGGCGTCATCGAGCTGTACGTGTGCTGAACGCGGAGGTGTTGTCCATTCGGCGCTTGATCGGGACGGATCGTGAATGGATTGCGAGACGGATCATGATTGGATTGCAAAGACGTTTGACTAAATCAACCACATTTCTTAACGCTTCCGCTTAGCGATCTACAAGGGTATGTAGATGCACTCCCCTGTCGTAGTTGTTGATCTCCATAGATATATCTTGGGTGTTTGTAGGATTTTTTTTGTTTCCCATGCAACGTTCCCCATCAGTGGCATCATGAGCTAGGTCTATGCATAGATAACATGAATGAGTAGAAGACAAAGTGTTTGTGGGCGTTGATGTTCAGATTCCTTACTTCCTTAGTCTTATCTTGATTCAGCGGTGTCGTGGGATGAAGCGGCCCAGACCAACCTTACTCGTCCACGTACGAGAGACTGGTTCCACCGACTGATATGTAACTTGGTTGCACAAAGATGGTTGACAGGTGTATGTCTCTCCCACTTTAGTTGAATCATATTCGACAGAGGCGACACTTGTGCAAGGTTAAATAGAAACTTGAATATCACCCTTGTGGCTTCGCATAGGTACGAACGGTTCTTGCTAGTTGCCCATAGCAGCCACGTAAAACTTGCAACATCAAAGTAGAGGATGTGTAACTTGTTTTTGCAAGGCATGTTGTGATGTGATATGGCCAAAGACATGATGGGATATATGTGATGTATATGACCATGTTTTGTATAGATTATCACGACTTGCATGTCGATGAGTACGGCAACTTGCAGGAGCCATAGGGTTGTCTTTAATTTAATTTTTCCATTTTTTTCTTTACTTTATCGCTATGAGTTAGCAATAGTTGTAGAGGTAATAGTTGCCACGACAACCACATGACGACACGATGATGGAGATCATGGTGTCATGCTGGTGACGATGGAGATCATGCCGGTGCTTTGAGGATGGAAATCAAAAGCAGAAGATGATGATGTTAATATCATGTCACTTATATGATTTGCATGTGATGTTAATCCTTTTATGCATCTTATTTTGCTTAGGACGAAGGTAGTATTATAAGATGATCCCTCACTAATATTTCAAGATAAAATTATGCTCTCCCCAAATGTGCACCGTTGCGAAGGTTCGTCATTTCGAAGCATCTTGTGGTGACCGGGTATGATAGACTCTACATTCACATACAACGGGTGTAAGCCAATTTTCCACATGCAGAATACTTGGGTTAAACTTGTCGAGCCTAGCATGTACAGACATGACCTCGGAACACAAGAGACTGAAAGGTCGAACATGAGTCATATAGTAGATATGATCAACATGGAGATGTTCACCATTGAAACCACGTCATCTCACGTGATGATGAGACTTGGGTTGGTGGATTTGAGTGGGAATTATTAAGTAATATGATTAATTGAACACATTACCATGAACATAGTCTATGTTGTCTTTGCAAATTATGTTGTAGATCAATGGCTCGTGTAGTAGCTCCCCTGAATTTTAATGCTTTCCTAGAGAAAGCTAAGCTGAAAGATGATGGAAGTAACTTTGCAGACTGGGTCCATAATCGGAGTATTATCCTCGCGGCTTCGCAAAAGGCTTATGTCGTTGATGCACCGCTCGGTGCGCCGCCCCCTCCAGTATCGCATGTGGATGGTATGAAGGTCTACATGCATGTTTTGTTGACTACTCGATAGTTCCATGCGCCATGTTGTATGACTTAGAATCGGTAGTTCAAAGGCATTTTGAATGCCATGGAGCATATGAGATGTTCCAGGAGTTGAATTTTGTTTTTCAAGCAAATTCCTGGATCGATAGGTATGAGAGATCCGACAAATTCTTTGCCTTCAATATGAAGGAGAATAATTCTGTCAGTAAATACATACTCAGAATGTTTGCGTACTACAACCATTTGACTTAGTTGGCAGTTGAGCTACCGTCCGAGACATTCATTGAGAGAGTTCTCCAGTCACTCCCACCTAGCTACAAGAGCTTCGTGATGAACTATAATATGCAAGGGATGAACAAGTCCAACTCCGAGCTGTTCGCGATGCTGAAAGTCCTGGAAGTAGAAATCAAGAAAGAGCATTGATAACCCACAAGTATAGGGGATCACAAAAGTTTTCGAGGGTAGAGTATTCAACCCAAATTTGTTGATTCGACACAAGGGGAAGCCAAAGAATATTCTCAAGTATTAGCAGTTGAGTTGTCAATTCAACCACAACTGAAAGACTTAGTATCTGCAACAAAGTAACAACAGTAGAAAGGTAGTGTGATAGCAATAGTAGCAACGGTAACAGTAGCAGCACTAACAGCAGTAGCAGCAACAACAGTGACAACAATAGTGACACAGTAACAGTAGTAGCAATGACAACAATAGTGAGAGAGTAACAGTAGCAGCAGCGACAGCAATAGCGGCAAAGTAACGTATCAAGTACGAGCAGGAAAAGACTCGTAGGCATTGGATCAGTGATGGATGATTATGTCGGATGATATTCATCATGCAATAGTCATAACACGGAGAGATATGTAACTAGCTCCAGTTCGTCAATGTAATGTAGGCATGTATTCCGGATGTAGTCATACGTGCTTAGGGAAAAGAACTTGTATGACATATATTGTCCATCCCTCCCGTGGCAGCAGGGTCCTAATGGAAACTACGGGATATTAAGGTTCTCCTTTTAATAGAGAACCGGAACAACGCATTAGCACATGGTGAATACATGAACTCCTCATACTATGGTCATCTCCGGGAGTGGTTCCGGCTATTTTCACTCCGGGTTTGCCGGGTCATAACATATAGTAGGTGACTACAACTTGCAAGATAGGATCAAGAACACACATATATTGACGAGAACATAATAGGTTCAGATCAAAAATCATGGCACTCGGGCCCTAGTGACAAGTATTAATCATGGCAAAGTAGTAGCAACATCAATATCAGAACATAGTGGATACTAGGGATCAATCCCCGTCAAAACTAACTCGATTACATGATAGATCTCATCCAACCCATCACCGTCCAGCAAGCCTACGATGAGATTACTCACGAACGGTGAAGAGCATCATGGAATTGGCAATGAAGGAAGGTTGGTGATGACGATGGCGACGATCTCCCCTCTCCGGAGCCCAGAACGGACTCTAGATCTGCCCTCCAGAGGAAGAACAGGGGGTGGCGGCGCCTCCGTATCGTAAAACGCGATGAACTCTTCTCCTTGATTTTTTTCGGACGGAAGGGACTAAATAGAGCTGGAATTGGAGATGGTGGAGCTCCGTGGGCCCCACAAGCCTGCTAGGCGCGGCCAAGGGGGCGCCTGGTGGGCTTATGGGCTCCACGCTCCACTTCTCCGGTTGATTCTTGCGCCAGTATTTTCTATATATTCCACAAAAAATCCTCGTAAATTTCTAGGTCATTCCGAGAACTTTTATTTCTGCACAAAAACAACACCATGGCAATTCTGCTGAAAATAGCGTTAGTCCGGGTTAGTTCCATTCAAATCATGCAAATTAGAGTCCAAAACAAGGGCTAAAGAGTTTGGAAAAGTAGATACGACGGAGACGTATCAACTCCCCCAAGCTAGAAGCCTTGCTTGTCCTCAAGCAATTCAGTTGACAAACTGAAAGAGACAAAAGAAAAGCTTTTATGAACTCTGTTTGATCTTGTTGTTGCAATTATGTCTAACTCGTATCCAGAATTTCGGCAAGATCATAAGTTAACCACATAAGCAAATGACATCTAGGTCTCATGGTAAACTCATATCAATGGCATAATCAACTAGCAAGCAATAATAATAAGTTTCAAACGTCAACACTTCAATCAAAACAATCATGAAGCAATGTGAACAGATGGTATCTTGCTAGCTCTTTTTGAGACCGCAAAACATAAATGCATAGCACCTTCGAAGAGCAAGGGCTGACTAAACATTGTAATCCATGGCAAAGAAGATCCAGTCACATTCATACTCAATAACAATTAAAAGCAAAGCATAGAAATGACCGAGCTGCTCTCTAATTGGTGTCTTTTGTAAGAAAAGGATGAATCAACAGAAACATAAGTACATAGTGTCGGTGAATACTCACAACATATGCCATAGGTATGCTAAAGTCGGTGAGAACCGAAGGGACAAAGGAGGGCGCTGGGAACGAGGTTGGTACAAGCATGGAACGTACGATGTACCCAGGTTCAGGGCTCTCCGTAGAGATAAGACCCCTAGTCCTGCCGGAGTGTTGGATGTGTATGAATGGATTACACGGTTGCTCCTGGAGCTGTGTTGGGAGGAGGAAGAGGGGAGCAGCTAGCTCGTCTCTGCCTCTCTCTATGTGGTTGGTGGGTGTGAAGTGTTGTTCGACCGACCCTCTGCATGGAGGGTGACCGGGGGGTTTTATAGACGAACCCACCGGCCTACAATATGGATAAAGGGTACAAGATTGGGACCCGGCTGGCAGCCTCGCCGGCTGACCAGGGGCCCACGAGAGTCTTGTCTTGTCGCTTGAGGGGCCCGCTGGCTGCATGGTCTCGATTGGCAGTGGGACCCACCGGCTGGCCAATGAAGCTCTCGCGTAAGGTTGACACCGAGCACGCGTTGTACGTCGAGCGTCGTCCAACGAGATTCGTCATGGGCAGGTAGTACAACCGCCTCCACTATTCCCCACACCGAGTGCAGTAATAGAGTGGGAGTGCGACGGTCTGACACTATGCTAGGTGATGGACTAGAGCCGGGGTAGGTTAGCGACGTGGCCGCCGACGCTCGTACCTACCAGACGCCTCGATCTAGTACCTTTGCTGACGCGTAGCTACCTTTAATTGTAAGGTCTCATCCTGACCTACGATCTGATGTGACTTGTGATCCCTGGCCAGCTAGCCTGCTTGGCCAGCCGGCTTGGGCACGGCCGCCTCGTTCCTAGCCGGTTGGCTGGACCACGCTGGCCCGGAAGAGGTAACCGCCTCGACTCTAGCCGGCAGGGGTTGCCTGGCCGGCCAGAGAGATGGCCGCCTCGTCCTCCATCCGGTAGGCGCAGCCTAGCCGGCCAGAAGACTTGGGCCAAAGGAAACTGTATTTGTTCATGTCCTTTGAGCCGGAAATGAAAGAGCAGGCTTGATGAGCCTACCCCGGGGTTATCCCCCCGACAGTAGTACCCGAAGCTGGAGAGGCCTGCCGCCTGCGGGCGGGCGGCCTCACCGGCTTGATGATTTGCCTTGGTATTTTTGCCGCCATTCATGACGAGGAGCGCTGGCTGCGAAACCGGCTGGCTTGGAAGCGACGCCTCGGCTTCGTCGTGGGTCGCCCAGAGAGCGCCACCTGCCACGCCCCGCCTGAGGTAATGATTGTGATAACTGGTGACAGGACGGGGCCTGGGCCCTAGGTCCCGCAATGACGCCCTCTCGGCCTGCGCGCGAGAGATCCTCTGTGGATTTACTCCGCGACGGTTGGGCTTAGGGAAACGCTACCGCCCGTAATACACGGGGTTAGTGGGGGTCCTGCACGCACCGGATCCCCTCCCCACGATGCTTCGTGGGGTTTAAATGGGATGCGGAGGTTCCGAGGAGGCCATTCGCCCCCTTCTCGCCCCGCATCAACGCTCTCTTCCTCCCCGAGCCCAGAGAGAAAGAGCTCGCCTTCTTCGTCTTCCTCGCCTTTGTCGCCCCAAAGCCGCCAACCCCTTCGAGATTCAGCCGCCCGCAACCATGGCCGGCGGCTCTTCCTCGAAAAGGTCCTCGTCGCAGAAGGCTTCGTCGCAGGGAGCCTGGCTGGGTAGAGAGATCGGCGAAGAGCACATCGAGGCGCTCCGTCATCACTTTCGGCTGCCCCCAGCCTCCCAGGTGCTGGTGCGACTCCCCGGCGCTGAGACAGCTCCCACACCCGCCGTGGGGGAGGTCGTGGTCTTCAACGAGCATTTCTACCAGGGCTTCGGGCTTCCGGCCAGTGCTTTCTTCTCCGAGTGGCTTCGCTTCTTTGGCCTGTAGCCGCATCACCTGGCGCCAAACGCCATACTGCAGCTGTCGGCCTTTGTGATCCTGTGCGAGGGCTTTGTGAGGATCGAGCCCCGCGTTGATCTGTGGTGCAGCTTGTTCTTTTTCCAGCAACAATCCATCGCCATGGAGAAGTCCGAGGTGGAGAAGCTCACCGGACAGCGCCCGATGACGCCGTGCGGAGCCTCGCTAGTGCATCACCGCTCAAAGTCGGGCTTCCCCAGATGCCGCCGCAGGAGTCCATCAATCAGTGGCAGAAGGGCTTCTTCTACGTGAAGAACGCCGACCCTGCCCAGGACACCCTCAACATGCCCCCATTCAACATCGACCCGCCGACGAGGTTGAACTGGGCAGTGAAGACCCCCAAGCCGATTCCTGAGGTGGCGCTGATCTGTGCCCACCTCAAGATCTTGGAGAAGAGCGGCCTCCTTGGCCGCGACCTGCTCACCACTATGGTGACCCGCGGGATCCTGCCGCTGCGGAGCCGGCCACATCTGGTCTGCCAGATGAGCGGCCGGCATGATCCCTGCAGGCTGTCCACCAAGAGGTTCACCCCTGGCGCGGTAGCGCGAAGGGTGAACCTAATCTCCACCGCCCGTATGGTCGACGGCGGGGAATGGTCATGGGGGATGACCCCCTTCAACAGGTCCTGTCCGCCTCCAATGGTAAGTGGTCTCTTTGTTCTTCACTGTTCGTCTTGCAACCGACCGTCCCGCTAAGCCGGCGGTTGAATCCTTTTTCGCAGTTGTTCGAGAAGCTCCAGAGGTCCCTCCGTCCGCCCGCTCCCGACGTGGATGTGTCTGGCGCCTCAGAGATTGAGGACGAGGGCGTGATTGAGTCTCGCTCAGACTCCTCCGCAGGCTCGGAGAACGCCCTGGAGTCGGAAGGGATAGAGCCGTCTGGTGAGTACCCACGACCCTCCGTCGTAGACTGGACGGACGATGATGAGACTCCGCCATTCTTCTCTGGTGCAGCCTTCGAGGAGGACTCCGACAGGGTGGAGGAGGTCACCAGCTTGCCACTGACGGGCGGCCGGCGTCAAAAGGCCGAAGCAACCGTTGCCGACGAGGCGGCCCGGAGGAAGGGCAAGGGTGCCACAGCATCCAGGCCGGCCCCTAAGCGGCTGGCACCGGGTCCTCCAGCCGGAACACGAGATGGCGGCGCCAAGAAGTGTCGTTGTGCTGGCCAGAGGCAGGTTCCTATGGTCGCGGGGTAAGATTACCTCCCCCTTTTCTTCGTTTATCTTGTGGGAAGATTTGTTCCTTTAGAACTTTGCTCGACAGGGATGCGGAGGATGTGGAGGAAGACACCGCCTCCGCAGCCGAGCGGGTTGGCTGGGCAGCAGCCGATGCTGCCTAGAGGGAGCTTGTGACGCAGTCCAAGCGTCCGTGGGAGGCGGCCGCGGGGAAGACGGCCGAGGGCCGGTCTCGCCCCAGCCGGGCCGAGAAACCGGCGGAGAAGCGTGCGGAGGCTAGACATGGCCTCTCTGCGCATGCTCGCGCGAAGGAGCCAGCTAGCGAGGCGGCTTCGAGGCACGCCCCGAGGGATGAGGGAGCCCAGCCCTCCGAGCCGGATGCTTCGGCGCCGGTGGATTTGGAGACGATCCCCGACTCCCCCAGGGCCGAGGCGGTGCCCAACGCGCCGGAGCTGATATTGGACGCGCCGGACGCGGCTCCCGATGCACCAGGGGTGGCCATGTATGCGTCAGATGCGGCCCATCCACCTCCCATTGAGGAGGCAGCGCCGGTCAGGATGATGGCTGAGCCGGCCGCCGAGCCAGCACCTGGAGCCGGCGCTATCATCATTCCCCAACACGATCCAGTTGCGCCGGGAGCTGGAGGCCGGGTCAGGAGCCGGCCCATGAAGACATGGTGGGCGGCCAACTAGGCACGCGCGGGACTGCCCGCCGGCACCACGCTCACCGGTGTCCCGGAGCTGGTGTCGCTGTTTACCAGCGACCGGTCCAAGGTGGAATAGTCGGCCCGCGTGGTCTGCGGCGACATGGAGCGCCTGGAGGCCCGCACTAGGGTAAGTGCCTCATCTCGGGTTTGAATTTCTCCCTTTTCCTCTTCTTGCGTCATTGGGGGCGCGACAGCGCACCCACTGGGTGTAGCTCCCGAGAATCGGGCCGGCCGATCATCAACCGGTCCGAATCTCTTTGAGAGATTCTTTTCCTCGTTTTGCTTCTTTAGTGGGGGCGCTGTAGCGCACCCACTGGGTGTAGCCCCCGAGAATCGGGCTGGTTAAGTTTTAACGAGGCCGAATCTTAATCTTGCTTCTTCTTTGCTTTTTTGGCAGGAGCTTGATGATGCTCACGCGCATGCCTATAATGAGCTGCGGACTTAGCATCTGGCAGCTGAAGGTCAGATCGCCGAGCTCGAAGTTCGGCTAGGCGAGGTCGCCATGGAGCGGGATGCTCTGCAAGGCGCTGGGGACTGGTTCCAGGAGCAGCTAGCTCTTCTCCACACGGAGAAGAAGGAGCTCGAAGCAGCCAGCCACGTCGAGCTGGAGCAGCTGCACGACATGCTGCAGGAGAAGGAAGCCTCCTACTCTGCCGACGTGGATTGCCTTGCGTCGGTTCATCTCAAGGAGATGGCCCTCAAGGACGCCGCCTTGAGTGAGAAGGAGGAGGCCCTTGTCCAGAAGCAGTCGCAGCTGGCCAAGGCCTTGGAGTCTGAGGCGGCTCTCAAGGAAGAAGTTGCCCGCCTTACTCATGCGAGCAAGGTGCAGGAGCTCGAGGTCCTGGAGAGCGCCCATGAGACCGATGGCGCCTTCCATCGTGAGTCTCTCTTTTTTGTTTTGTCTTCAGCTTTCTTGGCCGTCTCCTCTTCTTACTGTGCCCTTGTTTTCCTGTCTCAGGTCTCTTCCCTGCGACCCAGGTCGCAGCCGACACTGCCGCCGAGGTGAGCCGTGAGGAGCGCCGCGCGGCTGGGCAGGAGTTAGATACTACCTCCGGCTGGAGTGTGGAGGAGATCGGGGTGGGTCTTCGGGCCCGCCTGCACGCCCTGGGAGTGTCTGTGGCTCAGCTCCAGGTTGCAGGCTCGTCGATGGTGGCCGCTCTATGGCCGAATGGCGTGGAGCCGGCGTTTATGAGCCGACTCGCCTGCTGGCTTGCAGCTGGCGGGGAACGCTTGGATGGCTGGCGCCCCTCTACCGCGCGCGCTGGAGCCTACATTGCCCTGCGCTTGGCCAAGTCCTAGTATCGAAACTTGGACTTGGGCAAGCTCGTCGCTCAGCCCGATGGCTCGGAGGCGGAGCTGCAGGGCGTGGAGGAGGCGCAACGCGTGAGGGCCAGCGGCATCGCCGATTACGCCGCTTGGGACGATTTTGTTTTGGAGCGGGGTGAAGATGGCGGTGTGATGACCCCGATGGGAGCTCCGGCGAGGCGGCCCACGTTGTGGATTCTGCTGCCGCCTCAAGCGGTGTGGCGTATGCCGACTCCGGTGAGGATGGATCCGGGAGCTCTCGCGAAGGAGATGGCGCAACCGCCTCGGGAGCAGCCGGGGATGGTGAAGCCACCACTTTAGGAGCAGCGGCCGGGGTGACCGATGAGGCCGCAGCCTCGTAGCCGGTGTCCTTTTTGTTGTTCCACCCACTGGGGATGTAATGAACGTGGGCCGTGGGCCAATGCATTTTAAATGTATGTATTCAGCATTATATTCGTATTGCCATGCGTGCTGTTTTATATCTTTAACTTTTGATTCCTGGTTGACTCCTTTTTCTTCAACCTTGTATTCCTAAGTTTCCACCCCGCGAGCCCGACAGCCGGGAGCCGGTCTGTGACTGGGTCGAGGTTTCTGACCTTAGAACACAAGACTTAGATTTTTCGAAGCCATCAAGACTTAAAGATTAAGACATAAACCAGCAGAGGCCGGCCTGAATGAGATCGTAAATTTGATTGAGCCAGCCCAAGCCGGCGACCCTTTTGTAGTCGAACTTTGCATGCATCTGGCCTTACCTGGCGTCGCCTTGCAAGCCAGATAGCCGGAGCTAGTCCGCATGCTCGTACGAGGTGACCAAGGATCGGCCGGCTTACACAATGTGTTCTTCTACAATATAGGGAAGGCGTCCGAGCGGTTAGCGAGCCCCGAGCTTGCTAAAGCCAGCAAGGGGCGTACGCAACGTAGCCCCCGAGCTTATTGAAGCCAGCAAGGAGCATACGCAGTGTAGCCCCCGGGATTATTGAAGCCACCAAGGGGCGTACACGGAGTGAGCACTCTCGATAAAAATAAGCATGAGGCATGCTCTTTTTATTGCATTCATTGAGGATCCCTGAAGACGGAGAAAGATACATTTGCATGCTCTTTCCTTTGTTTGATACTTTCCTTCTAGCAATAGAACGGGTGACGCAATGCCGCATTCCATGGACGTTCCGTCTCCTGGCCGGAGTCGTTCCTCTTGCGCTTCCTTGGCTTTTGGGCATCGATTAAGTAGTTAGCGTTGTCGTGCAACACCCTACTGATGATGAAGGGTCCTTCCCATGGGGATGAGAGCTTGTGCTGGCCGGCAGTGCGCTGGATTCTTCTAAGAACCAAGTCTCCCTTCCGGAAAGAGAGAGGCTTGATCTTTTTGCTGTGGTAGATGGCCGTCCGGCTCAAGGCTAACTCCCTTGCTTCTTCGAGGAGGTCCACGCCGTCTTCTCTTGCTTCCTTCGCCTCCGTCTCCGTGTAAAGGGTGACCCGAGGCTAGTCGAACTCGACATCCATGGGAATAATAGCCTCAGGCCCGTATACAAGGAAGAACGGAGTGAAGCCGGTCAACCGGTTGGGCGTGGTGCGGAGGCTCCATAACACAGCCGACAGTTCTTCGATCCAGCAGCCGGCCGATCTAACAAGTGGTGCCACCAGTCTTGGCTTGATGCCGGCCAGAATCAGGTCGTTGGCCCTCTCCGCTTGGCCATTCGACTGGGGATGTGCCACTGATGCCAAATCGAGCCGGATGCCTACCTTGGAACAGTAGAGCGCCAGAGCGCCTTTGGCAAAGTTGGTGCCGTTGTCTGTGATGATGCTCTTGGGGACGCCATATCGAACAGAGATGTCCGTGATGAACTTGACGGCCGTGGGGCCATCAAGCTTCTTGATAGGTCTGGCCTCAATCCACTAGGTGAATTTGTCGACGATTACCAAGAGATGAGTCATTCCACCACGAGCCGTGTTGAAGGGTCCTACCTTGTCCAACCCCCAAACGGCGAATGGCCATGACAGGGTGATGGTTTTGAGGGCCGAAGGCGGCATGTGGCTCTTTGCGCTGAAGAATTGGCAGCCTTCGCATTTGTCGACCAGATCCACGGTCTCCTCAAGGGCCTTGGGCCAGTAGAATCCATGGCGGAACGCCTTGGCCACCAGGGTTCTAGAGGTGGCATGATGCCCGCAGTCCCCCTGGTGAATGTCTCTGACGATCTCCTGTCCCTTTTCTAATTTGACGCAGCGTTGGAACACACCGGTCACGCTGCACCGCACCATCTAGCGATTGATGATGGCGTAGGCTGCAGACTGCGCTGGGTCTGCCTTGCCTCCGCCTCGTCTTGAGGAAGCTCGCCGCGAAGGAGGAAGGCCAGGATAGTTTGAGCCCATGATAGAGCCGACACAAGGGCTCGCTCCGCCTCGACCTGACTGTTAGGGGCTTCTGCAGCCCCGAGCATGATGGAGCAATGGTCGTGGACTCGAGATGAGGTGTCTCTGGTGTTGCTGCTGCAGCTGGCTCGCCGTCTACCTCTATGACGTCCACCCAGTGGGTGTCGAGACGACAGGGTTCGAGGCAGGGCGTAGCCGGAGTTGTTGTTGTAGCCGGTGCCGCTATTGGAGTCGGCATGGCCAGCGTAGCCGGCACAGGAGCTGTAGCAGGCGTAGCTGGTGGAGTCGACGACGCTTGCACCATGGACTCAGTCGGTGCCGCTATTGGAGTCAGCATGGTCAGCTAGCCGGCACAGGAGCTGTAGCCGGCATAGCTGCTGGAGCCGATGACGCTTGCACCGTAGAGTCAGCCAGCACGAAGATTGATGCCGACTCGGGAGACGACTTGATAGACGGCTTATGGAGTTGCTCGAGGGAGACGCCGGCTGGGATAGCCTGTCTCATGGAGCCAATCGTAGCGAGTGTATCAGCCGCCTCATTGCCTGCTCTCGGAACATAGTGGAACTCACAGCCCTTGAAGGGACCGCTGAGCTGCTGGATCAGGAGGCGGTAGCTTACCATGTTGGCGTCTCTAGCGTCCCTTTCGCCAGAAACTTGCTGTACCACCAAGTCCGAATCCCCGAAGCATATGAGCCGCCGGATGCCAATCTCCTTGGCGAGCCGGAGGCCGTGAGCTATTGCTTCGTACTGGCAACGTTGTTGGAGGTGGCGAAGTGGATCTGGAGAGCATACTTGAGCTCGTCTCCTTTTGGAGACATCAAGACGATGCCGGCTCCCAGACCCGTCTGCATCTTCGAGCCGTCGAAGTGCATCCGCCAATGCTTGGAGTCTGGAGGCGGTGGCTCGAACTGGGTCTTGGCCCAGTCGACTAAGAAGTCGGCCACCACCTGAGATTTGATGGCGGTGCGAGGCTCATACCGAATATCATGGTCCGCCATGGCAATGGACCATTTGCCAATCCTGCCCATGGCATCATGGTTGCACATGATATCTGAAAGTGGAGCAGTGCTCACCACAGTGATGGCATGCTCTTGGAAGTATTGCTTCAACTTCTTTGCATCAAGGTAAACACCATAACACATTTTTTGGTAATGTGGGTATTTCTGCTTGGAGGCGGACAAGACCTCGCTGAGGTAGTAGACAGGGCGTTGCACTCGCAGTGCCTTGCCGTCCTCCTTGTGCTGAACTATCAACACTACACTAACCACGCGAGTGGTCGCTGCAATGTATATGAGTATGGGTTCCCTTTCAGCCGGTGCTGCCAAGATTGGCAGGCTCGGGATGACCCGCTTGGGGTCGCGGAAGGCTTCGTCCGCCTGGTCATTCCACCGAACTTCGTCGTCTTCTTCTTGAGCTGGTAGAGTGGAAGTGCCTTCTCGCCAAGGCGGCTGACGAACCGGCTAAGGGACGCCAGGCAGCCGGCGAACTTCTGGACGTCTAGGATTCGAGCCGGCTACACCATCCACTCAATGGTACCGATCTTCTCGGGATTCGCCTCGATGCAATGAGCGGATACGAAGAACTCCAAAAGTTTGCCGCCTGGAACCCCAAAGACGCACTTCTCCGGGTTGAGCCGGATCTTGTACTCGCGCAGGTTGGCGAACGTCTCCCGCAGGTCGTCGAGGAGGCTGAAAGGCCGCTTCGTCTTGACGATGATGTCATCCATATAGACGTGGATGTTTCTGCCGATCTGTGGTTGTAGGCACTGCTGCATGCAGCGTTGGAACGTCGCATCAGCCTTCTTCAGACCGAACATCATGGTGGTGTAGTAGTAGGCCCCGAAGGGCGTGATGAAGGAGGTCTTCAGGCGATGAGCTCGATCCAGCTTGATTTGATGGTAGCCTGAATAAGCATCCAAAAATGACAGCAATTCACAAACTGCAGTGGAGTCGATCACTTGATCTATCCTACGCAACGCGAAAGGGTCTTTCAGACAGGCCTTATTCAGGCTAGTGTAGTCGATACACATTCGCCAGGTGTTGTTCTTCTTCAGCACCAGGATTGGATTAGCCAGCCAGTCCGGGTGGAAAACCTCCATGATGAAGCTGGCTGGAAGTAGCCGGGTGATCTCTTCTCCGATTGTGCGTCGTTTCCCCTCGGCGAAGCGACGCAAAGGTTGCTTCACCGGCTTTGCATCCGGACGAACGTGAAGTTTGTGCTCGGCGTACTTCCTCGGAAGACCCGGCATGTCCTTGGGGGACCATGCAAAGATGTCCCAATTCTCACAGAGGAAGTCGACGAGCTCGCCTTCCTATTTGGGGCTGAGGCCAGCCCTGATGGTGACGCACTGCTTGGGGTTGGCAGGGTCGAGTGGTACCTGCTTGGTCTCTTTGGCCGGCTTGAAAGAGCCCTCGCCGGCCGACTGGGACAGAGGAGAAGGAATCACCGGCTGCTCGGTGGCCTAGGCCACAAGCCGGTCGATCTGCCGCTTCTCCTCAGCGATCACCAGGGCGTCGGCGAGGCGGCTGCTATCTTGGGCACACTCGAGCGACTTCTTGTAGTCGCCAGCAATAGTGATGATGCCCTTGGAACCCGGCATCTTCATCTTCAGGTAGGTGTAATGCGGAATAGCCATGAATTTGGCCAGAGCTGGTCTGCCCAGCAGCGCGTGATACGGGCTACTGAGGTCCACTACCTCGAACCATATGTACTCTCGGCGGAAGTGAGCTTTGTTGCCGAAGAGGACGCCCAGCTGGATTTTGCCAATGGGCGAGCAGGACTGTCGAGGCACGATGCCGTGGAAGACAGTACTGGTCGGCAGGACATCCGTCTCCTTGAGCCCGAGCTTGAGGAGAGTGTCGAGGTAGAGGATGTTGATGCTGCTGCCGCCATCGACCAACACCCGGGAGAACCGGCAGGTGAGCCTCTTGGAGGCGAAGGTGGGGTCGAGGACGAGCGCATATGAGCCCGGGTTGGGCATCACCACAGGATGGTCCACCCGACTCCATGTGATTGGTCTGTCCGACTAATGCATGTACTAGGGAACTGGGGGAACCGTGGCGTTCACCTCGCGCCGTCTCTGGCGCAGGCTGTGCTTGTCGTCGCCTTCACTGGTGAAGACGACGAATGCTCCATCTTGATGAGGGTAGTCGTCATGGAGGTGGCCGTCGTCGTGAGACGGCGGTGGTGGAGCCGGAACAGGACCAGGAGCCGGTGCACGAGGCGCCGCCTGCGCTCCTGGGGACCCAGTAGGCCGTCCCCTTACGAAAGCCGGCGCGTGAAGCTGCACTGTCAAAGGGTGTGGCTGGACGGCTGCGCCCCAGAATGTATCTTGCAGGGGGCGTCGAGCAGTTGCTTGAAGGACTGCCTGCGCACCCAGTTGGCGTTGTTCCTGTTGGAATGCTTCCACGGAGGGCCGACTTGAGGAGCCGACGTCTCGCCCGCCATGCTGGCTACCGACTTGCTGTTGGAGCGTGAATCCATTTGATCCGCCTTGCGCTTGTTGTTGTTCTGGCCGCCTCGGTTGTCCCCACCCAGCTTGGGAGTAGCCAGTGTAGGGACAACCTTGTCCGAGGCGGTCACCTTGACTCGCATCGCCGAGTCGGCCGTGGCGTACTTGTCCGCGTTGGCGATGAGCACCACCAGAGAGGTGGGCTCGGAACACATAAGCTTGTGCTTGAGGAGGGTGCCGTCTCGGCAACAGTCGATGAAGTACTGGACGGCTTGTACCTCATGCACCCCCTCGCAGGAGTTGCGGAGGTCGGTCCACCGTGTGACGTAGTCGCGAAGGGGTTCGTCGGGCTTCTGGACACACAAGGCTAGCTCGCGAGGCCGGCCAGGGTGCTTGTAGGTGCCAGTGAAGTTGTGGACGAATGCGTCCTCGAAGTCTAGCCAGGAGTTGACGCTGTCGGCCGAAAGGCTGTTAAGCCATGTCCGGGCCGAGCCGGCCAACATGAGTGGTACGTAGCGGACCGCTACGTGCTTGTTGCCCCTGGCAATGCCGATGGCCGTGGTGTATTCGATGAGCCAGTCCTCTGGCTTGGCCGTGTCGTTGTATTTGGGCGTGTCCCTAGGCAAGGTGAAACATCGGGGGAACGGCTCCCCTTGGATCCGGGGGCCGAAGCAGGCCGGACCGCTGGGACCGTCTTCCTCCAGGAGGGCTGACTGGGCCAGGACGATGAGACGCCTGCGGGCGTCCTGATCATCCTGGGAAGTGCGAGCGCCAATCCTAGTGGCGAGAGGGGAGGCGCCTCGCGAACCAGATACACGAGTTCTTCCTGGGTGAAGAATCTCACACTCCGAATCTCCTTCGTCGCCTCCGCGACGCCTGCCCGAAGTGTGCTCGCTCTGCGCTGGGAGCGCCGGTCTTGGCTTCCCTCGCCCCTCCGTCCGGAGGGGCAATGCGAGGAAGATCCATCTGCGTGATGCTGACCGCTAGGGTTGCGGCGTGCTCCGGGGTTGGGTCCCGGAGACTCTGACTGGGCCTGACCGGGGCAAGCCGAGTGTGTTGCTGGTTGGCGGCGTCAAGGAGATCCTTGACCGCTTCTCCTGGAAAGCGCGCTCCTCGCCTTCCAGGCTCGCCATATCCTCCATGGCTTCCTGCGCCGCTTGCATGTTGGCTGCAGGGGTCTCGTAGATGGGCAGATCGCCGCCTAGGACTTCGGCAATGAACCGGCCGCGGCTGCGGACTGATCCAAGGTGACTAGGGGCCTCGGAAATCGGAGTGAGGCCGTATGCGGAGTTATACTCGCGCTGCGTGGCCTCCATCCCACGCTTTGCTGAGGCGACAGCAATGCCCTCCTCCAAGATACGCTTGCGAGCCTCCTCTAGTGAGGCCCGGGCATCACTAGGGTTCGCGGAAGTAGCAACGGGTGTCTTCAGGCTAGCGATGGCGTCCCGAAGAGTATCGGCGGCGGCAGCAGTGGGCTCACTAGCGTCCGCTGATGCCTTGCCATGAGCCGCGGTGGTACCAGCGCCGATAACCATAACCTCGACGACGTTGGAGATGGCGGCAACATAATATGGGGTGAAGAACCCCACCGACGGCGGAGGGCCGTCGAAGACGAGGACGTTGCTGGGATACACGTCATGGGCAGGCGTCTCAGCGATAGAGAGCCTGCTGAAGCTGGCGCAGAGCGCGTCAATGTCGAAGTCCTCGCCGAAGTAGCGCAGACCATCATTGAGACGTAGGTCGCTAAAGAGAATGCTGAGGCTCTCCATAGCAGAGACGACAACGCTAGGAAGCGCCTCGTCATCAGAATCTTTGTCTGAATCCGCATGGCGGACGGGGACGTCGATCATCATCGATGTTGCCTCGTCGAAAGCGGGCTCCATGGGCGTGCAAATCGATCCAGACGTGATGCATCCGATGGCGTAGGTGCGGGGCCCCGCCCAGCGCGTAAAGCCAGCCGATGCCGCGATCGGCCCCATGGTGGGCGCCAAATGTCGGTGAATACTCACAACATATGCCATAGGTAGGCTAAAGTCAGTGAGAACCGAAGGGACAAAGGAGGGCGCTGGGAACGAGGTTGGTACAAGCATGGAACGCACGATGTACCTAGGTTTAGGGCTCTCCGTAGAGATAAGACCCCTAGTCCTGCCGGAGTGTTTGATGTGTATGAATTGATTACAGGGTTGCTCCTGGAGCTGTGTTGGGAGGAGGAAGAGGGGAGCAGCCATCTTGTCTCTGCCTCTCTCTATGTGGTTGGTGGGTGTGAAGTGTTGTTCGACCGACCCTCTGCATGGAGGTTGACCGGGGGGTTTTATAGACGAACCCACCGCCCTACAAAATGGATAAAGGGTACAAGAGTGGGACCCGGCTGGCAACCTCGCCAGCTGACCAGGGGCCCACGAGAGTCTTGTCAGGTCGCTTGAGGGGCCCGCCGGCTGAATGGTCTCGATTGGCAGTGGGACCCGCCGACAGGCCAATGAAGCTCTCGCGTAAGGTTGACGCCGAGCACGCGCTGTACGTCGAGCGTCGTCCTGCGAGATTCGTCATGGGCAGGTAGTACAACCGCCTCCACTGTTCCCCATGCCGAGTGGAGTAATGGAGTGGGAGTGCGACAGCCCGACACTATGCTAGGTGATGGATCAGAGCCGGGGTAGGTCAGCGGTGTGGCCGCTGACGCTCGTACCTGCCGGACGCCCCAATCCAGTACTTTTGCTGACACATAGCTACCTTTAACCGTAAGGTCTCATCCTGACCTACGATCTGAGTTGACTTGTGATCCCCGGCCGGCTAGCCTGCTTGGCCAGCCGACTTAGGCACGACCGCTTCGTTCGTAGCCGGCTGGCTGGACCAGGCCGGCTCGGAAGAGGTAACCGCCTCGACTCTAGCTGGCAGGGGTTGCCTGGCCGGCCAGAGAGATGGCCGCCTCATCCTCCAGCTGGTAAGCGTAGCCTAGCTGGCCAGAAGACTTGGACCTAAGGAAACTGTATTTGTTCATGTCCTTTGAGCCGGAAATGAAGGAGCAGGCTTGATGAGACTACCCTGACGTTATCCCCCCGAAAGACAGGCCCTTCGCAGAGGGCAGGATTGATTTGCAGAGGTGCCAGAGCTCAAGCTTTGAAGACAGAGATACTAATTTTGGGTGGCATGCTTTCATTGTCAACGCAATGACCAAGAGTTTTCACCACCTTCCATGCTACACATACTATAGGCGGTTCCCAAACAGAAGAGTAAAGTTTTGACTCCCCCACCACCGATCAACCACAGTCCACGACTAGCCGAATACTCGGGTGCCGTCCATACCAACAACGATCCAGGGGGAGTTTTGTTTGCAATTATCTTTTGGATTTGAGCATGGAACTGGGAATTCCAATTACCGGCCCCTTTCTCGTGAATGATAGTGAATAAACACATATCGAGGATAACACGCCTAGCATGGAAGATACTGATTGCCCCTTGTCACCACATGAGCGGTTCGGGCATGCAAAACAGATTATTTCTTGAAGGTTTGGAGAGTGGCACATGCAAATTTACTTGGAACGGCAGGTAGATACCGCATATAGGTAGGTATGGTGGACTCATATGGGACAACTTTGGGTTTTTGGAAGTGGATGCACAAGTAGTATTCCCGCTTAGTACAAGTGAAGGCTAGCAAAAGACTATGAAGCGACCAACTAGAGAGCAACAACAGTTATTAAAATGCTTTGAGACTAACCAACATTGAGTGCAAGCATGAGTAGGACATAAATCACCATGAACATGAATATCATAGAGTCTATGTTGATTTTGTTTCAACTACATGCGTAAACATGCGCCAAGTCAAGCCACTTGAATCATTCAAGGGAGGATACCATCCTATCATACTACATTATAATCATCTCAAAATTCATGTTGGCATCCAAGACAAACCATTATAAGCTCCTAGCTAATTAAGCATGGCATCAGAAACTATGATCTCTAAGTTGTCATTGCAAACATGTTTCTCTCACAGCAAAGCTGAACTAGGAACGATGAGCTAGTCATATTTACAAAAACAAAATAGATCGAGTTCATACCAGTTTTTCCAGGCTCAGTCACTTCATCATGTATCGTCATTATTGCCTTTTCACTTGCACGAATGAATGATGTGAACAATAATAAGAGTGCTCGTCCATTGGACTAAGCTGGAATCTGCAAGCAAACACAAAGGAGAAGACAAAGTAATATGGCTCTTTGACAGATAAACAAATATGCATGCGAGAGCCACTAAACATTGTAACCATGGTCTTCTACCTTGACCCAAAGAAAAAAGAATACTATTTACACGGGAAAGCTCCCAACAAGCAAAAGAAGAACAGGAAATCTTTTTGGGTTTTCTCAAACTAGACAAACACACGAGAAGAAAGCGAGAAAAAGAAATAAACTAGCATGGATGATACAGTGGCAAATTGTGAACACCGACTAACAAAGTGAAAGCGTGAGCATGAATATAAAGTCGGTGAGAAACACGTACTCCGCCAAGCTTAGGCTTTTGGCCTAAGTTGGTCTACTCCCAAGGAGGTAAATAACCGTCTCCGAGGTACTCCAGAGTGTACTGAGGGTGCCACTTCTGTGTGAGCTCTTTTGGCTCCCACTGGTAAACTGGCGTCTGGTCCTCGACTGATAGCTCGGGCACGAGCACGTGTGGTGGTGCTATGCCCCAATATGCGTAGATGTCCGAGGGCATAATAATGTACCTGCCTAGATGAAGATTGAACAAAGAAGGAGCAGGCAAAGTAATAGTCTCACGAGTACCCTGACTAAATACCAGGTTATAAATCATCCTCTTATTTATATCTTTATCAAGAAGGTCATGGCGAACCATGCTATCATATTCTAGATATCTCTCAGGAAGAAGAACCTCTTCTTCCTCGTGCAGTCTAATAGGTATAAGTTTTGTCATTATAAAGGGCTTCATGCAAGACCGCAAATCTGGGGAGCTAAGGGCCCCAGCTTTCCCACGGCCAATCAAACATTTTCCCACGAATAAGTAGAAGTACCGAAGCACGGGAAAATGTATGCTAGCAGCTCTAGCGGAAGACACTCATCTCTCCTCTCCTACAACAATAGTATCTATGAAAGCCTCCAAGTCACGTGGACGAGGTTCATGAATATCCCCAACGTAAGGTAATTTGCAAACATTGCAAAAATCCTGAAGTGACATGCGTTGGGGGATATCATATAACTTAAACTCAACCATAGGAGGACTCTTCCTTGGATAGAAGTTAAAGCTTTGCACAAAAATATTAGTGAGGAGGAGGTATTGCAGACACTTATCTTCAATGAAGGCCGTAAGGCCTGCGTTCTCCACCAAGTAATAAAAGTCCTCATAAAGTCCGGCGGCGCGTAAGAACACATCACTTCACCACTCCCACGCTCGAACTTCTGCAACTCGGGGCAGCGGATACTTGGGTTTCTTCTTCTCATGTTCATCATCCTTGGGGTCACGGCTTGAAGGGCCTCTTAAGAACCTCCTCATCTTTTCCTTTTTCAAACATTGAAAAATTCTGAAATTTTTAGTGACTCTAAGGGAAAGTGAACAAGGCTCAACGAAACGCATAGCAACTACTCCAACAAGTGCATAGAGGCCATATCACACATCAAAACTACTTGGGACGAGCTAAATTTAGCATGCAAAGCTCAAGAACAGGGTCACCAAGGCAGCAAAAATAAGCAACGAATAAGGCACTAGAGCAAAAACTAATTGGACCAATGGAGGAGTGACATACCAAGGAGCAATTTCCCCAAAACAGTTTGGTGAATGGGGCTTTGCACAAGGAGATCGAAAATCGCAACAAGAAGAGCAAGAACACGGGTTTGAGCTGCGGGGTGATTTTTTCTGGAGGTAGGAGAAGAAGATGGGAGATAGAATAAGTGGAGGAGGGACACGTGGGCCCCACAATCCTGGTAGGCGCGGCCAGGGGGGTGCCCGCGCCTCCAGGGTTTGTGGCCCACTGGTGCATCCCCCTGACTAGCTCTCCATCTCAGATTTTTCAAAAATTCCGGAAAAAATCATACTTTATTGTCACGGCATTCGGAGAACTTTTATTTTCGGGACACTTTTCTACGGGACGCTAAAAGGAGAAAACAGGGAAAACTAAAGCTAAATGTATCATTTTTCTTCTAAGCAACCGAAGGTGAAAGCTTGGAACAGAGGTTTGTGACTCCTAGATTCATCCATCATGGTCATCAAAAGAAATATGTCAATGAGGTTGATCAAGTCTCCTTGACAAACTTTTTTTGAATCGCGTAAAAACGGAGAATTTTCAAATAGTCACTAGGTTACCTCAATGGGGATGTGCATATCCCCAACAAGCAAATAATACTTCATCTTAACAGTAGGTATAGGGCATTCAAAGCTCCCAATAAGAATCGATGAAGTTTTTACAATAGCATGATGTAATGTACTCGATATTGATTCTTTGGAAAGTGCACAGTATGCTCATTACCGTTGACATGGAAAGTGACATTGCCTTTGTTGCAATCTATAACAGCCCCTGCAGTGTTTAAAAAGGGTCTTCCAAGGATGACCGCCATGGCATCATCCTCGGGAACATCCAGAATAACAAAGTCCGTTAAGATAGTAACATTAGCCACCACAACAGGAACATCCTCGCAAATGCCGATAGGGAAAGTTGTTGATTTATCGGCCATTTGCAAAGATATTTCAGTGGGTGTCAACTTATCCAGTTCAAGTCTATGATAAAGAGAGAGAGGCATAACACTAACACCGGCTCCAAGGTCGCATAAAGCAGTTCTAACGTAGTTTCCTTTAATCGAGCAAGGTATAGTGGGCACTCCGGGATCACCTCGTTTCTTAGGAGTTCCACCCTTGAAGGTATAATTAGCAAGCATGGTGGAAATCACAACCTCAGGTATCCTTTTTGCAATGGGGATGTGTATCTCCCCAACGAGCAAATCATACTTCATCTTGACATGAGGAATAGGGCATTCAAAGCTCCCAATAAGAATCGATGAAGTTTTTTCGATAGCATTAATGCAATGTACTCGATATTGTTTCTTCGGAAAGTGCACCGTATGCTCATTACCGTTGACATGGAAAGTGACATTGCCTTTGTTGCAATCTATAACAGCCCCTGCGGTGTTTAAAAAGGGTCTTCCGAGGATGACCGCTATGGCATCGTCCTCGGGAATATCCAAGATAACAAAGTCTGTTAAGATAGTGGTGTTAGCAACCACAATAGGCACATCCTCGCAAATGCCGATAGGGAAAGCAGTTGATTTGTCGGCCATTTGCAGAGGGATTTCAGTGGGTCAACTTATCCAGTTCAAGTCTACGATAAAGAGAGAGAGGCATAACACTAAAACCGGCTCCAAGGTCGCATAACAGAGTTTTAACGTAGTTGCCTTTAATGGAGCAAGCTATAGTGGGCACACTGGGATCACCTAGTTTCTTAGGAGTTCCACCCTTGAAGGTATAATTAGCAAGCATGGTGGAAATCTCAACCTCAGGTATCCTCCTCTTATTAGTCACAATATCCTTCATGTACTTAGCATACAGAGACATTTTGAGCATATCTGTCAAACACATTTGCAGAAAGACAGGTCTAATCATTTCAACAAATCGCTCAAAATCCTCATCATCCTTTTTCTTGGATGGGTTGGGAGGAAAGGGCATGGGTTTCTGAACCCATGGTTCCCTTTCTTTACCATGCTTCCTAGCAGTGAAGTCATTCTTATCGTATCTCTTATTCTTAGGTTGTGGGTTATCAAGATCAACTGGTTCAATCTCCACATCCTTATCATTGATAGGTTGAGCATCATCATGAACACCACTATCGATATTATCTTTAGGCTCATGTTCATCACCAGCTTCTGTTTCGGCATTAGAAACGGAGATATCGTTTGGATTCTCAGGTGTAACAGCAACAGGGTTGCTAGCGTGCAAGTTCCTATCATCTTTCTTTTTCTTTCTAGGATGACTAGGTGCATCGGTGCTAACTCCTTGAGAATCTTGTTCAGTTCTCTTAGGATGATCCTCAGGATACAAAGGTTCCTGGGTCATTCTACTGCCTCTAGTGACGACTCTGACAGAATTGTCATTCAACTCATTGAGCAAGTCATTTTGAGCCTTAAGTACTTGTTCTACTTGAGTAGTAAACATAGAGGCATGTTTATTCAAGAGCTTATGATCATTGAAGTTTCTGTCCACACAAGCACTTAAATGACTAAGCATACAAGCATTCTATTCCAATTGTCTGCTAACATAATCGTTGAAACTCTGTTGTTTGGCAACAAAGTTATCAAATTCATCCAGGCATAAGCTAGCAGGCTTATCAAAAGGAATATCACTCACATTGAATCCACGAAGAGAATTTACCTCTACTACCTGTATCGGGTTATCAAGACCATGGATCTCTTCGATAGGTGGTAGATTTTTGACATCTTCAAATTTAATGACTTTCTCTTTCACAGATTTCTTAGCTTCTTGCATATCTTCAGGACTGAGGAATAGGATACCTCTTTTCTTAGGAGTTGGCTTCGGAGGTGGTTCGGGAATAGTCCAAGCATTCTCATTGCACAAGATATTATTCGATAGGATCTCAGCTTGTTCTACAGTTTGTTCCCTAAAAACACAACCGGCACAACTATCTAGGTGGTCCTTAAAAGCATCGGTTATTCCATTATAGAAGATATCAAGTATTCTATTCTTCTCAAGAGGGTGATCGGGCAAGGCATTCAGCAGCTGGACAAGCCTCCCCCAAGCTTGTGGGAGACTCTCTTCTTCGACTTGCGCAAAGTTATATATTTCGTGCAAGGCAGTTTGCTTCTTATGGGCAGGAAAATATTTCTCAGAGAAGTAGTAGATCATATCCTGGGGACTACGCACACAACCAGGAGCAAGATAAGTGAACCAAGTCTTAGCATCATCCTTTAGCGAGAAAGGAAACAACTTAAGGATATAGTAGTGGCGGATCTTTTCCTCACTCGTGAATAGGGTGGTTATATCATGCAGTTTGGTAACATGTGCTACAACCGTTTCAGACTCATAACCGTGCAAAGGATCAGATTCGACCAAAGTGATTAACTGAGGGTCAACAGAGAATTCATAATCCTTATCAGTCACAAAGATAGGCGAAGTAGCAAACTTCGGGTCGTATTTCATCCTAGCGTTCAAAGATTTTTCTTTCCACTTGCACAGTAATTTCTCAACATCATAGCTATCCTTACAAGCAACAAAGTCCTCAGCTATCTCTCCCTCCATAACATAACCCTCAGGCATATCAGACAATTCATATCTAGGAGAGCTACTTCTAACACGCAAAATAGCAGGTTCTACATCAATAATCTCAGCAGTTTCAGAAGTATCATCACATCTAGCAGCAACTCTAGCAATTTGTGCATCAAGGAATGCACCTAGTGCCAAAGCAGTATCAAGCATAGCATCATCACAAGCATCATGGACAGCAGAAGTAGCATCATCAAGCACAGGCGACACATCAAAATTTCTAGCAGGAGGTGGTCTCGCAAACTTACTCATAACTGAAGGTGAATCAAGTGAATATCTAGATGGCAGTTCCTTATGTGTCCTCGTAGTTGAGGGCAAGACTTTAGTTTTTGGATTTTTCAGATTCCTCATAGTGATTAGAAGACGTAAATCCCAAGTGACTCATAGAATAGTGCTATGTCTCCCTGGCAACGGCGCCAGAAAAAAGGTCTTGCTAACCCACAAGTATAGGGGATCGCAACAGTTTTCGAGGATAGAGTATTCAACCCAAATTTGTTGATTCGACACAAGGGGAAGCCAAAGAATATTCACGAGTATTAGCAGTTGAGTTGTCAATTCAACCACACCTGAAAGACTTAGTCTCTACAGCAAAGTATCAGTAGCAAGGTAGTTTGATAGCAAGAGTAGAAACGGTAGCAGTAGCAGCAATAACAGCAGTAGCAGCAACAGTAGTGACAACAATAGTGACAGAGTAACAGTAGCAGCAGCGACATCAATAGCGGCAAAGTAACATAGCAAGGACCAGTAGGAAAAGACTCGTAGGCATTGGATCGGTGATGGATTATTATGCCGGATGATATTCATCATGCAACAGTTATAACACGAAGAGATATGTAACTAGCTCCAGTTCGTCAATGTAATGTAGGCATGTACTCCGGATGTAGTCATACATGCTTAGGGAAAAGAATTTGTATGGCATCTATTGTCCATCCCTCCCGTGGCAGCAGGGTCCTAATGGAAACTAGGGGATATTAAGATTCTCCTTTTAATAGAGAACCAGAACAACGCATTAGCACATGGTGAATACATGAACTCCTCATACTATGGTCATCTCCCGGAGTGGTTTCGGCTATTCTCACTCCGGGGTTGCCGTGTCATAACACATAGTAGGTGACTACAACTTGCAATATAGGATCAAGAACACACATATATTGACGAGAACATAATAGGTTCATATCTGAAATCATGGCACTCGGGCCCTAGTGACAAGCATTAAGCATGGCAAAGTAGTAGCAACATCAATCTCAGAACATAGTGGATACTAGGGATCAATCCCCGTCAAAACTAACTCGATTACATGATACATCTCATCCAACCCATCACCGTCCAGCAAGCCTACGATGATATTACTCACGAACGATGAAGAGCATCATGGAATTGGCGATGAAGGAAGGTTGGTGATGACGATGGCGACGATCTCCCCTCTCGAGAGCCCAAAACGGACTCCAGATCTGCCCTCCAGAGGAAGAACAGGAGGTGGCGGTGCCTCCTATCGTAAAACACGATGAACTCTTCTCCTTGTTTTTTTCCGGACGGAAGGGACTAAATAGATTGGAATTGGAGACGCTGGAGCTTCGTGGGCCCCACAAGCCTGCTAGACGTGGCTAGGGGGGGGGGTGGTGTTTTTGCGGGCTCCACACTCCACTTCTCCGGTTGATTTTTTGCTTCAGTATTTTTTATTTATTCCACAAAAATCCTCGTAAATTTCCAGGTCATTCCGAGAACTTTTATTTCTGTGCAAAAACAACACCATGGCAATTCTGCTGAAAACAGCGTTAGTCCGGGTTAGTTCCATTCAAATCATGCAAATTAGAGTCCAAAACAAGGGCAAAAGAGTTTGGAAAACTAGATACGACGGAGACACATCAACTCCCCCAAGCTTAAAGCCTTGCTTGTCCTCAAGCAATTCAGTTGACAAACTGAAAGAGACAAAAGAAAAACTTTTACGAGCTCTGTTTGATCTTGTTGTTGCAATTATCTCTAACTCATATCCAGAATTTCAGCAAGATCATAAGCTAACCACATAAGCAAATGACATCTAGGTCTCATGGTAAACTCATATCAATGGCATAATCAACTAGCGAGCAATAATAATAAGTTTCAAACGTCAACACTTCAATCAAAACAATCATGAAGTAGTGTGAACAGATGGTATATCACTAGGTCTTTCTGAGACCGCAAAACATAAATGCAGAGCACCTTCAAGGACCAAGGGCTGACTAAACATTGTAATTCATGGCAAAGAAGATCCAGTCACAGTCATACTCAATAACAATTAGAAGCAAAGCATAGAAATGACAGATGTGCTCTATAATTGGCGCCTTTTGTAAGAAGAAGATGACTCAACAGATACATAAATCGAAAGGCCCTTCGCATAGGGAAGCATTGATTTGCAGAGGTGCCAGAGCTCAAGCTTTGAATACAAAGATAATAATTTTGGGTGGCATGCTTTTATTGTCAATGCAATGACCAAGAGTTTTCACCATCTTATATGGTACACATACTATAGGCGGTCCCCAAAGAGAAAAGTAAAGTTTTGACTCCCCCACCACCGATCATTCACACTCCACGACTAGCCGAATACTCGAGTGCCATCCATACCAATAACAATCCAGGGGGGTTTTGTTTGCAATTATCTTTTCGATTTGAGCATGGAACTGGGCATTCCAATTACTGGCCCCTTTCTCGTGAATGATAGTGAATAAACACATATCGAGGATAACACGCGTAGCATGGAAGATACTGATCGCCCCTTGTTACCACATGAGCGGTTCAGACATGCAAAACAAATTATTTCTAGCAGGAGGAGTATCAAGCATAGTGGCAAAGGAGTATCAAGCCTAGCATCATCACAAGCATCATGGACAGCAGAAGTAGCATCATCAAGCACAGGCGACACATCAAAATTTCTGGCAGGAGGTGGTGTCGCAAACTTACTCATAACTGAAGGTGAATCAAGTGCAGATCTTGATGGCAGTTCCTTACCTGTCCTCGTAGTTGAGGGCAAGACTTTAGTTTTTGGTTCTTTCGGATTCCTCATAGTGATCAGCAGACGTAAATCCCAAGTGACTCATAGAATAGTGCTATGCCTCTGATAACCCACAAGTATAGGGGATCGCAACAGTTTTCGACGGTAAGGAATTCAACCCAAATTTGTTGGTTCACACAAGGGGAAGTGAAAGAATATTCTCAAGTATTAGCAGCTGAGTTTGTGAGATTCAACCACACCTGAAAGATTAGTGTCTGCAAGCAAAGTATCAGTAGCAAAGTAGTATGAGAGCAACTGTGCCAGAAACGATCTGTTGATCACAGACTATTCCTAACTGTTGTATCAATGGCGCCAGTAGGTAGCACGTGGATGGGGAACTATTCTTTCCAGAAACGGCTCCAGAAAAGTCCTGCAACAGGTAACAGCAAAGTAGCAAGGAACAACAGCAACAGCAGCAAAGTAACAAGTAACGACAGTAGCAACACTAGCAGCAAAGTGGCCCAATCCCTTTTGTAGCAAGGGACAAGCCTAGACAAAGTAACATAGCGAGGACCGGTAGTAAAAGACTCGTAGGCAGTGGATCGGTGATGGATGAGTATGACGGATGTGATTCATCATGTAATAGCTATAACACGGAGAGATAAGTAACTAGCTCCCGTTCGTCAATCTAATGTAGGCATGCATTCCGTACGTAGTCATATGTGCTTAGGGAAAAGAACTTGCATGACATCTATTGTCCATCCCTCCCGTGGTAGCGGGGTCCTAATGGAAACTACGGGATATTCAGGTTCTCCTTTTATTGAAGAACCGGACCAACGCATTAACACGTGGTGAATACATGAACTCCTCATACTATGGTCATCTCCAGGAGTGGTTCCGGCTATTGTCACTCCGGGGTTGCCGGGTCATAACACATAGTAGGTGACTACAACTTGCAAGGTAGGATCTAAAACACACATATATTGGCGACAACATAATAGTTTCAGATCTTAAATTATGGCACTCGGGCCCTAGTGACAAGCAATAAGCATGGCAAAGTAGTAGCAACATCAATCTGAGAACATAGTGGATACTAGGGATCAATCCCCATCAAAAACTAACTCGATTACATGATAGATCTCATCCAACTCATCACCGTCCAGCAAGCCTATGATGAAATTACTTACGAACGATGAAGAGCATCATGGAATTTTCGATGGAGGAAGGTTGATGATGACGATGGCGATGATTTCCCCTCTCCGGAGCCTAAAACGGACTCCAGATCTGCCCTCCAGATGAAGAAAAGGAGGTGGCGGCGCCTCCGTATCGTAAAACGCAATCAATCCTTCTCTCTGATTTTTTTCCGGGCAAGACGGAAGATATAGAGCTGAGTTTGGGGGCGGTGGTACCATGTGGGCCCCACAAGACCTCACGATGCGGCCTAGGGGGGTTGTCGCGGCCTGTGGGCTTGTGGCCCACTAGCACGCCCCCTCCGGTGAATCTTTGCGCAGGTATTTTTCTTTTATTCCAGAAAAAATCTCCGTAAATTTTCACGACATTCTGAGAACTTTTATTTCTGCACAAAAACAACACCATGGCAATTCTGCTGAAAACAGCGTTAGTCCGGGTTAGTTCCATTCAAATCATGCAAGTTAGAGTCCAAAACAAGGGCAAAAGAGTTCAGAAAAATAGATACGACGGAGACGTACCAACTCCCCAAGCTTAAAGCCTTGGTTGTCCTCAAGCAACTCAGTTGACAAACTGAGAGAGACAAAAGAAAAACTTTGACGAACTCTGTTTGATCTTGTTGTTGCAACTATGTCTAACTCATAACCGGAATTTTAGCAAGATCACAAGTAAACCACATGAGCAAATGACATCTAGGTCTCACGGTAAACTCATATCAATGGTATAATCAACTAGCGAGCAAATAATAGTAAGCCTCAAATGTCAACACTTCAATCAAAACAACATGAAGTAGTACGAATACATGGTATCTCGCTAGCTCTTTCTGAGATCGCAAAACATAAATGCAGAGCACCTTCAAAGACCAAGGACTGACAAAACATTGTAACTCACGGAAATGAAGATCCAGTCATAGTAACACTCAACACAGTTAAAAGCAATGCATAAAAATGATAGAGGTGTTCTCTAATTGGTGCTTTTGTAAGAGGAGGATGACTCAACAGGAACATAAATAGACAGGCCCTTCGAAGAGGGAAGCATTGATTTGTAGAGGTGCCAGAGCTCAAGCTTTTAAAACAGAGATAATAATTTTGGGTGGCATGCTTTGATTGGCAACGTAATGCCTAAGAGTTCTCAACATCTTCCACGCTACACATGCTATAGGCGGTTCCCAAATAGAAAAGTAAAGTTTCGACTCCCCCACCACCAATCAATCACACTCCACGGCTAGCCGAATCCTCGGGTACCATCCATACCAACATCAATCTTGGGGGAGTTTTGTTTGCAATTATCTTTTCGATTTGAGCATGGAACTGGGAATTACAATTACCGGCCCCTTTCTCGTGAATGATAGTGAATAAACACATATCGAGGATAACACACCTAGCGTGGAAGATACCAATAGCCCCCTGTCACCACATGAGCGGTTCGGGCATGCAAAACAGATTATTTCTTGAAGTGGATGCACAACTTTGGGTTTATGGAAGTGGATGCACAAGCAGTATTCCCGCTTAGTACAAGTGAAGGCTAGCAAAAGACTAGGAAGCGACCAACTAGAGAGCGACAACAGTCATCAAAATGCATTGAGATTAACTAACATTGAGTGCAAGCATGAGTAGGACATAAATCACCATGAACATGAATATCATAGAGGCTATGTTGATTTTGTTTCAACTGCATGCGTGAACATGCGCCAAGTCAAGCAACTTGAAACATTCAAAGGAGTATACCATCCTATCATACTACAACACAGTCATCTCAACATTCATGTGGGCATCCAAGACAAACCATTATAAGCTCTTAGCTAAGTAAGCATGGCATAAGCAACTATGATCTCTAAGTTGTCATTGAAAACATGTTTCTCTCACAACAAAGCTGAATCAGGCATGATGAGCTAGTCATATTTACAAAAACAAAATAGATCGAGTTCATACCAGCTTTTCCAGGCTCAGTCACTTCATCATATATCGTCATTATTGCCTTTTACTTGCACGACCGAACGATGTGAGCAATAATAAGCGTGCTCGTCCATTGGACTAAAGCTGGAATCTGCAGGCAAACACAAAGGAGAAGACAAAGTAATATGGCTCTTTGAAAGCTAAACAGGTATGCATGCAAGAGCCACTAAACATTGTAACCAATATCTTCTACCTTGACCGAAAGAAAAATAAAACTATTTACACGGGAAGCTCCCAACAAGAAAAAGAAGAAAAGAAAATCTTTTTGGGTTTTCTCAAACTAGACAAACACACTAAAAGAAAATGAGAAAACGAAAATAAAATAGGATGGATGATACAGTGGCAAAGTGTGAACACCGGCTAACAAAGTGAAAGCATAAGCAAGAATGTAAAGTCGGTGAGAACACGTACTCCCCCAAGCTTAGGCTTTTGGCCTAAGTTGGTCTACTCCCAAGGATGGTCCTGGCGAAACCCAAAATCATAATGGGGGTTATACGGGAGCAATGCAGCCACTGCCTGAATAGCTGCCTCACGGAGACGAGCAGCCTTTGCCTCCCTCTCATACTCCTCTGCCTCTCCTCTGGTTATGTAATATCTCCGTTTTACCTGAAAGTCAAAGAAGGCATGAGTAGGAAGGGTAATATGGAAAACACCCTGCCGGTTAAATATCAAACAGTATAGGAGGTATTTTCATCCCTCTCAAGGAACTGGTAGTGTGTCAAAGCGACGCGGTCAAGGAAAGTTGTATGGAGCGGGGGATCTTCTTCGCGGATGGGTACTCCAAGAAAATTTGCTATGCAAGTGGCATAGATCCCACCAAAGAAATCCCCTTCAATAGCATTCTTATTCAGCTTCCTTGCTATAATAGCTCCCATGTTGAAGCTTTTGTCACCCGTCACTTCGCTCTTAAGGATACTAAGGTCGGGTGCGCAGAGGTGACAATGCTCAATCTTGCCATTTATGCATCTGCCTATGAAGAGGGCAAAGTAATGCAAGGCAGGAAAATGAATACTCCCCATGGTAGCTTGCGTAATATCTCTAGTTTCTCCGACAGTAATACCAGATCAAAAATCTCTGACCGAAGATTTAGGAGGATCATTGAGGCTACGCCAAATAGGTATTTTGCAAATTTTATTGAAATCCTCTAAATCCATGGTATAAGATTTATCATAGAGATCAAACAGTACCGATGTCTCACGGCCAGCTGAAAATTTGAATCTACGAACAAAAGAGGCAGTGAGAGCAACATACTGTTCACATTTATCGGAGATGAATTCTTCCAGCCCAACGTTGTGAACAAGTGCATCAAACTCATCTTTGAAACCTGCCTCAATCATAAATTCATTAGAAGGCCATTCACATGGTTGTACCTGTGCGTCCCTTGGTTGGTAAGGATCAGGCTCCCGAATCGCAAGACGAGGACCTCTCTTGCTTGAGGAACCACCATGAAAGTTTCTCCTGAACATCTTCCTTTTATGAAATTTTCAGTGACCCAAAGGAAAAGTGAACAAGGCTCAACTAAACTAGTAGCAACTACTCCTACAAGTGCCTAGAGGCCATATTACGCATCAAAACTACTTGGGACCAGCTAGGATTAGCATGCAAAGCTCAAGAACATGGTCACCAAGGCAGCAAAAATACGCGGAGTATAAGGCACTAGAGCAAAAACTAATTGGACCAATGGAGGAGTCACTTACCAAGGAGTAATTTCCCCAAAACGGTTCGAAGAATGGTGATTTGAGCAAAGAGATCGAAAATCCCTACAAGAGGAGCAAGAACACGAGGTTGAGCTGCGAAACGATTTTTTCTGGAGCTAGGAGAAGGAGATAAGAGCAAGAATGAGTGGAGGGGTGCCTGTGGGCCGCACAAGCCGAGGTGGCGCGGCCAGGGGGGTGCCCGCACCATCAGGGCTTGTGGACCACTGGTGCAGCCCCCAGACAAGCTCTTCGTCTTAGTATTTTTCAAAAATTCGAGAAAAAATCATACTTCATTTTCAGGACGATCGGAGAACTTTTATTTTCGGGGTACTTTTCTACCGGACGCTAAAACAGAAAACAGGGAAAACTAAACTAAACCTATCATTTTTCTTCTAAGCAACCTAAAGTGAAAGCTTGGAACAGAGGTTTGTGACTCCTCGATTCATCCATCTCATGGTCATCGAAAGAAATCCGTCAATGGGGTTGATCAAATCCCCTCGACAAAACATTCTCGAATCATAAAAGAAGACGGAGAATTTTTGAATAGTCACTAGGTCACCTAAATGGGGATGTGTATCTCCCCAACGAGCAAATCATACTTCATCTTGACATGAGGAATAGGGCATTCAAAGCTCCCAATAAGAATCGATGAAGTTTTTTCGATAGCATTAATGCAATGTACTCGATATTGTCTCTTCGGAAAGTGCACCGTATGGTCATTACCGTTGACATGGAAAGTGACATTGCCTTTGTTGCAATCTATACAAGCCCCTGCGGTGTTTAAAAAGGGTCTTCTGAGGATGACCGCCATGGCATCGTCCTCGGGAATATCCAAGATAACAAGTCTGTTAAGATAGTGGTGTTAGCAACCACAACAGGCACATCCTCGCAAATGCCGATAGGGAAAGCAGTTGATTTGTCGGCCATTTGCAGAGGGATTTCAGTGGGTCAACTTATCCAGTTCAAGTCTACGATAAAGAGAGAGAGGCATAACACTAAAACCGGCTCCAAGGTCGCATAACACAGTTTTAACGTAGTTCCCTTTAATGGAGCAAGCTATAGTGGGCACACCGGGATCACCTAGTTTCTTAGGAGTTCCACCCTTGAACGTATAATTAGCAAGCATGGTGGAAATCTCAACCTCAGGTATCCTCCTCTTATTAGTCACAATATCTTTCATGTACTTAGCATACGGAGACATTTTGAGCATCTCTGTCAAACGCATTTGCAGAAAGACAGGTCTGATCATCTCAACGAATCGCTCAAAATCCTCATCATCCTTTTTCTTGGATGGTTTAGGAGGAAATGGCATAGGTTTCAGAACCCATGGTTCCCTTTCTTTACCATGCTTCCTAGAAGCGAAGTCATTCTTCTCATATCTTCTATTCTTAGGCTATGGGTTATCAAGATCAATAGGTTCAATCTCCACATCCTTATCATTGCTAGGTTGAGCATCAACATGAACATCACTATTGATATTATCATTAGGCTCATGGTCATCACCAGATTGTGCTTCAGCATCAGAGACAGTGACATCGTTTGTACTCTCAGGGGTAGCAGCAACAGGGTTGCTAGCATGCAGGTTCCTATCATCTTTCTTCTTCTTCCTAGGATGACTAGGTGCATCAGTGCTAACTCCTTGAGAATATTTTTCAATTCTCTTCGGATGACCCTCAAGATACAAAGGTTCCTGGGTCATTCTACCGCCTCTAGTAACGACTCTGACGGAATTGTCATTCAACTCATTGAGCAAGTCATTTTGAGATTTAAGTACTTGTTCTACCTGAGTAGTAACAATAGACGCATGTTTACTCAGAAGCTTAAGATCGTTGACGTTTTTGTCCACACAAGCACTTAAGTGACTAAGCATACGAGCATTCTTTTGCAATTGTGTGCTAACATAATCATTGAAACTATGTTGTTTGGCAACAAAGTTATCAAATTCATCCATGCATAAGCTAGGAGGTTTATCAAAAGGAATATCACTCTCATCAAACCTACGCAGAGAATTTACTTCTACTACCTGTATCGGGTCATCGAGACCATGGGTCTCTTTGATAGGTGGTAGATTTTTGACATCTTCAGATTTAATGCCTTTCTCTCGCATAGATTTCTTAGCTTCTTGCATATCTTCAGGACTGAGGAATAGAATACCTCTTTTCTTGGAGTTGGCTTAGGAGGTGGTTCGGGAATAGTCCAGGCGTTCTCATTGCACAAGATGTTATTCAGTAGAATCTCAGCTTGTTCTACGGTTCGTTCCCTAAAAACACAACCAGCACAACTATCTAAGTGGTCTTTGGAAGCATCGGTAAGTCCATTATAGAAGATATCAAGTATTTTGTCCTTCTCAAGAGGGTGATCAGGCAAAGCATTCAGTATCTGGATAAGCCTCCCCAAGCTTGTGGGAGACTCTCTTCTTCAGCTTGAGCAAAGTTGTATATTTCCTGCAAGGCAGCTTGCTTCTTATGGGCAGGGAAATATTTTTTAGAGAAGTAGTAGACCATATCCTGGGGACTAAGCACACAACCAGGAGCAAGAGAAGTGAACCAAGTCTTAGCATCATCCTTTAGCGTGAAAGGAAACAACTTGAGCATATAGTAGTGGCGGATCTTTTTCTCACTAGTGAATTGGGTGGCTATATCGTGTAGTTTGGTAAGATGGGCTACAACTGTTTCAGACTCATAATCGTGAAAAGGATCAGATTTGACCAGAGTGATTAACTAAGGGTCGACAAAGAATTCATAATCCTTAACGGTCACAAAGATAGGAGAAGTGGCAAACTTCGGGTCGTATGTCATCCTAGCGTTCAGAGATTTTTCTTTCCACTTGCGCAGTAGTTTCTCAACATCATAGCTATCCTTACACGAAAGAAAATCCTCAGCTATCTCTCCCTCCATAACATAACACGTATCAGGCATAACAGGCAATGCAGGCATAGTGGCAGGTTCTACTTCAATAGTATCAGCAGTTTCAGAAGTATCATCACGTCTAGCAGCAACTCTAGCAATATGTGCATCAAGGAATGCACCAATAGGCAAAGCAGTATCAGGCATAGCATCATCAGGCATAGTATCAAGCATAGCATCATCAGGCATAGTATCAAACATAGAATCATGGGCAGCAAAAGTAGCATCATCAAGCACAGGCGACATATCAAGATTTCTAGCAGGAGGCGAAGTCGCAAACTTACTCAAAACTGAAGGTGAATCAAGTGCAGAGCTAGACGGCAGTTCCTTACCTCTCCTCGTAGTGGAAGGCAAGATTTTAGTTCTCGAATATTTCAGATTCCTCATAGTGATCAGCAGACGCCAATCCCAAGTGACTCAGAGAATATAGCTATGCTTCCCCGGCAACGGCGCCAGAAAAAGGTCTTGATAACCCACAAGTATAGGGGATTGCAACAGTTTTCGAGGGTAGAGTATTCAACCCAAATTTGTTGGTTCGCACAAGGGGAAGCGAAAGAATATTCTCAAGTATTAGCAGCTGAGTTTGTCAGATTCAACCACACCTAAAAGATGTCTGCAAGCAAAGTATCAGTTGCAAAGTAGAATGATAGCAACGGTGCGAGAAACGATCTGTTGATGGCAGACTATTCCTAACTGTTGTATCAATGGCGCCTATAGGTAGCACGTGGACGGGGAACTATTCTTCCCAGCAACGGCTCCAGAAAAGTCTTGCAACAGGTAACAACAATGTAGCAACGAACAACAGTAGCAGCAACATCAAAGTAACAAGTAACAACAGTAGCAACAGTAGGAGCAAAGTGGCCCAATCCCTTTTGTAGCAAGGGACAAGCCTAGACAAAGTAACATAGCTAGGACCAGTAGCAAAAGACTCGTAGGTAGTGGATCGGTGATGGATGAGTATGACGGATGTGATTCATCATGTAACAGCTATAACACTAAGAGATAAGTAGCTAGCTCCCGTTCGTCAATCTAATGTAGGCATGTATTCCGTATGTAGTCATACGTGCTTAGGGAAAAGAACTTGCATGACATCTATTGTCCATCCCTCCCGTGGCAGCGGGGTCCTAATGGAAACTACGGGATATTAAGGTTCTCCTTTTAATGAATAACTGGACCAGTGCATTAACACGTGGTGAATACATCAACCCCTCATACTATGGTCATCTCTGGGAGTGGTTCCGGCTATTGTCACTCCGGGGTTGCCGGGTCATAACACATAGTAGGTGACTACAAATTGCAAGATAGGATCTAAACACACATATATTAGCGACAACATAATAGGTTCAGATCTGAAATCATGGCACTCGGGCCATAGTGACAAGCATTAAGCATGGCAAAGTAGTAGCAACATCAATCTGAGAACATAGTGGATACTAGGTATCAATCCCCGTCAAAAACTAACTCGATTACATGATAGATCTCATCCAACTCATCACCGTCCAGCAAGCTTACGATGAGATTATTCACGAATGATGAAGAACATCATGGAATTGTCGATGGAGGAATGTTGATGATGACGATGGCGACGATTTCCTCTCTCCGGAGCCCAAAACGGACTCCAGATCTGCCCTCCAAATGAAGAAAAGGAGGTGTCAGCGCCTCAGTATCGTAAAATGCGATGAGTCCTTCACTCTGATTTTTTTTCTAGAAGAGACGGAAGATATAGAGCTGAATTTGGGGGCGGTGGTGCCATGTGGGCCCCACAAGCCCTCATGGCACGGCCTAGGGGGGTGGCCGCGGCCTGTGGGCTTGTGGCCCACTGGCACGCCCCCTCCTAGGGATCTTTGCGCAGGTATTTTTCTTTTATTCCATAAAAAATCTCCATAAATTATCAGGACATTCCGAGAACTTCTATTTCTGCACAAAAACAACACCATGGCAATTCTGCTGAAAACAGCTTTAGTCCGGGTTAGTTCCATTCAAATCATGCAAATTAGAGTCCAAAACAAGGGCAAAAGAATTCAGAAAAGTAGATACGACGGAGAAGTATCAGCCTCCCCGGCAACGGCACCAGAAAAAAGGTCTTGATAACCCACAAGTATAGGAGGTCGCAACAGTTTTCGAGGGTAGAGTATTCAACCCAAATTTGTTGATTCGACACAAGGGGAATCCAAAGAATATTCACGAGTATTAGCAGTTGAGTTGTCAATTCAACCACACCTGAAAGACTTAGTCTCTACAGCAAAGTATTAGTAGCAAGGTAGTGTGATTGCAAGAGTAGCAACGGTAACAGTAGCAGAAGTAACAGCAGTAGCAGCAACAACAGTGACAACAATGGTGACAGAGTAACAGTAGCAGCAGTGACAACAATAGTGACAGAGTAACAATAGCAGCAGCGACAGCAATAGCGGCAAAGTAACATAGCAAGGACCAGTAGGAAAAGACTCGTAGGCATTGGATCGGTGATGGATAATTATGCCGGATGATATTCGTCATGCAATAGTTATAACATGGAGAGATATGTAAGTAGCTCCATTTCGTCAATTTATTGTACGTAGGCATGTATTCCGGATGTAGTCATACGTGCTTAGGCAAAAGAACTTGTATGACATCTATTGTCCATCCCTCCCATGGCAGCGGGGTCCTAATGGAAACTACGGGATATTAAGGTTCTCCTCTTAATAGAGAACCGGAACAACGCATTAGCACATGGTGAATACATGAACTCCTCATACTGTGGTCATCTCCGGGAGTGGTTCCGGCTATTGTCACTACGGGGTTGCCGAGTCATAAAACATAGTAGGTGACTACAACTTGCAAGATAGGATCAAGAACACACATATATTGACGAGAACATAATAGGTTCAGATCTGAAATCATGGCACTCGGGCCCTAGTGACAAGCATTAAGCATGGCAAAGTAGTAGCAACATCAATCTCAGAACATAGTGGATACTAGGGATCAATCCCTGTCAAAACTAACTCGATTACATGATAGATCTCATCCAACCCATCACCGTCCAGCAAGCCTACGATGAGATTACTCACGAACGGTGAAGAGCATCATGGAATTGGTGATGAAGGAAGGTTGGTGATGACGATGGCGACGATCTCCCCTCTTCGGAGCCCAGAACGGACTCCAGAGCTACCTTCCAGAGGAAGAACAGGAGGTGGCGGCACCTCCGTATCGTAAAACGCGATGAACTCTACTCCTTGATTTTTTTCCGGACAGAAGGGACTAAATAGAGCTGGAATTGGAGGCAGTGGAGTTCCGTGGGCCCCACAAGCCTGCTAGGCGGGGCGAGGGGGGTGCCTGGTGGGCTTGTGGGCTCCATGCTCCACTTCTCCGGTTGATTCTTGCGCCAGTATTTTTTATATATTCCACAAAAAATCCTCGTAAATTTCCAGGTCATTCCAAGAACTTTTATTTGTGCGCAAAAACAACACCATGGCAATTCTGCTGAAAACAACGTTAGTCCGGGTTAGTTCCATTCAAATCATGCAAATTAGAGTCCAAAACAAGGGCAAAACAGTTTGGAAAAGTAGATACGGCGGAGACGTATCAAGCATCAAGTGTTGATGGTGAATAAAACTACTAGTTTCAAGAAGGGCAAGGGAAGTAAGGAAATCTTCAAGAAGAATGGCAAGCCAGTTGTGCTCCCATGAAGAAACCCAAGGCCGGACCCAAGCCCGAGACTTAGTGCTTCTATTGCAAGGGTACTGACCACCGGAAGAGGAATTGCCCCAAGTATCTTGCCGATAAGAAGGCTGGCAACATGAACACAGGTATATTTGATAGACCTGTTATTTATGTGTACCTTACTAGCTCTTGTAGTAGTGCCTCGGTATTTGAAACTGGTTTGGTTGCTCATATTTGTAACTCGAAGCAGGAAGTACAAAATAAATGGAGGTTGGCAAAGGTTGAAGTGACGATGCGCATGGAAAATGGTTCCAGGTTGTTGTGATCTCCGTCGGCACGCTCGCTCTTCGATTACCATCGGGATTAGTTATGAACCTAAATAATTGTTATTTTATGCGTGTGCTGAGGAGGAACATTATATCAGGACCTTGTTTAATGAGAGACGGTTACTCATTTAAATCAAAGAATAATAGTTGTTCTATTTATACGAGTAATATCTTTTATGGTCATGCACCCAATGTGAATAGTTAATTCTTATTGAATCTCGATAGTGATGATACACATATTTATAACATTTATGCAAAAAGATGTAGAGTTAATAATGATAGTACCACTTTCTTGTGGCACTGTCGCTTAGGTCATATTGGTGTAAAACACATGAATAAGCTCCATGCTGATGGACTTTTGGAATCACTCGATTTTGAATCACTTGATACATGCGGACCATGCCCCATGGGCAAGATGATGAAAACCCCGTTATCAGGTACAATGGAACGGGCAAGTGACTTGTTGGAGATCATACATACTAATGTGTGCGGTGCAATGAGTGTTGAGGCGCATGGTGGATATCCTTATTTTCTCACCTTCACCGATGATTTGAGTATATATGGGTATATTTAATTGACGAAGCACAAGTTTGAAACGTTTGAAAAGTTCATGCAATTTTAGAGTGAAGTTGAGAATCATCGCAATAAGAAGATTAAGTTTGTGCGATCTGATCGTGGAGGAGAATACCTGAGTTATGAGTTTGGCATGTACTTAAGAGAGTGTGGAATTGTTTCACGGCTCACGCCACCTCGAACACCACAACATAATTGTGTTTCCGAATGTTGTAATCATACCTTATTGGATATGGTGCATTCTATGATGTCTCTTACCGATTTGCCACTATCATGTTGGGGTTATGCATTAGAGACAACTCCATTCACTTTAAATAGGGCACCTTCTAAATCCGTTGAGACGACACCATATGAATTATGGTTTGGCATGAAACCTAAGGTGTCGTTTCTTAAAGTTTTGGGCTGCGATGCTTGTGTCAAAAGGCTTCAGCCTGATAAGCTCGCGGATACATGCGTCTTCATACGAAACCCAAAGGAAACAGTTGGTTATACCTTCTATCTCAGATCCGAAGGCAAAGTGTTTATTGCTAAGAACATGTCCTTTCTCGAGAAAGAGTTTCCCTCGAAAGAATTGATGGGAGGAAGGTGGAACTTGATGATGTTATTGGACCGTCATTTTAACGAGAGAGTAGCACGACACAGGAAGTTGTTTCTGTGGTGCCTACACCAGTTGAAGATGAAGCTAACGATGGTGATCATAAAGCTTCAGATCAAGTTACTATTGAACCTCGTAGGTCGACAAGGACACATACGACCCCTGAGTGGTACGGTAGTCCTGTCTTAGAGGTCATGTTGTTGGAGAAAGATGAACCTACGAGCTATGGAGAAGCGATGGTGGGCCTGAAGTCCCACAAATGGCTAGAGGCCATCAAATTTGAGATAGGATCAATGCATGAAAACGAAGTGTGGACTTTGGATGTATTACCTGATGGTAAAAAGGCTATTCAGAACAAATGGATATTTAGGAGGAAGACAGACGCGGACAGTAATGTCACCGTCTATAAATCTCGACTTGTTGACAATGGGCTTTCACAAGTTCAACGAGTTTACTACGATGAGACTTTCTCACCCGTAGCGATGCTTAAGTCCGTGAGAATCATGTTAGCAATAGCTGCATATTTTGATTATGAAATGTGGCATATGGATTTCTAAACAACGTTTCTTATTTTTTTCCTTAAGGAAGAATTTTATATGATGCAACCGGAAGGTTTTGTTGATTCAAAAAATGCTGACAAAGTATGGAAGCTCCAGCGATCCATTTATGGACTGGTGCAAGCATCTCGGAGTTGGAATCTTTGCTTTGATGAGGTGATCAATGCATTTGGGTTTGTACAAGTTTATGGAGAAGCTTGTACTTACAAGAAAGTGAGTGGGAGCTCTATAGCGTTTCTAATATTATATCTGGATGACATATTGCTGATTGGAAACAATATAGAACTTTTGGAAACTGTGAAGATGTATTTGAACAAGATTTTTTCAATGAAAGACCTCGGAGAAGCTGCTTACATATTAGGCATCAAGATCTATAGAGATAGATCGAGACAGTTAATAGGAATTTCACAAAGCACATACCTTGACAAGGTCTTGAAGAAGTTCAAAATGGATCAGTCCAAGAAGGGGTTCTTGCCTGTCCTACAAGGTGTGAAGTTGAGTTAGACTCGATGCCCAGCGACTACAGAGGATAGAGAAAAGATGAGTGTCATCCCCTATGTTCCAGCCATAGGCTCTATCATGTATGCGATGCTGTGCACAAGAACAGATGTCAGCCTTGCCATAAGTATGGCTGAAAGGTTTTAAAGTGATCCACGATAGGAACACTGGACATCGATCAATAATATCATTAAGTACCTGAAAAGGACTAAGGAAATGTTTCTCATTTATGAAGGTGATCAAGAGCTCATCGTATAGGGTCACATCGGTGCCAGCTTTGACACAGATGTGGATGACTCTAAGTCTCAAACCGAATACGTATTTACTCTTAATGGTGGAGCGGTAAGCTAGTGCACTTCCAAGAAAAGCATGGTAGCTGATTCTACATGTGAAGCAGAGTACATAGCTGCTTGGGAAGGAGTGAAGAAAGGTGTCTAGATGAAGCAGTTCATGATGGATCTTGGAGTTGTGCCTAGTGCACTAGATCAATTGACCCTGTTTTGTGACAACACTCATGCCCTTGCTCTAGCCAAGGAATCCAGGTTTCATAAAAGGACCACACACATAAAGCGCCGCTTCAATTCCATAAGCGATTATATCAAGGAGAGGAGGACATAAACATTCACAAAGTACATATGGATCTGAATGTTGCTGATCCGTTGACTAAACCTCTTCCACAAGAAAAACATGATCAACACAAGAACTCTATGGGTGTTATATTCATTAGCATCTAATACTAGATTATTGACTCTAGTGCAAGTGAGAGACTGTTGTAATTATGCCCTAGAGGAAACAATAAAGTGCTTATTATTATATTTTCCTTTTTCATGATAATTGTTTATTATACATGCTATAATTGTATTGATTGGAAACTTAGATACATGTGTGGATACATAGACAACACAATGTCCCTAGTAAGCCTCTGCTGGACTAGCGCGTTGATCCACGATGGTTAAGGTTTCTGAGCCATAGACAAGATTTGTCATTTGATAATGGGATAACATCATTAGGAGGATGATGTGATGCACAAGACCCAAACCGTAAGCATATCATTTGATCATATCACTAAGTTTGTTGCAATTGCTTTTTACATGCCAATGTATCTGTTCCTAAGACCACGAGATCAGGAAACTCCCTGGCACCGGAGGAATGCCTTGTGTGTATCAAACATCACAACATAACTTGGTGATCATAAAGATGCTCTACAGGTATCTCCGAGGGTGTCTAATGAGTTGGAATGGATTGAGACTAGAATTTGTCATTCCGTATGACAGAGAGGTATCTTTAGGCCCACTCGGTAATACAACGTCCCAATAATATTGCAAGAAATGTGACTAAGGACTTAGTCATGTGATCTTGTATTACGGGACGAGTAAAGAGATTTGACGGTAACAAGATTTAACTATGTATGGAGATACCGACGATCAAGTCATGGCCAAGTAACATATCGATGGACAAAGCGAACTTCATATGGGATTGGATGAATCCTTGACATCGTGGTTCGACCGATAAATATCTTCTTAGAATATGTAGGAAACAGTATGGGCATGTAGGTCCCACTATTGGTTATTGACTAGAGAGGTCTCTCGGTCATGTCTACATCATTCTCGAACCCGTAGGGTCCGCACGCTTAACGTTCGATGATGATATAGTATTGTTGAGTTATTATGTTGGTGAAAGAAGATTGTTCGGAGTCCCTGATGAGATCACCGACATTACGAGGAGGTTCGGAATGGTCCGGAGATAAAAATTGATATATGGCAAGTTGGTATTCAAGTTCGGAAGAGTTTTGGAGTTTACCGGTTTTGTGAAGGAGGTACGAGATGTGTTCCGGGGGTCCACCGGGAGGGTCCTCCTGCCTTAGAAAGTTCCCATGGGCAGTGGGAGGTGTCGCACCAACCCCTGGTCGGCTGACAGCCCCTCCCACCAGAGGCCCATGCGACCAACGGTTGGGCTGGACCAGGGGTGGCCGCCGACCCACTCTCCTTGGGGGCCAAGGAACCCTTGGCCGCCGCCCCACCCTAGGAGAAACCCTAGGGCACCGGCCCCCTCCTCAATTCCCCTATATATATGAGAGGAGAGGGAGGGCAGCCACAACACAATCCACGTCGTATCCCTGCTCTTTCTCTCTCTCAAAGTTCTTCTCCACTGTCACGATCACGACAGCGCTTGGTGAAGCCCTACCAAGATTGCACTAATGAACCAAAAGTGTAGGGGATCTATTGTAGTCCTTTCGATAAGTAAGAGTCTCGAACCCAACAAGGAGCAGAAGGATCTCACAAGTGGTTTTCAGCAAGGTATTCTCTGCAAGCACTGAAATTATCGGTAACAGATAGTTGTGTGATAAGATGATTCGCAGCAAGTAGCAAGTAACAATAGTAACAAAGGTGAAGCAAAGTGGCCCAATCCCTTTTCTAGCAAGGGACAAGCCTGGACAAACTCTTATAGGAGGTAAAGCGCTCCCGTGGACACATGGGAATTTCTGTCAAGCTAGTTTTCATCATGTTCATATGATTCGCGTTCGCTACTTTGATAGTTTGGTACGTGGCTGGACTAGTGCTTGGGTGCTGACCTTACTTGGACAAAAATCCCACTTATGATTAACCCCTTTCCCAAGCATCCACAACTATGAAATAAGAATTAAGACAAAGTCTAACCATAGCATTAAACTAGTGGATCCAAATTAGCCCCTAACGAAGCAACGCATAGACTAGGGTTTAAGCTTCTGTCACTCTAGCAACCCATCATCTACTTACTACTTCCTAGTGCCTTCCTCTAGGAAAAAATAATGGTGAAGTGTCATCTAGTCGACGTTCACATAACACCACTAGAGGAAAAACAACATACAAGGCATCAAAATAAAGAACGAATACCAAATTCACATGACTACTTATAGCAAGACTTATCCCATGTCCTCAGGAACAAAAGGTACTACTCACAAAGCATAATTATGTTCATGACCAGAGAGGTATTGAATAGCATCAAGGATCTGAACATATAATCTTCCACCGAGTAATCCAACTAGCATCAACTACAAAGAGTAATTAACACTACTAGCAACCTTACAAGTACCAACGGAGTCGCGAGACGGAGATTGGTTAGAAGAGATGAACTAGGGTTTGGAGATGAGATGGTGCTGATGAAGATATTGATGGTGATGACTCCCCTCCGATGAGAGGAGTGTTGGTGATGACGATGGCGATGATTTCCCCCTCCGGGAGGGAAGTTTCCCCGGCAGGACGGCCCTGTCGGAGCTCTAGTTTGGTTCTGCTCAAGTTCTGCCTCGTGGCGGCGGCGATTCCTCCTGAAAGCCTCCTCTTGATTTTTTCTGGAACGAAACCCTCCTTATAGCAAAACATGGGAGCCAAAGGGGCAACAGGGAGCCCACAAGCCCCCTAGGCGCTGCTAGGGGGGTAGGCCGCGCCTAGAAGGCTTGTGGCCTCCTGGTGGCTCCCCTATGGTACTTCTTCCGCCCAGTATTTTGTATAAATTTCAAAATAATTCCTCGTCGGTTTTCACGGCTTTTGGAGGTGTGCAGAATAGGTAACTCAAACTTGCTCCTTTTTCAGGGCAGAATTCCAGCTGCTGACATTCTCCCTCTTCATGTAAACCTAGTAAAATAAGAGAGAAAAGGCATAAGTATTGTACCATGAAGTGTAATAACAGCCCATAAAGCGATAAATATCAACATAAAAGCATGATGCAAAATGGACGTATCAACTCCCCCAAGCTTAGACTTCGCTTGTCCTCAAGCGGAAACCTAGATCAGTAAATATGCCCACATAATACGGACAAGCATGCATCATGATCATAATTAGAACATCAATAACGTCATATAATCTCTTATGCTAAAGTGATAATTCCATCACAAAGTAAAGTATGGATCAATAACCTTAATGAGAATTAACAACCAATAGCCTTTAGTCATTGAAGCAATTGCAATTTATCATAACATCGGAAAGAGTCAAATAAGAGCTTGTAAAGAAAATCCACATACTCAATCATCCTTTCGTCTTCTACAATTGCTAAAACTCACGTGGTACTCATGAGATCAAAGTTTCAGTTGGACACAGAGAAAGATAGTGGCTTATAGTTTTGCCTCCCAACTACTTACCTCAAGGGTAATGTCAACAATAATAATTCATGGATACTTACTTCCAAGTTGACATATGAATATAGGTCTTTCCCTAGCATATGACGTTAGCCAAGATAAATGCGAAATAAGGAATTGGTGTCGATCACCATTACTCTTTTAAGGGTAAAAAGTAAAGGTACAAGATAGGCCCTTCGCAGAGGGAAGCAGAGGTTGTCATGCGCTTTTGAGGTTTGGATGTGTGGCCTCTTAGTGTGAAGGAACGTCACTTTATATTGCCTCATGTGATAAAGAACTTTATTATGCGGTCTGTCGCTTTTATGTCTTCCTCATCACAGATTCGTACAAAGCTTATTTTCCACACACTAATAGATCATACATATTTAGGGAGCAATTTTTATTGCTTGCACCGATGACAACTTACTTGAAGGATCTTATTCAATCCATAGGTAGGTATGGTGGACTCTCATGGCAAAACTGGGTTGAAGGTATATGGATGCACAAGTAGTATCTCTACTTAGTGCGGAAGTTTTGGCTGATATGAGGTGGAAAAAATCATCACATGCTATGGGATCTCTAGTCATATAACATTGTTCGGAACCAAGCAAACATAATTCATTATGTTGTCTTCCTTGTCCAACATCTAATTCTAAGCATGTAATAGTTTAATGAGTGTTCACTATCATAGATGGTGTCCAAGATGATATATTTATATGTGAACCTCTCTTTCTTTATTACATACTATTAATTGCAGCAATGACCAAGGTCTTCGTTTGTCCACCCACAACAAGTTTCAATCAACATTCTTTTTATATGTGAAGCCATCACTTCCCAGAAGATCATTACATGATCTTTCATGCTTTTGTTCTTTTATTATTCTTTCTTTAGATCATGGCATGAAGCAAGGCCCTTAACTAAAACTCTCTTTATTATATAACTCAGGAGCTCGAATACATTGGGGGTAACACAAAGCAAAACTCAAGCCTAGAACACCAAGAACTTTATTCTACTAGAGAAAGATAAAACCAAAAAGGAATGAACTAAGAAAACGGTAAAGGCAAAAGATGTGATGGTGATACGATACCGGGGCAACTCCCCCAAGCTTGGCACAAGCCAAGGGGACTACCTATACCCGTGCTTAATTGCCTTTTATTATGTGAAGCCATCACTTCCCATAAGATCATTACATGATCTTTCATGCTTTTGTTCTTTTATTATTCTTTCTTTAGATCATGGCATGAAGCAAGGCCCTTAACTAAAACTCTCTTTATTATATAACTTAGGAGCTCGAATACATTGGGGGTAACACAAAGCAAAACTCAAGCCTAGAACACCAAGAACTTTATTCTACTAGAGAAAGATAAAACCAAAAAGGAACGAACTAAGAAAAAGGTAAAGGCAAAAGATGTGATGGTGATACGATACCGGGGCAACTCCCCCAAGCTTGGCACAAGCCAAGGGGACTACCTATACCCGTGCTTAATTGTCTTCCTTTGAAGGTGATGGTGGTGGAGTTGTCCTGTCTTTTGATTCCAAGAGGGCCATCAATCTTTAATTTATACCTTGGAGTTATGTGATATGTTTCTCCAACAAAACAACTTCACGGGTGAGATAAGTATTACGAACACGAGTTATTTTACATAACCTCAAGAGTTCGATCAAGGATGGAGGGAAAAGGTGAAGATAGGGTTGAAGAAAATCCTCTTCCTCAGCTTCTTCCTTGTTGAGCACAGATTGCCCTTCGTCCAACGCCGGATTCTCCTCCTTAATTTTTCCTTTAGTTTCTTCGAGCAGCCCTTCCTTGGCCTCCATGACCTCCATTCTTTTCAGATTAGCACTTACTTCTTCATAGACTTGAGGGAGATCGTTCTCCCCGACAGATTCCTCAGATGATATCCTTGCCCTAAATCTGCGGCAGAAACAGGCTCGAAAAGAAAACAGAGGATATTCACGTGATACGAGGGTTAGACCTTTCGAGAGAATATATAATGGATTTTCCCGACCAGAAGGAGAACTCCACAAGAAAACGGAGTCCGGAAGGCACACGAGGTGCCCACAAGCCCCCTAGGCGCGGCTAGGGGGGTAGGTCGCGCTTAGTAGGCTTGTCGCCTCCTCGTGCGCTTTCCGTACTACTTTAAGATTTTCTATTTTTCTAAAAATTCCAAAACAGAGAAAAATTCCTACTGGAAAAGTTATGGAGTCGGTTTATTTACCGAATCACATACCTCTTCATTTTCGGAGTCTGAAACAGGCTGATAAATATCCCTTATGTAATCCTCCGGAGTTATGGTATTAATAACATTGCTTTCAACATTTACGGGAGTACCTCAGATATAATGCTTGATTCTTTGCCCATTTACCACTCTCGGAAAATTACCTTCCGTGTTGTTGATCTTGATGGTACCGGAACGATATGCTTCCAGAACAATGTAAGGACCTTCCCATTTAGAAAGAAGCTTGCCTGCGAAAAATCTTAAACGAGAATTGTATAGCAAGACATAATCACCTAAATTGAACTCACGTTTTTGTATCCTTTTATCATGCCACCTCTTAACTTTTTCTTTGAACAACTTGGCATTTTCATATGCCCGAGCTCTCCATTCATCCAGTGAGCTAATATCAAATAACCTCTCCTGACCAGCATGTTTGAAACCAAAGTTCAGCTCTTTGATTGCCCAATAAGACTTATGCTCTAGCTCAAGAGGTAAATGACATGCTTTACCGTAAACCATTTTGTACGGAAACATGCCCATGGGATTCTTATAAGCAGTTCTATCAGCCCATAGTGCATAATCAAGCTTCTTAGACCAATTCTTTCTAGACCTATTACCAGTATTTTGCAGAATTAGTCTAATCTCTCTACTGCTTAGCTCTACTTGACAACTGGACTGAGGATGATAGGGAGATGCAACTCTATGGTTGACATCATACTTAGCAAGCGTTTGACGGAAATCACCATGAATGAAATGTGAACCTCCATCAGTCATTAGATATCTAGGGACTCCACATCTAGGGAAAATAACTTCTTTAAGCATCCTGATAGAGGTGTTGTGATCAACACTACTAGTTGGGATATCTTTTACCCACTTAATAACGTAATCAACAACATCTAGGATATGAGTGTACCGGTTGGATTTTGGAAAAGGTCCCATATAATCAAAACCCCAAACATCAAATGGTTCAATGACAAGTGAATAATTAATAGGCATTTCCTGACGTTTACTGATATTACCTATTCTTTGACATTCATCACATGACAAGACAAACTTACGGGCATCCTTGAATAGAGTAGGCCAATAGAAACCAGATTGCAATACCTTGTGTGCAGTTCTATCTCCCGCATGGTGTCCTCCGTAAGCCTCAGAGTGACACTTCTGTAGGATCTGTCCCTATTCATGCTCAGGTACACAACGTCTAATAACACCATCTACTACTTCTTTATAAAGGTGAGGATCATCCCAAAAGTAATGTCTCAAATCGAATAAGAATTTGTTCTTTTGCTGGTATGTGAAACTAGGTGGTATATATTTGGCAAAGATATAGTTTGCATAATCAGCATACCACGGTGTACTACGTGAAGCATTGATAACATTCAATTTCTCATCAGGAAAGCTATCATCAACAGGTTGTGGGTCATCAAGAACATTCTCCAACCTAGACAAGTTATCTGCTACGGGGTTCTCAGCACCCTTCCTATCAACAACATGCAAATCAAATTCTTGTAGCAAGAGAACCCATCTGATAAGTCTAGGTTTAGCATCTTTCTTTTCCATGAGATACTTAATAGCAGCATGATCAGTGTGAATAGTGACTTTGGAATCAACTATGTAAGATCTGAACTTTTCACATGCAAACACGACTTCTAAAAAATCCTTTTCAGTAGTAGCATAGTTTCTTTGGGCACTATCTAGAGTTTTACTAGGATAGTGAATAACATTCAACTTCTTATCAACTCTTTGTCCTAGAACAACACCAACAACATAATCACTAGCATCACACATGATTTCAAAAGGTAAGTTCCAATCAGGTGGTTGAACAATAGGCGCAGTAATCAATGCCTTTTTTAGTATTTCGAAGGCTTCCTCACAATCATCGCCAAAAACAAAAGGAATATCCTTTTGGAAGAGATTGGTAAGAGGCCTAGAAATCTTAGAAAAGTCCTTAATTAACCTTCTATAGAAACCAACATGACCAAGGAAACTCCTTATACCTTTGATATCTGTAGGGCATGGCATTTTTTCGATCGCATCAACCTTAGCCTTATCGACTTCAATACCTCCTTCAGAAATTTTATGTCCTAAGACGATGCCTTCATTAACCATAAAGTGGCACTTCTCCGAATTCAAGACAAGATCGGTATCTTTACATCTCTGCAAAACTCGATCAAGGTTGCTGAGGCAATCATCAGAAGAAGACCTATAAACGGAGAAGTCATCCATGAAAACCTCAAGAATCTTTTCACAAAAGTCAGAGAATATAGCCATCATACATCTTTGAAAGGTAGCAGGTGCAAAAAGGCATACGTCTGTAAGATAAGGTACCGAAAGGGCAGGTAAAAGTGGTTTTCTCCTGATCAGATTGTGCAACAAGTATTTGGGAGAAACCAGAATAACCATCTAGAAAGAAGAAATGTGTGTGTTTAGACAATCTTTCTAGCATTTGGTCAACAAAAGGCAAAGGGTAATGATCTTTCCTAGTGGCTTTATTCAATTTCCTAAAATCAATCACCATCCTATAGCCAGTAATAATCCTCTGTGGGATCAATTCATCTTTATCATTAGTGACAACGGTAATACCTCCCTTCTTAGGGACGCAATGCACCGGACTTACCCAATCACTATGAGCAACAAGATAGATAATACCTACTTCCAGGAGCTTTAGTATTTCTTTTCTTACTACCTCTTTCATTTTAGGATTTAACCTCCGTTGATGACCAGCAACTGGTTTGGAATCAGGATCGGTTTTAATTTTGTGCTGGCATAGAGTGGGACTAATGCCCTTAATATCATCCATAGTATATCCAATAGCAACACAGTGCTTCCTAAGAGTTTTCAATAATTTCTTTTCCTCAAACTCTGAAAGGCTAGCACTAATAATAACAGGATATATCTCTTTTTCATCAAGATAAGCATATTTAAGAGTATCAGGCAACTGTTTAAGCTCGAACACAACATCACCCTTTGGTTGGGGTGGATCTCCAAGCAGTTCAACAGGAAAATTATTCTTAAGGATAGGATGTTGTTCAAAGATAACTCTATCTATCTCATTCCTTTCATCCATATGCATATCATTTTCATGCTCAAGCAAGTATTGCTCTAGAGGATCAGTAGGAGGCACAACAATAGAAGCTAGAGCAATAATTTCATCTTTATGAGACAACTCTTTTTCATGAGGTTGTCTACCAAACTTGGAGAAATTGAACTCATGTGACACTCCTTCAAAGCCAATAGTGACAATTTGCTTCTCAAAATCAATATGAGCATTGACTATATCGAGGAAAGGTCTGCCAAATATAATGGGACAAAAGCTAACTTGTATGGTAGCAAGAACGAGAAAATCAACAAGATACTTAGTTTTGCCACACAAGACTTCAACGTCCCTAACAATTCCCAAAGGGCAGATAGTATCTCTATTGGCAAGCTGAATAGTGAAATCAATAGGTTCCATCTCGACTAGTGCAATCTCTTATTTAATTTCATCATATAAATATTGAGGTATTGCACTAACACTAGCACCCACGTCACATAAACCATGATAAGAATGATCTCCTATCTAAACAGCAACAACAGGTGTAGCGACCCGACTCAAAACGAGTCAAGCCTCTGTGTATCTGTGCCATCCCTAGATCAGTATGCTGGCACACACAGTACATCAATGTATATATCAAAGTGCAATCACATGTAAAATAGCGGAAGACTGATATATACCTTAAATATCTCAGCAGAAGCGGTCAAGGGAGTGGAGTCCCAATAAACACCAACGGCAAGTTGAGTGTAGACCGTAACCCTGAATCGTACTCTTACTCGTCGAAGAAAAGTATCTGCAACATAAGACGTTGCAGCCGTGTAGGTCAGCATATTGAATATGCCGGCAAGTCACGTAAGAGAGGGGTAAAGTAATAATCAACTATCTCTACATGCATATCTGGTCGGTGGAGCTAAGTTTTGCATAAAGCCAGTTTTATCCTACAACAAGAGGGGTTGAAAGCAAAAATGTTACTACAAGGTTTGTTTTTAACGAGATGGTTCCGCCAACCAGTTCTCGTACCCGAGTTGTCAATAAATCTCACATCAAATATATTTAATGGTGTTGAGAAATCCAGATAACTTCAGTTCCTTTGGCTCAAGTCGTCCATGACCGTGGACACGGCTAATCGATTAGGTTTGAATACTCTGCAGAGTTTTGCACATGTTCCCCACAAGATTTGATCGCCTCCGGGTTTGTCCTCGCACTTCAGGGTGTTTGAAGACCGGATGATCAAAACATGGTCTTTCAACGGGTCCCTCTGAATCCCTGTCGGTGCCCATCCATTCCTACCTTTCGTGTACATCTGCTAGCACCGCCTGTCCAGAGTCGCCGCGTTGTCCAACCAAGCCAGAGCCCATAATGACTTGTGGCTGTGAAGGTAAGCCTTGGGTCTTGAAAATATCCGTCCGTCTCTTTGAGCCTGGGTGAAGCTTTCCGCAGGATGACATGGCCTCTCCAGCATCCCGGGTCATCCACTGGGTTCTCCAGGGAGCCGATCAACCGTCCTTCACCCAGTGTTGCATTTCGTCCGAGGTCTTGGAAATCTTGTCTTAACCGGTCTTGATTATTTAATCAACCTCGCATCACGCGTGTTATGCACTCAACCTAAATCCAGTCTACTCAAGCATAGCAATATGAAATTTGTCGTCCCGGGGCCAAGTATCGGGGTTGTTGTGTGCCTACCACATGATACTACAATCTATACTAAAATTTCCAAGTACCTAAGGAGCATGCAATTGGGCATAGGATGGTAGAACTATGATGCATAAAACATAGGTGATAGTATGATCAAAGTGACTTGCCTGGTATTACTTGATGAAGATAGTCGCTCTCAAAATCCTGATAATTCTACTCGCCACACTCCGAGCAATCTATCATAAACAAATAGCATTCAATAAACATTCATGCCAGAAAGGAAGAACCAAGAGAAGATAAGAACAAAGCATGTCTTGGTACAAAATAACAACGTACTAAGGTTTAATAAAAAGGTCCTAAGTGTGTTGTAAAGTGAAGGTGCATGAATGAGATCAAAAGAGGTAATGGACGATGAACTCTTGCTATATAAGCTCGACTTGCATACACTATGGGAGATGATCAAAAATATTGGGAGAACAACATGAATGTTGTTTGACAAATAGTATAAGACATAAGAATTTATTTGTAGAAAGAATTTCTTGAAATGGAGCACTACAACGCAAGTTATAGCGAATTGAAGTATGAATTGAATTTGCATTCAAAAGGTCAAGAGAAGTTGAACTGAAGTACGATGGTTACGTACAAAAATATATGACATGAGTGTTTAGGGGTAAAAGGAATCAATTGAAAAGGTGGTACGATTTGCAAGATAAGATCAAATGAATGTTCGAATACAAATTTGAATCGCTCAAATTTGTAAGGTTCAAAGGTCAAAACTAATGATGCTACTCGATATAGGAGATCAATATGAGCGTGTAGAAAAAGAATTACTAGATTTGAAATAGCAGATCAAAAGATACAAATATTTGAATATAACATTGAATCGGCTTAGAACGATGTGAACACTTTTGGGCACTAATAGATAAATATGATTTGATCAAAATTATAAGTTGAAAAGTTAAATCTAATGATACAAACAGGAAGATTACTTTGATACGAATCCGACGCAATTGGATTCATCTAAAACGGAGCTACGGATAAAAAGATATGATCAAAAGAAGTTTGAATATGAATATGAACAAATTTCGAAATTTGAAAATTTCAAAAAAAGTTGATATGATAGGTTCATCGGATAGGTGGGATCAAGACGAAACTCTAGGCGTTGGTTTCATCTAATTCGGATAAACGATTAAAAAGTTATGGCTATTTGAAAAATCAGGGCCAAGCTGTTTTACGGAAGAAAAGTGCTATGTCTAAAAGAATTCTGGTACTAATTTGTAAATACGAAGACTAAATAATATATCTAATTACTCTACCGTATACTAGTGTAGAAATACTAGTCTAGAAAAAATAAACTACGGGAGTAAAAAAAAATACGAAGAGAAATAGCTTTAGAATGGAGAGTAAGAATTAATTCCAATGAGGAGACGACTTCCAGAAATCCCGCCGAAGAGAAGGAAAAAATATTTTTATTTAATAAATCTAGTTAAACCAAAAGATTGATTTAACCCGAAATAGATGATTTTTTGGATGCTCCTATGGGTCTATATTTATAGGTGGAAAGAACGTCTAAAAGTCAATAGCTAGGCAATGTGGGACTAAACATATACGTAAAGAGGAGAAAAGGAGGGAAATGGAGCCGCATGGGCCAAAATCGGTCAGCCTGCATGCACACGGCACACACACACGTGCATGGCCACATGAGCTTTGGTTTTTCAAATTTCTTTTTTTTTGCGAACGAACAATTGTTTTTTAAACAAAGAAGAAAAACGTATAAATGAAAAAGAAAGAACATTTTATATAGACATATTATATATCAAAATTTTCAGAATAAAATTTTCTAAAACATGAACATATTTTCAAAACCAAAAAAAAATACTTTTTTTGAAAAAAAATGTTTTTTTGCAATAACTTTAAAATGAAAAGGAATTTGAATTTCAAAAAAATTGCAAATACTTAAAATTTGAATCAAGACATAGTCTTTGATTTTTGGAGGGTCATTTTCCTCCTCTCGTTTGATTTTTTTTTAATCAAAGGGTTTTGAAAATATTCAAACTCAAAATTGAAAAGGGATTCAAAATAGAAAATTTTGGGAAAGTCATTTTATTCCCTCTCATTTTTTTGAGAAGTTTCAAATTCCACTCAAGTTTCAATCACTCAAACAAACAAACAAACAATCAATCTAATAATTATATTAACATTCCAAAATTTATAATTTTGGGATGTTACAACAGGCGTGCCAACAACATGCCTATGTTTGTCTCTAGCATGGGGTTTAGCAATTCTAGCAGCATCTTCACAGAAGTGAATATCATGGCCCTCAACATTGTCGGACAGGAGGTCTTTGATAATAGAAATGCTAGGTTCAACTCTAATTTTCTCAGGGGGTGTAGGTGTTCTAATGTAGCCCCTACGTATCATAGTTGAATCTTTAGAACGATCCATTGTCCTAACAGGGAAAGGTGGTTTCTCAATGTAAGCACTAGGAACAATAGGATCATTATAAGTAATTACTTTCTCTTCAACTGGGTTGGGTTGAACTACATTGACTTCTAAGGGAGGATGATATTTAAACCACTTCTCTTTAGGGAGATCAATATGAGCAGCAAATGATTCACACAATGAAGCTACTATCTCAGAGTCAAGTCCATATTTAGCGCTAAAATCACAAAAAGTATTTGTTTCGACAAAGGATTTAATGCAATCAAATTTGAGATTCATAACTGACTCCTTACCTTCATCAAACTCCCAATCTTTAGAGTTGCGTTTAATTCTTTCCAATAAATTCCATTTGAAGTCAATATCTCTCTTCATAAAAGAGCTGGTACAAGAAGTGTCAAGCATGGTGCGATTATAATGAGAAAGCCGAGCATAAAAGTTCTGAATGATAATTTCTCTAGAGAGTTCATGGTTGGGGCATGAATATAACATTGATTTAAGCCTCCCACAAGCTTGAGCGATACTTTCACTATCACGAGGCCAAAAATTATAAATATAATTCCAATCGCGATGTACAAAATGCATAGGATAAAACTTTTGATGAAATTCCAATTTCAATCGGTTGTAGTTCCATGATCCAGTATCATTAGATAGCCTATACCATGTCAATGCTTTATCCCTCAAAGATAAGGGAAATAACTTATTCTTGACGTCATCCTTGGGCAAACCTACAAGCTTAAATGAACCACAAACTTCATTTACATAGATTAGATGCAAGTCCGGATGTGATGTTCCATCTCGTGTAAAAAGGATTAGCCAACAGTTTCTCTAGCATACCCGAAGGAATATCATAAAAAATATTTTCAGTAGGTGTAGCAGGTTGAGGAGCAACTCCTTGTGCTTCCGTTCGAGGTGAAGATACCCCGAACAAGCTCCTCAAAGGATTAGTTTCCATAGTGACAAGTGGCAATAAATTTCAGCATAGTATATAAATGTTTCCTTACCAAATTCCACTTACCAAAGGCGCTTCACTCCCCGACAATGGCGCCAGAAAAGTGTCTTGATGACCCACAAGTGTAGGGGATCTATCGTAGTCCTTTCGATAACTAAGAGTGTCGAACCCAATGAGGAGCTGAAGGATCTGACAAGTGGTTTTCAGCAAGGTATTCTCTGCAAGCACTGAAATTATCGGTAACAGATAGCTGTGTGATAAGATGATTCGCAGCAAGTAGCATGTAACAATAGTAACAAAGGTGCAGCAAAGTGTCCCAGTCCCTTCTGTAGCAAGGGACAAGCCTGGACAAACTCTTATAGGAGGTAAAGCGCTCCCGAGGACACATGGGAATTTCTATCAAGCTAGTTTTCATCATGTTCACATGATTCGCGTTCACTACTTTGATAGTTTGATATGTGGGTGGACCGGTGCTTGGGTGCTGCCCTTACTTGGACAAACATCCCACTTATGGTTAACCACTCTCGCAAGCATCCTCAACTACGAAAGAAGAATTAAGACAAAGTCTAACCATAGCATTAAACTAGTGCATCCAAATCAGCCCCTTACGAAGCAACGCATAAACTAGGGTTTAAGCTTCTGTCACTCTAGCAACCCATCATCTACTTACTACTTCCCAATGCCTTCCTCTAGGCCCAAATAATGGTGAAGTGTTATGTAGTCAAAGTTCACATAACACCACTAGAGGAAAAACAACATACAACGCATCAAAATATCGAACGAATACCAAATTCACATGACTACTTATAGCAAGAGTTATCCCATGTCCTCAGGAACAAAAGTGACTACCGACAAAGCATAATTATGTTCATGACCAGAGAGGTATTGAATAGCATCAAGGATCTGAACATAGAATCTTCCACTGAGTAATCCAACTAGCATCAACTAAAAAGAGTAATTAACACTACTAGCAACCTTACAAGTACCAACCGGAGTCGCGAGACGGAGATTGGTTACAAGAGATGAACTAGGGTTTGGAGATGAGATGGTGCTGATGAAGATGTTGATGGTGATGAGTCCCCTCCAATGAGAGGACTGTTGGTGATGACGATGGCGACGATTTCCCCCTCCGGGAGGGAAGTTTCGCCGGCAGGACGCCCCTGCCGGAGCTCTAGACTGGTTCTGCTCAAGTTCGGCCTCGTGGCGGCGGCGATTCCTCCCGAAAGCCTCCTATTGATTTTTTTCTCGAACGAAACCCTCCTTATAGCAAAGGATGGGAGCCAGAGGGGCAACAGGGAGCCCACAATCCCCCTAGGCGCGGCTAGGGGGGGTAGGCCGCGCCTAGCAGGCTTGTGGCCTCCTGGTGGCTCCCCTGTGGTACTTCTTCCACCCAGTATTTTTTATAAATTCCAAAATAATTCCTTGTCAATTTTAACGGCTTTTGGAGTTGCACAGAATAGGCAACTCAAACTTGCTCCTTTTTCAGGCCAGAATTCCAACTGCCGGCATTTTCCCTCTTCATGTAAACCTTGTAAAATAAGAGAGAAAAGGCATAAGTATTGTACCGTGAAGTGTAATAACAGCCCATAAAGCGATAAATATCAACATAAAAGCATGATGCAAAATGTACATATCACGCGCCACCACTAACTGTCACCATGTTGTCGTTCTGCCGGAGAACTCAGCTACTACTTCACTTGCCTCGCTGGATCGAGGTAATGAAGGCGTCATCAAGCTGTACATGTGGTAGCCAGGGAGGTGCCATCCATTCGGCGCTTGATCAGGATAGATTTTGGTTGGATCGCGGGACAGAGCATGATTGGATTGCGAATACGTTCAACTACATCAACCACGTTTCTCAACGCTTCCGGTTAGCGATCTACACGGGTATGTAGATGCGCTCCCCCTCTCGTAGTTGGTGATCTCCATAGATAGATCTTGCGTGTTCGTAGGAATTTTTTTGTTTCCCATGCTCTGTTCCCCATCACAGATAACCCCGGGCGATGCTTCCGTTCGGAGGCAACATGTTACGAATGAATCCTTTGATGACCCCATTCATCCTATCAAATGGCATCAAGTTGTACAGGAATGTCAGCCCTAGGTCAATGATGTCATCCATGATGTGGACACACAGATGCACCATGATGACAAAGAACGCGGGCAGAAAGTACATCTCTAGCTCATTTAGTATGACAACGACCTTTTCGTGCAACCTTTAGAGTTGCTTCACGTTGATCTACTTTCGAGAGATACTGTCGAAAAAGTGGCATATGTCAGTAAGCATATCAAGGACGTGTGTGTCCATAATCCCTCTAAGTGTAGCCGGGAGTATCTACATCATCATCACGTGATAGTCGTGAGACTTAATCCCGCTGAATATTTTTTCTTGGTGTCGAGATATCTTATTATCTTCCCATAGTATTCAGAACTAACTTTTATTCCAGCAAGAGACTTGAAGAATTGATCGACCTCCTTCGGATCTAATGTGAAGCATGAGGGGGTGGGGGTAATAACATCTAGTGCCACCCTCTGGTTGTTTTGGAGTATTGAAGACAAACGTGGTTGAGGGACTAATGTGTTTTTGAGAGTTCACACGATAACACAGGTATGAAATTGGTGGTGCGCGGAAATAATCACTTAAAGACAATGAAACGCAAAGATGAATCCTTCTGTTGTTTTGTTTCTTCTTTCACGAGTCATAGGATCCACCGTACTATTAAGTGGGGTCCATATGATCAAAGTCAGATCCTCACGTAATTCTAAACCTACATTTACCTATGTCTTCAAGCGAAGACAATGAGAGGAAACCTCTTCCACAGCTAGTTGAGTCAGCATTACTTGCAGCCCAAGTAATGTTGTCGTGTGTGTCTTTGAACTCTGACCATTGGAACATGTGTCCGTTGGCCATTAACCCAGGGTCATTTCCATCATATCAAGTAGGGTTGCCTGTTGGCCAAAAATAGCCCACCCCCTCCACTATAAGTTGGTGGATGTTCAGAGTTGATACAACTATTGTCGTTTTGGAGCAACCCACTTCGAAGACATTGTAAGGAGAACTATCCCAGAAGGATAAACCCAAACACCTAGAGCTAGAGTGTTTGAGCATTAGCGAAGTCATTTTGTTTGGAGAGAACTGAAGACTTGTTACACTTGAAGACTGTGATGTTCCAGACGGTTAGGCTTCCTGGTCTAGTGCATCCAAGATTCATTGTGGATTTCTGGGTGACCATGGTCTAGATGAATCCATGAGTCATTGTGGATTGACGAGTGACCAAGTTTGTACGGGTTTCAGAAGTCTCCCCTAAAGACTTACCTAAGTGATTGGGCATTGTGTGAGAGACTTCGGCTCAAGGCGATCAAGGTGAAGATGAAGCCTCCCCAACCAGACGTACAATTGTCACAACAACTAAAACTGGTCCAACAAATCATGTGTCTTCATCAAGCTACTGGTTCTATCCTTCACCCTCTTTACTTATTGTATTGTGAAGCCATCGCGTGATCATCTCACCCAAATACATTCTCCAAAGACATTCCCAACTGTTATTTATCTTCACACTTCCTAAGTCTATCTGTGATATATCTTAGTGTGCATGATAACTATGCTTTACATGATTGGATGTCTTCATAGTATTGCATGCTTTGCATACATCCTTGATACTTATCCCTACCTGATCCTGTATAGCTTCCGCTCAACTTTGAATACATTTACTGTTTTGAAGCTTTTCATAAAATTTGCATATTCACACCCAGTCTAGTCAATAACTAGCACTTTCAATTGGAATCACATCAAGGTACTCCCTTGTTCTATGAATCGGTTTAACCACCAGGAGTATTAGCTATGTTGACTGCAGGGATAACCAAGGTTTTCACTACGTGTCGTGTTTTCGATGGCACGAACTATCCATTATGGAAGAAGTTGATGTATAATTTTATACAAGCATCGAATTATGATCTATGGACTATCACTGATAGGGGCATCTCGAGCTCTACAATGATGCCACCAACGAAGACATTCGTCTGTACAGTCACCTAGATGCTTGCGCCAAGAATGTCATATTTTCGCACCTCTCCAAGACATGGTTCACTTCTGTAGTTTAGGCTCTACGAAGCTTATCTGGGATAGGATCTCAGACATCTGCGAAGGAGCCTCAACTCGTCAAGATTCCTTCATCACTGGCTTCAGGAAGCACCACGACTAATTGAAGGAAAACATCGTACAGAATGATCTTGCTCTCTACCTCATGGCCCGAGGTTCTAAGGTATCTTCTTATGCCTCATCATCTTCAAGTGAAGATGAATCTGATAGTGATGGTGAATCTGAATGGAAATCCAAGCCAAGATATTCTGACCTAATCAAAGTTGCTACTAAGCAACACAATGGTATGGATAAAATGCAACGAATACTAGAGAAAAGCGATGACCTGTTGCGCAGCGAGATGAGTTTGGACGAAGATATGGCAAAAGATATGCACGAACTTCGTTCAAATTTTGAGGATATCCAAAATCTTAATGACCCTCTCTCAATTGATCATGATAAGCTTGCTCTTGAATATCTTCAAATAAAACTTGATCTTAAGAAGTTGAAAGAGGCTTATGAGGATCTTCGTAAGGAAAAAGACTCACTACTTGCTGAAGGGATCAGTACCGCTCAGGATGAATTTGATGCTCCATGCTTAAAATGCCTTGATCGTGAAGCTAATGATTCCACTACTGAATGTTCAAATGCTTATGAAAATGCAATATCTTCAATTGTATCCATGGTATCTAACCCCTCATCTTAGCAAACCACTACCATCAATGATGACAATGATAGGTTGACGACATTTCTTGAGACATGTATGTACAAAAGTGTGAAGGTACATTAGATGTTGTGTGATGTACTCAAGAATACAATCCTGATCAAAAACCCTAGAAAAGAGGGTGTTGGCATCGAAAGAAACATCAATGCTTATGTATATTACTGGAAGCGTGAGAAGTACTCCAAAACCTCATGGGTTACTGAAAGCACATATGCTCCCTGGGTGATTTTGATAACTCATGACAACATACATTGCCTCTTGGACTAACACTTTTACGTAGATATTGTAGGTTTAGTCCATGAAGATCTCTAGCTTAAGGTTTATGTGGAGATGCCCCTTGATGCAAGAAAGGAATAATATTGGCTCAAGCTTCAAGCTAGAAGACTCTTCATTTTATATTTGTGAGAAAATACTTTTGAGTCCATAGGAAAGCCAATACTATTAAAAGGGGGTGAGGTAGTAAACTGAACTGATTGCTCAAATGCCCAAAGTTATCCACAAAAACACACAATCCTTTTTCCCACATATCCACTCTGTCAACTTCCACATACACAAATTCGGTGTCACCAACATTGCCATATCGGACCCATCGAGTTTGAACCTAAGACACAACCCTAGCTATTCCCACCAAATCGGTGAAATGGAAACTGCATCGGTTCTACCGAGTTCAGTGTGACCAACATTCTGTTGCCCACATAAACAAAATCAGAATTTCCGAGTTTGAGTATCGGTGCCACTAAATTTGGCCATCTGTCTGTTAGTCACCTTTTCGGTGACACCGAGTTTTATAAATCGGTCTCACCGAGATTCAAAAGTTCACCACTTTAGTGCTAATCGGTACCATCGAGTTGTCCACTTTGGTATCACGGAGTTTGCAGTTTTGTCTGTAACGGTTGGCTTTTGGCTACTGTCTATATATATGCCTTCACCTACTTCTCATTCATGGGAGAATCACTCAGAAAAAACACATCATTTCTAGATCCATTTTCTGAGAGAGAACTACCTACTCAAGTATTGAGACCAAGATATTCCAATCCAATCATTTGAAATTTCATATCTAGCCTCCCCAAACTGCTTTCCACCAAATAAACCTCTCCTACCCATGCATATTCTGTGAGAGAGAGATTTGTGTTGAGGAGACTATCTTTAGAAGCACAAGAGCAAGGAGTTCATTCATCTACCACATCTATTACCTTTTGGAGGGTGGTGCCTCCTAGATTGGTTAGGTCTCGCTTGGGAGCCTCCTACTTCGTGTTGTGGAGTTGAACCAAGATGTTTGTAAGGGCAAGGAGATTTCCTACTTAATGAAGATCTACCATGAGTAAGGCTAGTCCTCCATAGACGGAAGCCGTGGGGATAGACAAGGCCGCTTCTTTGTGGACCGTCAGTGGGTGGAGCCCTCCATGGACTCTCGTAGCCGTTACCCTCCGCGGGTTGAAGTCTCCACTAACATGGACGTACGATAGCGCCACCTATCGAAACCATGCCAAAAATCGTTGTGTCAACCCCTTGTATTTGAATTCCTAAACTCTACTCCTTCCGATGTGTAAAGTCTTTTCTTTTTCGCTGCCATATATGTTGACTAGCATGTGTAGGGTGCTCTAGACTTTTTAGAACTACTAGATTTCTGCCCTCCTAGAAATTGGGTTAGGCTAGAAATTTTATCTTGACAAGTAGTTTATTCACCCCCCTCTAGGCACATCTTCATCGGTCCCTCAATTGATATGAGAGGAAGGTCTCCAAAACCTTGGTTGAAGAGCCATTGGAGGAAGATGAATGTGACTAGTTCCTAGGTTTTTTGTTGTAGAGTGACTATTCTTGATGGGGAGCACATTAGACAATGGAAAGACGAAATGCTTGACATATTTGATGAGTTCCATTTGCGCAAGTATATTGAATATCCTTATGCGCCTCTCGTTGACCCCATACATCCTTCTCATGATGATGAAGTTAACATGGTTGGCAACCTCAACACTGTCAATCTTATCATTAGAGGTTTAAACTTTGAGTGTGCTCATACTTTGTGGAAAGACTTAGAATAAAGATATCCAAATTATTCCTTGAAAAATCTTGATATCTTTGTTCACAAATACATTTCTTTCCATAAAATGAAGCCAACCGATCTTAACTTTGATAAATGCCTATTTGAGCTTCGTGACCTCATGTGTGCTAAAGAAAATGTCATTACCATCAACAACATCATTGTTGAAAGCATTCGAATGCATGAACTTGAATATTGTAATAGTCAAATTTCGGATGAAACATTTTTCTCTTACGAGGAAACTTCATCCGATGATGACTATGCGGGAAGTGGCTACTACGATGATGATGTGGACTTCGACACCGAGTATGAGAAAACCATGAACAATCTCAGTCTTATGGCTAACCTTAAAGATTACACGACTGGTGAAAAAGAGTGGGTTCTCGATAGTGGATGCACTAATCACATGACCAGAGATAAAGACATGTTCCATGAAATCATGCCGAATCCTGGACCTCGAAGTTATGTAATTTTTGGAGACAATTCCGAAGATAAGGTACTTGGTCTCGGTAAGGGGTCGTATCTCATGACAACTCTATTTAGAATGTAATGCTAGTAGAATCACTTGGCTACAATCTACTTTCCGTATCTAGACTAGTTGATTTCGGTTTCAATGTGCTATTTACGAAAGTTGAATGCCGAGTGTTTCGTAGCGACAATCATAACATCGTCTTTACTGCATTCCGTAGAGGTGATCTACACATTGTTGATTTCTCTATGATTTCCAAACCCCGTACATGCCTTGTTGCAAAATCTTCTAAAGGTTGGTTATGGCATAGAAGGCTTGGACATGTTGGTGTGTGATACGTCCATTTTGCAGAATGCTTTCATGTTGATATTTATCGCTTTTTGGGATGTTATTACACTTCACGGTACAATACTTATGCCTTTTCTCTCTTATTTTGCAAGGTTTACATGAAGAGGGAGAATGCCGACAGTTGGAATTCTGGACTGAAAAAGGAGGAAGTTTGAGATACCTATTCTGCGCAACTCCAAAAGCCGTGAAAATCAACGAGGAATTATTTTTGAATTTATAAAAAATACTGGGCCGAAGAAGTACCAGAGGGGAGCCAACAGGAGGCCACAAGCCTGCTAGGCGCGGCCTACCCCCTGACCCCGCCTAGGGGGCTTGTAGGCTCCCAGTTGGCCCTCTGCACCCCTATTTTTCTATAAGGAAGGTTTCGTTCCAAAAAAAATCAAGAGGAAGCTTTCGGGAGGAATCGCAGCCGCCACGAGGCCGAACTTGAGCAGAACCAATCTAGAGCTCCGGGAGGGTTGTCCTGCCGGGGAAACTTCCCTCCCAGAGGGGGAAATCGTCGCCATCGTCATCACCAACACTCCTCTCATTGGAGGGGACTCATCACCATCAACATCTTCATCAACACCATCTCATCTCCAAACCCTAGTTCATCTCTTGTAACCAATCTCCGTCTCGCGACACCGGTTGGTACTTGTAAGGTTGCTAGTAGTGTTAATTACTCTTTGTAGTTGATCCTAGTTGGATTACTCGGTGGAAGATTATATGTTCAGAATCCTTGATGCTACTCATTACCTCTCTGGTCATGAATATTATTATGCTTTTTGAGTAGTTACTTTTGTTCCTGAGGACATGGGATAACTCTTGCTATAAGCAGTCATGTGAATTTGGTATTCGTTCGATAGTTTGATGTGTTGTATGTTGTTTTTCCTCTAGTGGTGTTATGTGAACGTCGACTACATAACACTTCACCATTATTTGGGCCTAGAGGAAGACATTGGGAAGTAGTAAGTAGTTGATGGGTTGCTAGAGTGACAGAAGCTTAAACCCTAGTTTATGTGTTGCTTCGTAAGGAGCTGATTTGGATCTACTAGTTTAATGCTATGGTTAGACTTTGTCTTAATTCTTCTTTCGTAGTTGTGGATGCTTGCGAGAGGGGTTAATCATAAGTGGTAGGTTTGTCCAAGTAAGGGCAGCACCCAAGCACCAGTCCACCCACATATCAAACTATCAAAATAGCGAACGCGAATCATATGAACATGATGAAATCTAGCTTGACAGAAATGCCCGTGTGTCCTCGGGAGCGCTTTACCTCCTATAAGAGTTTGTCCAGGCTTATCCCTTGCTACAAAAGGGATTGGGCCACTTTTATATACTGTTGTTACTTTTGTTACTTGCTACTTGCTATGAATCATCTTACCCCACAACTACTTGTTACCGATAATTTCAGAGCTCGGAGAGATTAACTTGCTGAAAACCACTTGTCAGATCCTTCTGCTCCTCGTTGGGTTCGACACTCTTCCTTATTGAAAGGACCAGATAGATCCCCTATACATGTGGGTCATCAAGACTCTTTTCTGGCGCCGTTGCCGGGGAGTGAAGCGCCTTTGGTAAGTGGAATTTGGTAAGGAAACATTTATATAGTGTGCTGAAATTTATTGTCACTTGTTAATATGGAAACTAATCCTTTGAGGAGCTTGTTCGAGGTATCTTCACCTCGAACGGAAGCACAAGGAGTTGCTCCTCAACCTTCTGCACCTACTAAAAATATTTTCTATGAATTTCCTTCGGGTATGCTTGAGAAACTGCAGCCTAATCCTTTTACAGGAGATGGAATATCACATCCAGACTTGCATCTAATCTATGTAGATGAAGTGTGTGGTTTATTCAAGTTTGCAGGTTTGCCCGAGGATGAGGTCAAGAAGAAGGTCTTTCCCTTATATCTTAGGGATAAAGCATTGACATGGTATAGGCTATGTGATGATACTGGATCATGGAACTACAACCGGTTGAAATTGGAATTTCATCAAAAGTTTTATCCTATGCATCTAGTACATCGCGATCGAAATTATATTTATAATTTTTGGCCTCGTGACAAAGAAAGCATTGCTCAAACTTGGGGGAGGCTTAAATCAATGTTATATTCATGCCCCAACCATAAGCTCTCGAGAGAAATTATCATTCAGAACTTCTATGCTCGGCTTTCTCATGATGATCGCACCATGCTTGACACTTCTTGTACCGGTTCTTTTATGAAGAGAGATATTGACTACAAATGGAGTTTATTGGAGAGAATTAAAGGCAACTCCGAAGATTGGGAGTTTGATGAAGGTAAGAGTCAGGTATGAATCTCAAGTTTGATTGTGTTAAATCCATTGTCAAAACAAATACCTTTTGTTATTTTAGCGCTAAGTACAGACTTGACTCTGAGATAGTAGCTTCATTGTGTGAATCATTTGCTGCTCATATTGATCTCCCTAAAGAGAAGTGGTTTAAATATCATCCTCCCTTAGAAGTCAATGTAGGTAAACCCAATCCAGTTGAAGAGAAAGCCATTGCCTATAATGATCCTATTGTTCCTAGTGCTTACATTGAGGGACCACCTTTCCCCGTTAGAATAAAGGATCATTCTAGAGCTTCAACTGTGATACGTAGAGGCTACATTAGAACATCTACACCCCCTGAGAAAATTAGAGTTGAACCTAGCATTGCCATTATCAAAGATCTTCTGTCCGACAATGTTGAGGGCCATGATATTCACTTCTGTGAAGATGCTGCTAGAATTACTAAACCTCATGCTAGAGACAAACATAGGCCTGTTGTTGGCACGCCTGTTGTTTTTGTTAAGACATGAGATCATTGTTATCATGGTTTATGTGACGTGGGTGCTAGTGTTAGTGCAATAACTCAATCCTTATATGATGAAATTAATGACGAGATTGCACCTATTGATATGGAACCTATTGATGTCACTATTCAGCTTGCCAATAGAGATACTATCTGCCCTTTGGGAATTGTTAGGGATGTTGAAGTCTTGTGTGGTAAAATGAAGTATCCTGCTGATTTTCTCGTTCTTGCTACCACACAAGATAGCTTTTGTCCCATCATATTTGGCAGACCCTTCCTCAATACTGTCAATGCTCATATTGACGGTGAGAAGCAAACTGTCACTGTTGGCTTTGAAGGTGTGTCACATGAGTTCAATTTCTCCAAGTTTGGTAGACAACCTCATGAAAAAGAGTTGTCTAGTAAGGTTGAAACTATTGCCCTAGCTTCTATTGATGTGCCTCCTACTGATCCCTTAGAGCAATACTTGCTTGAGCATGAAAATGATATGCATATGGATGAAAGGGATGAGATAGATAGAGTTATCTTTGAATAATATCCTATCCTTAAGAATAATTTGCCTGTTGAACTACTTGGAGATCCACCCCCACCAAAGGGTGATCCTGTGTTCGAGCTTAAACAGTTGCCTGATACTCTTAAGTATGCTTATCTCGATGAAAAAGAGATATATCCTGTTATTACTAGTGCTAGCCTCTCAGAGCATGAAGAAAAGAAGTTACTAAAAACTCTAAAAAAGCACCGTGCTGCTATTGGATATACTCTTGATGATCTTAAGGGCATTAGTCCCACTCTATGCCAGCACAAGATTAAAACCGATCCTGATTCCAAACTAGTTGCTGATCATCAACGGAGATTAAATCCTAAGATGAAAGAGGTAGTAAGAAAAGAAATACTAAAGCTCCTGGAAGGAGGTATTATCTATCCTGTTGCTCATAGTGATTGGGTGAGTCCGGTGCATTGCGTCCCTAAGAAGGGAGGTATTACTGTTGTCCCTAATGACAAGGATGAATTGATCCCACAAAGGATTATTACTAGCTATAGGATGGTGATCGATTTTAGGAAATTGAATAAATCCACTAGGAAAGATCATTACCCTTTGCCTTTTATCGATGAAATGCTAGAAAGACTGTCTAAACATAAACACTTCTGCTTTCTAGATGGTTATTCTGGTTTCTTACAAATACCAGTTGCACAATCTGATCAGGCGAAAACCACTTTCACCTACCCTTTCGATACATTTGCTTATAGACGTATGCCTTTTGGCTTATGTAATGCACCTGCCACCTTTCAAAGATGTATGATGGCTATATTCTCTGACTTTTGTCAAAATATTGTAGAGGTTTTCATGGATGACTTCTCTGTTTATGGGTCTTCTTTTGATGATTGCCTCAGCAACCTTGATCGAGTCTTGCAGAGATGTAAAGATACCAATCTTGTATTGAATTGGGAGAAGTGCCACTTCATGGTTAATGAACGCATCGTCTTAGGACATGAAATTTCTGAAAGAGGTATTGAAGTCAATAAGGTTAAGGTTGATGCAATCGAGAAAATGCCATGCCCCACAGATATCAAAGGTATAAGAAGTTACCTTAGTCATGCTGGTTTCTATAGAAGGTTTATTAAAGACTTCTCTAAGATTTCTAGGCCTCTTACCAATCTCTTGCAAAAGGATATTCCTTTTGTTTTTGACGATGATTGTGAGGAAGCCTTCGAAATACTTAAGAAGGCCTTGATAACTGCACCTATTGTTCAACCACCTGATTGGAACTTACCTTTTGAAATCATTTGTGATGCTAGTGATTATGCTGTTGGTGTTGTTCTAGGACAAAGAGTTGATAAGAAGTTGAATGTTATTCACTATGCTAGTAAAACTCTAGACAGTGCCCAAAGAAACTATACTACTACTAAAAATGAATTTTTAGCAGTCGTGTTTGCATGTGAAAAGTTCAGATCTTACATAGTTGATTCCAAAGTAACTATTCACACTGATCATGCTGCTATTAAGTACCTCATGGAAAAGGAAGATGCTAAACCTAGACTTATCAGATGGGTTCTCTTGCTACAAGAATTTGATTTGCATGTTGTCGATAGGAAAGGTGCAGAGAACCCAGTAGCATATAACTTGTCTAGGTTGGAGAATGTTCTTGATGACCCACAACCTATTGATTATAGCTTTCGTGATGAGCAATTGAATTTCATCAATACTTCACGTAGTGCACCGTGGTATGCTGATTATGCAAACTATATCGTTGCCAAATATATACCACCTAGTTTCACATACCAGCAAAAGAAGAAATTCTTCTTTGATTTGAGACATTACTTTTGGGATGATCCACACCTTTATAAGGAAGGAGTAGATGGTGTTATTTTACGTTGTGTACCTGAACACGAACATGGAAAGATCCTACAGAAGTGTCACCCCGAGGCTTACGGAGGACACCATGCGGGAGATAGAACTGCACACAAGGTATTGCAATCAGGATTCTATTGGCCCACTCTCTTCAAGGATGCCCGTAAGTTTGTCTTGTCTTGTGACGAATGTCAAAGAATAGGTAATATCAGTAAACGTCAGAAAATGCCTATGAATTATTCACTTGTCATTGAACCATTTGATGTTTGGGGCTTTGATTATATGGGACCTTTTCCAAAATGCAACGGGTATACTCATATCCTAGTTGCTGTTGATTACGTCACTAAGTGGGTAGAAGCTATCCCAACTAGCAGTGCTCAGCACAACACCTCTATCAGGAAGCTTAAAGAAGTTATTTTCCCCAGATTTGGAGTCCCTAGATATCTAATGACCGATGGTGGTTCACATTATATTCATGGTGCTTTCCTTAAGACGCTTGCTAAGTATGATGTCAACAATAGAGTTGCATCTCCCTATCATCCTCAGTCCAATGGTCAAGTAGAGCTAAGTAATGGAGAGATTAAACTAATTCTGCAAAAGACTGTTAATAGGTCTAGAAAGAATTGGTCTAAGAAGCTCGATGATGCACTGTGGGCTTATAGAATTGCGTATAAGAATCCCATGGGCATGTCTCCGTACAAAATGGTTTACGGTAAAGCTTGTCATTTACCTCTTGAGCTAGAGCAGAAGTCTTATTGGGCAATCAAAGAGCTCAACTTTGATTTCCAAACTTGCTGGTGAGAAGAGGTTATTTGATATGAGCTCGCTTGATGAATGGAGATCTCAAGCGTATGAAAATGCCAAGTTCTTCAAAGAAAAGGTTAAAAGTGGCATGATAAAAGGACACAAAAGCGTGAGTTCAATGTAGGTGATTATGTCTTGCGATATAATTCTCATTGTTCAAGAATTCGTCCGAATAACCAGTTAACTGGCGAGTCAATTGCAACTCTTAGGGTGACCGAATCGAATAACACCTATTCATCGTGTTAACTTGCCATGTCGATTAATTGTCCAGTTAGACCGATTAATCAGTTGTCATACCGATTAATCAGTTGCCAGACCAATTAATCACTATTGACCCATTAACTCGTGGGCAAATGAATCCTAAAATTTTGGCACATAAACCCTCCCACCCCTCTTGCTACTAAATACCTAGGTTTGGCCATCCTCCCGCTTCCTCATGCTCCTTTCATCCTCTCCTTACCTGGTTGGTGGCTAGCCATGTCCTCACGGGTCTGAGTCACCGCACTACACCTGCAAGATCTAGTTGCTCCGCCATTCTTGTCACTTGCACGGACCCCACCCCCTTGGCCACTCCCCATCCTCTCCCATGGGATCCTCCCCAATCTCTTCCTCAACGGCGTCACCATCACGCAAGGTACTACCATCTTCCCCCTATCTTAGTGGAGAATCCAACATTTATATATTAGTAGATTATGAATTACAATTTTGTAGATGGGTGGACGGAACTGTTGGTTTTGGTTGTTATGTGTAGTATATTGTGTGATGTATGTAGCAAGTATATGGATAAGTTTAAATGTTTAATTTATAATTTTAACTTTTGAGATTTTATATATTTGGATGTATAACGATTATCAATTTTACCTCTAGTTTATTTTTTATATGCCTACAATAGAATATTTTGGTATATTACAATGGTAGGTGGGTGGAATTATGGTATAATACATAAAAATCGAGATATAAGTTGGAAAGTTTCTATTTAATCTACCGATTAATGCTTGATCGATTAATTCAGTTAATAGGCCGATTTAGCGATTAATCGCTACTCCCAAGCCAACCGAGCAGCTACCAGTTACCGATTTCTTAAACATTGATAATTCGCGTTTAAGATTTTTTGCAGGCAAGCTTCTCTCTAAATGGAAAGGTCCTTACATTGTTGAGGAAGTATATCGTTCTGGTGCCATCAAGATCAACAACACGGAAGATAATTTTCTGAGAGTGGCAAATGGGCAAAGAATCAAGCATATATCTCACGTACTCCCATAAATGTTGAAAGCAATATTATCAATACCATAACTCCGGAGGAGTACATAAGGGATATTTATCATCCTGTTTCAGACTCCGAAAACGAAGAGGTATGTGATTCGGTAAGTAAACAGACTCCAAAACTTTTCCAGTAGGAATTTTTCTCCGTTTTGGAATTTTTAGAAAAATAGAAAAATTTAAAGTAGTCCGGAAAGCGCACGAGGAGGCGACAAGCCTGCCAGGCGCGGCCTACCCCCCTGGCCGCGCCTGGGGGGCTTGTGAGCACCTCGTGTGCCTCCCGGACTCCTTTTTCTTGCGGAGTACTCCTTCTGGTCGGGAAAAAATCATTATATATTCTCCCAAAAGGTCTGACCCTCGTATCACGCAAATTTCCTCTGTTTTCGTTTCGAGCCAGTTTCTACTACAGATCTAGATCGCTATGGCGTCCCCAAAAGCTTCGAAGGACAGGATCTTCGAGAAGGTCATCAATCCCTACCTCGCGGGAGTGCTGCAGCACCCTTAATCTATTGAGATGCGTGAGGGTATGCTGCAGATCCATGATGTTGAGGGTCCCAAGAAGACCGGAAGCGTGGAGGCGATGCTCGAAGCAATGGAGCAACAATTTTCAAGTGCCAAGGGTTGGTGGAGCGTGGACTCAACGCCAACCACATGATGATCATGGAGTTCACAAACAAGCACAAGATCGATGCCAATGAGATCGGGAAGCACCTCTCCAGGCTCTATGACAGAATTGATCACCTCCAAGCCCAGATCTATGACCTGCAGAACCAAAACTGTGAGTATGAGTATAGATTTAAATCAATACGGTTGGCTGCAGATTTGAGGATCCCGGAGACTCGGTCATCTCTCCATGATGGAGCACCTATGACTTGGAAGACGAAGGATCAAACCCATGTTGCAACAACTTCACCACCATCACCATAGAAGGAAGACAACTAAGCACGGGTATGGGCAATCCCCTTGGCTTGTGCCAAGCTTGGGGGAGTTGCTCCGGTATCGTATCACCATCACTTATTTTGCCTTTACCTTTTCTTAGTTCGATCCTTTTTGGTTTTATCTTCCTCTAGTAGAATAAAGTCCTTAGTGTTTGAGGCTTGAGTTTTACTTTGTGTCACCACCGATGTATTCGAGTTCGTGAGTCATATAATAAAGAGTGTTTTAGTCGAGGGACCTGCCTCATGACTTGATCAAGAGAATGATAAAAGAACAAAAGCATGAAGGATCATGTAGTGATCTTATGTGAAGTGATGGCTTCACATATAAAAAGAATGATGATTGAAACTTGTTGAGGGTGGACAAACATAGACCTTGGTCATTGTTGCAATTAATAGGAAGTGATAAAGAAGGAAAGGTTCACATATAAATATATCATCTTTGACACCTTCTATGATTGTGAACACTCATTAAACTATTGCATGCTTAGAAGTAGATGTTGGACAAGGAAGTCAACATAATGAATTATGTTTGCTTGGTTACGAACAATGATTATATGGCTAGAGATCCCATAGCATGTGATGATTTTTCCACCTCATATCAGCCAAAACTTCCGCACTAAGTAGAGATACTACTTGTGCATCCATAAACCTTCAACCCCAGTTTTGCCATGAGAGTCCACCATACCTACCTCTGGATTGAATAAGATCCCTCAGTTAAGTTGTCATTAGTGCAAGCAATAAAAATTGGTCCCTAAATATGTATGATCTATTAGTGTGTGGAAAATAAGCTTTGTACGAACCTGTGATGAGGAATACATAAAAGCGATAGTCTGCATAATAAAGTTCTTTATTACAGGAGGCAATATAAAGTGACGTTCCTTCACACTAAGAGGACACACATCCAAACCCAAAAGCGCAAGACAACCTCTGCTTCCCTCGGCGAAGGGCCTATCTTGTACCTTTACATTTTTCCCATGAAAGAGTCATGGTGATCTACACCAATTCCTTATCTCGCCTTTATCTTGGTTAACAACATATGCTAGGGAAAGATCTATATTCGTATGTCAACTTGGAAGTAAGTATTCATGAACTATTATTGTTGAGATTACCCTTGAGGTAAATAGTTGGGAGGCAAAACTATAAGCCCATATATTTCTGTGTGTCCAACTGAAACTTTGATCTCATGAGTACCATGTGAGTTGTAGCAATTGTAGAAGACGGAAGGATGATTGAGTATGTGGATTTGCTTTACAAGCTCTTATTTGACTCTTTCCGATGTTATGATAAATTGCAATTGCTTCAATGACTAAAGGCTATCGGTTGTTAATTCTCAGTAAGGTTCTTGACCCATACTTTACCTTGCGAAGGAATTGTCACTCTAGCATGTGAGATTATATGATGGTTTTGCTGTTTTGATTATGATCATGATGCCTCCATGCCCATATCTTGTTTTGTCGACACCTCTCTCTCTAAACATGTGGGCACATTTATTGATCTCGGCTTTCGCTTGAGGACAAGCGAGGTCTAAGCTTGGGGGATTTGATACGTCCATTTTGCATCATGCTTTCATGTTGATATTTATCGCTTTTTGGGCTGTTATTACACTTCACGGTACAATACTTATGCCTTTTCTCTCTTATTTTAAAAGGTTCACATGAAGAGCGAGAATGCCGACAGCTGGAATTATGGCCTTAAAAAGGAGCAAGTTTGAGATACCTATTCTGCGCAACTCCTAAATCCATGAAAATCATTGAGGAATTATTTTGGAATTTATAAAAATACTAGTCCGAAGAAGTACCAGAGGGGAGCCAGCAGGAGGCCACAAGCCTGCTAGGCGCGGCCTACCCCCTTGGCCGCGCCTAGGGGGCTTGTGGGCTCCCTGTTTTCTCTCTGGCCCCCCTCTTTTGCTATAAGGAGGGTTTCGTTCCAAAAAAATCAAGATGAGGCTTTCGGGAGGAATCGCCGCCGCCATGAGGCGGAACTTGAGCAGAACCAATCTAGAGCTCCGGCAGGGTCGTCCTGCCAGGGAAACTTCCCTCCCGGAGGGGAAATCATCGCCATCGTCATCACCAACACTCCTCTCATCGGAGGGGGATCATCACCACCAACATCTTCATCACCACCATCTCATATCGAAACCTTAGTTCATCTCTTGTAACCAATTTCCATCCCGCGACTACGATTGGTACTTGTAAGGTTGCTAGTAGTGTTAGTTACTCTTTGTAGTTATGCTAGTTGGATTACTCGATGGAAGATTATATGTTCAGATCCTTGATGCTACTCATTACCTCTCTGGTCATGAATATTATTATGCTTTGTGATTAGTTACTTTTGTTCCTGAGGACATGGGATAAGTCTTGCTATAAGTAGTCATGTGAATTTGGTATTCGTTCGATATTTTGATGCGTTGTATGTTGTTTTTCCTCTAGTGGTGTTATGTGAACGTCGACTACATAAAACTTCACCATTATTTGGGCCTAGAGGAAGGCATTGGGATGTAGTAAGTAGATGATGGGTTGCTAGAGTGACAGAAGCTTAAACCCTAATTTATGCGTTGCTTCGTAAGGGGCTGATTTGGATCTACTAGTTTAATGCTATTGTTAGACTTTGTCTTAGTTCTTCTTTCGTAGTTGCGGATGCTTGCGAGAGGGGTTAATCATAAGTGGGAGGTTTTTCCAAGTAAGGGCAGCACCCAAGCACCGGTGCACCCACATATCAAACTATCAAAGTAGCGAACGCGAATCATATGACCATGATGAAATCTAGCTTGACAGAAATTCCCGTGTGTCCTCGGGAGCGCTTTACCTCCTATAAGTGTTTGTCTAGGCTTGTCCCTTTCTATAAAATAGATTGGGCCACTTTGCTGTACCATTGTTACTTTTGTTACTTGCTACTTTCTACGAGTCATATTACCACACAACTACTTGTTACCGATAATTTCAGTGCTTGCAGATATTACCTTGCTGAAAACCACTTGTCAGATCCTTCTGCTCCTTGTTGGGTTCGACACTCTTACTTATCGAAAGGACTACGATAGATCCCCTATACTTGTGGGTCATCTGTATGCGTAATCTTGAAAAACTTATCAAAGGTGATCATATTCTTGGTGTTAAAGATGTTATCTTTGACAAAGATAGACTTTGTAGTGCCTGTCAAGCAGGAAAACAGGTTGGAGGAAGTCATCCATGAAGAACATCATGACCACAAGAAGACCCCTCGAGCTGCTTCACATGGAACTCTTTAGTACCAATGCTTACAAGAGCCTCAGTGGATATTTTTATGGTCTAGTTATTGTTGATGATTTTTCCAGATTTACGTGGGTGTTCTTTCTCAGTGATCTTCAAGAACTTCACTCGAAAATCTCAAAACCAGTTTGAATTGAAGTTCAATATGGTTTGGAGAGATAACGGAATGGAGTTCAGGAACACTAATGTGGATACTTTTCTTGACGAATAAGGTATCTCACATGAGTTCTCAGCGATGTACACACCTCAACAAAATGGAGCTGTTGAGAGGAAGAACCGGACGCTCATAGAGATGGCGAGAACGATGCTTGACGAATACAAGACTCCAAGACACTTTTGGGCAGAAGCCATGGAAACAACTTGCCATGCCATAAACCTACTCTACCTACACAAGCTTCTCGGTAAAATGGCATACGAGCTGCTCACCGGTAACAAAGCCCAAGTTGGATACTTTTGAGTATTCGACTCTAAGTGCTATATTCTTGATAAGAATTGTCGATCTAAATTTGCACCTAAATCTTATGAAGGTATCCTTCTTGGTTACGGATCAAACTCTCACGCCTACCATGTCTACAACAACTTCACACGAAAAGTTGAAGAGACGGTAGATGTGAAGTTTGATGAGACTAACGGTTCGCAAGTCGAATAATTGCCAATCGATATAGGAGATAAGGAACCTTCCTAAGCTCTCAAACATTTGCCCATTGGCAAGATTCGTTCCATGGAGGTGAAGGAAAACACTTCATCAACTCAAGTGGAAGCTCCTACTTCGCGTCAAGGCGAACCACAAAATGACAATGAAGCATCCACAAGTGGAACACGACATGATGAAGAAGAGCAAGAAGTACATCATGATGATCCACCTCAACCTTCCTCACCACCACCTCAAGGAGAAGATGATGCCAACGACAATGCTCAAGATGATGATGAAGAAGAAGAAGCTCCTCCACCAAACAATAAGAAGTTGTCAATAGTTTGAGCAAGACTGGTCAGAGATGATCCGCTGATACAAATCCATAGTAACATAAACAACGGGAGAATCACTTGCTCTAAATCTCGATTAGCTAACTTTTGTGAGCATTACTCTTTCGTATCTAGCATCGAACCCTTGAAGGTACAAGAAGCTCTCCAAGATCCATATTGGGTGAATGCCATGCATGAAGAGCTACACAACTTCGAGAGGAACCAAGTTTGGACACTTTTTGAAAAACCAAAAGGTGAGCTGAATATCATTGGTACAAGATGGGTGTTTCGGAACAAGCAATATGAAGACGGACAATTTGTACGCAACAAAGCACGTCTCATAGCCCAAGGATACACGCAAGTTGAAGGTATGGAGTATGGTGAGACTTATGCTCCTGTTGCTAGACTTGAAGCCATTTGTATTCTTCTTGCTTATGCCAATCAACATGATATAACTCTCTACCAAATGGATATTAAAAGTGCCTTTATCAGTGGAGAAATTGAAGAGGAAGTTTATGTTAAACAACCTCTTGGTTTTCTGAACCATAAGAAACCTGATCATGTTTACAAACTTCGCAAAGCTTTATATGGCCTTAAACAAGCACCTAGAGCTTGGTACACGTGCCTAACGAAGTATCTCATTGAAAAGGGATTTGAGACTGGCAAAATTGATGCAACCTTATTCACTAAAAGAGTAAACGTCAAACTATTTGTTTGTCAAATATATGTGGATGATATTATCTTTGGTTCTACTAACCCACATTTTAGTGAAAAGTTTGGAAAGCTGATGTCCGAGAAGTAAGAGATGTCCATGATGAGTGAACTGAAGTTCTTCCTTGGATTACAAATCAAACAGTCGAGAGAAGGTACCTTCATCTACCAAACCAGGTACACCAAGGACTTGATAAAGAAGTTCAACATGCAAGAATGCAAAGGTATGAGAACCCCCATACTTACTACTGGACATCTTCACCTCACTAAGGATGATGCACCCGTTGATCAAAAGGTTTATCGATCAATAATAGGATCATTGTTATATCTATGTGCCTCCCATCCTGATATCATGCTAAGTGTTTTTATCTGTGCCCACTATCAAGCAGCACCTAAATAATGTCATCTATTGGTAGTGAAAAGGATAGCGAGGTATGTTATACATACACCAAACTTTGGCATTTGGTATCCCAAGGGATCTTATTTTGATCTTGTTGGCTATTCCGACTCGGATTATGCTGGAAAAAAAGGTTGATAGATAATCCACCTCAGGTACATGTCAATTTCTTGGGAGATCTCTAGTCTCTTGGACATCCAAGAAACAAAACTCGGTATCCCTATCAACTGCCAAAGCTGAATACATTGCCTCTCGATCATGCTGTGCTCAATTACTATGGATGTCTCAAACGCTTAAGGATTATGGCATTCATGCTAGAAAAGTCCCACTGTTGTGTGACAATGAAATTTCTATTAATATTGCATATAATCCTGTGCAACATTCTAGAACTAAGCACATCCAAGTGCGACATCATTTCATCCGTGATCATGTTGCCAAAGGAGATATTGATGTCAGTCATGTTCGTATTGACAAACAGCTCGCTGATATTTTCACCAAACCACTTGATGAGAAAGTATTCTGCCATTTGAGGAGTGAGTTGAACATCATTGATTCTTAAAACATGAGCTAGACTCACTCGGATGCATGTAAGGGCATGAGCTTGACTCACTATTCCTTTATGCCATTGATATGACCATCTTATGTCTTGGAAATTATGCTCCTTGTATTGTATCTAACCTTTTGCAGGTACTTGGATGAAATACACTCCATGAGATTGCAACCAACTCCAAACAAAAGCAATCTTGACATCGCCAAGTATCAACAACCTATTTCTTCAGAGATGAAGGAAGAAGACAACAAAATCATATCCTTGACAACACTATGATTATGAATTTGACTCATGTCATTTGGATGTATTATGTTATTCCTTGCGTGACTAACCATTGTAGGTGAAAAGTGAACCAAAACAACATGGATTTCTCCCAACTCAAGATGATCATCATCAACCTTGAGCATCCACAACAAATTCACCTACATGCTATGTCAACAACATCATTCCAAGGTATGTACTCATATCCTTGATCAAGCTCTACAAAAATTAATGGAGTAAAGCAACTCAAGTGATATGAATACATCGAAATTCTTAATCGAAAAATGGTAACCGCATTTCAAGCTTAACGATGAGTATGACCTATGATAAAGCATCCTTGCTTGACTCCTCAAGTCAAATACTCTAGTATAGTTGACCTAGTCACCGCCCCACATCTAGATGGAGAATATCATATGGTTCACATTTGATCTTTCACATTCTTAGAACCATCCATCTCTCATCTATATGAGTGTATTTAAAAAAAAATCTTTCTATTCTTCTTTTGTTTTGTTTAACTGTCTCAGTTGGAATTATCATTCTTTTTACACCGGCCTTTTGAAACAATAATTTTGATCAACCTAGTTTCTGTTAAAGAGTTGACTATCATTGCAACTCGGTTTCACCGAATTGGGAAACTCCATCCAACCGATTTCTCCCAAAGGCCTGAATATCATTCTTGGTTCTACCGTATCATTATGCCTCGGTGACTCCGATTTTTATGACTTTGTTGCTGTGATAAATTTCTTCCGGACTATTGTCTTATGGGGAGAAAAATCTCAGTAATCCCATGCAATATAAGAGGGAGAATTATCAAGGATCCCTACCATAGGGGGAAATCATTAAAGGACCTGTTATCCATACCTAAGCGGGAGAACATTCGATGAGCCCTACAAAATATCTAAGGGGGAGAAAAGCTAAATGCAAGGAACCCTTACAAAAGCGAGAAGTATCCAGGACCCCTATCACTCAATGAGCACTTACCCTCTGCTTTTCTTTTTGGTAATTATGCCAAAGGGGGAGAAATATCATCAAAGCTTCCATACAATGAACCTACTTATAGGGGAGACATACTATCAAGAAGCTTCTACAAAAAGAGGGAGCAAAAACATTAAGGGGGGAGAGATAAACATGGCTTTATTGGTTTGAACTTATTTTGCCTGCCTACTCCCAATATCTGCATGCTATGATTCGGGGGGAGAGGAATCTTTACATACTTATCATTAGGGGAGAAAAGTTCTTGTTTATTTAAGACCTGTTGAAGACATATTTTCTTCAATTTCTTGGTATCTTTTGAAGTTCTTAGCATTCTTACAACAGGGTACTCTTGTGTTATCTAACATTTGTTTTCTCAAGTGTACTTCTATGTCAAGACACTCAAGATTCTCAAGGTAAGTATATGAATCATATCCTTGTTCATGATAGCCTCTTGTTTCTTGCACATATTGTTTGCAAGAGGTAGTCTTGAACATGGTAGTCCTTCATTCACATTTGTTTGATGCATATATCCAAGATCCATATGACTTGTCTTGTCCTTCTACCTTCTGTGTGCCCATGCATTCCAAATCAGCTATCCTTTAAAGGGGTTGCACATATTTAGGGGGAGCTTGTACTAGTCATATATCTGTTGAAGCTATCATATCCTTATGAGTATCTTTATTTGAAGCTTTGATTGTATGTTGTCATCAATTACCAAAAAAAGGGAGATTGAAAGCACATATGCTCCCTAGGTGATTTTGATAATTCATGACAACATAGATTGCCTCTTGGACAAACACTTTTACCTAAATATTTCAAGTTTAGTCCATCAAGACCTATGCCTTAAGGTTTGTGTCGAGATGCCTCTTGAAGCAAGTAAGGAATATTATTGTCTCAAGCTTCAAGCTAGAAGATTCTCCATTTTATATTTGTGATAAATCACTTTTGAGTCCATAGGAAAGCCAATACTATTAAAAGGGGGTGAGGTAGTAAAATGAACAAATTGCTCAAATGCTCAAATTTAGCCACCAAAACCACCAGTCATTTTCCCCACATATCCACTTTGTCAAGTTACACATACACAAATTAGGTGCCACCAAAATTGCCATATCGGACCCACCGAGTTTGAAGACAGAACCCTAGCCATTCCCACCAAATCGGTGCAACCGAAACTGCATCGGTGCTACTGAGTTCAGTGTGACCAACATTCTGTTGCCGAGATGCACAAAATCGAAATTTCCGAGTGTGAGTATCGATGCCAACGAGTTTGGCCATCTGACGGTTAGTAACCTTTTTGGTGCCACCGAGTTCTATATATCGGTCTCACCAAGAGTGAAATGTTCACCACTTTAGTGCTAATCGGTACCACCGAATTGTCCACTTCGATGTCACCGAGTTTTTACTTTTGTGTTTAACGGTTGGATTTTGGCTACTGCCTATATATACCCCTTCACCCACCTCTCATGCATGGGAGAAGCACTCAGAACACAAACTTCATTTCCAGATCCATTTTTTGAGAGAGAACTACCTACTCATGTGTTGAGATCAAGATATTCCAATCCAATCATTTGAAACTTGATCTCTAGCCTCCCCAAACTGCTTTCCACCAAATCAACCTCTCCTACCCATGCATATTCTGTGTGAGACAGATTTGTGTTGACGAGACCATCTATAGAAGCACAAGATCAATGAGTTCATTGATCTACCACATCTATTATCTTTTGGAGGGTGGTGCCTCCTCGATTGGTTATTTGTCGCTTGGGAGCCTCCTACTTTGTGTTGTGGAGTTGAACCAAGATGTTTGTAAAGGCAAGGAGATCGCCTACTTTGTGAAGATCTACCGTCAGTAAGGCTAGTCCTCCATGGACGGAAGCCGTGGTGGGATAGACAAGGCCGCTTCTTTGTGTACCCTCCGTGGGTGGAGCCCTCCGTGGACTCTCGCAGCCGTTACCCTCCATGGGTTTAAGTCTCCACTAACATGGACATATGATAGCGCCACCTATCGGAACCTTGCCAAAAATTGTTGTGTCAACTGCTTGTGGTCGATCTCCTAAACTCTACTCCTTCACATGTGAAAAGTCATTACTTTTCTGGTGCCATATATGTTGACTAGAATGTGTAGGGTGCTCTAGACTTGTTAGAACAACTAGATTTCTGCCCTCCTAGGAATTGGGTTAGGCTAGAAATTTTATCTTGACAAGTAGTCTATTCACCCCCCTCTAGACACATCTTCTATCAATCCCTCAGTTGCTGCAAAGGGCCCCATAGTTGATCCATCCACATTATGTAGCTTTACCTATGCTAATCCTATCATCATCGATGAATCCTTTTATTCCAGCTATAAATTGTTCAAATGTCAAAATGGTGAAGTATTTTCTAGGTTCATTCGTACTAACTGCATGAATGATTCACCCATGAAGAGGATATGGGTTCCCAAATGTCTTCTTGAGAACCTTCGTGTGAATGTCACGATGACATCTCTCTAGAAGAAGACACTGCTTAGATCAATGTCTTTGAGAAGACAATGGTATTCATATGATCGCACTAACATCTATGTTTTGCAGGGAAGAACTCAAAAGACTCATGAATTTAGCCCTATGGCATGAACTGTTATGTTCACCCATCTAAGAATTTTTCTGCATATTCATTTGAGTATTCTCACCCTCCTATGAAACATGCTATTAGGGCTACATTGTCTAAATTCTATGATGTTGCTTTATGCCTTATGGTTCTAATCCACCTTTCAAGATGCAGATGGTTAAGAAGAACTAATATATTGATGCAACATCGGGTCTCTAGAGAGGATGAAGCGTAAATTGAATACTATATCTAGCGACACGAAAACATTCTTGTCTGGACGCAAGAAAACTAATGAAAATGGTGTTACCATTTATCTCGTCTAGTGTTACTATTACTATCACTGCAATATCATCATCAATGCATGATGTTGCTGCATGCCTTGGTGAACAAGACTAATTATCAATGCAGGAAGACAAATCCAGTCCAAGCGAATGGATCATGGATAGTGGATGCACTAGTCACATGACTGGTGACTAAAGCCTATTGATGGAGTCAACTCATCAACCTCCAACCAAAGATCACATCGTCTTTGCCGACAAAACAAGCAGCAAGGTACTGGGAGTAGGTAGAGTTGCTATCTCAACGGATAGGTACATGTAAAATGTGATGCTTGTCAAATCCCTTGGATACAACTTAAAGTATGTCTGAATGCTTTGTGATCTTGACATGCTTGTCATCTTTGGAAAATTTTGATGCATTGTACTGATGGCCTGTGACAAAACCAAAGTTTTTTAAGGTTTTCAAAGAGGCGATCTATACATCGTAGACTTCTGTGTAGGACGACATGTCTCCACATGTCTTCTAGTAAAGGTTTCAGAATGTTGGCTATGACATCGACGGCTAGGAAATGATGGTATGAGTAGCTTGCATACACTCTCCAAGAAGAATCACATCATTAGCATCTAGGGTGTTAAGTTCAATAAGGATCATCTATGTGGTGCTTGCGAAGTCGGGACTATGAATAGGGCAAAACATCCCTCAAAGACTATCATGACGACTTCGAGTCCCTTCGAGCTTCTCCACATGGCCTTATTCAACCCTACTCACTATTCCACTTTCTCTACCACTTCAAATCTATATGGATTCATTATTTTTTATGATTACTCTAGATATACCTGGGTGCACATCTTACCCTATAAGAGTGAAGTGCAGGATGTCTTCACCTGCTTTGCAAACAGGTGCATGGCCAACTACAATGTCAACATCAAGCATATTAGGAGTGACAATGGAATACTGTTCAAGAACACATGTCTAGATACCTTTCTTTACTCACTTGGTATCACTCACGAGTTATCTGCTCCATACACACCACAACATGACGACATTGTGGAGCGCAAGAAGAGGACACTTATTGAGATGGCTCACACTATGCTTAATGAATATAGTACGCCAAAAAAATCTAGCCTGAAGACACTGAAATTTGCATGCCACATCATCAACAGGTATATCTTCAAAAATTCCTCAAGAAAACCTCATATGACCTACTGGCTGGTAAGAATCCCAACGTAAGTTATTTCAAAGTCTTCGGTGCAAGATGTTGGATTAGAGATCCACACCGCACATCAAAATTTGCACCGAAATCACATGAGGGTTTTATGCTTGGTTATGGAACGGATTCACATACCTACACAGTCTTCAACACTTTCCACAATAAAATTGTTGAAACTGAAGATGTGCGGTTTGATGAAACTAATGGCTCACAAAGATAGCACCTGCCTTCTGTGCTAGATGAACTTCCCTCTGATGAAGCTATTAGGCTGATGGGTACTGGTGAAATCATACCTGAGGATCCCGTTGTCATGGAATTCACCATTCCTCCAACAACCCATCACGAAGACAATGATGCTCCTGAAGATAATGTTGTTGGCAAGGACAATGCTATGTAGTAGAATAAAAGCCTTCGACCTTCTCATCCTCGTGTGGCAAATGAATTTCAAATCGATAAGATGCTCGATAAGATTAATGCACCAGGTGGAGTCACTCGCTCAAGAGCTAACCAATTGGCTAAATTTTGTGGGCACTGATATGTCTCCAACGCATCTATAATTTTTTATTGTTCCATGCTCATATATTATCATTCTAGGATACTTTTTTGGGCATTTATATACCAATTTATAATATTTTTGAGCACTAACCTATTGACCCAGTACCTAGTGCGAGTTCCTATTTTCTATGTTTTTTTTTGCTTTGCACGTATACCCTACCAAACGAAGTCCAAATGCTACAAAACTTTAATATGATTTTCTACTATATGAAGACCTGCAAGCATCGGAAGTGGACGAGAGGCCGCACGAGGGAGGAACAAGCCAACAGGGCACGGCCCAGGGATTGGTCGTGCCCTGATGTCTTGTGGCCCCCCTGAATGCCTCCCGACGTCCCTCCCTGGCCTATAAGTTCACAAATATTCCAAAAACCCTAAGAGTACTCCCAAAACACTTTTTACGCCGCCGCAAGTCTCAGTTCCGGCTTGAGGCCATCTAAACCTCCGTTCTGGTGATCTGCGGGAGGGGAGATCAATCACGGAGGGCCTCTACATCAAACTGGCTTCCCTCACCATGATGTGTGAGTAGTTCACCACAGACCTACGGGTCCGTAGGCAGTACCTAGATGGCAATCTCTCTCTCTCCTATGATCTTCAATACCATGTTCATCACATCTTCGCCTTGATCTATCCGATGTAATCACTATGTACTGTGTTCTTGCTGGGATCAGATGAATTGTGGCTTTATTTTCAGATTATTCATGGAAAGCATTTGAGTCACCTTTGATTATTATGATTCTTAGTTGCATGATCATCATAGCTTCGTAATGCTCTCCGATCTATTGAGATAGTTTGGCCAACTAGATTAATATTTCTTCAGTGGGAGTGGTATGATGTAGTAGGTTCAACCTGGCGAATTTTTATATCCCGGTGACAGAAGGGGAAAAGATGCGTCTTTGTGTTGCTGCTACTAAGGATAAAACGATGGGATTTATTCATATTAATTGAGTTTACTTTGTCTACATCTTGTCATTTGTCTCCAAGCATTACTCAGTTTTTACTTAACACGAACAGAGGCAAGCATAGAAGTGCTCTTGAAGTGGAGTAATAGTAATAGGTGCAGACAGGAGTCAACCTATTTACTTATGTACGTGATGCCTATATACACATGACCATTGCCGTGAAAATCGCATAATTATTCGATGTTCTATCAATTGCCCAATAGTAATTTGTTTACCCACCATATGGATTTGCCGTGAGAGATGCCACTAGGGAACACTAGGGCCCCCGGGTCTATTCACTTATATATTAACAAACGCTACAACTACCTTGCTGCCATTATTTTTGTTTTATTTTATTTTGAAATTTATAGTTATCAACAATTATCTGCACACCTCATTTGCTTGCAAATAACGAGTTCAAGGGGATTGACAACCCTCTTGCCCGCGTTGCGTGCGAGTTGTTTGTTTCTTTGTGTGCAATCGCTGAAGATGGTTGAGGATTTTTATTCCTATTTGTTCGATAAACCATAGTTTCATAACTGAGGGAAATATTTACCCGCATTGTGCTGCGATAACCCGTTCCTCTACATGGAAAAACCAATGCAGATCACAGTCATCAAGAATGATTTCTGGCGCCGTTGGTGGGGAATACCATCACCAACTATCAAGTAGCTTCTCACGTATTTTCATTCATTTGTTCTTCTTTTTATTTGCTGTTATATTTAGTTTGTCCCATAAAAATTAAAAATACATAAATTGTCACTTGGCTTAAAATTTATGTGCAGATGCCCGTGGATGCAAGAAAGGAAAAATATTGGCTCAAGCTTCAAGTTAGAAGACTCTTCATTTTATATTTGTGAGAAATCACTTTAGATTCCATAGGAAAGCCAGTACTATTAAAAGGGTGTGAGGTACTAAAATGAACTGATTGCTCAAATGCTCAAAGTTAGCAACCAAAACACTCAGTCATTTTTCCGACATAGCCACTGTGTCAAGTTCCACATTCAAAAATTTGGTGTCACCAACATTTCCATATTGGACCCATCGATTTTTTCCTCAGACAGAAACCATAGCAATTCCCACCAAATCGGTGAAACCGAAACCAAGTCGGTTCTATCGAGTTCAGTATGACCAACATTCTATTGCCCAGATACACAAAATAAGAATTTTCGAGTTTGTGTATCGGTGCCACCGAGTTTGGCTATCTGACCATTAGTCACATTTGGCAATCTCATCGAGATTCAAATGTTCACTCCTTTGTGCTAATCGGTACCACCGAGTTTTCAATTTCGGTGTCACCGAGTTTTCCCTTTTGTGTGTACTGGTTGGACTTTGGCTGTTGCCTATAGATACTGATACGTCCATTTTGCATCATGCTTTCATGTTGATATTTATCGCTTTTTGGGCTGTTATTACACTTCACCGTACAAGACTTATGGCTTTTCTCTCTTATTTTGTAAGGTTTACATGAAGAGGGAGAATGCCGGCACCTGGAATTCTGGCCTGAAAGAGGAGCAAGTTTGAGATGACTATTCTGCATAACTCCAAAAGCGGTGAAAATCGACGAGGAATTATTTTGGAATTTATAAAGAATAGCCGGCCGAAGAAGTACCAGAGGGGAGCCAGCATGAGGCCACAAGCCCGCTAGGCGCGGCCTACCCCCTGGCCGCGCCTAGGGGCTTGTGGGATCCCTGTTGGCCCTCTGGCCCCCCTCTTTTGTTATAAGGAGGGTTTCGTTCCAGAAAAAATCAAGAGGAGGCTTTCGGGAGGAATCGCCGCCGCCACAAGCTGGAACTTGAGCAGAACCAATCTAGAGCTCCGGTAGGGCCGTCGTCCGGGGAAACTTCCCTCCCGGAGGGGAAATCATTGCCATCGTCATCACCAACACTCCTCTCATCGGAGGGGATTCATCACCATCAATATCTTCATCAGCACCATCTCATCTCCAAACCCTAGTTCATCTCTTGTAACCAATCTTCGTCTCGCGACTACGATTGGTACTTGTATGGTTGCTAGTAGTGTTAATTACTCTTTGTAGTTGATGGATTACTCGGTGGACGATTATATGTTCAGATCCTCGATGCTACTCATTACCTCTCTGGTCATGAATATTATTATGCTTTGTGAGTAGTTACTTTTGTTCTTGAGGACATGGGATAAGTCTTGCGATAGGTAGTCATGTGAATTTGGTATTCGTTCGATATTTTGATGCGTTGTATGTTGTTTTTCCTCTAGTGGTGTTATGTGAACGTCGACTACATAACACTTCACCATTATTTGGGCCTAGAGGAAGGCATTGGGAAGTAGTAAGTAGATGATGGGTTGCTAGAGTGACAGAAGCTTAAACCCTAGTTTATGCATTGCTTCGTAAGGGGCTGATTTGGATCCACTAGTTTAATGCTACGGTTAGACTTTGTCTTAATTCTTGTTTCTTAGTTGCGGTTGCTTGCGAGAGGGGTTAATCATAAGTGGGAGGTTTGTCCAAGTAAGGGCAGCACCCAAGCACCGGTCCACGCACATATCAAATTATCAAAGTAGCGAACGTGAATCATATGAACATGATGAAAACTAGCTTGACAGAAATTCTCGTGTGTCCTCGGGAGCGCTTTACCTCCTATAATAGTTTGTCCAGGCTTGTACATTGCTACAAAAGGTATTGGGCTAGTTTTCTGTACTGTTGTTACTTTTGTTACTTGCTACTTGCTACGAATCATCTTACCACACAACTACTTGTTACCGATAATTTCAGTGCTTGCAGAGATTACCTTCCTGAAAAGCACTTGTCAGATCCTTATGCTCCTCGTTGGGTTCAACACTCTACTTATCGAAAGGACTACGATAGATCCCCTATACTTGTGGGTCATCAAGACTATTTTCTGGCGCCGTTGCCATGGAGTGAAGCGCCTTTGGTAAGTGGAATTTGGTAAGGAAACATTTATATAGTGTGCTGAAATTTATTGTCACTTGTCACTATGGAAACTAATCCTTTGACGAGCTTGTTGAGGGTATCTTCACCTCGAACGGAAGCACAAGGATTTTCTCCTCAACCTGCTGCACCTACTGAAAATATTTGCTATGAATTTCCTTCGAGTATGCTTGAGAAACTGTTGGCTAATCCTTTTACACGAGATGGAACATCACATCCCGACTTGCATCAAATCTATGTAGATGAAGTTTGTGGTTTATTTAAGCTTGCATGTTTTCCCGAGGATGAGGTCAAGAAGAATGTATTTCCCTTATCTTTGAGGGATAAATCATTGACATGGTATAGGCTATGTGATGATACTGGATCATGGAACTACAACCGGTTGAAATTGGAATTTCATCAAAAGTTTTATCCTATGCATCTAGTACATCGTGATCGGAATTATATTTATAATTTTTGGCCTTGTGACAGAGAAAGCATCGCTCAAGCTTGGGGGAGGCTTAAATCAATGTTATATTCATGCCCCAACCATGAGCTCTCGAGAGAAATTATCATTCAGAACTTCTATGCTCGGCTTTCTCAAGATGATCGCGCCATGCTTGACACTTCTTGTACCGGTTCTTTTATGAAGAGAGTTATTGACTTCAAATGGAATTTATTGGAGAGAATTAAACGCAACTCTGAAGATTGGGAGTTTGATGTAGGTAAGGAGTGAGGTATGAATCTCAAGTTTGATTGCGTTCAATCCTTTGTCAAAACAAATACCTTTTGTGATTTTAGCGCTAAGTGTGGACTTGACTCTGAGATAGTAGCTTTATTGTGTGAATCATTTGCTGCTCATATTGATCTCCGTAAAGAGAAGTGGTTTAAATATCATCCTCCCTTAGAAGTCAATGTAATTAAATCCAATCCAATTGAAGAGAAAGCCATTGCCTATAATGATCCTATTGTTCCTAGTGCTTACATTGAGAGACCACCTTTCTCTGTTAGAATAAAGGATCATTCTAAAGCTTCAACTATGATACGTAGAGGGTACATTAGAACATCTACACCCCCTGAGCAAATTAGAGTTGAACCTAGCATTGCCATTATCAAAGATATTCTGTCCGACAATGTTGAGGGACATGATATTCACTTTTGTGAAGATGCTGCTAGAATTGCTAAACCTCATGCTAGAGACAAACATAGGCCTGTTGTTGGCACGCCTGTTGTTTCTGTTAAGATAGGAGATCATTGTTATCATGGTTTATGTGATGTGGGTGCTAGTGTTAGTGCAATACCTCAATCCTTATATGATGAAATTAAAGACGAGATTGCACCTGTTGAGATGGAACCTATTGATGTCACTATTCAGCTTGCTAATAGAGACACTATCTGCCCTTTGGGAATTGTTAGGGATGTTGAAGTCTTGTGTGGTAAAACGAACTATCCTGCTGATTTTCTGCTCCCATCATATTTGGCAGACCCTTCCTCAATACTATAGATGCTCATATTGATTGTGAGAAGCAAACTGTCACTCTTGGCTTTGAAGGTGTGTCACATGAGTTCAATTTCTCCAAGTTTGGTAGACAACCTCATGAAAAAGAGTTGTGTGGTAAGGATGAAACTATTGCCGTAGCTTCTATTGTTGTGCCTCCTACTGATCCCTTAGAGCAATACTTGCTTGAGCATAAAAATGATATGCATATGGATGAAAGGTTGAGATAGATAGAGTTATCTTTGAACAATATCCTATCCTTAAGAATAATTTGCCTATTGAACTGCTTGGAGATCTACCCCCACCAAAGGGTGATCCTGTGTTCGAGCTTAAACAGTTAACGGATACTCTTAAGTATGCTTATCTCGATGAAAAAGAGATATATCCTGTTATTATTAGTGCTAGCCTCTCGGAGCATGAAGAAAAGAAGTTACTAAAAACTCTGAAGAAGCATCGTGCTGCTATTGGATATACTCTTGATGATCTTAAGGGCATTAGTCCCACTCTATGCCAGCAGAAGATTAAAACCGATCCTGATTCCAAACCAGTTGTTGATCATCAACAGAGATTAAATCCTAAGATGAAAGAGGTAGTAAGAAAATAAATACTAAAGCTCCTAGAAGCAGGTATTATCTATCTTGTTGCTTATAATGATTGGGTGAGTCCGGTGCATTGCTTCCCTAAGAAGGGAGGTATTACCGTTGTCCCTAATGATAAGGATGAATTGATCCCACAGAGGATTATTACTGGCTATAGGATGGTGATCGATTTTAGGAAATTGAATAAAGCCACTAGGAAAGATCATTACCCTTTGCCTTTTATCGACGAAATGCTAGAAAGACTGTCTAAACATACACACTTCTGCTTTCTAGATGTTTATTCTGGTTTCTCCCAAATACCAGTTGCACAATCTGATCAGGAGAAAACCACTTTCACCTGCCCTTTCGGTACCTTTGCTTATAGACGTATGCCGTTTGGCTTATGTAATGCACCTGCCACCTTTCAACGATGTATGATGGCTATATTCTCTAACTTTTGTGAAAAGATTGTTTAGGTTTTCATGGATTACTTCTCCGTTTATGGGTCTTCTTTTGATGATTTCCTCATCAACCTTGATCGAGTCTTGCAGAGATGTAAAGATACCAATCTTGTCTTGAATTGGGAGAAGTGCCACTTCATGGTTAATGAAGGCATCGTCTTAGGACATAAAATTTCTGAAAGAGATATTGAAGTCCATAAGGCTAAGGTTGATGCAATCGAGAAAATGCCACGCCCCACAGATATCAAAGGTATAAGAAGTTTCCTGGGTCCTGCTGGTTTCAATAGAAGGTTCATTAAAGATATCTCTAAGATTTCTAGGCCTCTTACCAATCTCTTGCAAAAGGATATTCCTTTTGTTTTTGACGATGATTGTGAGGAAGCCTTCGATATACTTAAGAAGGCCTAGATAACTGCACCTATTGTCAACCACCTGATTGGAACTTACCTTTTGAAATCATGTGTGATGCTAGTGATTATGCTGTTGGCGCTGTCCTAGGACAAAGAGTTGATAAGAAGTTGAATGTTATTCACTATGCCAGTAAAACTCTAGACAGTGCCCAAAGAAACTATGCTACTATTGAAAAGGAATTTTTAGCAGTTGTGTTTGCATGTGAAAAGTTTAGATCTTACATAGTTGATTCCAAAGTCACTATTCACACTGATCATGCTGCTATTAAGTACCTCATGGAAAAGAAAGATGCTAAACCTAGTATTATCAGATGGGTTCTCTTGCTACAAGAATTTGATTTGCATGTTGTCGATAGGAAGGGTGCTGAGAACCCAGTAGCAGATAACTTGTCTAGGTTGGAGAATGTTCTTGATGACCCACAACCTATTGATGATAGCTTTCCTGATGAGCAACTGAATGTCATCAATACTTCACGTAGTACACCATGGTATGCTGATTATGAAAACTATATTGTTGCCACATATATACCACCTGGTTTCACATACCAGAAAAAGAAGACCTTCTTCTTTGATTTGAGACATTACTTTTGGGATGATCCTCACCTTTATAAGGAAGGAGTAGATGGTGTTATTAGACGTTGTGTACCTGAACACGAACAGGGACAGATCCTACAGAAGTGTCACTCTGAGGCTTAGGGAGGACACCATGCGGGAGATAGAACTGCACACAAGGTAATGCAATCAGGTTTCTATTGGCCCACTCTCTTCAAGGATTCCCATAAGTTTGTCTTGTCTTGTGACAAATGTCAAAGAATAGGTAATATTAGTAAACATCAGGAAATGCCTATGAATTATTCACTTGTCATTGAACCATTTGATGTTTGGGGATTTGATTATATGGGACCTTTTACCAAATCCAAGGGGTATACTCATATCCTAGTTGCCGTTGATTATGTCACTAAGTGGGTAGAAGCTATCCCAACTAGTAGTGATGATCACAACGCCTCTATCAGGATGCTTAAAGAAGTTATTTTCCCTAGGTTTGGAGTCCCTAGATATCTAATGACTGATGGTGGTTCACATTTTATTCATGGTGCTTTCTGTAAAACGCTTGCTAAGTATGATGTCAACCATAGAATTGCATCTCCCTATCATCCTCAATCTAGTGGTCAAGTAGAGATAAGTAATAGAGAGATTAAACTAATTCTGCAAAAGATTGTTAATAGGTCTAGAAAGAATTGGTCTAAGAAGCTCGATGATGCACTGTGGGCTTAGAGAACTGCTTATAAGAATCCCATGGGCATGTCTCCATACAAAATGGTTTACGGTAAAGCGTGTCATTTACCTCTTGAGCTAGAGCATAAGGCTTATTGGGCAATCAAAGAGCTCAACTTTGATTTCAAACTTGCTGGTGAGAAGAGGTTATTTGATATTAGCTCGCTTGATGAATGGAGAGCTCAGGCATATGAAAATGCCAAGTTGTTCAAAGAGAAGGTTAAGAGGTGGCATGATATAAGGATACAAAAGCGTGAGTTAAATGTAGGTGACTATGTCTTGCTATATAATTCACGTTTAAGATTTTTTGCAGGCAAGCTTCTCTCTAAATGGGAAGGTCCTTACATTGTTGAGGAAGTATATCGTTCCGGTGCCATCAAGATCAACAACATGGAAGGTAATTTTCCGAGAGTGGTAAATGGGCAAAGGATCAAGCATTATATCTCAGGTACTCCCATAAATGTTGAAAGCAATATTATCAATACCATAACTCTGGAGGAGTACATAAGGGATATTTATCAGCCTGTTTCAGACTCCGAAAACGAAGAGGTATTTGATTCGGTAAGTAAACAGACTCCAAAACTTTTCCAGTAGGAATTTTTCTCCGTTTTGGAATTTTTAGAAAAATAGAAAATTTTAAAGTTCCGGAAAGTGCATGAGGAGGCGACAAGCCTGGCCGGCGCGACCTACCCCCCTGGCCGCGCCTGGGGGGCTTGTGAGCACCTCGTGTGCCTCCCGGACACCGTTTTGACCCTCGTATCACGTAATTTTCCTTTGTTTTTGTTTCGAGGCTATTTCTGCCGCAGATTTAGAGCAAGATGTTGTCTTAGGAATGTGTAGGGGAGAACGATCTCCCTCAAGTCTATGAAGAAGTAAATGGTGATCTGAAAAGAATGGAGGTCATGGAGGCAAAGGAAAGGCTACCTAAAGAAACTAAGGGCAAAAGTAAGGAGAAGAATCCGGCGTTGGACGAAGGGCAATCTGTGCTCAAAAAGGGAGAAGCTGAGGAAGAGGATTTTCTTCAACCCGACCTCCACCCTTGATCGAGCTCTTAAGGTTATGTGAAATAACTCGTCTTCGTAATACTTATATCACTCGTGAAGTTGTTTTGCTGGAGAAACATATCACAGAGCTGCAAGGTATACAATAAAGATTGATGGTCCTCTTGGAATCATAAGACAAGACAGCTCCACCACCATCAACATCGAAGGAAGACAACTAAGCATGGGTACGGGCAATCCCCTTGGCTTGTGCCAAGATTGGGGGAGTTGCCCCGGTATCGTACCACCATCACATCTTTTGCCTTTACCTTTTCTTAGTTCGATCCTTTTTGGTTTCATCTTTCTCTAGTAGAATAAAGTCCTTAGTGTTTTAGACTTGAGTTTTGCTTTGTGTCACCCCCGATGTATTCGTGCTCGGGAGCCATATAATAAAGAGTGTCTTAGTTAAGGGCCTTACCTCATGCCATGATCTGAAAGAAGAGAATTATAAAAGAACAAAAGCATGAGATCATGTAATGATCTTATGGGAAGTGATGGCTTCACATATAAAAAAATGTTGATTGAAACTTGTTGAGGGTGGACAAACGTAGACCTTAGTCATTGTTGCAATTAATAGGAAGTGGTAAAGAAGGAGAGGTTCACATATAAATATATCATCTTTGACACCTTCTATGATTGTGAACACTCATTAAACTATTGCATGCTTAGAAGTAGATGTTGGACAAGGAAGACAACATAATGAATTATGTTTGCTTGGTTCCGAACAATGATTATATGACTAGAGATCCCTTAGCACGTGACGATTGCTTCCACCTCATGTCAGCCAAAACTTCTGCACTAAGTAGAGATACTACTTGTGCATCCTTAAACCTTCAACCCCAGTTTTGCCATGAGAGTCCACAATACCTACCTATGGATTGAATAAGATCCCTCAAGTAAGTTGTCATCGGTACAAGCAATAAAAATTGCTGCCTAAATATGTATGATCTATTAGTGTGTGGAAAATAAGCTTTGTACGAACCTGTGATGAGGAAGACATTAAAGTGACAGACTGCATAATAAAGTTCTGTATCACAGGAGGCAATATAAAGTGACGTTCCTTCACACTAAGAGGAGACACATCCAAACCTAAAAAGCGCATGACAACCTCTGCTTCCCTCTGCGAAGGGGCTATCTTGTACCTTTACTTTTTGCCCTTGAAAGAGTCATGGTTATCTACACCAATTCCTTATTTTGCCTTTATCTTGGCTAACGTCATATGCTAGGGGAAGATCTATATTTGTATGTCAACTTGGCAGTAAATATTCATGAATTATTATTGTTGACATTACCCTTGAGGTAAATAGTTGGGAGGCGAAACTAGAAGCCCCTATCTTTCTTTGGGTCCGACTGAAACTTTGATCTCATGAGTACCACGTGAGTTGTAGCAATTGTAGAAGACAAAAGGATGATTGAGTATGTGGATTTGCTTTAGAAGCTCTTATTTGACTCTTTCCGATGTTATGATAAATAGCAATTGCTTCAATGACTAAAGGCCATCGGTTGTTAATTGTCATTAAGCTTCTTGATCCTTACTTTCGACACCTCCCTCTCTCTAAACATGTGGGCATATTTATTGATCTCGACTTTCGCTTGAGGACAAGCAAGGTCTAAGCTTGGGGGAGTTGATACGTCCATTTTGCATCATGCTTTCATGTTGATATTTATCACTTTTTGGGCTGTTATTACACTTCACGATACAATACTTATGCCTTTTCTCTCTTATTTTTGCAAGATTTACATGAAGAGGGAGAATGCCGACAGCTGGAATTCTGGCCTTAAAAGGGAGCAAGTTTGAGATACCTATTCTGCGCAACTCCAAAAGCCGTGAAAATCAACAACGAATTATTTTGGAATTTATAAAAAATATTGGGCCGAAGAAGTACCAGAGGGGAGCCAGCAGGAGGCCACAAGCCTGCTAGGCGCGGCCTACCCCCCTGGTCGCCCCTAGGGGGCTTGTGGGCTCCCTGTTGGCCCTATGGCCTCCCTCTTTTGCTATAAGGAGGGTTTCGTTCCAGAAAAAATCGACAGGAGGCTTTCGGGAGGAATCGCCGCTGCCACGAGGCGGAACTTGAGCAGAACCAATTTAGAGCTCCAGCAGGGTCGTCCTGCCGGGGAAACGTCCCTCCCGGAGGGGGAAATCGTCGCCATTGTCATCACCAACACTCCTCTCATCAGAGGGGACTCATCACCAGCAACATCTTCATAAACACTATCTCATCTCCAAACCCCAGTTCATCTCTTTTAACCAATCTCCGTCTCTCGACTATGAGTGGTACTTGTAAGGTTGCTAGTAGTGTTAATTACTCTTTGTAGTTGATGCTAGTTGGATTACTCGGTGGAAGATTATATGTTCAGATCCTTGATGCTACTCATTACCTCTCTGGTCATGAATATTATTATGCTTTTTGAGTAGTTACTTTTTTTCCTGAGGACATGGGATAAGTCTTGCTATAAGTAGTCATGTGAATTTGGTATTCCTTCGATATTTTGATGCGTTGTATGTTGTTTTTCCTCTAGTGGTGTTACGTGAACGTCGACTACCTATCACTTCACCATTATTTGGGCCTAGAGGAAGGCATTGGGAAGTAGTAAGTATATGCTGGGTTGCTGGAGTGACAGAAGCTTAAACCCTAGATTATGCGTTGCTTCTTAAGGGGCTGATTTGGATCCACTAGTTTAATGCTATGGTTAGACTTTGTCTTAATTCTTATTTCGTAGTTGCAGATGCTTGCGAGAGGGGTTAATCATAAGTGGGAGGTTTGTCCAAGTAAGGGCCGCACCCAAGCACCGGTCCACCCACATATCAAACTATCAAAGTAGCGAACGCGAATCATATGAACATGATGAAAACTAGCTTGACAGAAATTCCCTGGTGTCCTCGGGAGCGCTTTACCTCCTATAAGAGTTTGTCTAGGCCTGTCCCTTGCTAGAAAAGGGATTGGCCCACTTTGCTATACTGTTGTTACTTTTGTTACTTGCTACTTTCTACGAATCATCTTACCACACAACTACTTGTTACCGATAATTTCAGTGCTTGCAGAGATTACCTTGCTGAAAACCACTTGTCAGATCCTTCTGCTCCTCGTTGGGTTCGACACTCTTACTTATTGAAAGGACAATGATAGATCCCCTATACTTGTGGGTCATCTGATACACCTTCACATACCTCTCATGCGTGGGAGAAGCTCTCAGAACAAACACTTCATTGCCAGATCCATTTTCTAAGAGAGAACCACCTACTCATGCGATGAGACCAAGATATTCCAATCCAATCATTTGAAACTTGATCTGTAGCCTCCCCAAACTACTTTCCACCAAATCAACCTCTTCTAAACATGCATATTTTGTGAGAGAGTGATTTGTGTTGAGGATACTATCTTTAGAAGCATAAGAGCATGGAGTTCATTGATCTACCACATCTATTACCTTTTGGAGGGTGGTGCCTCCTTGATTGGTTAGGTGTCGCTTGGGAGCCTCCTAATTCGTGTTGTGGAGTTAAACCAAGATGTTTGTAAGGGCAAGGAGATCGCCTACTTCGTGAAGATCTACCGTGAGTAAGGCCAGTCCTCCATGGACAGAAGCCGTGGTGGAATGGACAAGGCCGCTTCTTTGTGGACCCTCCTTGGGTGGATCCCTCCATGGACTCTCCCAGCCTTTACCCTATGTGGGTTGAAGTCTCCACTAACATGGACGTACGATAGCAACACCTATCGGAACCATGCCAAAAATTTCAGTGTCAACCTTATGCGTTTGATCTCCCTACCTTACTCCTCTACTTTACACTTGCATCTTTTACTTTTCACTGCTATACTATTAGACTTGCATGTGTAGGGTGTACTTGACCTGTTATTACTGTCGTAGCTGCCTCTCAAGTAAAATTGGGAAAAGAAAAAAAATATCGTGTCAAGTTGTCTAATCACCCCCTCTAGACATACTTTCGATCCTATAGTTCCTCATGTTGAACCTTTGTCTACCTCTCTGAATATTAATGATAAAGGGACTGGAGATAACTCAGCTCTAGTTGAGGAGCGTCCCGTTTGGTTGGATGGTGATAATTTTGATGCTAAAATTAAAAAAAACGGGCTTGGAGATGTCAAAACTATAGCTAGTGATGTTCCCACTATCTTGGATTATAAGGACTTTAATTATGATAAATGCTCCATAGTAGAATGTATTTCCTTGCTGCAATGCATTATTACCTCACCTAATGCTTATGAACAAAACAAAGCTTTTACCGAACATACAATCGAAGCTATGATGAAAGCTTATGATGAGAAACTTGAACTTGAAGTTTCTATTCATAGAAAATTACATTATGAGTGGGAACCTACTATCAAAATAAATATAAATCAACATGAATGCAATGCTTTGTGTGATCTTGGTGCTAGTGTTTCAACCATACCAAGAACTTTATGTGGTGTGCTTGGTCTCACAAATATTGAAGCGTGTTCCCTAAACTTGCATCTTGCGGATTCTACCATCCAGAAACCTTTAGGTATAATTAATGATGTGTTGGGAAACGTTGCATGGGAAACAAAAAATTTCCTACACACACGAAGACCTATCATGGTGATGTTCATCTACGAGAGGGAGATCGGATCCACATACCCTTGTAGATCGCTAAGCAAGAAAAAAATTAAGAAACGCGGTTGATGTAGTGTAACAACTTCGTGATTCAAATCACCGTCGTCCCACGATCCGTCCCGATCTAGCACCGAACGGACGGCACCTCCACGTTCAACACACGTAGAGCTCGATGACAATGTCCGCCTTCTTGATCCAGCAAGAGTGACAGGGAAGTAGATGAGTTCTCCTGCAGCGTGACGGCGGGCCGGTGATGGTGATGATCTATTCCTGCAGGGCTCTGCTACCTCTTCAGCTTGCCTTGGTTATTCCCTTGAAGAGGAAAGGGTGATGCAACACAATAGCAGTAAGTATTTCCCTCAGTTTTGGAACCAAGGTATCAATCCAGTAGGAGAATCAAGCCAAGTGTCCAGAGTACCTGCGCAAACACAAACGATTGATTGCACCCAACGCTATAAAGGGGTTGTCAATCCCTTCAAGATTGATTGCAAAGTGACATCTGAACGCGGAAAGTGCAACGAAGTAAAAGTGTAAGGCTGAAAATATGATGTGAAGTAGACCCGGGGGCCATAGTGTTCACTAGAGGCTTCTCTCAAAATAGCAAATATTACGATGGGTGAAAAAATTACTGTCGAGCAATTGATAGAACCGCGCAAAGTCATGGCGATATCTAAGGCAATGATCATACATATAGGGATCACGGCCGAGACAAGTTGACCGATACTTTCTGCATCTACAACTATTACTCCACACATCGACCGCTATCCAGCATGCATCTAGTGTATTGAGTTCATGACGAACAGAGTAACGCCTTAAGCAAGATGACATGATGTAGAGGGATAAACTCAAACCAATGATGTAAACCCCATATTTTTACCCTTGATGGCAACAACACGATGCGTGCCTCGCTGCCACTTCTGTCACTGGGTGAGGTCACTGCACGGTATGAACCCAAAACCAAGCACTTCTCCCATTGCAAGAATCATAGATCAAGTCGGCCAAATAAAACCCACAACTCGAAGAGATTACAAGGATATGAAATCATGCATATAAGAGATCAGAAGAAACTCAAATAAGATTCATAGATAATGTGATCATAAATCCACAATTCATCGAATCTCGACAAACACACCGCAAAAGAAGATTACATCGGATAGATCTGCATGAAGATCATGGAGAACTTTGTATTGAAGATCCAAGAGAGAGAAGAAGCCATCTAGCTACTAGATATGGACCCGAAGGTCTATGGTGAACTACTCACGGATCATCGTAGAGGCCATGGTGTTGATGAAGAAGCCCTCCGTATTTGAATCCCCCTCCGGCAGGGCACGAGAACGTGCCCCAGATGGGATCTTGCAGAGACAGAAGCTTGCGGCAGCGGAAAAGTATTTTCGTGGACCTCTCTCGTAGTTTTGGATTTTTCGAGAATTTATAGGCGGAAGAGGTAGGGCAGACGAGCCACACGGGGCCCACAAGCCGGCTAGGCGCGGCCCCCCTGGCCTCGCCTAGGGGGCTTGTGGCCTCCCCTGGTGGCCTCTGCCTTGGTTCTCGCGTCCCCTGCGTATCTTCTATTCCGGAAAAAAACTTTTCAGAAGTTTTATTCCGTTTGGACTCTGTTTAATATTCTTCTCTGAAAAGGGTCAAAAACACATAAAAAACAGGAACTGGCACTTGGCACTGAGTTAATAAGTTAGTCCCAAAAAAGATATAAAAGGCCTACAAAACATCCAAAGTTTGACAAGATAATAGCATGGAACCATAAAAAATTATAGATACGTTGGAGACGTATCAAGCATCCCCAAGCTTAACTCTTGCTCGTCCTCGAGTAGGGAAGTGATAAAGAATGAATTTTTGATGTGGAATGCTACCTAGCATAGTTGTCCTTTGTAACTTCTTTCATGTGACGTGAATGTTCAGATCCGTAAGATTCAAAACAGTAGTTTGCTATAGACATGAAAACAATAATACTTCAAGCAAACTAGCAAGGTAATCATGAACTTTCGAAATAACAAGGCCAAAGAAATTTATCCCTACAAAATCATATAGTCTGGCTATGCTTCATCATCCCCACACAATTAATTTAAATCATGCACAACCCCGGTATTGGCCAAGTAATTGTTTTCGCACTCTTACTTTCTCAAACCTTTTTCAACTTTCATGCAATACATGAGCGTGAGCCATGGATATAGCACTATAGGTGGAATAGACTATGGTGGAGGTTGTGAGACAAAAAGGAGGAGATGGTCACATCGACCCGGCATATCAAACGGTTATGGATATGCCCATTAATAGATATCAATGTGAATGAGTAGGGATTACCATGCAACGGATGCACTAGAGTTATAAGTATGTCAAAGCTCAAAAGGAGAACTAATGGGTGTGCATCCAACTTGCTTGCTCACGAAGACATAGGGCAATTTTGAAGAAGCCCATCATTGGAATATACAAGCCAAGTTATATAATAAATATTCCCACTAGCATATGGTGGTGACAAAACGAGAGGCTCTCAATCATGAAGAACATGGTGCTATTATGAAGCACAAGTGTGGAAAGAGATAGTAGCATTGTCCCTTCTCTCTTTTTCTCTCTTTTTTGGTTTGGGCTCTTCGGCCTCTTTCCATATCTCTTTTTTTTGTGGGCAAATTTGGCCTCTTCCCTTTTTTTTATTTCCTCACATGGGACAATGCTCTAATAATGATGATCATCACACTTTTATTTACTCACCGCTCAAGGCTTAGAACAATGATGACTCTATAGGAAATGCCTCCGGCAGTGTACCGGGATGTGCAACGATTTAGCTTGGCGTTTGACGTTGAAATATCTCGCTAGCTATCTGTAACATCCCAATTTTCGTAAATTCGGATGTTAATAGATCATCCATTTGCATTCCATATTTTATGCATCATTGTGTTCTTCTGAAAATTTTATCGTTATGTGACTGCGGGAAATTTATCGGAGTGGAGATAATATGACTTCTCCCCTGTGAGTTAAAGTCACCATTTTGGTTTTGCAAATTTTCTAAACTCCGAAGTATTTTTTTTTGTTGAGTTTTTCGATTGAGTTGTGTGACCTATTGCATAAAACTTTTTTTTAAAAAGTTGCATTAGGTGGAACTAGGATTCCTATATATATATTATATATATATTAGTTGTATATGTTATTTTGTTTTCTCCTAGTATTCTAGTGCATATACGTATATTAGTGCCTACTCTGTTTCTAGTATTTTTGTTAGCTAGGAAAATACATATTTTTTCTGTTTTTTTTTCCTTTTATTTCTTTTGTTGCTGCTGTTTGTTTGTTTTTCAAAAAAAAATAAAATAGAACTGCCAGGCCGAGCCACAAGGGCTCAGCCCAGCCCCATGCATGCACGCATGCAATTTCCATGCATGCACTCCCTCCCCACGTGAGTCCTCCCTCCCCTTTCCTTATTTCTCTCCTTCCTTCTTTCTCTCCCTCCTTTTCCTTTTACTCCCCATGTTCACCTCTCCCTCTCCTTCCTATTTTCTCTCCCACGATCTCCTTCCCAAAGTTCTCCCTCTCCTTCCTTCTACTCCCCTCCCCTAAGCCTATATAAACCCCCCCCACCGTCACCTCTCCCCAACCCTAGCCGTCGTCTCTCCACCGCCGCCTCCACAAGCCGCCGCCGGCGCCTCATCCCACCGCCGCCCTAGCCGCCGCCGCGAGCAGCAGCAGCAGCCCGAAAGCTGCTGCACCTCGGCCTCGCCTCGGAGGAGGAGCCCTCCCCGAACTCTCTCTCCACCGCCGCCTCTTCCCCGCGGAGGAGGAACCTCACCGCCGCCGCCCGACGCCCCACCGCCCGGAGCTACTCCCTCCTTCCTCGCCGGCCATCTCCTTTCTTGCCGGTGCAACACCTCCAGCAGCAGGTAGCAACCTCTCTCTCTCAATTTCATGCACTCCATCTCAGCCATTAGAAGCTTGCCACGTGTGCCTCTCTTTAGCACTAGTAGTTTTGTAATTTTCTATCCAGATTTCGAAAACAGAAACTTTAAATCTTGTTTTGATCACAACGTTTTATCCCTACGTCCAATGACATTGATTCTTGTTTCAGTAGCTCACAAATTTCCTGTAGTTTCTAAAAATATATAATTTTTCTGTGTTTGGAATTTTGAAATATAAGTTAGAGCAGATTTAGTTTAAACACTGTTTTGCCTATTCCAGGAGTTTGAAAAATGATATTGAGTTGATTCTTTTTGCTACTGTTTTCTAGTGATAAAATCTTACTATGGTAGAATTTTCAGAATTTTTAAAGTACCTGGACTGGTGTTTTCAACAGAAACAAGTTTCTGCCAACCGGCGCGCGATAAATTCTTTTGCGTAGTCGTTTGCCAATCATTGCATGTGATGTTATTTTTACTCGTGGCATGATTGAATTGCTTATGGTGTGCTTTGTGTGTGTATCGGTAGATCATCCGGAGTGCGAAGCGTGTTACTTAGAGACGCTCGAGCAGGACAACTATCATCAAGGCAAGTCATCTTTGATCATGTTATTTTACCTATGTTTTCAATGCATAGTAGATCACCTTCTTTGCCCTATTTGCATGCTGCCTAGGTACTTGGAAACTTTAGTCATAGGTGTAGTATCATGTGGTTGGAACACCAACACCCCGATACTTGGCCCTAGGACGACAAAGTTATATATATGCTATGCTTAAGTAGACGGGTTATCGGTTGAGTGTATGCCACGAGAGATGCGAGATTGATATAATAACCAAGACCGGACTAAGACAAGATTTTCAAGACCTCGGACGCAATGCAACACTGGGTGAAGGACGGTTGATCGGCTCCCTGGAAAACCCAGTGGATGCCCGGGATGCTGGAGAGGCCATGTCATCCTGCGGAAAGCTTCACCCAGGCTCAAAGGGACGGACGAAGACTTCAAGACTCAAGGCTTACCTGCACAGCCACAAGTCATTATGGGCTCTGGCTTGGTTGGACAACGCGGCGACTCTGGACAGGCGGTGCTAGCAGATGTAGACGAACGGTAGGAATGAATGGGCACCGAGAGGGATTCAGAGGGACCCGTTGAAAGACCATGTTTTGATCATCCGGTCTTCAAACACCCTGCAGTGCGAGGACAAACCTGGAAGCGATCAAATCTTGTGGGGAACGTGTGCAAAACTCTGCAGAGTACCCAACCTAATCGATTAGCCGTGTCCACGGTCATGGATAACTTGAGCCGAAGGCATTGAATTTCCCCTGAACTCTCGACACAACTTAATAATGATGTGGGTGTTAACAACTATTCGGGTACGAGAACTGGTTGGCGGAACCATCTCGTTAACAACAAACATGTAGTAATATTTTTCTTGCGACCCCTTTTGTTGTAGGATAAAACTGGCTTTATGCAAAAACTTAGCTCCACCGGCCAAATATGCATGTAGAGATAGTTGATTATTATTTTACCCCCTCTCTTGATGATTTGCCAGCATATTCGATATGCTGACCTACACGGCTGCAATGTATCATGTTGTAGAGTACTTTTCCGACCAGGAGTGAGGCTACGGTTCTACGCTCCGCGACATGCCCTTGGAGTCGGATGGACTCGTCTACCTGATGCTTCCGCTTAGTCTTCGTTAGATAATCTCATGAGTTTGGCCTTCAGCCACCTTATTATACTCCTTTATTGTAATAAAGTACTCTTTATGAGATTTCGATTAATAAAGCTGTGTGATTGCACTCTTGAATATATACATTATGTACTGTGTGTGTACCAGCATGATCTTGGGATGGTATAGAAACACCAGAGGCTTGACTCGTTGAGTCGGGTCGCTACACTATCTTACGATCATGCAATGGCAATATGAGAGTGACGACACAAGTCATGAGGTAGAACGGTGGGAGTTGCATGGAAATATATCTCGGAATGGCTATGAAAATGCCATAGTAGGAAGGTATGGTGGCTGTTTTGAGGAAGGCATATGGTGGGTTTGTGCACCGACGAAAATTGCGCGGCACTAGATAGGCTAGCAATGGTGGAAGGTGAAAGTGCATCTATACGATGGACTCACATTACTCATGAAGAACTCACATACTTATTGCGAAAGTTTTTATTAGTAATCAAAACAAAGTGCTAAACGCATACTCCTAGGGGAAGGGTTGGTAGGTGTTAACCATCGCTCGATCCCGACCGCAACACAAAGGATGACAATCAATAGATCAGTTATGCTCCGACTTCCTAACATTGCGGTTCACCATACGTGCATGTTACGGGAATCACTAACTTCAACACAAGTATTTCTAGATTCACAACACCCTACTAACCTAACTCTTAATATTACCAAATCCACGTCTCAAAAATAATTGAGAGGAATATTACCAAATCCACGTCTCAAAAAGAGCTGGTGCAGATCACCAAGGATTTGAGGATTGCTCTGCCGACTATCACAGGGAAGCCAACTTCGTCTTACGCGGAGGATTCACGCTACAGGATCGAGGTGCACATTCCCGGAAGGACATTCCAGCCGCGCACTGAGCCGATGGATTTCAAGTTCATCGCACCCAGTAGGATTCTCGGAAGGGACATGGCGATCCATTGTGCACTCGGACGTATCAAGGATGAATACAAAGGCTGCCCTATGTCTCCAGACCTATTCGTTGTATCCCGGAGAAATGAAGACGGAGACATCATCTCAAGCACGACTAATGACGCTCTCTTATCTTATGCCCAGACCTTGGAGAAGCACAGCGTAACTCTGGAGTATCACGCGCTCAAGGACGCCAGGAAGATTAAGCAACTGTCACTCCGCGAGCTTGAGCTTGAATATGCAGCCCGGGAGGCCCACTACGAACATGAGCTGGAAGTGAAATACTTTCTGGAGCGGATCGAGAAGCTGAAGACTCGAGTTGCATACCTCGAGGAGGAACTCGACATGGGCGAGAACCTTCATCCCGAAGGAGACGTAGCCCCAGTGATCAGCAACGACGAGGATTATGAAGAAAGCTCCACCGAAGGACCCGACACCATGCTATTCTGAGGAGGAAACTTAGACTAGACCACCAAATTTACTTTATCGTTTTACGTGTTAGGCCGATGTTTAGGATTATCGAATTTTGTATTCCCGTGTGAACCTTTGTGATGATTGAATAAAATGTGTGGTGTGATATTTGTGTGTTGCATTCATATGGGTAGTGTAATTCCTCTTAGACCATTGTTCTATGCTAATCTCACCCCTCTACAAACATCAGATGCCTCCAAGACGCGCCCCTGAGTCCATCTTTCCGCCGGAACTCACTCAGTTGATCTAGCAACAAAACATCCTGATGCAGCTGATAATCCAGAACCAGAACAACAACAACCATCATCCACCCCAGGCCGACAACCTTACCCGTTTTCTGAGGTTGAACCCTCCAACTTTCTCCAGCAGCATTGAGCCCATTGTGGCAGATGATTGGCTTCGCAAGATGGAGCGTGAACTTATCACTGCTGGTTTTTCTGAAGCTAAGAAGGTGCGTTTTGCCGCGCATCAACTTGAAGGCCCTGCAGCTTCTTGGTGGGAGAACTACAACACCACTTACCCCATTGCTGGAGTCACTTGGGAGCAATTCAAGCAAGCTTTCCGCACCGCGCATGTCTCAGCTGGTGCAATGAGTCTGAAGAAGCGTGAGTTTCGCAACTTACGCCAGGGGAGTCGCACTGTGGCCCAATACGTTGATGATTTCAGCATGCTCGCCCGTTATGCACCTGGAGATGTGGCCGATGATGCGGCCAAGCAGGAAAAGTTCTTGGAAGGACTGAATGATGAGCTGAGCATTCAATTGACGGTAGCCACCTTCAACAACTATCAGGAGCTGGTTGATAAGGCCCTCATCTTGGAGGGGAAACACCAGCAGATGGAGAACCGCAAGCGAAAGTATGGGGTTGGAAAGTTCAACTCCGGCACTCAGCAGAAGCCTCGCTACACCCCCTACTCAGGGAATACCGGGACTGGATCCGGTAAGTTTGGTGGACATGTTCAGCATAACCACCCTGTGCACAACCATGGAGGCCACAACCATGGAGGAAATGGGAATCACCGCAACAACAACAACTTCAAGAATGGAGGTACTGGCACTCAGCAGCAGTCAGCTCCAGTTCAGAAGGATCTGACTCACATCACTTGCTTCAAGTGTCAGAAGAAGGGACACTATGCCACTGATTGTCCCCAGAACAAGCAGGGAAATGGCAACGACAACGGCAACGGCAACTCTGCAGCAAAGAAGCCCAATCCTTTTCCTCGAGCTCAGGTGAACCACATTGATGTGGAAGAGGTCTATGATCATCCCGATACTGTGGTTGGTAAGTTTTTGCTAAATTCACAACCAGTATTGCTACTTTTTGATTCTGGTGCAACGCATTCATTCATATCAAGGGTAGTTGTGGAAAAATATAGTTTGCCAACTAGAACCCTCAGCCAACCTATTAAGGTCAGTTCCCAGGAGGCATGATGACAGCCGGGATAGGATGCCGTGCTTTGAGTCTCAACATGGGGAACCATAATTTTCCCACCGACCTCATCGTATTAGAGTCCCAGGGATTGGATGTAATCCTAGGCATGGATTGGTTGGCCAAGTATGAAGGGAATATCGATTGTGCCCTTAAGTCTATTTTGCTCACCACCCCCGAGCAGAAGCGGATTAAGTACGTGTCTCAGCGCCTGACACGGAGTAAGCGAGTAAACTCTCTCACGGGAGTAGTCCAGGAGGAAGTACCGATTGTACAGGAGTACCCAGATGTATTTCCGGAGGAATTGCCGGGCATGCCACCCGATAGAGAGATTGAGTTCTTGATTGAGCTATTACCCGGAACAACACCGATATCCAAGAGACCTTATCGGATGCCCGCTAACGACTTGATAGAAATCAAGAAGCAAATTAAAGAGTTAATGGACAAAGGGTATATTCGCCCAAGTTCTTCACCTTGGGGAGCCCCAGTGCTCTTAGTTGAAAAGAAGGACAAGTCCTTAAGAATGGTTGTCGATTATCGCGCATTGAACGATGTGACCATCAAGAACAAGTACCCCTTGCCAATGATCAATGATCTGTTTGATCAGTTAGTTGGAGCTCGCATATTCTCAAAGATCGATCTTCGATCCGGGTATCATCAGTTGAAGATTCGTGAACAGGATATACCCAAGACAGCCTTTACCACTCGGTATGGCTTGTATGAGTACACAGTCATGTCATTTGGGCTGACTAATGCTCCGACATATTTTATGAATCTGATGAACAAGGTATTTATGGAGTACTTGGACAAGTTTGCCGTGGTGTTCATCGATGACATACTGATATTCTCCAAGAATGAAGAGGAACACAAGGAACATCTGCGTCTAGTTCTGGAGAAGCTTCGAGAGCATAAGCTATATGCAAAGTTCAGCAAATGTGAGTTTTGGTTGAAGGAAGTCAGATTTCTCGGACACGTCATCTCAGGAGAAGGAATAGCACTGGACCCTGCCAAGGTCGCAGCAGTCACCGAATGGGTAGCACCCACTTCAGTCAAGGAGATCCGCACTTTCCTCGGACTTGCCGGATATTACCGGAGGTTCATTGAGAATTTCTCAAAGATTGCCAAGCCCATGACAGAGTTATTGAAGAAGGAATCCAAGTATGTTTGGACTGAGGAATGTGAAACCAGTTTTCAAGGGCTGAAGAAACGTCTTGTGACAGCCCCAGTGTTGATATTGCCGAACATTCAGAAGGATTTCCAGGTTTACTGTGACGCTTCTCGTCAAGGACTTGGAGGAGTGCTCATGCAAGAAGGCAAAGTTGTAGCCTATGCATCCAGACATCTCAGACCTCATGAGTTGAATTATGCCACACATGACTTGGAACTAGCAGCCGTAGTGCACGCACTCAAGACCTGGAGACATTTCCTGATCGGAAATAGTTGTGATGTTTACACTGATCACAAGAGCCTGAAATATATCTTCACGCAGAAGGAGTTGAACCTCAGACAAAGGTGATGGCTAGAATTGATCAAGGACTATGACATGAGATTGCATTATCACCTAGGCAAGGCAAATGTTGTAGCCGATACGTTGAGCCGCAAGAGTTATGTGAACACGCTCACAGCGGGAGGATTACCCCAGGAGTTAGTCGATGATCTCCGAGAGCTCAAATTGGAGATAGTTCCAAGAGGATGTGTTGCCACTCTGGAAATTCAGTCTACTTTGACGGAAAAGATCCACGAAGCACAGAAAGCTGACAAGGAGATAGCCGAGATTAAGCAGAAAATGGAAGACGGGAAAGCTAAAGGTTTTCGTGAGGATGAACACGGAACTTTATGGTTTGAGGATTGCATCTATGTGCCCAATGATCCCGAACTCAGGAAGTTGATACTTCAGGAGGCTCATGATTCCCCGTACTCGATACACCCCGGTAACACCAAGATGTATCTGGATCTGAAAGAAAGTTTCTAGTGGACAAGATTGAAGAAAGACATTGCCGAGTTCGTAGCTATATGCGATGTTTGTCAGCGAGTAAAAGCCGAGCATCAGAAGCCAGCAGGTTTGCTCCAACCTCTGCCGATACCCGAATGGAAATGGGAAAAGCTTGGTATGGACTTCATCACAGGATTACCTCGGACCCGTTCTGGCTATGATTCTATTTGGGTTGTGGTCGATCGGTTGACCAAGGTAGCTCACTTCATTCCGGTGAAGACTACCTACACGAGTGCCAAGCTGGCCAAGATTTATATGACGAGGATCGTATGTCTGCACGGAGTACCAAAGAGCATTGTGTCTGATAGAGGGACTCAGTTCACATCAAAATTTTGGCACCAACTGCATGAAACCTTGGGAACGAGATTGGAGTTCACCACAACATTTCACCCGCAGACAGATGGACAGACCGAGAGAGTTAATCAGATTCTGGAAGACATGTTGAGAGCTTGCGCACTAGACTATGGGTCTAGTTGGGATGAAAATTTACCGTATGCCGAGTTCTCATACAACAACAGCTACCAGACCAGTCTGAAGATGGCCCCTTTCGAAGCTCTATACGGAAGGAGGTGCAGAACACCGTTGATGTGGGATGGAGTTGGAGACCGACAACTTTTTGGTCCCGACCTCATCCGAGATTCTGAAGAGAAGGTCAAGCTTATTCGTGACCGACTCAAGATAGCTCAGTCCAGGCAGAAGAGTTATGCCGACAGCAAACGCAAGGAAGTAATGTACGAAGTGGGAGATCGAGCATATCTTCGGGTGTCTCCACTTCGAGGAATCAAGAGATTCGGTGTGAAAGGAAAATTAGCACCATGTTTCATTGGCCCCTACAAAATTCTTGAACGTAGAGGCGAAGTTGCATACAAACTGGAACTGCCGGAAGGATTGTCCGGAGTTCATGATGTCTTCCATGTTTCCCAGTTGAAGAAATGCCACGCTGAGATGGCCGATGTTCCGTTGAGAGATACCGTGCCCCTAGAGGCCATACAGCCTGACAGTGATCTGACGTATGAGGAGAAACCCGACCGGATTCTCGAGACCGCCAACAGAGTTACCCGCAGCAAGATCATCAAGTTCTGCAAGGTGTTGTGGAGCCACCACACCGAGGAAGAAGCCACCTGGGAACGAGAAGAGGATCTTCGTCGAGACTACCCGCACCTATTTTCTAGCCAACCCGAATCTCGAGGGCGAGATTCATCTTAAGGTGGGTAGGTTTGTAACATCCCAATTTTCGTAAATTCGGATGTTAATAGATCATCCATTTGCATTCCATATTTTATGCATCATTGTGTTCTTATGAAAATTTTATCGTTATGTGACTGTGGGCAATTTATCGGAGTGGAGATAATATGACTTCTCCCCTGTGAGTTAAAGTCACCATTTTGGTTTTGCAAATTTTCTAAACTCCGAAGTATTTTTTTTTGTTGAGTTTTTCGATTGAGTTGTGTGACCTATTGCATAAAACTTTTTTTTAAAAAGTTGCATTAGGTGGAACTAGGATTCCTATATATATATTATATATATATTAGTTGTATATGTTATTTTGTTTTCTCCTAGTATTCTAGTGCATATACGTATATTAGTACCTACTCTGTTTCTAGTATTTTTGTTAGCTAGGAAAATATATACTTTTTCTGTTTTTTTTTTCTTTTTCTTTGTTTTGTTGCTGCTGTTTGTTTGTTTTTCAAAAAAAAGAAAAATAGAACTGCCAGGCCGAGCCACAAGGGCTCAGCCCAGCCCCATGCATGCACGCATGCAATTTCCATGCATGCACTCCCTCCCCACGTGAGTCCTCCCTCCCATTTCCTTATTTCTCTCCTTCCTTCTTTCTCTCCCTCCTTTTCCTTTTACTCCCCACGTTCACCTCTCCCTCTCCTTCCTATTTTCTCTCCCATGATCTCCTTCCCAAAGTTCTCCCTCTCCTTCCTTCTACTCCCCTCCCCTAAGCCTATATAAACCCCCCCACCGTCACCTCTCCCCAACCCTAGCCGCCGTCTCTCCACCGCCGCCTCCACAAGCCGCCGCCGGCGCCTCACCCCACCGCCGCCCTAGCCGCCGCCGCGAGCAGCGGCAGCAGCCCGAAAGCTGCTGCACCTCGGCCTCGCCGCGGAGGAGGAGCCCTCACCGAACTCTCTCTCCACCGCCGCCTCTTCCCCGCGGAGGAGGAACCTCACCGCCGCCGCCCGACGCCCCACCGCCCGGAGCTACTCCCTCCTTCCTCGCCGGCCATCTCCTTTCTTGCCGGTGCAACACCTCCAGCAGCAGGTAGCAACCTCTCTCTCTCTATTTCATGCACTCCATCTCAGCCATTAGAAGCTTGCCACGTGTGCCTCTCTTTAGCACTAGCAGTTTTGTAATTTTCTGTCCAGATTTCTAAAACAGAAACTTTAAAGCTTGTTTTGATCACAACTTTTTATCCCTACGTCCAATGACATTGAGTCTTTTTCCAGTAGCTCACAAATTACCTGTAGTTTCTAAAAATATATAATGTTTCTATGCTTGGAATTTTTAAATATAAGTTAGAGAAGATTTAGTTTAAACACTGTTTTGCCTATTCCAAGAGTTTGAAAAATGATATTGAGTTGATTCTTTTTGCTACGGTTTTCTAGTGATAAAATCTTACTGTGGTTGAATTTTCAGAATTTTTAAAGTACTTGGACTGGTGTTTTCAACATAAACAAGTTTCTGCCAACCGGCACGCGATAAATTCTTTTGCGTAGTCGTTTGCCAATTATTGCATGTGATGTTATTTTTACTCGTGGCATGATTGAATTGCTTATGGTGTGCTTTGTGTGTGTATCGGTAGATCATCCGGAGTGCGAAGCGTGTTACTTAGAGACGCTCGAGAAGGACAACTATCATCAAGGCAAGTCATCTTTGATCATGTTATTTTACCTATGTTTTCAATGCATAGTAGATCACCTTCTTTTCCCTATTTGCATGCTGCCTAGGTACTTGGAAACTTTAGTCATAGGTGTAGTATCATGTGGTAGGAACACCAACACCTCGATACTTGGCCCTGGGACGACAAAGTTATATATATGCTATGCTTAAGTAGACGGGTTACTGGTTGAGTGTATGCCACGAGAAATGCGAGATTGATATAATAACCAAGACCGGACTAAGACAAGATTTTCAAGACCTCGGACGCAATGCAACACTGGGTGAAGGACGGTTGATCGGCTCCCTGGAAAACCCAGTGGATGCCCGGGATGCTGGAGAGGCCATGTCATCCCGCGGAAAGCTTCACCCAGGCTCAAAGGGACAGACGGAGACTTCAAGACTCAAGGCTTACCTGCACAGCCACAAGTCATTATGGGCTCTGGCTTGGTTGGACAACGCGGCGACTCTGGACAGGCGGTGCTAGCAGATGTAGACGAACGGTAGGAATGGATGGGCACCGAGAGGGATTCAGAGGGACCCGTTGAAAGACCATGTTTTGATCATCCGGTCTTCAAACACCCTGAAGTGCGAGGACAAACCCGGAAGCGATCAAATCTTGTGGGGAACGTGTGCAAAACTCTGCAGAGTACCCAACCTAATCGATTAGCCGTGTCCACGGTCATGGACAACTTGAGCCGAAGGCATTGAATTTCCCGTGAACTCTCGACACAACTTAATAATGATGTGGGTGTTAACAACTATTCGGGTACGAGAACTGGTTGGCGGAACCATCTCGTTAACAACAAACATGTAGTAATATTTTTCTTGCGACCCCTTTTGTTGTAGGATAAAACTGGCTTTATACAAAAACTTAGCTCCACCGGCCAAATATGCATGTAGAGATAGTTGATTATTATTTTACCCCCTCTCTTGATGATTTGCCAGCATATTCGATATGCTGACCTACACGGCTGCAACGTATCATGTTGCAGAGTACTTTTCCGACCAGGAGTGAGGCTACGGTTCTACGCTCAGCGACATGCCCTTGGAGTCGGATGGACTCGTCTACCTGATGCTTCCGCTTAGTCTTCGTTAGATAATCTCATGAGTTTGGCCTTCAGCCACCTTATTATACTCCTTTATTGTAATAAAGTACTCTTTATGAGATTTCGAAGAAAATAAAGCTGTGTGATTGCACTCTTGAATATATACATTATGTACTGTGTGTGTACCAGCATGATCTTGGGATGGTATAGAAACACCAGAGGCTTGACTCGTTGAGTCAGGTCGCTACACTATCTTACGATCATGCAATGGCAATATGAGAGTGACGACACAAGTCATGAGGTAGAACGGTGGGAGTTGCATGGAAATATATCTCGGAATGGCTATGAAAATGCCATAGTAGGAAGGTATGGTGGCTGTTTTGAGGAAGGCATATGGTGGGTTTGTGCACCGACGAAAATTGCGCGGCACTAGATAGGCTAGCAATGGTGGAAGGTGAAATTGCATCTATACTATGGACTCACATTACTCATGAAGAACTCACATACTTATTGCGAAAGTTTTTATTAGTAATCAAAACAAAGTGCTAAACGCATACTCCTAGGGGAAGGGTTGGTAGGTGTTAACCATCGCTCGATCCCGACCGCAACACAAAGGATGACAATCAATAGATCAGTTATGCTCCGACTTCCTAACATTGCGGTTCACCATACGTGCATGTTACGGGAATCACTAACTTCAACACAAGTATTTCTAGATTCACAACACCCTACTAACCTAACTCTTAATATTACCAAATCCACGTCTCAAAAATAATTGAGAGGAATCAAACTTCTCTTTTTCATCAATGCACATCAAGATGGAAGTTTTATTGTATCCTCTTTGGGTACATATCACCTTTGGGACTACTTTCATAGAACAAGCCAACTACCAAGTTACGCACCGGCGTGCTCTAAAAGATCTAAGTGAAGCACAAAGAGCAAAATTGTCTAGCCCAAAAGATATAAGTGAAGCACATGTGAGCTAAATTGCCTAACTCAAAAGATATAAGCGAAGCTCAACGAGTATTCTAGCAAATTCACGATGAGTGCATGCCTCTCTCAAAAGGTGTCCAGAAAGGATGATTGTGACACAAAAAAAAGAAAATACTCCTACGATACAAGACGCTCCAAGGAAAACACATATCATGTGGTGAATAAAAATATAGCTCCAAGTACTGTTACCGATGGATTGAAGATGAAAGAGGGGATGCCTTCCGGGGTATTGATACGTCCATTTTGCATCATGCTTTGATGTTGATATTTATCGCTTTATGGACTGTTATTATACTTTGTGGAACCTTACTTATGCCTTTTCTCTCTTATTTTGCAAGGTTTATTTGAAGAGGGAGAATACCGGCAGCTGGAATTCTGGACTGGAAAAGGAGCAAATATGAGTGCTCTATTCTGCGCAACTCCAAATGTCCTGAAAATCAACATGGATTTCTTTTGTGTTTTATCAAAAATACTGGGCGAAAGAAGTGTCAGAGGGGAGCAACCAGGGGCCCATAAGCCTGGTTGCCACGGCCTACCCCCCTGGCCACGGCAACAGGGCTTGTGGGCACCCTGGCGGCTCACTGGCCCCCTTTTTTGCTATATGAAGGGTTTCGTTCCAGAAAAAATCATTCAAGAGCTTTTTCGTGGTTTCGCCGCCGCCACGAGGCAGAACTTGAGCAAATCCAATCTAGAGCTCCGGCAGGACGATCCTAACGGAGAAACTTCCCTCCCGGAGGGGGAAATCGTCGCCTTCGTCATCACCAGCACTCCTCTCCAATCAGCACTGGAGGCATCTTCATCAAGATCTTCATCAGCACCATCTCCTCTCCAATCCCTAGTTCATCTCTTGTAACCAATCACCGTCTCGCGACTCCGATTGGTACTTGTAAGGTTGCTAGTAGTGTTGATTACTATTTGTAGTTGATACTAGTTGGATTACTTGGTGGAAGAGTTTATGTTCAGATCCTTGATTCTATTCATTACACCTCTAATCATGATTATGATTATGCTTTGTGAGTAGTTACTTTTGTTCTTGAGGACATGGGATAAGTCATGCTAATAATAGTCACGTGAGTTTGGTATTCATTCGGTATTTTGATATGCTGTATGTTATTTTTCCTCCAGTGCTGTTATGTGAACGTCTACTACATAACACTTCACCATATTTGGGCCTAGAGGAAGGCACTGGGGAGTAGTAAGTACATGATGGGGATCTGGAGTGACAGAAGCTTAAACCCCAGTCTATGCGTTGCTTCGTAAGGGGCTGATTTGGATCCACTAGTTTAATGCCAAGGTTAGACGTTGTCTTAATTCTTCTTTCGTAGTTGCGGATGCTTGCGAGAGGGGTTAATCATAAGAGGGATGCTTGTCCAAGTAAGGGCAGTAACCAAGCGCCGGTCCACCCTAATATCAAACTATCAAAGTAACGAACGCGAATCATATGAACATGATGAAACTAGCATGACAGAAATTCCCGTGTGTCCTCGGGAGCGTTTTTCCTCTTATAAGACTTTGTTCAGGCTTGTCCCTTGCTATAAAACGGATTGGGCCAATTGCTGCACCGTTGCTACTAGTTACTTGTTACTTTTCGCTTGTTACGTTTCACCTCACTATACCATCACTTGTTACCGCTACTTTCAGTGCTTGCAGTTATTACCTTGCTGAAAATCGTTTCTCACAGCCTTCTCCTCCTCATTGGGTTCGACACTCTTACTTATCGAAAGGACTATGATTGATCCCCTATACTTGTGGGTCAACAGGCATCCCCAAGCTTAGGATTTTCGGTGTCCTTGAATTTGGCTAGGGATGCCTTGGGCATCCCCAAGCTTGAGCTCTTTCCACTCTTTATCCCTTTGTCCATGAGAACATCACCCAAAACATGAAAACTTCACAACACAAAACTTAAACAGAAACTCGTGATATCATTAGCACAAGAAAACAAACTACCACCTCTTGAGGTACTGTCGCAAACTTGATTTTTATTTATATTGGTGTTAGATTACTGTATTCTCACTTTTCCATCGCTAGTACCCCCCGATACTATCCATAGTTTCATGAAAACAAGCAATCAACACAACAAAAACAGACCAGTCTGTAGAAATATGTATACTTCATATACTTGTGGTACCTCAAAAATTCTGAAACAGTACGAAAGCCTGGGAAAATGGCGTATAAACCACCAGCAAAAAGAATCAACCCAAAAGCTCTTTCTGGATAAAAATGAAAAATAATTTCGCGAGTGAAAAGTTTCAGTCTTTTTCCAGCAGGATCAAACAACCATCACCTAACTAGTCATAAAGGTTTTGCTTGGCTCAAACACAAAAAGAAACACAAAAGACACAATCATAACAGAATTATGATGGTGTGGACGCAATAAAACTAAAAGAAAAAGATAAATTCATTTGGTTTCCTCCCAACAAGCGCTATTGTTTAACGCCCTTAGCTAGGCATAAGGTGATGGAATCACGTATCGTCGTTTTCGGTACTCAAACCATAAGTAGACCTCATCATGGATTCATAAGGCAATCTTATTTTCTTTCTAGGAAAATGCTCCATGCCCTTCTTTAAAGTAAATTGAAACCTAATATTCCCTTCCTTCATATCGATGATAGCACCAATAGTCCTTAGGAAAGGTCTACCAAGAATGATAGGGCATGTAGGATTGCAATCAATATCGAACACAATGAAATCCACGGGTACATAGTTCCTATTTGCAATAATAAGAACATCATTGATCCTTCCCATGGGTTTCTTGACAGTAGAATATGCAAGATGCAAATTAAGAGAGCACTCCTCAATCTCATTAAAGTCTAGAACATCACATAAAGACTTTGGAATGGCAGAAACACTAGCACAAAGATCACACAAAGCATTGCATTCATAGTTTTTGATTTTGATTTTCATAGTAGGTTCCCACTCATCATGAAGCTTTCTAGGAATAGAAACTTCCAACTCAAGTTTCTCTTCAAGAGATTTTATCATAGCATCGACTATATGATCGGTAAAGGCCTTGTTTTGGCTATAAGCATGTGGAGAGTTTAGCATGGATTGTATCAAGGAAATACATTCAATCAAAGAGAAAATAATTGAATTCCTTGAAATCCAAAGTAGTAGTTTCATTACTACTCAAAGTTTTGATATCATCTACTCCACTTTCAATGCTTTTAGCATCAAGATAGATGGACTCCAAATCATTGGGGCGTTTTTCAACCAAAGTGGATTCATATCCAGCCCCATCATCATTAGGTTTGACACTAGAAAACAAGGATTCAATGGGAGTCACACCAAGCACTTTAAGATCTTCGTGATTCTTATCACGAGAACATGCCTTTATAAGCCATTCATGTCTAGCACGAATTTGGGCGGTTCTTTCTTTGCTCTTATTCATGGAAACAAGCATATCTGTCAAAGTTTCATCCATATTGATCTTGGGAGGAGCAGATCTAACTTTCAAAGCATCAATATGAATAGACATTCTATCAACGCTCCTAGCCAAATCATCAATTTTGAGTAGTTTTTCCTCTATAGACGCAATGAAAATCTTTTGTGAGTTGATAAACTCTTTGATATTAGTCTCTAGATGAGAGGGTAATTTATTGTAATTTCCATGAGTATTGTTGTAGGAATGCCAAAGTTATTAGAGGGATTACTAGGAAAAGGCCTAGGAACATAGTTTCCTCTAAAAGCATTATTTTTGCCAAAATTATTCCTACCAGCGAAATTAACGTCCAAGCTCGCATTGCTACTCTCAATCAAGGAAGACCAGGGCATATCATTAGGATCTAAAGGAGCACCTTTACTAGAAACCAATTTCATTAACTCATCCATCTTAGCACTCAATGAGTTAATTTCTTCTATAGCGTGTACCTTTTTACTAGTAGGTGACCTTTTAGTGTGCCACTGAGAGTAATTTGTCATGATATTGTCTAGGAGTTTTGTGCTTCTCCTAATGCGATTTCCATGAACGTTCCACCTGAGGAGGAGTCCAAGATATTTCTGGAAGTGAAATTCAAACTAGAGTAGAAGATTTGTATAATCATCCAAAGACTCAAGCCATGTGCGGGACAATTTCTAATCATCAATTTCATTCTCTCCCAAGATTGTGCAACATGTTCGTGATCAAGTTGCTTAAAATTCATGATATAATTACGGAGAGCGATAATCTTAGCCGGCGGAAAATACTTGGATATATAAGCATCTTTGCACCTGTTCCAAGAATCAATACTATTTTTGGGCAAAGATGAAAACCAAGTTTTTGCTCGATCTCGCAACGAGAATGGAAAATGCTTCAATTTAATCACATCATTATCCACATCTTTCTTCTTTTGCATATCGCAAAGCTCAATGAATGTATTAAGATGGGATGCGGCATCTTCACTAGGAAGGCCGGAGAATTGCTCTTTCATAACAAGATTCAGCAAAGCAACATTGATTTCGTATGATTCCGCACTAGTGACGGGAGCAATCGGAGTACTAATAAAATCATTGTTATTAGTATTCGAGAAGTCACAAAGTTTGGTGTTTTCAGTCATGGTGACTTCAGCAAGCAAACAATCACACAAGCAAACAGAAAGCAAGCGAGAGAAAAGGGCGAACGAAAAAGGCAAATATTTTTGTAATTTTTTTTCAGAAGTGGGGGAGAGGAAAACGAGAGGCAAAAAAAGGTAAATGCAAGAAATGAGTTTGCGACACTTACTTGGTTGAGTTTCACCTAGAATAATCCACGGTGCCAGAAATTGACACGTTGACGGGAGACTATTCTTGACTTGATCCTCCCCGACAACTGCGCCTGAGCTCCGCAGAAAACCGATCTAGAGGAAGAACTACGAAGTAGAGGTTTAGGGTTGCACGCCAGAAAGTTGTGTCTCAAAAATCCCTAAACCTCAAGTATATATAGGAGGAGCCAAGGGGTGGGGCTTTTCCCTAGGGCCCTGGCCGAGAGGGAGGAGAGATCCTCCTCCGAGTCGGTTTGGAGGGAGGAATCCCTTCCTTCCTTCCCACCTCCTGTTTTTTTTTCTTTCCGTTTTTTTCTTTCTCCTTTGATTTGTTCCTCTTAGCCGAAATAGCCCTATTGGGATAGCCTCACCAGCCCACCAAGGGCTGGTTCGCCACCCATGGGCTATTCGGTTTTCTCCATGGGACGAAACCCGGAACCCATTCGTCACTCCCGGTACACTGCCGACAATGCCCGAAATCTTTCCGGAGGCCAAATGAAACAATCTTATATATGAATCTTTGTTTTCGGACCTTTACGGAAACCCTCATGACGTCCGTGATCTCATCCGGGACTCCGAACAAACCTTCGGTCACCAACACCTATACCTCAACTATACCGAAATGTCACCGAACCTTAAGTGTGTAGACCTTGCGGGTTCGAGAACTATGCAGACATAACCTGAGACACTCCCCGGTCAATATCCAACAACGGGACCTGGATGTCCATATTGGACCCTACATATTCTACGAAGATCTTATCGGTTGAACCTCTATGCCAAGGATTCATATAATCCCATATATCATTCCCTTTGTCCTTCGGTATGTTACTTGACCGAGATTTGATCGTTGATATCCCTATACCTATTTCAATCTCGTTACCAACAAGTCTCTTTACTCGTTCCGTAATACAAGATCCCGTGACTAACACTATAGCCACATTGCTAGCAAGGCTTATATGTGATGTTGTATTACCGAGTGGGCCCCGAGATACCTTTGTGTCACACAGAGTGACAAATCCCAGTGTTGATCAATGCTAGCTCAAAGGACACTTTCGAAGATACCTGAAGAGCACCTTTATAGTCACCCAGTAACGTTGTGACGTTTGATACACAGAAGGTATTCCTCCAACGTTAGTGAGTTACATGATCTCATGGTCATAGGAATGAATACTTGACAGAAGGAAAACAATAGCAACAAAATGACACGATCAGATGCTACGTTTGTAGTTCGGTTCTTGTCCATCACATCATTCTCCCAATGATGTGATCCCGTTATCAAGTGACAACACTTACCTATGTCTAGGAAACCTTGACCATCTTTGATCAACGAGCTAGTCAACTAGAGGCTCACTAGGGACAGTGTGTTGTCTATGTAACCACACATGTATTTGAGTTTCCAATTAATACAATCCTAGCATGGATAATAAACGATTATTATGAAGAAGGAAATATAATAATAACCAATTTATTATTGCCTCTAGGGCATATTTCCATCAGTCTCCCACTTGCACTAGAGTCAATAATCTTGTTCACATCACTATGTGATTGCAATGAACCTAACACCCATACAATTATGGGGTTTGATCATATCTTGCTTGTGAGAGAGGTTTTAGTCAATGGGTGTGAACTTTTCAGATCCGTGTGTGCTTTACAATCTCTATGTCATCCTATAGATGCTGCTACCACGCACCATTCGGAACTTATTCCAATTGACTGCTCCATTATACGAACCCGGTTTACTACTCATAGTTATTCGGATTAACGTCAAAGCTTGCATCGACGTAACCCTTTACGACGAACTCTTTAATCACCTCCATAATCGAGAAAATTTCCTTATTCCACTAGTTACTAAGGATAACTTTGACCGCTGTTCAATGATTCAATCATAGATCACTCTTTGTACCCCTTGATAGACTCATGACAAGGCACACATTAGGTGCGGTACACAACATGGCATACTTTAGAGCCTACGGCTAAGGCATAGGGGACGACTTTCGTCCTTTTTCTTTCTTCTACCATGGTCGGGCTTTGAATATTACTCAAATTCACACCTTACAACGCAACCAAGAACTCCTTTGCTGATCTATTTTGAACTCCTTCAAAAACTTGTCAAGGCATGCATTTCATTGAAAGTTCCATTTAGCGTTTTGATCTATCTCTATAGAACTTGATGCTCAATGTTCAAGTAGCTCTATCTAGGTTTTCCTTGTAAAAAACTCCTTTCAAACAACCCTTTATGCTTTACAGAAATTCTACATTACTTCTGATCAACAATATGTCAACCACTTATACTTATCAGAAATTCTATAGTGCTCCCACTCACTTCTTGGGAAATACAAGTTTCTCATAAACCTTGTATAAACCCAAAAGATTTGATCATCTCATCAAAGCGTATATTCCAACTCCGAGATGCTTGCACCAGTCCATATAGAAGGATCTTGCACACTTGTTAGCATCCTTAGGATCGACAAAACCTTCTGGTTGTATCACATACAACCTTTCCTGAAGGAAACCGTCGAGGAAACAATCTTTTGACATCCTATGTATAATATTTCACAAATAATGCAACAACTGCTAACATAAGTCCAACAGACTTTCAACATTGCTACGAGCGAGAAAATCTCATCATAGTCAACACTTTGAACTTGTCGGAAACATCTTTGCGACAAGTCGAGCTTTTCTTAACGGTGACTTTTACTATCATCGTGTGTCTTCCCTTAAAAGATCCATCTGTACTTAACTGTCTTACGACCATCAAGTAGTTCTTCCAAAGCGTACACTCCGTTTTCATATATGGATCCTCTCTCGGATTTCATGGCCTCCAGCCATTTGTCGGAATTCAGGCCCACCATCGCTTCTCCATAGCTTGTAGGTTCATTGTTGTTCAACAACATGACCTCCAAGAAAGGGTTACCGTACCACTCTGTAGTAGTACGCGACCTTGTCGACCTACGAGGTTTGTGGTAGCTTGATCCGAAGCTTAATGATCACTAACATCAGTTTCCACTTCAATTGGCGTAGGTGCCACAGGAACAACTTCCTGCGCCATGCTACACACTGGTCGAAGTGACGGTTCAATAACCTCATCAAGTTGCACCACCCTCCCACTCAATTCCTTCGAGAGAAACTTAACCTCGAGAAAGGACACGTTTCTACAAACAAACACTTTGCTTCCGGATCTGAGATAGGAGGTATACCCAACTGTTTTGGGTGTCCTATGAAGATGCATTTAACCGCTTTGGGTTCGAGCTTATCATGCTGAAACTTTTCCACATAAGCATCACAACCCCAAACTTTTAAGAAACGACAGCTTAGGTTTCTCCAAACCATAGTTCATATGGTGTCATCTCAACGGAATTACGTGGTGCCCTATTTAAAGTGAATGCGGTTGTCTCTAATGCCTAACCCAAAATGATAGTGGTATTTCGATAAGAGACATCATAGTATGCGTTATATCCAATAGGGCGCATCTATGACGTTTGGACACACCATCACACTATGGTGTTCCAGGTAGCATGAATTGCGAAACAATTTCCACATTGTGTTAACTCTGTACCAAAACTCGCAACTGTGATATTCATCTCTATGATCATATCGTAGACAGTTTATCCTCTTATCACGACGATCTTCACTCTGAAATAGCTTTGAACTTTTCAAAATTTCAGACTTGTGATTCATCAAGTAAATACTCCTGTATCTGCAAATCGTCAGTGAAGTAAGAACATAACGATATCCACTGCGTGCCTCGGCACTCATTAGACTGCACACATCAAAAATATATTACTTCCAGCAAGTTACTTTCTTGTTCCATCTCACTGCAAAACGAGGCCTCCAGTCATCTTGTTCATGTGGTATGATTTGCATATCTCAAGTGATTCAAAATCAAGTGAGTCCAAACAATCCATCTGCATGGAGTTTCTTCATGTGTTTATACCAATAGGTATGGTTTTCATGTCTCAAACGTTTCAAAAATGAGTGAGTACAAAGATCCATCAGCATGGAGCTTCTTCGTGCATTTTATACCAACATGACTCAAGTGGGAGTGCCACAAGTAAGTGGTACTATCATTACTACTTTGTATCTTTTGGCATCAATATTATGAACATGTGTAGCACAACGATCGAGATTCAATAAACCATTGAAGGTAATTATTCAAGCAAATAGAATAACCATTATTCTCTTTAAATGAATAATCATATTGCAATAAACACGATCCAATCCTGTTCATGCTCAACACGAACACCAAATAACAATTATTTAGGTTTAACACCAATCCCGATGATAGAGGGAGCATGCGATGTTTGATCACATCAACCTTTCAACTACTCACAACACTCATCGTCACCTCACCCTTGCTAGTATCGTTTTAATTCGTAGCTATAACTTCGAGTTACTAACACTTAGCAATTGAACCGGTATCCAATACCTTGATGCTACTAGGAATACTAGTAAGGTACACATCAATATCAGGAATATCCAATATACTTTGGTCGATTTGGTAGCCTTCTCATCTACCAAGTATCTACGGTAGTTCTGCCTCAGTGACCGTTTCCCTCATAACAGAAGCACCTAGTCTCGGCTTTGGGTTCAACCCTGGGTCTCTTCACTAGAGCAGCAACTGTTTTGTCGTTTCATGAAGTATCCCTTCTTACCCTTGCCCTTTCTTGAAACTAATGGTTTTACTAACCATCAACAATTGATGCTCCTACTTGATTTCTACTTTCGCAGTGTCAAACATTGCGAATAGCTCAAGGATCATCATATGTATCCTTGATATGTTATAGTTCATCACGAAGCTTTAGTAGCTTGGTGGCAGTGACTTTGTACAATCATCACTATATCATCTGGAATATCAACTCCCACTCGATTCAAGCGATTGTAGCACTCAGACAATCTGAGCACATGCTCAACCATTGAGCTTTTCTCCCTTACTTTGTAAACAAAGAATCTTGTCGGAGGTCTCATACCTCTTAACAAGGGCACGAGCATGAAATCCCAATTTCATATCTTGGAACATCTCATATGTTCTGTGACGTTTGAAAACGTCTTCGGCGCCCCAATTCTAAGTCGTTAAGCATTACGCACTGAACTATCACGTAGTCATCAAAAACGTGTATGTTAGATGTTCGCAACATCCACAGACGATGCTCGAGGTTCAGCACACCAGTGGTGCATTAAGGACATAAGACTTCTGTGCAGCAATGAGGACAATCCTCAGTTTACGGACTCAGTCCGAAAAATTGCTACTATCATCTTTCAACTAAATTTTCTCTAGGAACATATAAAAAACAGTAGAGCTACAGCGCAAGCTACAACATAATTTGCCAAGACCTTTTTGACTATGTTCATGATAATTGAGTTTAGCTAATCATATTACTAATAAATTCCCACTCAAATAGACATCCCTCTAGTTATTTGAGTGTGGTATGATCCAAATTCACTAACTCAATTCCGATCATCACGTTAGTTGAGTGTAGTTTCAGTGGTAAACATCTCTATGTTAATCATATCAACCATACGATTCATGCTCGAACTTTTTGTCTGTTTTGTTCTGAGGCCATGTTTGGACATGCTAGGCTCGTCAAGTTTAACCTGAGTGTTCCGCGTGTGCAACTGTTTTGCACCCGTTGTATGTGAACATTGAGTCTATCACACCCGACCATCACGTGGTGTCTCGAAACGACGAACCGTCGCAACGGTGCACAGTCAGGGAGAACACAGTTTTATATTGAAATTTAAGTGAGGGATCACCTTATAATGCTACCGTCGTTCTAAGAAAGATAAGGTGCATAAAAGGATTAACATCACATGCAATTCATAAGTGACATGATATGGCCATGATCTTGTGCTTCTTGATCTCCATCACCGAAGCACCGACATGATCTTCATCGTCACCGGTGCCACATCATGATCTCCATCATCGTGCCGCCATCGAGGTTGTCATGCTATCTATGCTATTACTACTAAAGCTACAACCTAGCAATATAGTAAACACATATGCAAGCACAAACGTTAGTTTAAAGACAACCCTATGGCTCCTGCCGGTTGCCGTAGCATTGACGTGCAAGTCGATATTTAACTATTACAACATGATCATCTCATACAACCAATATATCACATCATGTCTTTGGCCATATCACATCACGTGCATACCCTGCAAAAACAAGTTAGACGTCCTAAAATTTGTTGTTGCATGTTTTATGTGGCTGCTATGGGTATCTAGTATGATCGCATCTTACTTATAGAAAACCACAACGGTGATGTGCAAATTTCTATTTAACCTCTCTCCAAGGACTGCCTTGGTCAAATCCAATTCAACTAAAGTTGAAGAAGAAGGCACCTGCCAGTCATATTTATGCAACAAGTGGCATGTTAGTCGATGAAACCGGTCTCTCGTAATCGTACGAGTAATGTTGGTCCGGGCCACTTCAATCCAACAATACTTCCGAATCGAGAAAAGACTAAGGATGGCAGCAAATTGAACATCAACACCCAAAAAATTTTGTGTTCGACTCGAGATTACATCTACGCATGAACCTAGCTCATGATGCCACTGTTGGGAAACGTTGCATGATAAATAAAAAATTTCCTACGCACACGAAGACCTATCATGGTGATGTTCATCTACGAGAGGGAGATCGGATCCACATACCCTGGTAGATCGCTGATACGTCTCTGTCGTATCTAGTTTTTCGAACTCTTTTTCCCTTGTTTTGGACTCTAATTTGCATTATTTGAATCGAACTAACCCGGACTGACGCTGTTTTCAGCAGAATTGCCATGGTGTTGTTTTTGTGCAAAAATAAAAGTTCTTGGAAGTTCCTGAAAATTTACGGAGATTTTTTCTTGAATAAAAGAAAAATACCTGTGCAAAGATCCACCGGAGGGGGCGTGCGAGTGGGCCACAAGCCCACAGGCCGCAGCCACCCCCTAGGCCGCGCTATGCAGGCTTGTGGGGACCACGTGGCACCACCGCCCCCAAACTCAGCTCTATATCTTTCGTCTCGCCTGGAAAAAAATCAGAGAGAAGGTTTCATCGCGTTTTGCGATACGGAGGCGCCGCCACATCCTCTTCTTCATGTCGAGGGTAGATCTGGAGTCCGTTTCGGGCTCCGAAGAGGGGAAATCATCGCCATCATCATCATCAACCTTTCTCCATCAAGAATTCCATGATGCTCTTCATCGTTCGTGAGTAATCTCATCGTAGGCTTGCTGGACGGTGATGAGTTGGATGAGATCTATCATGTAATCGAGTTAGTTTTTGACGGGGATTGATCCCTAGTATCCACTATGTTCTAGATTGATGTTGCTACTACTTGGCTATGCTTAATGCTTGTCACTAGGGCCCGAGTGCCATGATTTCAGATCTGAACCTATTATGTTGTTGTCATATATGTGTGTTTTAGATCCTATCTTGCAAGTTGTAGTCACCTACTATGTGTTATGACCCGGCAACTCCGGAGTGACAATAGCCAGATCCACTCCCGAAGATGACCATAGTATGAGGAGTTCATGTATTCACCGCGTGTTAATGCGTTGGTCCGGTTCTTTATTAAAAGGAGAACCTTAATATCCCGTAGTTTCCATTAGGAGCCCGCTACTACGGGAGGGATGGACAATAGATGTCATGCAAGTTCTTTTCCCTAAGCACGTATGATTACATACGGAATACATGCCTACATTAGATTGACGAACGGGAGCTAGTTACTTATCTCTCCTTGTTATAGCTATTACATGATGAATCACATCCGTCACACTCATCCATTACTGATCCACTGCCTAGGAGTCTGTTACTACTGGTCCTTGCTACGTTACTTTGTCTTGGCTTGTCCCTTGCTACAAAAGGGATTGGGCCACTTTGCCGCTGCTGTTACTTTGCTACTGTTGTCACTTTGCTGCTGCTACTACTGTTGTTCCTTGCTGCTTCGCTGTTACTTGTTGCATGACTTTTTTGGAGCTGTAGCCGGGGAAGCATTCTTCTCAAGAATAATCCCCCGCCAACATGCTATTTACTGGCGCCATTGATACAACAGTTAGGAATAGTCTGCCGTCAACACATCGTTTCTGGCACCGCTGCTATCATACTACTTTGCTACTGATACTTTTTTTGTAGACACTAATCGGGTGTGATTGAATCTGACACACTCAGATGCTAATACTTCAGAATATTCTTTCGCTTCCCTTGTGTGAACCAACAAATTTGGGTTGAATACTCTACCCTCGAAAACTTCTGCGATCCCATACGCTTGTGGGACATCAAGGCTTTTTCTGGCGCCGTTGCCGGGGAAGCACAGCTATATTCTCTAAGTCACTTGGGATTTTCGTCTGCTGGTCACTATGAGGAATCTGAAAGATCCAAGAAGTAAAATCCTGCCTTCCACTACGAGGAGAGGTAAGGAACTTCCATCTAGCTCTGCACTTGATTCACCTTCAGATTTGAGTAAGTTTGCGACATCACCTTGATGTTTGATGTGTATCCCCGGCAACGGCGCCAGAAATACTTCCGCTACTGCACCAAAGACCTTCCAACGGCGCCAGAGATAGGCACGTCGACGGGAGAATACTTGGCTTGATCTTTCTGCGTTGGTGTTCCCTCGAAGCGGAAAGGGTGATATAGCACAGCGACGGTAAGTGGAAGGTATCAATCCGGCGGAAGAGTATCTCAAGATCCGTCACAAACACAAAAGCTTGTACCCAATGCTATGAAGGGGTTGTCAATCCCTTACAGATTGTTTGCCAAGTGAGAACTGAAAGCAACAAAGTAACAAAGCAAAGTAAAAGTGGAGATGTAAACGATGGATGTGAACAGAACCGGGGGCCGTAGTGTTTACTAGTGGCTTCTCTCATGAAAGCAAGTAGACGGTGGGTGAACAAATTACTGTCGAGCAATTGATAGAACTGTGCAGAGTCGTGACAATATCTATGCAATGATTATTTCTATAGGCATCACGTCCGAAACAAGTAGACCGATATTGTCTGCATCTACTACTATTACTCCACACGTCGACCGCTATCCAACATGCATCTAGTGTATTAAGTCCATAAGAACAGAGTAACACCTTAAGCAACATGACATGATGTAGAGGGATAATCTCAAACCAATGATAAAAACCCCATCTTTTTACCCTTGATGGAAACTGCTTGATGTGTGCCTTGCTGCCCCTACTGTCACTAGGAAAGGTCACCACATGGCAGAACCCAAAACCAACCACTTCTCCTTTTGCAAGAATCATAGATCTAGTTGGCCAAAACACCCAAGACTCGGAGAGACTTACAAGGATATCAAATCATGCATATAAGAAATAGCAAAGACTCAAATATATATCATAGATAATCTGATCACAAGTCCACAATCCATCGGATCTCGACAAACACACTGCCAAAGAAGATTACATCGGATAGATCTCCATGAAGATCATGGAGAACTTTTTATTGAAGATCCAAGAGAGAGAAGAAGACGTCTAGCTACTAACTACGGACCCGTAGGTCTGAAGTGAACTACTCACGAGTCATTGGAGGGGCGATGATGATGATGAAGAAGCCCTCCACCTCCAAAGCCCCCTCCGGCAGGGCGCCGGGAAGGGTCTCCAGATGAGATCTCGTGGAAACAGAAGCTTGCGGTGGCGGAAAAGTATTTTCGAGGCTCCCCTGATTTTTTGCGGAATATTTGGGAATATATAGGCGCAAGACCTAGGTCAGGAGGCGGCCAGGGAAGCCACAAGCTTGCCCACCGCCGCCTCCCCCCTGGTGGCGTGGTGCAAGCTTGTGGGCTCCCAGGGGCCCACCTGGCTTGGCCCAAAGGCTCCCTGGTCTTCTTTCGTACGGGAAAAAATCATTTAGGGGAATTTATTCCATTTGGACTGTGTTCCAAAATCAGATCTGAAAAGAGTTAAAAACACGGAAAAACAGGAACTGGCACTTGGCACTGAATCAATAAGTTAGTCCCCAAAAAAGATATAAAAAGATACATAAAACATACAAAGAAGACAAGATAACAGCGTGAAACCATCAAAAATTATAGATACATTTGAGACGTATCACACCTCCTGCTAGAAATCTTGATATATAGCATGTGCTTGATGATGCTATGCTTGATACTATGCCTGATGATGCTATGCTTGATACTATGCCTGATGATGCTATGCTTGATACTATGTCTGATGATGCTATGCCTGATACTGCTTTGCCACTTGGTGCATTCCTTGATGCACATATTGCTAGAGCTGCTGCTAGATGTGATGATACTTCTGAAACTCCTGATACTATTGAAGTAGAACCTGCTACTATGCCTGAATTGGCTGTTATGCCTGATACGCGCTATGTTATGGAGGGAGAGATAGCTGAGTACTTTCTTGCGTGTAAGGATAGCTATGATGTTGAGAAACTTCTCCGCAAGTGGAAAGAAAAATCTTTGAACGCTAGGATGAAATACGACCCGGAGTTTACCACTTCGCCTATCTTTGTGACCGATAAGGATTAAGAATTCTCTGTCGACCCTGAGTTAATCACTCTGGTCGAATCTGATCATTTTCACGGTTATGAGTCTACAACGGTTGTAGCCCATCTTACCAAACTCTATGATATAGCCACCCTATTCACTAGTGAGGAAAAGATCCGCCACTACTAAAGGCTCAAGCTATTTCCTTTCTCGCCAAAGGATGATGCTAAGACCTGGTTCACTTCTCTGGCTCCTGGATGTGTGCGTAGCCCCCAGGATATGGTCTACTACTTCTTTGAAAAATATTTCCCTGCCCATAAGAAGCAAGCTGCCTTGCAGGAAATATACAACTTTGCTCAAGCTGAAGAAGAGAGTCTCCCACAAGCTTGGGGGAGGCTCATCCAGCTACTGAATGCTTTACCTGATCACCCTCTTGAGAAGAATGAGATACTTGATATATTCTATAATGGACTTACCGATGCTTCTAAAGACCACCTACATAGTTGTGCCGGTAGTGCTTTTAGGGAATGAACCGTAGAACAAGCTGAGATTCTATTGAATAACATCTTGTGCAATGAGAATGCTTGGACTATTCTCGAACCACCTCCTAAGCCAACTCCGAAGAAAAGAGGTATTATATTCCTCAATCTTGAAGATATGCAAGAAGCCAAGAAATCTATGCGAGAGAAAGGCATTAAATCTGAAGATGTCAAAAATCAACCACCTATCGAAGAGATCCATGGTCTCGATAACCCGATATAGGTAGTATAAGTAAATTCTCTGTGTAGGTTTGATGAGAGTGATATTCCTTTTGATAAACCTACTAGCTTATGATTGGATGAATTTGATAACTTCGTTGCCAAACAACAGAGTTTCAATGATTATGTTAGCAGACAATTGGAAAAGAATGCTCGTATGCTTAGTCATTTAAGTGTTTGTGTGGACAGAAATGACAATGATCTTAAGCTTCTGAGTAAGCATGCCTATATGGTTACTACTCAGGTAGAACAAGTACTTAAAGCTCAGAATGACTTGCTCAATGAGTTGAATGACAATTCCGTTAGAGTCGTCACTAGAGGTGGTAGAATGACCCAGGAACCTCTGTATCCTGAGGGTCATCCGAAGAGAATTGAACAAGAATCTCAAGGGGTTAGCACTGATACACCTAGTCATCCTAGAAAGAATAAGAAAGATGATAGGAACCTGCATGCTAGCAACCCTGTTGCTGCTACCCCTGAGAATCCAAACGATGCCTCTATCTCTGATGCTGAAACACAATCTGGTGATGAACATGAGCCTAATGATAATATCAATAGTGATGTTCATGAAGATGCTCAACCTAGCAATGAAAAGGATGTGGAGATTGAACCTAGTGTTGATCTTGATAACCCACAGCCTAAGAATAGAAGATACGATAAGAATGACTTTTCTACTACGAAGCATGGTAAAGAAAGGGAGCCATGGGTTCAGAAACCCATGCCCTTTCCTCCCAAACCATCCAAGAAAAAGGATGATGAGGATTTTGAGCGCTTCGTTGAGATGATCAGACCTGTCTTCTTGCAGATGCGTTTGACGGATATGCTCAAGATGTCTCCGTATGCTAAGTACATGAAAGATATTGTGACTAATAAGAGGAGGATACCTGAAGTTGAGATTTCCGCCATGCTTGCTAATTACTATTTCAAGGGTGGAACTCCTAATAAACTAGGTGATCCCGGTGTTCCCACTATACCTTGCTCCATTAAAGGGAACTACATTAGAACTGCGTTGTGCGACCTTGGAGCCGGTGTTAGTGTTATGCCTCTTTCTCTTTATCGTAGGCTTGAACTCGATAAGTTGACACCCACTAAAATCTCTCTGCAAATGGCCGACAAATAAACTGCTTTCCCTATCAGCATTTGCGAGGATGTGCCTATTGTGGTTGCTAACACCACTATCTTAACAGACTTTGTTATCTTTGATATTCCCGAGGACGATGCCATGGCTGTCATCCTCGGAAGACCCTTTTTAAACACTGCAGGGGACATTATAGATTGCAACAAAGGCAATGTCACTTTCGATGTCAACGGTAATGAGCATACGGTGCACTTTCCGAAGAAACAATATCGAGTACATTGCATCAATGCTATTGAAAAAAATTCATCGATTCTTATCGGGAGCTTTGAATGCCCTATTCCTCGTGTCAAGATGAAGTATGATTTGCTTGTTGGGGAAATAAACATCCCCATTGAGGTGACCTAGCGACTATTTGAAAATTCTCCGTTCTCTTTTGTGATTCGAGAAAGTTTTGTCGTGGGGATTTGATCAACCCCATTGACGGATTTCTTTCCATGACCATGAGATGGATGAATCGAGGAGTCACAAACCTCTGTTCCAAGCTTTCAGTTTCAGTTGCTTAGAAGAAAATTGATAGGTTTAGTTTAGTTTTCCCTGTTTTCTGTTTTAGCGTCCGATGGAAAAGTACCCCGAAAATAGAAGTTCTTCGAACGCTGTGAAAATCAAGTATGAATTTTTTGGAATTTTTGAAAAATACTGGGACAAAGAGCTTGTCTAGGGGCTGCACTGTAACATCCCAATTTTCCTAATTGGGAATGTTTTACGTTGTAGCTAAGCATCTATGCATATTGATTGAAATAAATTTAGCACGTGAATTTCTTTCATCTTTTGATTTGCATTTCCATTTTTTTCCTCGCACGAGAAATGCCCGGAGAAATACTCTCTTGCACGCAGGAGAGAAAGAGGAGGAAAATGACCCTCCAAAGTGCGGGCAATTTTTTGAAATGTTGGAGCCAAGAAAATACAAAGTTTATTGCAAAAATATTTGCAAAAAAAAGAAATTAAGCAAATTTGGGAATTTCTGAAAAAACATTTTTTTAAAGTTTTTATTTTTGCTTTGGAAAGATGTTATTCGGGTAGAGAATATTTTTCTCATTTTTTTGGTATATAATACCCGATATTAAATACTTTTATTTATTTCCTTTTTTCGCTTTTGTTTTCTGTTTCGGAAAAAGTTATAAATTAGCAAAGTTTTTTTTTCTTTAGAAACCGCTGCCGAGCGCTTTTAGGCCATTGGGCCAAATCCCCAACCCCACGGATTGAATCCCTTGAATCCCGGTCGCCCGCCCCTTCCATCCCCGCCTCCCTCCCTCTGCCAGCGGGACCCGCCGACCGATTCCTCCACCCCCGTCGGCCACCTTCTTCCTCCCCCTTCCAAACTCGTGCCCGAGACCGACCCCGAGCCCAGGAACTTCGGGATTTCCATGCCGAGCCCTCTCTCCTCCTTCCTTTCCCCCAAGCCCCCAGGCCTATAAGTACCCCGCCCCCGAGCCGCCCCCGTTCCCACCCCTACCCCGACGAGCCGCCGCCCGAGGCCCTCTGCAGCAGCCCCGCCGGAGCCCGAGCTGCTGCACCTTCGGCCCCTGGAGCAGCGCCCCGTCAGCCGCCCCGCTCCGCCCGACGCTCCTCCTCGCCGGAGGACTGCCGCCGCCGCCGCCCCGTCTCCTCCACCGCCCCCCAGAGCCCCCTCACCCTCGCCAGCGACCACCACCTCGCCGGAGCTGCCCCCAGCCACGGTAGCTCTCCCTCCCCTCTCTGTTCTTTCTTTTGCTTTTCTTTATAGCCCTTAGATCTTAGATGTAGGGTATAGATTAGATCCTATAGTACCCCTTCGGTTTAGAGTAGAAAACCGGCAGTTTTTAATTCACTTATCCTTTTAACCAGCGAGTTTTATTAGCCTCCGGCCGTTTGCTCAAAAATGTTGCAACAGACGCCTCCACAGCCTAACGTAGCGTGCCATGTGTACCCCTCTGCTACTTACTAGTTAGCTTTATTTTTTTCTGCCTATTTGCAAAAACAGAAAAGTTTCTGTTTTGTTTGGGCCACAACTTTTGATCCCGAAGTCCAATGACATTGATTCTTGTTCCAGTAGACTCCAATTTTTCTCTAGTTTTTAAAAACATATAATTTGTCTATGTTTGAAATTTTCAAATATAAGCTAGATCAGATTTAATTTAAATCTTGTTTTGCCTATTCCAGGAGTTAAAAAAATGATTTTGAGTTGATTCTTTTTGCTAATGCTTCCTAGTGATTAAATCGTACTGTGGTAGAAGTTTCAAAAATTTTAAAGTACCTTTACTGGTGGTTTCAACAGAAACAAGTTTCTGCCATACCGGCGCGTGTTGAACTCCTTTACTTAGGCATTAGCAAATCCTTACTTGTGATGTTATTTTTACTTGTTGCTTGATTGAAGTGCCTATGGTGTGCTTTGTGTTTGTATCGGTAGATCATCCGGAGTGCGAAGCGTGTTACTTAGAAGCGCTCGAGCAAGACAACTATCATCAAGGCAAGTCACTTTGATCATACTATCACCTATGTTTTATGCATCGTACTTCTACCATCCTATGCCCAATTGCATGCTGAGTAGGTACTTGGAAATTTTAGTATAGATTGTAGTATCATGTGGTAGGCACACAACAACCTCGATACTTGTCCCCGGGACGACAAATTTCATATTGCTATGCTTGAGTAGACGGGATTTCGGTTGAGTGCATAACACGAGTGATGCGAGGTTGATTAAATAATCAAGACCGGTTAAGACAAGATTTTCAAGACCTCACACGCAATGCAACACTGGGTGAAGGACGATTGATCGTCTCCCTGGAGAACCCAGTGGATGCCCGGGATGCTGGGGACGGCCATGACATCCTGCGGAAAGCTTCACCCAGGCTCAAAGAGACGGATAGATATTTTCAAGACCCAAGGCTTACCTGCACAGCCACAAGTCATTATGGGCTCTGGCTTGGTTGGACAACGCGGCGACTCTGGACAGGCGGTGCTAGCAGATGTAGAAGAACGGTAGGAATGGATGGGCATCGACAGGGATTCAGAGGGACCCGTTGAAAGACCATGTTTTCATCATCCGGTCTTCAAACACCCTGAAGTGCGAGGACATACACGGAGGCGATCAAATCTTGTGCGGAACGTGTGCAAAAATCTGCAAAGTACTCAAACCTAATCGATTAGCCGTGTCCACGGTCATGGACAACTTGAGCCGAAGGCATTGAATTTCCCCTGAACTCTCGACACAACTTAATAATGATGTGGGTGTTAACAACTATTCGGGTACGAGAATTGGTTGGCGGAACCATCTCGTTAACAACAAATGATGTAGTAATATTTTGCTTCCAACCCCTCTTGTTGTAGGATAAAACTGGCTTTATGCAAAACTTAGCCCCACCGGCCAAATATGCATGTAGAGATAGTTGATTATTATTTTACTCCTCTCTTTGATGACTTGCCGGCATATTCAATATGCTGATCTACACGGCTGCAACGTATCATGTTGCAGAGTACTTTTCCGACTAGGAGTGAGGCTACGATCTACGCTCAGCGACATGCCCTTGGAGTCGGATGGACTCGTCTACCTGATGCTTCTGCTAGTCTTCGTTAGATATCTCATGAGATGGCCTTCAGCCACTTTATTGTTATCCTTTATTGTAATAAAGTACTCTTTATGAGATTTCGATTAATAAAGCTGTGTGATTGAACTTTTGAATATATACATTATGTACTATGTGTGTACCAGCATGATCTTGGGATGGTACGGAAACACCAGAGGCTTGACTAGTCTTGAGTCGGGTCGTTACATGCACCGTGGGCCACAAGCCCTTGGGGCGCGGGCACCTCCCTGGCCGTGCCACCCAGGCTTGTGGGGCCCACAGGCACCCCCTCCACTCATTCTTGCTCTCATCCGCTTCTCCTACCTCCAGAAAAAATCGTTTCGCAGCTCAAACCCGTGTTCTTGCTCCTCTTGCTAGGATTTTCGATCTCTTTGCTCAAATCACCATTCTCCGAACTGTTTTGGGGAAATTACCACTTGGTAAGTGACTCCTCCAGTGGTCCAATTAGTTTTTTCTCTAGTGCCTTATACTCCGCGTATTTTTGCTGCCCTGGTGACCATGTTCTTGAGCTTTGCATGCTAATTCTAGCTGGTCCCAAGTAGTTTTGATGCGTAATATGGCCTCTAGGAACTTGTGGGAGTAGTTGCTATGAGTTTTATTGGGCCTTATTCACTTTTCCTTAGAATCACTAAAAATTTCAGATATTTTCAGAGATAGAAAAGGGAAAAGATGAGGAGGTTCTTGAGAGGCTCTTCAAGCCGTGACCCCAAGGATGATGGAAGTGAGAAGAAGCCCAAGTATCAGGTCCCTCGAGTCGCAGAACTTCGAGCGTGCGAGTGGTGAAGCGACGTGTTCTTACGCACCGCTGGAATTTATGAGGACTTTTATCACTTGGTGGAGAACGCAGGCCGCAGGTTGAAGATAAGTGTCCGCAATACCTCCTCCTCACCAATATCTTCGTACAAAGCTTTAACTTCTATCCAAGGAAGAATCCTCCTATGGTTGAGTTTAAACTTTATGATATCCCCCAGCGCATGTCACTCCAGGATTTTTGCAATATTTGCAAATTGCCTTTTGTTGGGGATATTCATGAACCTCGTCCACGGGACTTCGAAGCTTTCATCGGTACAATTGCTGTAGGAGAGGAGAGAGGAGTGTCTTGCACTAGAGCTGCTAGCATTCATTTTCCCGTGCTTCGGTACTTCTCATTATTTGTGGGAAAATGTTTGATTGGCCGTGGGGAAGCTGGGTCACTTAGTTCCCCAGATCTTGCGGTCTTGCACCAAGCCCTTTATAGCGATAAAACTTATAGCTTGGCGCTATAGTAGCTCAACGGTTGAACCTTAACTGTTCTAAAGGTGTTGTCTATGGAGGTATCTATGCTACCCGTCTTGCCAGACACTTCGAGATACCCATTAGACTGGATGAGGAAGAAGAGGCTCTTCTTCCCGAGAGATATCTAGATTACGATAGCATTGTTCGCCATGACTTTCTTGATAGAGATATATGTGGAAGGATGATTTATAACCTGGTATTTAGTCAGGGTACTCGTTAGACTATTACTTTGCCTGCTCCTTCTTTGTTCAATCTTCATGCACGCAAGTACATTATTATGCCCTCGGGCATCTACGCATACTGGGGCCTAGCCCAGCCATAGGTGCCCGTGCCCGAGCCACCAGTCGAGTACCAGACGCCAGTTTATCAGTGGGAGCTAGAGGAGCTCATACAGCAGTGGCATCCTCAGTCCACTCCGGAGTACCCCGAAGCTTGTTATTTCCCTCCTTGGGAGTAGACCAAGTTAGGCCAAAAGCCTAAGCTTGGGGGAGTACGTGTTCTCACCGACTTTACATTCTTGCTTATACTTTCACTTTGTTAGCCGGTGTTCACACTTTGCCACTGTATCATCCATGCTAGTTTATTTTCTTTTTCTCGTTTTCTTTTCGTGTGTCTGTCTAGTTTGAAAAAACCCAAAAAGATTTTCTTTTTCTTCTTTTGCTTGTTGGGAGCTTTCCCGTGTAAATAGTTTTCTTTTTCTTCGGGTCAAGGTAGAAGATATTGGTTACAATGTTCAGTGGCTCTTGCTTGCATACCTGTTTAGCTTTCAAAGAGCCATATTACTTTGTCTTCTCCTTTTGTGTTTGCCTGCAGATTCCAGGTTTAGTCCAATGCATGAGCACGCTTATTATTGTTCACATCATTCGGTCGTGCAAGTGAAAGGCAATATGACGATATATGATGAAGTGACTGAGCCTGGAAAACCTGGTATGAACTCGATCTATTTTGTTTTTGTAAATATGACTAGCTCATCAGGCCTGATTCAACTCTGTTGTGAGAGAAACATGTTTGCAATGACAACTTAGAGATCATAGTTGCTTATGCATGCTTACTTAGCTAGGAGCTTATAATGATTTGTCTTGGATGCCCACATGAATTTTGAGATGACTATGATGTAGTATGATAGGATGGTATCCTCCTTTGAATGATTCAAGTGGCTTGACTTAGCGCATGTTCACGCATGTAGTTGAAACAAAATCAACATAGCCTCTATGATATTCATGTTCATGGTGATTTATGTCCTACTCATGCTTGCACTCAATGTTAGTTAATCTCAATGCATTTTGATGACTGTTGTCGCTCTCTAGTTGGTCGCTTCCGAGTCGTTTGCTAGCCTTCACTTGTACTAAGCAGGAATACTGCTTGTGCATCCACTCTCATAAACCCAAAGTTGTTCCATGTGAGTCCACCATACCTACCTATATGCGGTATCTACCTACTGTTCCAAATAAATTTGCATGTGCCACTCTCTAAATCTTCAAGAAATAATCTGTTTTGCATGCCCGAACCGCTCATGTGGTGACAGGGGGCTATTAGTATCTTCCATGCTAGGCGTGTTATCCTCGATATGTGTTTATTCACTATCATTCATGAGAAAGGGGCCGGTAATTGGAATTCCTAGTTCCATGCTCAAATCGAAAAGATAATTGCAAACAAAACTCCCCGAGGATTGTTGTTGGTATGGAGGGTACCCGAGGATTCGGCTAGCCGTGGAGTGTGATTGATTGGTGGTGGGGGAGTCAAAACTTCACTTTTCTGTTTGGGAACTGCCTATAGCATCTGTAGCATGGAAGATGTTGAGAACTCTTAGTCATTGCGTTGACAATGAAAGCATGACACCCAATATTATTATCTCTGTTTTCAAAGCTTGAGCTTTGGCACCTCTGCAAATCAATGCTTCCCTGTGCGAAGGGCCTCTCTATTTATGTTCCTGTTGAGTCATCCTCCTCTTACAAAAGCACCAATTAGAGAGCACCTGTGTCATTTTTATGCTTTGCTTTTAACTGTGTTGAGGATGACTATGATTGGATCTTCATTACCATGAATTACGATGTTTAGTCAGCCCTTAGTCTTTGAAGGTGCTCTGCATTTATGTTTTGCGGTCTCAAAAAGATCTAGCGAGATAACATCTATTCGTACTACTTCATGTTGTTTTGATTGAAGTGTTGACGTTTGAGCCTTATTATTATTTGCTCGCTAGTTGATTATGCCATTGATATGAGTTTACCGTGAGACCTGGATGTCATTCGCTTATGTGGTTTGCTTGTGATCTTGCTGAAATTGTGGTTATGAGTTAGACATAGTTGCAACCACAAGATCAAACAGGGTTCATCAAAGTTTTTCTTTTGTCTCTTTCAGTTTGTCAACTCAATTGCTTGAGGACAAGAAAGGCTTTAAGCTTGGGGGAGTTGATACGTCTCCGTCGTATCTACTTTTCCGAACTCTTTTGCCCTTGTTTTGGACTCTCATTTGCATGATTTGAATGGAACTAACCCGGACTGACGTTGTTTTCAGTAGAATTGGCATGGTGTTGTTTTTGTGCCGAAACAAAAGTTCTCGAAATGTCCTGAAAATTTACGGAGATTTTTTCTGGAATAAAAGAAAAATACCTGTGCAAAGATCCACCGGAGGGGGCGTGCCAATGGGCCACAAGCCCACAGGCCGCGACCACCCCCTAGGCCGCGCCGTGCAGGCTTGTGGGGCCCACGTGGCACCACCGCCCCCAAACTCAGCTCTATATCTTCTGTTTCTCCCGGAAAAAAAATCAGAGAGAAGGTTTCATCGCGTTTTGTGATACGGAGGTGCCGCCACATCCTGTTCTTCATCTGGAGGGCACATCTGGAGTCCGTTTCGGGCTCCGGCGAGGGGAAATCGTCGCCATCGTTATCATCAACCTTTCTCCATCGACAATTCCATGATGTTCTTCATCATTCGTGAGTAATCTCATCGTAGGCTTGCTGGATGGTGATGAGTTGGATGAGATCTATCATGTAATCGAGTTAGTTTTTGACGGGGACTGTTCCCTAGTATCCACTATGTTCTAGATTGATGTTGCCATTACTTGGCTATGCTTAATGCTTGTCACTAGGGCCCGAGTGCCGTGATTTCAGATCTGAACCTATTATGTTGTCGCCAATACATGTGTGTTTTAGATCCTATCTGGCAAGTTGTAGTCACCTACTATGTGTTATGACCCGGCAACCCCGGAGTGACAATAGCCGCAACCACTCCCGGAGATGACCATAGTATGAGGAGTTCATGTATTCACCGCGTGTTAATGCGTTGGTCCGGTTCTTTATTAAAAGGAGAACCTTAATATCCCGTAGTTTCCATTAGGACCCCACTGCCACGGGAGGGATGGACAATAGATGTCATTAAAGTTATTTTCCCTAAGCACGTATGACTACATACGGAATACATGCCTACATTAGATTGACGAATGGGAGCTAGTTACTTATCTCTCCCTGTTATAGCTGTTACATGCTGAATCACATCCGTCAAAATCATCCATCACCGATCCACTGCCTACGAGTCTTTTACTACTGGTCCTTGCTACGTTACTTTGTCTTGGCTTGTCCCTTGCTACAAAAGGGAGTGGGCCACTTTGCTGTTGCTGTTACTTTGCTACTGCTGTCACTTTGCTGCTGCTGCTACTGTTGTTCCCTGCTGCTTCGCTGTTACGTGTTGCAAGTCTTTTCTGGAGCCGTAGCCGGGAAGCATTCTTCTCAAGAATATTCCCCCATCAACGTGCTATTTACTGGCGCCATTGATACAACAGTTAGGAATAGTCTGCCGTCAACAGATCGTTTCTGGCACCGTTGCTTTCATACTACTTTGCTACTGATACTTTGCTTGCACACACTAATCTTTCAGGTGTGGTTGAATCTGACACACTCAGCTCCTAATACTTGAGAATATTCTTTCGCTTCCCTTGTGTGAACCAACAAATTTTGGTTGAATACTCTACCCTCGAAAACTGCTGCGATCCCATACGCTTGTGGGACATCAATTTCTAAGCGGGAAGCGTTAAGATACACAGTTGATGTAGTGGAACAACTTCGTGATTCAAATCACCGTCGTTCCACGATCCGTCCCGATCTAGCACAAAACGGACGGCACCACCGCGTTCAGCACACATAAAGCTCGATGACGATCTCCGCCTTCTTGATCCAGCAAGAGAGATGGGGAAGTAGATCAGTTCTCCGGCAGCGTGACGGAGCGCCAGTGATGGTGATGATCTATTCCTGTAGGGCTCCGCCCGAGCTCCGCAGAAAACCGATCTAGAGGAAAACTACGAAGTAGAGGTTTAGGGTTGCACGTGATAAAGTTGTGTCTCAAAAACCCTAAAACCTCTAGTATATATAGTAGGAGCCAATGGGTGGGGCATTTCCCTAGGGCGCCGGCCGAGAGGGAGGAGGGATCCTCCTCCAAGTTTGTTTCGAGGGAGGAATCCGTTCCTTCCTTCCCACCTCCTCTTTTTTTTCTTTCCGTTTTTTCTTTCTCCTTTGATTTTTTTCTCTTGTCTGTAATAGCCATATTGGGATGGCCTCACCATCCCACCAACGGCTGGTGTGCCACCCATGGGCTATTAGGTTCTCTCTCGGGTAGGTGGCCCCCGCCCGGTAAAAACCCGGAACCCATTCGTCACTCCCGGTAAACTGCCAGCAAAGCCCGAAATCTTTTCGGAGGCCAAATGAAACAATCCTATATATCAATCTTCATTTCCGGACCATTCCGGAAACCGTAGTGATGTCCGTGATCTCATTTGGGATTCCGAACAAACCTTCGGTCATCAACACCTATAACTCAACTATCCCGAAACGTCACCGAACCTTAACTGTGCAGACCCCGCGGGTTCGAGAACTATGCAGACATGACCTGATACACTCCCCGGTCAATATCCAACAGCGGGACTTGAATGTCCATATTGGATCCTACATAATCTAAGAAGATCTTATCGGTTGAACCTTTGTGCGAAGGATTCATATAATCCCGTATATCATTCCCTTTGTCCTTCGGTATGTTACTTGCCCGAGATTTGATCGTCGGTATCCCTATACCTATTTCAATCTCGTTACTGGCAAGTCTCTTTACTCATTCCGTAATACAAGATCCCATGACTAATACTTTAGCCACATTGCTTGCAAGGCTTATATGTGATGTTGTATTACCGAGTGAGCCCCGATACACCTCTCCGTCACACGGAGTGACAAATCCCAGTCTTGATCCATGCTAACTCAATGCACACCTTCGGAGATACCTGTAGAGCACCTTTGTAGGCAGCTGGTAACATTGCGACATTTGGTACACACAAGGTATTCCTCTGGAGTCAGCGAGTTACATGATATCATGGTCATAGGAATGAATACTTGACACACAGAAAACAATAGCAACAAAATAACACAATCACATGCTACGTTTATAGTTTGGGTCTTGTCCATCACATCATTCTCCCAATGATGTGATCCCGTTATCAAATGACGACACTTGCCTATTGCCAGGAAACCTTGACCATCTTTGATCAATGATCTAATCAACTAGAGGCTCACTAGGGAGAGTGTGTTGTCTATGTATTCACACATGTATTTGAGTTTCCCATTATTACAATTCTAGCATGGATAATAAACGATTATTATGAACAAGGAAATATAATAACCAATTTATTATTGCCTCTAGGGCATATTTCCAACATGATGTGCTTATTATTTCAAATAGAAGTTATGTGCCTCTAGATTTTATTGTGCTTGATATTGATTGCAATCCTTCTTTTTAAATAATACTTGGAAGGCCATTTTTACGAACTATATGTGCAATTATAGACATGAAGGAGGGAAACATAAGGTTACAATTCCCATTAAATAAAGGGGCGGAAAACTTTCCTAGAATTATAATTAAACCACCTTATGAATCATCCATGAGAGCCACTCATGGGTTGAGTGTCAAAGATGACAACACTGGAAACTATGCACTATGCCTAGCTAAGGGCATGAAACAATAGCCCTTGTTGGGAGGCAACCCAATAGTTATCTTAATTTTTTATTTTTAGTTTCTGTTATTTTGTGTTGAAATGATTATTGCCTCTGTAATTCTTTTGTTTTTATGTTTTAATTATTGTTTGTGCCAAGTAAAGTCTTCGGGATAACTTATTTGATGAGTATGATAGATGTTGTGCAAAAACAGAAACTTTCGTCTCCGGTGCAGAATTTTTAATTCTCTGATGGAGCTTGCTAAATTCTTGATATTTGTACACAGTATTTCTGTACAAATTATACATGCTATCCTAATTGTTCAGAATTTTTAGAGTTACATAAGTATGGGATCTTTACAGATTTCTACAGACTATTCTGTTTTAAACATATTCTGTTTTGCCTGCATAGTTTGCTTGTTTTGATGATGATATGGATTATATGGGGGAGTATAAGTCATGGATAAGTTATAATACAATACCTATTATGCAATTATCAATTAATAATCAATTTATAGCAGTACCTAAAGTATGCAATATGTTTTTTATACTAACGGATCTCACGAAGTTTTTTTGAGTTTTGTGTGATTGAAGTTTTCAAGTTTTGATTGTGATCGCCATGGACCATGGAATAAGGAGTAGCAAGAGACTAAGCTTGGGGATTCCCAAGGCACCCCAAGTATTATTATAAGGAAGACTCAAGTCTCTAAGCTTGGGTATGCCCCAGAAGGCATCCCCTCTTTCGTCTCAAACCATCCATATGTCACTTGGAGCTACATTTTAATTCATCACATGATATGTGTTTTGCTTCGTACGTCATGTGATTTTGTTTGCTTTTCCTTTCAGTTTGTCACAATCATGATTTTCTGGACACACCTCTTAGAGAGATACTCACCTTCATTATAATTTGATAGAATACACTATGTGCTTCACTTATATCTTTTGAGCTTGGCACTTGCTCTAGTACTTCACTTATATCTTTTCGAGCACGGTGGCGTGTAGATTTTATAGAAATAATTTGCTCTCGTTGTTCACTTATATTTGTTTGATAGCTGAATAAATAGTGACGGTAATTTGCATGGGTCATAAGATGTCAGAGTCCAGTTTTTGGCCTTCCTCATTAATTAACTTATTTCAAAAATTAGTACCAATTAAATTTTTGTGAATGCCTGTGATTCTTGAGCTGACTATTGTTTGCCTGTTTGCTTGAATGCATGTGATTGCTCCCCATTAATTCTTTCCATCCTCCTAATGACCTCCTCATCCCATGATCTCCTGCCTAATGATCATGCCATGTGTTTAGGATAAATATCTATTTTCACCAAATATTATTTTCACCACAAGCATTTCCTTGAATTAAATTTTCAAACCCCTGAGATGAGGTTTGTACTACAAGTCCTCAAATTAGGGAATTTATTTTGCACCAACTATTTTATATAAAACCTATTATCAAAATGTCTTCCAAAAACCACCATATTATTATTTTAAAAGTTATTTTATTATTTTATTTAAAAGCCTTTTTGTTAGGCCAGAAATGGTCTCCTATGAAGGAAAGTTATTTTTATTGCTTTCAAAATATTTAAGAAAATTTAGGGAAACTCAGTGGATATATTTCTTCCATATTTATGAGTTTCAACACATGGTCATGTTCAAAATATTGGGCAATCCCCTCCAAAACCATTCCTGCCTATTTCAAGCCTTTGAAATATTTCTATAAGAAATATTCTCAATAAATTCCAGTAAAATTCTGGTATGTCGTCTATGATATTATTGATGATCTTGCCAAGTTCCATCTCAATCCAAGTTGATTTGACTTCACTAACTATCCTAAAACCCTATCTGTCCAGATTCAAGTTTGAGCAACTCTACATTGTGAAGTGTCTCCAATTGTGCTCAAATTTGGTGGACATGTTCTAATACTCCAACAAGGCATCCACACGAAGTGGTGCATCAAGGAGAATAAAAGAACTTGTCCTAAGACCCTCAAAACCCTCTTTGTTGATTTCTAACTTTGGTAAACTTTACATTCTAAAGTTTCTCCAATTGACCTCAAACGTTTTGTGCATGCCTTAATGCTCAAATAATGCCCCTACACCAAATATTGGATTTGTGGGAATTGATTTGAATAGGGTTCTAAGCAGAAACTCATTTTCGCCCATTTCTAGGGGTTTTCAAGTCTACATTGGAAAACTCCTCCAGCAAATCCCAAATTCGCTGTACAAGCCTATTTTCATCTATTATTTGACCCTGTTAAGTTTAACGGCCATTGGAATCCATCTCGTAGCCTAACCACAGATCAAACACCTTGTGTGCACTCACTAATTTGGCTTGTTTTGCCCTTCCACTTTTACCCTTGAGCTCAACTTTCTACCACAGCCTCACACGGTCATATTTTACCTCCAGTAACACCCCCATGGCCACTGGTCAATTATTGGGGAAGGAACCTTTGTAACTTTCTCTCATTTTCACCCTTGGATCACTATTTTACCTCTCTTCCCATGCTTCTTCTTAACCCAAAGCCCCCAATTCTTTCCTGAGCATCTATTATATGCCAAAGCTTCATTTAGAACCAAGAAATGGCATGCTCATGTGGAGAAAATGAGCAGCACATCTACAAGTTCATTTTTGTCTGAAATGTGGCTTTGTACAACAAGTACTAGCTACACTTGTTTTCTTGAGCTGAAACTTTGTAGTCTTGTAGTCCTTCTATTAAAAACACTTCTAGAGATGGTTTCACCTCCCATCCCCTCCTATGGAAACCACTTATGCCAGCCCCAAGTTTGCTACTCCAAACTAAACCAGAGTCCAAACCTCATCAAAACACCTCCACTAGCTACCAAACTCCAGAGTCTCCTTGCTGCAGGTGTGCAATGCATGCTAGACATGTTTGACTGGCCAATTGGACCCTGTCGACACAGGTGACCGTGGTGACCACCACCCTGACCTGCAATTAGAGAGGTCTGCACCTTGTCTCCTTCCTCCAGACCACACTTAGCCGAGCCAGCATGTCCTAGTATGTCTCAGACCTTGCTTTTGACCATTCAAACCGGTCACCACCATCAGCCAGCCTCCAAGATCCTCCTGGGTGCGTGGCGACCATGCACTGAGAGGTACAGAGAGCTCCAAGAGCTCCTGAGGTTTCTCTCCTCTTCCCCTCTCCATTTGGCTTCCCCCCGAGCATCCTAAGCCTCCAGAACCTTTCCCTCTCTCCCTGGAACCACCATAGAGCCCCCTTCTATCTCCCAAGATCCATTCCCTTGTCCCATGGCCGCCATGGCCAGCTTCAGCCATGCCCGCGCTCGGGCTCTCCAGCCCCTCTCATCTCCTCTTCTGGCTGCGTAGGGGTGCCCCTGCAGCCCTCCGCATTCTCCCCCTTGCCCCATTTCTTCCTCTAGCTGGCCGAGCCGCCGCCCCACCGCGGCAGCTGCCGTTGGCTTCCGCCATGGCCGAAGGCCTCGCCCCAGAAGCTCCGAGCGGGAGCACACTCTTGCTCAGGCGCGGTCGGTTACCCGCCCAGAGCCCATGCTAGCCGGAGCGCCGCCGAGCAGCGGCCGGAGCCAGCCTCTGCACCGGCTGGCCCTGCCCCGTGCATGCCCTCAGATCGGGCGAAGGAGGAAGAAGGTCCGACAGGCGGGGGCCCGCGTCAGCCAGCCATCGGCCGGTCCCTCTCGTGTTAAGTGGAGGCGCCCTGGGTGTTTGCGTCTCCACCTCGCCGAAGGCGCCTTTCCAGGACTACGCCTCCTGCATGGCTCCCTCGCTGGTGGTCGAGCCACTGGGCCGGCCTGAAGGCCTATTTAACACCTGGAGCATTGGATAACCCTGAGGCTAGGCCTTTTTTCCTTTCTCTATTTGATTAAACATCATAAATCCATCCAAAATTCATACTGAATCCAAATTGCTTGATACAAATTTCTACAGGTTCCTAAGTTCAAGCTCTATCCACACATGTGCTTTGCACATTTTTCCAGAAAGGTTTTCAGTGGAATTATTACCCAAATCCAAATCTGCATATAAAATATTCCACCTTTCAAAATTCCTAGCAGATTCAAATCAACTCCAAATAGAGTGATTCCAATTCCTGGGGCCTTCTTAAATCATTCCCTATTTTTAGAACCCTGGTCAACGTTTTTGTCTGACTTATATTTGTTGCATCAAAAGAATAGCCCCTTTTGCTATTTATTCCACATTGTAAAATCTCTAGAATATTCATACCAACTCCAAATTCAGTGAAACCACTTCCTAAATATTTCTAAAATCATTCTCTGTTAAATGGGTGCCTCCACTCATTTTTAACAGAAATATTTATGTTGGCTCCTTCAATGGACACATATTCCTCCTTTCCTTCCATTTAGACACACCTGATGATCCAAAGACCCTTGGCAAAGCTTCAGGTATTTTTCTTATGACCGGAGAGGTCCAAGAAAAATATAACTTCTATTTATAGAACACATTTATTTTCTGCTTGGTGTGTGGCTTACCATGGTTGTTTCCAACGATAGTTGACGGGTAAATGGAGTATTCAGAGTTGGAGCGGAAGACCTCGAAGACCCCGAGGACTTACCTGAGCAAGGCAAGCAGCCCTTTGATCATGACTGACCATATGTTACTTTGCATGTTATAATAGCAAGTATTCCCGTTGCATATGATCATAAGTGTCGGTACTCATCTGACATGAAGTTACCGAAGGCTCCTCCGGAGCACATGCATTGAGCTTGATTCTACCCCTTATGGTCATGCTAATACCATGTTGACAAGTAAAAGTAGCAGTAGTTCTATCACGAGCATGTTGTTGTCACAAAGCAAGAGTTTATGAAAACCCCGTCGGGTGCCACTAATGCCTGAGGGTGATGATGAGTTGGTGGTCACTTTTGGTGAAGTGATGCACCCGGTATTTTGTGTGAGTAAGGTTTCGGAAATGGGATTAGATTTATGATGTGTCGACCATCCCAACCTTACCAGTACGACCATGTTACCCCTTATGGGACGGGGCTATGTTAATTACTCTGGTCGGTGCTAGAAAAGAGCCACATTACTAGTGGCGGAAGTGATTGTAGTCACTCTCGTGATGGGGTCGTGCCGGGTAGGACGACTATGCCATTTTTATGAGTTCCAGTCACACCGTTGGTCCCCGCATGGTCGGTACGGTCCAGAGTTGGTGCTCGTAAAAGATACGACATGTGGGCTGGGTACCAATCGAGTGGACCTCTTTTTCTAGTATCGTCAGGGGAAAGGCATTGATCGGGTACTTACCTCGGGTATGTGATATACCGTGAGTCATGGATGACACCGAAGTTTCCCGGATCTCGTGGGTCCAGCGTACTACCTCTACATAGTGTAAACTATTCGAATAGTCGTGTCCACGGTCAAGGACAGTTGGGTAATCCTGCTTAAACTACGTCCTAATATTTCCGCATAAACCAAGTGTGCGTGAGTGTGTGTGGTGTTGGAAAAGGTATTGTTATGAATGTAATAATATGACCAAGTCCGGTGACTTGGCATATAGGGTGAACCCGGATGGTTCAGCCCTCGACAGATATATTGATATCTGTAACTTGTACTTCAAGAGTAATTCTTTAACTTGATGCATATTCATGATCATTCTACCCAGATGAGTAACACTAAAGATGCATAATATTGTTATCCTTCACTTTCATTGTTCATGTCATGGGCTGTTTGCGAGTACATTCAAAGTACTCATTGGCTTGCCACTAGTTATTTCATTGACCACGTGTGAAAGACAGGATATGGTGAAGATTAACTCGGTGACGTTCATGCGAGCTAGGATGTTTCCCAGTTAGAATGCCTGTAGGTTAAGGCTATTGGCATGGGTTCATGCTTTCGACCAATAATTCCGCTATTGGTTCAGTTTCAAGTGTAGGCCTTTAAGGCCCTATATATGTAAGACTCGACCGAAGTGGTCATTTACTGTATCAAACGGTATGTATGGATGTAAGACTCTTTTATTCGATATCTGTGTTCGGTGAGCATTGATCTCTGGGATCACTGAGCACGGCGATCTCGACTCGTAAGTCGGGGTCCCCACAGAGTTGGTATCAGAGCCATCCTGACTGTAGGAAGCCCTTAGTTAGCACGGACGTTAGTTAGGATAAAACTGCTTTCCAGATCCTTCAAAAATACTTACAAGACCTATATATTTTCTCGACTCTCCTAAATCTTCAAAGAAATTGAAGGTTATGCTCTGGCCTTCCACTCTTATTTTCTTGACACTCCTCGTCTACTTTTTCAAAATTTGCAAATGGTCGCTAGAACCTTATGCCCTTTGACCACGGGATAAATTGAAATCCTCGTGGGAAGCACGGAAGGAAGTAACCTTTTCAGGAAAACACCTGTGCTGAAAGACAGAGAAGGCAACTCTACGACTATACTACACCAGCAGAAGTACCTCCATGAGGAACAAGGCAGCGAGGCTTAGAAGATGGTGAAACCCTAAGCACTGTTCCAGTGTGATGCCACTTTCACCTACGATAATCTGGACATAATATTTGCAAACCTTGATCTGCATCACCAATAGAGTGACCCTGTCAGTTATAAGGAATTGCGTCGACCACCACCTGTGGATGAGAACCTCGCCATTTGGTCTGCCTCACCTTAGTGAGCAGGAAAATGGTTCTCTTCATCCCCCGCTCTAGGTGTTGACATCGCAATTAGTATGATTCACAGATCAGAACTCTATCATGTCATGCAAATATCGGTGCATGAAGATGTCCAGTTGAGACTCTCGAAGCCTCGGAAGACAAGAAGACACTAACAAGATCATGAAGACAACAGAACACCCTGTCAATGACGGCAATGAAGGACTACCTTCGTCAGCAACTTCCCAGATGAGAAGACAACGAGAGTTCTTTACAACCCAAGCGAATTGCTTTGGAAAGCGACAACAAAAGGCGTGACAACACCATGAGAAGATCCAGAAGAATTAGCGGACTCCTCTCCGGAGCATGAAGCAAGCACGACTGTCGAGTCGCAGAACCTAGGATAGGATGAGTCATGAATCCCCTGTGCGAAGTCGAGTCCGTGAAATGGTTCAAATGGACCATGTTATGTGTTGTTTGTTTTGTTGTTTGTGCTTTGATATAAGTCGCACTTTTGCTTAGGCGACAAGGATACGGTTATATCACTCGTCTTATTTTTATGTTCAAAATAATTTTAGCACTTGTTTGAGTTGAGTTTCCAACGCTTGTTTGATTGCACTAAGACCCTTAGACACTCCCTTCTGTGCTCTCTCTCTCCGCACCCCTCTCGACAACTGAAGACGGCAAGGCAAGATGCACCAAGGGTCCACTTCGAAGGATGGCTGACACTGAAGACACTGACTGTGCTATGCTTAACCGCACGTAACTATAGTAGTGATGCTTTTTTCCTTGAGATCGGAAGAGCCACACACTAGACCAGACTAACCTCCACAAGCCTTTCCGGCTCAAATTTTCTGGTCACGTGTCTAGTACACGGACTTGCTAGAACACCTGTAGGTCCCCGATAAAACCCTCTTAGCACCGGGTTCCGTATGGAACGAGTGATCGTAGTGAACAAGTATCTTTCAATCTTAAGCTAACACTGTAACCTTGATGCCATAAGTAGGACCATCCTCGGATAAGAGTATTAGACTAAGATTGTTGTGATGACAATAGTTGTCTTGAGGATATAGCTAGACTATTTTGGTGGATCGTGAGACCCTTATAAAGGTAGGTGAACTTGGTGGAAGAAGTTGATATAGTAGCATAACATACATATCCTTGGAGTAAGGTTGGATTTAGTAGGACGATTACGATTGCGAACATTATTCTTGGTGGTATACATGACTTTAGCAAGTAGTTGGCACGATTTGATGCGTTTACCATAATGACTTGGAGTATCAAGTAGACTTCTTAGTGGACTTCGGTCTTGGATTTAAATAGGTAGTCTTAATAGAGTATCGAGGATGACAGAGACCACATGGTTCGGAGTAAATTGGATTTAGCCGATAATCTCGATCATAATACCATGTTTCTCGGTGGATATAGAGTGAGTATACTTGGAGTTGTCAAATAGATTTACAACCTCTGTGGTTTGGCCTTGCAGATTAGATGGCCATGATTATCGAAGTTGGTGGATATACTATGACGTAATTCTTGCAGTAATATGTGAATTATGAAGACTCTAAAGAGATTATGTAGAACCCCGTCAATATTGGATTTGTAGGAGTGACAGGTCTAGTAATGATTGATCGGAATGATGGATGACTTGATCGGATTCATAGGAAGGGAAACAAGATATTGGATTGGTATACTATGTGTTTCCTTAATACAGTAATTTAGTACCCTGTCGTTTGGATGACTTAGATGGACATTTGGAATTGTTGTGTCTTAAATTGAATCATAGGAACTTGTATGCCTCCCCGAGGTTCTTGCATAGTAATGCATGTGCATTTGGGGCTACACCATACTTGTAGTGTTTGGGTTTAGTTGTTCCCTCAACCCGGAGTTGACTAGCATGAGCGGTGTGGAGTTGACCCGTGTGGGATGGTATCTTTGATGAGATGAGGTGATATCGTCCCGAGATTAGAGGTCGAACTATTGGCATCTAAGGAATGTGCTTAGAGATAAGATGATAACTGTTCGCCCACATCCTAAGTTCCTTGAGACCCCAAAGCTTCATTGAGCCACAAGTTGGACGGATTACGACCATAGAAGACGACTCTAAGTCGTTAAAAATGTGGCCAGTACCCGCCCATAGCAAGTCCCCGTTCTCCTCACCTGACTTTTGAGCACTGTGTTTATGTCTTGTTTGGGGAAAGTATGTGGTCATCCTCACTGACGACACACTTACTCACCCAGTAAGAGGAAGAACACCTTAGCCTTGTTTAGACGAACCCTAGGAAAGCCGATTGTTATGCCTCTTGAGGGTATAGTGTTATCTCGAGAAGGTGGGTTTCTTGAAGCAATCCCAAGACAACGGAAGTCTATCCTACTCAAGTCAAGACGAAGAACCGCCGTGGCGAGGAAGTGATACATCTCAAACGTATCTATAATTTTTGATGGTTTCACGCTGTTATCTTGTCTTCTTTGGTTGTTTTATGTACCTTCTATATCTCTTTCGGGACTAACTTATTAATTCAGTGCCAAGTGCCAGTTCCTGTTTTTTCCGTGTTTTTGAATCTTTTCAGATCTGATTTTGGAACGGAGTCCAAACGGAAGAAAAACCCCGAAATGATTTTTTCCCGAACAGAAGAGGACCAGTGGGCTTTTGGGGCAAGCCAGGTGGGCTCCAGGGAGCCCGCAAGCCCCCACTCCGCCACTAGGGGGGAGGCGCCAGTGGGCAGGCTTGTGGCCTCCCTGGCCACCCCCTGACCTTGGTCTTTGGCCTATAAATTCCCAAATATTCCGCAAAAAATATAGGGAGCCTCGAAAATAATTTTCCGCCGCCGCAAGCTTCTGTTTTCGCGAGATCTCATCTGGAGACCCTTCCCGGTGCCCTGCCGGAGGGGACTTTGGAGTTGGAGGGCTTCATCATCATCATCATCGCCCCTCCAATGACTCGTGAGTAGTTCAGTTCAGACCTACGGGTCCGTAGTTAGTAGCTAGATGGCTTCTTCTCTCTCTTGGATCTTCAATACAAAGTTCTCCGTGATCTTCATGGAGGTCTATCCGATGTAATCTTCTTTCGCGGTGTGTTTGTCAAGATCCGATTAAGATTATCTATGATATATATTTGAGTCTTTGCTGATTTCTTATATGCATGATTTGATATCCTTGTAAGTCTCTCCGAGTCTTGGGTTCTGTTTGGCCAACTAGATCTATGATTCTTGCAATGGGAGAAGTGCTTGGTTTTGGGTTCTACCATGTGGTGACCTTTCCCAGTGATAGTAGGGGCAGCAAGGCACACATCAAGTAGTTTCCATCAAGGGTAAAAAGATGGGGTTTTTATCATTGGTTTGAGATTATCCCTCTACATCATGTCATCTTGCTTAAGGCGTTAGTCTGTTCTTATGGACTTAATACACTAGATGCATGCTGGATAGCGGTCGACGTGTGGAGTAATAGTAGTAGATGCAGAAAGTATCGGTCTACTTGTTTCGGACGTGATGCCTATAGAAACAATCATTACATAGATATCGTCACGACTTTGCGCAGTTCTATCAATTGCTCGACGGTAATTTGTTCACCCACCGTCTACTTGCTTTCATGAGAGAATCCACTAGTAAACACTACGGCCCCCGGGTCTATTCACATCCATCGTTTACACCTCTGCTTTTACTTTGCTTTGTTACTTTGTTGCTTTCAGTTCTCACTTAGCAAACAATCTGTAAGGGATTGACAACCCCTTCATAGCGTTGGGAGCAAGTTTTTGTGTTTGTGCAGGCTCTTGAGATACTCCTCCACTGGATTGATACCTTTGTTCTCAAACTAACGGAAGTACTTACCACCGCTACGCCACATCACCCTTTCCGCTTCGAGGGAACACCAACGCAAGGCTCCAAGGCCACGGGGGAAATCCTTTGCATACTTGCCTAGGAAGTCCCTTAAGGCGTAGCCGCAACTGAAGGATTCCTGGTGCCATTGCTGAGGAGTATCAAGCAACACTCCTATTTCTAGCACCATTGGAAGGTCTTTTGTTGCAGTAGCAGAAGTATTTTTGGCGCCGTTGCCATGGAGGAGAAAACAAGATCTATCCAAGTAGGTCTCACATACTCTTATCTTGCATTTACTTTTATTGCCAGTTGCCTCTCGTTTTCCTCTCCCCCACTTCACGTTTGTCGTTTTCATTCGCCTTTCGCCTTCGCTGTTTTCTTTTGCCTTTGCCGGTTTTCTTGCTTGCTTGTGTGCTTGTTTGGTTGTTGAAGTCATCATGTCTGAAAACACCCAACTTTGCGACTTCTCGAGCACTAATAATAATGATTTTATTAGTACTCCGATTGCTCCTGCCACTAGTGCAGAATCGTACGAAATCAACGCAGATTTGCTGAATCTTGTTATGAAAGAGAAATTCTCTGGCCTTCCTAGTGAAGATGTCGCATCCCATCTCAATACCTTCATTGAGCTTTGTGATATGCAAAACAAAAGAGATGTGGATAATGACGCGATTAAGTTGAAACTTTTTCCTTTCTTGTTGCGAGATCGCGCAAAAACTTGGTTTTTTCTTTGCCTAAAAATAGTATCGATTCTTGGGATAGATGCAAAGATGCTTACATATCCAAGTATTTTCCACCGGCTAAGATCATCTCTTTACGTAACGATATCATGAATTTCAAGCAACTTGATCATGAACAGGTTGCACAATCTTGGGAGAGGATGAATCTTATGATTAGAAATTGTCCCGCTCATGGCTTGAGTTTGTGGATGATTATACAAATCTTTTACGCTGGCTTCAATTTCGCTTCTCGCAATATATTGTACTCCGCCTCAGGTGGAACGTTCATGGAAATCACGTTAGGAGACGCTACAAAACTCCTAGACAATATCATGACCAACTACTCTCAGTGGTACACTAAAAGGTCGCCAGCTAGCAAAAAGGTGCACGCTACAGAAGAGATTAACTCACTTAGTGCTAAGATGGATGAGTTGAAGAATATGGTTGCTAGTAGGAACGCTACCGTAGATCCTAATGACATGCCACTATATTCTTTGATTGAGAGTAGCAACGATAGTTTGGACGTGAATTTTGTTGGTAGGAACAATTTTGGCAACAACAATGCTTTTAGAGGAGACTATGTTCCTAGGCCTTTTCCTAGTAACTCCTCTAACAATTATGGCAATTCCTACAACAACACTTATGGAAATCACAACAAATTACCCTCTGATCTAGAGAGTAATATCAAAGAGTTCATCAACTCTCAAAAGATTTTCAATGCGTCCATAGAGGAAAAACTACTCAAAATTGACGATTTGGCTAAGAAAGTTGATAGGATGTCTTGTGATATTGATGCTTTGAAAGTTAGATGCGCTCCTCCCAAGATCAATTTGGATGAAACTTTCAAAGCTATGCGTATCTCCATGAATGAGAGCAAAGAAAGAACCGCCCAAATTCGCGCTAGACATGAATGGTTTAAAAGGGTGCGTTCTAGTGATGCAAATCACGAAGATCTTAAAGTGCTTGGTGTGTCTCCTCTTGAATCTTTGTTTTCACGTGTCAAACCTACTTATGGAGGGGCTGGATATGAATCCACTTTGGTTGAAAAACGCCCCAATGATTCGGAGTCCACCTATCTTGATGATAAAGGTGTGGAGAGTGGATTAGAAGAAGTTAAAATATTGGGTAGTAATGAAACTCCCACTTTGGATTTCAAGGAATTCAATTATGATAATTGCTCCTGGTTTGAATGCATTTCTTTGATGCAATCCATTGCAAACTCTCCACATGCTTATAGCCAAAGCAAAGCCTTTACCGCGCATATCGTAGATGCTATGATGAAATCTCTTGAAGAGAAGCTCGTACTAGAAGTCTCCATACCTAAAACACTTCATGATGAGTGGGAACCTACTATCAAAATCAAGATCAAAAACTATGAGAGCAATGCTTTGTGTGATTTCGGTGCTAGTGTTTCCGCGATTCCAAAGTCTTTATGTGATATTCTTGGTTTTCATGAGATTGAAGAGTGTTCTCTTAATTTGCATCTTGCGGATTATACTGTCAAGAACCCCATGGGAAGGATTGATGATGTTCTTATTGTTGCAAATAAGAACTATGTACCCGTGGATTTCATTGTACTTGACATAGATTGCAATCCTTCATGTCCCATTATTCTTGGTAGACCTTTCCTAAGGATTATTGGTGCTATCATCGATATGAAGGAAGGGAATATTAGATTTCAATTTCCTTTAAAGAAGGGCATGGAGCACTTTCCTAGAAAGAAAATAAGATTGCCTTATGAATCTATCATGAGGGCTACTTATGGTTTGAGCATCAAAGATGACTATACGTGATTCCATCACTTTCGCCTAGCTAAGGGCGTTAAAAAAAAGCGCTTGTTGGGAGGCAACCCAACGAATCTATCCTTTTTCTTTCTGTTTTGTGTTTTCTACACTTTCATAATTCTGTTATGATTGTGTTTTTGTGTTTCTTTTTGCGTTTGTGCGAAGCAAAACCGTTAGGATTAGTCTTGGGGATGATCGTTTGGTCATGCTGGAAAAGACACACACTTTCTTCTCACGAAAATAATTTTCATTTTTTATGTAAGAGCTTTTGAGTTGATTCTTTTTGCTGCTGATTTCTACACAAATTCCTCAGACTGTCGTAATTTTTCAGAATTTTTGATGTAACAGACGTATACGAAATATACAGATTGCTACAGACTGGTCTGCTGTTAACAGATTCTGTTTTTGTTGTGTTGGTTGCTTATTTTGATGAAACTATGGATAGTATCGGGGGGTATTAGCCATGGAAGATTGAAAGTACAGTAACCCAACATCAGCACAAGTAGAATTTAAGTTTTCTATGGTATCTAAGGAAGTGGTGGTTTGCTTTCTTGTACTAATGTTATCACGAGTTTGTGTTTAAGTTTCGTGTTGTGAAGTTTTCATGTTTTGGGTGAAGTTCTTATGGACAAAGAGATAAATAATGGCAAGATCTCAAGCTTGGGGATGCCCAAGGCACCCCAAGAGATTCAAGGATGCCGTAAAATCCTAAGCTTGGGGATGCCCGGGAAGGCATCCTCTCTCTCATGTTCAATCCATCGGTAACGTTACTTGGGGCTATATTTTTATTCACCACATGTTATGTGTTTTTGCTTGGAGCGTCTTGTATCATAGGAGTCTTTTATTTTTGTTGTGTCACAATCATCCTTGCTGCACACCTAGAGATAGAGACATGCACACACCGTGATTTTGTCGAGCTTCACTTATATCTTTTGGTAGACAATTCAGCTCACATGTGCTTCACTTTTATCTTTTGAGCTAGATACTTTTGCTCTGTGTGCTTCACTTATATCTTTTAGAGCGCAGCGGTGCGTGGCTTGGTAGTTGATATATGCTTTGAAAGTAGTGTCAAAAGGGATAGTTATCCAAAGGGATACGAAAACTTCCACCTTCATGTGTATTGAATAGTTAGAGAAGTTTGATTCATCTCAATTAGTTTTGAGTTGTGGTTATGGTAATATTGAAGTCATGCTAGTAAGGTGTTGTGAATCTAGAAATACTTGTGTTGAAGTTAGTGATTCCCGTAGCATGCACGTATGGTGAACCGCTATGTGCTGAAATCTGAGAATGATTAGTATATTGATTGTCATCCTTTGCGTGGCAGTCGGGATCGCGCGATGGTTTATAGCTACCAAACCTTCCCCTAGGAGTATGCCTTGAATGCTTTGTTTCGATTACTAATAAAAAAAAATTCAACAAGTATATGAGTTCTTCATGACTAATGTTGAGTCCATGGTTTAGATGCACTTTCACCTTCCATCATCACTATCTTCTTAGTGCCGTGCAACTTCCGTCGGTGCACAAAACCCACCATTAGCCTCCCTCAGAACAGCCACCATACCTACCTATTATGGATTTTTCAAATTCATTCCGAGATATATTGCCATGCAACTACCACCAAGACATGTGCCACCACGTCTACTTTGCCTTTGCACGATCGTAAGATAGCTAGCATGATGTTTCCGTTGATGTCTATGCCATGCTAGATCATTGCAACGGTACACTACCGAAGGCATTCCATATCGAGTCATAGTTGCTCTAAGTTTTGAGTTGAAAGTGTGATGATCATCATTAATGGAGCATTGTCCCATGTGAGGAAATAAAAGAGGCCAAAGAAGCCCAAAAAAAATAGGCCAAAGAGCCCACCAAAATAAAAAAAATGAGAGAAAAAGAGAGAAGGGACAATGCTACCACTTTTTCCACACTTCTGCTTATTTAAGCACCATGATCTTCATGATTGAGAGTCTCTCGTTTTGTCACCACCATATAGCTAGTGGGAAATTTTCATTATATAACTTGGCTTGTATATTCCAATGATAGGCTTCCTCAAAATTGCCTTAGGTCTTCGTGAGCAAGCAAGTTGGATGCACACCCACTAGTTTTCTTTAAGAGCTTTCACATACTCGTAGCTCTAGTGCATCATTTGTATGGCAATCCCTACTCATTCACATTGATATCTATTGATGAGCATCTCCACAGCTCATTGATACGCCTAGTTAATGTGACTATCTTCTCCTTTTTGTCTTACAAACTCCACGACATTCCACACCATCTATAGTGCTATGACCATGGCTCACTCTCATGTATTGCGTGAGAGTTGAAAAGGTTTGAGAAAGTAAAGGTGTGAAACAATTACTTGGCCAATACCGGGGTTCTGCATGATTTAAATTCGTTGTGCAATGATGATAGAGCATAGCCAGACTATATGCTTTTGTAGGGATAACTTTCTTTTGGCCTTGTTATTTTGAAAGTTCATGATTACCTTGCTAGTTTGCTTGAATTATTATTGTTTCCACGTCAATAGCAATCTATTGTTTTGAATCTAATGGATCTGAACATTCACGTCACATAAAAGGAATTACAAAATTCATTGTTATCACTTCCCTACTCGAGGACGAGCAGGAGTTAAGCTTGGGGATGCTTGATACGTCTCAAACGTATCTATAATTTTTGATGGTTCCATTCTGTTATCTTGTCTTCTTTGGTTGTTTTATGTACCTTTTATATCTTTTTTCGGACTAACTTATTAATTCAGTGCCAAGTGCCAGTTCCAGTTTTTTCCCTGTTTTTGACTCTTTTCAGATCTGATTTTGGAACGGAGTCCAAACGGAAGAAAAACCCCGAAATGATTTTTTCCCGAATGGAAGAAGACCAGGGGGCTTTTGGGCCAAGCAAGGAGGGCTCCAGGGAGCCCACAAGCCCCCACTCCGCCCCCAGGGGGAGGCGGCGGTGGGCAGGCTTGTGGCCTCCCTGGCCGCCCCCTGACCGAGGTCTTTGGCCTATAAATTCCCAAATATTCCGCAAAAAATCAGGGGAGCCTCGAAAATACTTTTCCGCCGCCGCAAGCTTCCGTTTCTGTGAGATCTCATCTGGAGACCCTTCCCGGCACTCTGCCAGAGGGGACTTTGGAGTTGGAGGGCTTCTTCATCATCATTGTCGCCCCTCCAATGACTCATGAGTAGTTCACTTCAGACCTACGGGTCCATAGTTAGTAGCTAGATGGCTTATTCTCTCTCTTGGATCTTCAATACAAAGTTCTCCATGATCTTCATGGAGATCTATCTGATGTAAATTCTTTGGCGGTGTGTTTGTCGAGATCCGATGAATTTTGGATTTGTGATCAGATTATCTATGATATATATTTGAGTCTTTGCTGATTTCTTATATGCATGATTTGATATCCTTGTAAGTCTCTCCGAGTCTTGGGTTTTGTTTGGGAACTAGATCTATGATTCTTGCAATGGGAGAAGTGCTTGGTTTTGGGTTCTACCATGTGGTGACCTTTCCCAGTGACAGTAGGGGCAGCAAGGCACACATCAAGTAGTTTCCATCAAGGCTAAAAAGATGGGGTTTTTATCATTGGTTTGAGATTATCCCTCTACATCATGTCATCTTGCTTAAGGCGTTACTCTGTTCTTATGGACTTAATACACTAGATGTATGCTGGATAGCGGTCGACGTGTGGAGTAATAGTAGTAGATGCAGAAAGTATCGGTCTACTTGTTTCGGACGTGATGCCTATAGAAACAATCATTACATAGATATCGTCACGACTTTGCGCAGTTCTATCAATTGCTCGACGGTAATTTGTTCACCCACCGTCTACTTGCTTTCATGAGAGAAGCCACTAGTAAACACTACGGCCCCCGGGTCTATTCACATCCATCGTTTACACCTCCGCTTTTAATTTGCTTTGTTACTTTGTTGCTTTCAGTTCTCACTTGGCAAACAATCTATAAGGGATTGACAACCCCTTCATAGCATTGGGAGCAAGTTTTTGTGTTTGTGCAGGATCTTGAGATACTCCTCCACTCGATTGATATCTTGGTTCTCAAACTGAGGGAAGTACTTACCACCGCTATGCTACATCACCCTTTCGGCTTCGAGGGAACACCAAGGCAAGGCTCCAAGGCCATGGGGGAAATCCTTTGCATACTTGCCTAGGAAGTCCCTTAAGGCGTAGCCACAGCTGCAGGATTCCTGGTGCCATTGCTGAGGAGTATCAAGCAACACTCCTATTTCTGGCGTCGTTGGAAGGTATTTTGTTGCAGTAGCAGGAAGCCACGACAACGACTATGAAGCAACAAGGTCAACCACCGACCGTGCACCGACTACATCAATGATGTCTAGAAGCCTCGACGATTCAAAATGAGGAAGCCTTTGGACAAGCGAAGGAATCAGACGACCTATCCTTGGTCCAAATCAAGGACGAGAATACTAGTTGGTCGTGGTGCAGACCTGCCAAAGGTGATTCACCCGCTCGCCAAATCGCAGACCTTGGGAATGGATGACTGGTCTATACTCTTGGGTAGCCAGCTCATCCAGAACCCCTCAAAAACCCTCCCAGATGGCAGGACCTGTTCTGGACTCTGAGCCTCCGAGCTTAGACTCATAGGTGAGACCCAACCCGAACCCTTTCACGAGAAGCCTTCGAAGACTATTTGTGACCATAGCTTGACTACCGAAAGGAGGTCAAGGACCTCCCCGTAAGCAGGAAGCTACACGAAGACTTTGGCAGTACGTTCTAACACGAGACATCTTGATGTCACTAACCGGCATGCGAAGCCCCAGGACCAGATTCCAGACACACCATCTTGCCACGTATTCTGACTTTGGAATACACTCGCAAGCCAGAACCTTGCATGGACTTAGATCACCAAGCCCTTGTGCTCGGTCAAGCCTAACTTATTACCAGACCCCACCCACGATCAGGCAAGGAAGTGCGTAACATTCGAAGTTGTATCATCAAGCACCTCAAGACCACCACAGCAACATGGGGACATGAAGACTACCTCCGACTCAAGATTCTATATCTCACCAACCCCTAGCCTAGAAATCTCGGGGACGAGATTTTATTAAGGGGGTAAGATTGTCACATCCCAATTTTTGGCATTCCTGATTAATTAACTTATTTAAAAAATTAGGACCATTTAAAATTTTTGTGAATGCTTGTGATGCTTGAGCTGACTATTGTTTGCCTGTTTGCTTGAATGCATGTGATTGCTCCCCATTAATTCTTGCCATCCTCCTAATCACCTCCTCATCCCATGATCTCCTGCCTAATGATCATGCCATATGTTTAGGATAAATATCTATTTTCACCAATATTATTTTCACCAAAAACATTTCTTTGAATTAAATTTTCAGAGGCCTAGTGAGATGAGGTTTGTACTACAAGTCCTCAAATTAGGGAATTTCTTTTGCACCAACTATTTTATTTAAAACCTATTATCAAAATGTCTTCCAAAAAGCACCACATTATTATTTTAAAAGTTATTTTAATATTTTATTTAAAAGCCTTTCTGTGAGGCCGGAAATGGTCTCCTATGAAGGAAAGTTATTTTTATTGCTTTCAAAATATTTAAGAAAATTTAGGGAAACTCACTGGATATATTTCTTCCATATTTACGAGTTTCAACACATGGTCATGTTCAAAATATTGGGCAAACCCCTCCAAAACCATTCCTGCCTATTTCAAGCTTTTGAAATGTTTCTATAAGAAATATTCTCAATAAATTCCAGTAAAATTCTGGCATGTCATCTATCATATTATTGATGATCTTGCCAAGTTCCATCTCAGTCCAAGTTGATTTGACTTCCCTAACTATCCTAAAACCCTATCTGTATAGATTCAAGTTTGAGCAACTCTACATTGTGAAGTGTCGCCAATTATGCTCAAATTTGGTGGACATGTTCTAATACTCCAACAAGGCATCCACACCAAGTGGTGCATCAAGGAGAATAAAAGAACTTGTCCTAAGACCCTCAAAACCGTCTCTGTTGATTTCGGACTTTGCTAAACTTTACATTATAAAATTTCTCCAATTGACCTCAAACTTTTTGTGCATGCCTTAATGCTCAAATAATGCCCCTACACAAAATATTGGATTTGTGGGAATTGATTTGAATAGGGTTCTAAGCAGAAACCCATTTCTGCCCATTTCTAGGGTTTTTCAAGTCTACATTGGAAAACTCCTCGAGCAAATCCCAAATTTGGTGTAGGAGCCTATTTCAATCTATTATTTGACCTTGTTAAGTTTAATAGCCATTGGAATCCATCTGGTAGCCTAACCACAGATCAAACACCTTGTGTGCACTCACTAATTTGGCTTTTTTTGCCCCTTCCACTTTTACCCTTGAGCTCAACTTTCTACCACCGCCTCACACAGTCATATTTTACCTCCAGTAACACCCCCATGGCCACTGGTCAATTATTGGGGAAGGAACCTTTGTAACTTTCTCTCATTTTCACCCTTGGATCACTATTTTACCTCTCTTCCCATGCTTCTGCATAACCCAAAGCCGCCAATTCTTTCCAGAGCATCTATTATAGGCCAAGGCTTCATTTAGAACCAAGAAATGGCATGCTCATGTGGAGAAAATGAGCAGCACATCTACAAGTTCATTTTTGGCTGAAATGTGGCTTTGTACATCAAGTACTAGCTACACTTGTTTTCTTGAGCTGAAACTTTGCAGTCTTGTAGTCCTTCTATTAAAAACACTGCTAGACATGGTTTCACCTCCCATCCCCTCCTATGAAAACCACTTATGCCACCCCCATGTTTGCTGCTGCAAACTAAACCAGAGTCCAAACCTTATCAAAACACCTCCACTAGCTACCAAACTCCAGAGTCTCCTTGCTGCAGGTGTGCCCTGCGTGCTAGACATGTTTGAGTGGCCATTTGGACCCTATAGACACAGGTGACCGTGGTGACCACCACCCTGACCTGCAATTAGAGAGCTCTGCACCTTGTCTCCTTCCTCCAGACCACACCTAGCTGAGCCAGCATGTCCCAGTATGTCTCAGACCTTGCTTTTGACCGTTCAAACTGCTCCCCACCATCAGCTAGCCTCCAAAGTCCTCCTGGGTGTGTGGCGACCATCCACTGAGAGCTATAGAGAGCTCCAAGAGCTCCTGAACTTTCTCTCCTCTTCCCCTCTCCATTTGGCTTCCCCCCGAGCGCCCTAAGCCTCCAGAATCTTTCCCTCTCTCCGTGGAACCACCCTAGAGCCCCCTTCTCTCTCCCAAGCTCCGTTCCCTCGTCTCATGGCCGCCATGGCCAGCTTCAGCCATGCCCGCGCTCGGGCTCTCCAGCCCCTCTCCTCTCCTCTTCCGACTGCGTAGGGGTGCCCCGGAGGCCTGTAGCCCTCCGCATTCTCCCCATCGCCCCATTTCTTCCTCTAGCTGGCCGAGCTGCCGCCCCACTGCGACAGTTGTCCTCGACTTCCGCCATGGCCGAAGGCCTTGCCCCCAGAAGGTCCCAGCGGGAGTAGGCTCTTGCTCAGGCGCGGGAGGTTACCGGCCCCGAGCCCATGCTGGCCGGAGCGCCACCGAGCAGCGGTCGGAGCCGCCGGAGCCAGCCTCTACACCGGCTGGCCCTGCCCCGTGCATGCCCTTCAGATCAGGCAAAGGAGGAAGAAGGCACGACAGGCGGGGGCCTGACTCAGCCAGCCACCGGTCGGGCCCTCTCCTCTTAAGTGGAGGCGCCCTCGGTGTTTGCGTCTCCACCTCGCCGAAGGCGCCTTCATAGGACTACGCCTCCTGCGTGACTCCCTCGCTGGTGGCTGAGCCACTCGGCTGGCCCGAAGTCCTATTTAACGCCCAGATCGTTGGATAACCTTGAGGCTAAACCTTTTTCCTTTTTCTATTTGATTAAACATCATAAATCCATCCAAAATTCATACTGACTCCAAATTGCTTGATTCAAATTTCTACAGGTTCCTAAATTCAAGCTCTGTCCACACATGTGCTTTGCACATTTTTCCAGAAAGGTTTTCTATGGAATTACTACTCAAATCCAAATCTGGATATATAATATTCCACCTTTCAAAATTCCTAGCAGATTCAAATCAACTCCAAATAGATTGATTCCAATTCCTAGGGCCTTCTTAAATCATTCCCTATTTTTAGAACCCTGGTCAACATTTTTGTGTGACTTATTTAGGGTTGATGTAGTGGAACGTCCTCACGTCCCTTGATCCGCCCCGCGAACCGTCCCACGAACCGTCACGCGATCCATCCCACGATCCGCTCCGATCTAGTGCCGAACGGACGACACCTCCGTGTTCAGCACACGTATAGCTCGAGGATGATATCGGCCTTCTTGATCTAGCAAGAAAGACGGAGAAGTAGATGAGTTCTCCGGCAGCGTGACGATGCTCCGGTAGTGGTGAAGGATCTACTCCTGCAAGGACTATGGTGTCTAGATCTGAGTTGCACGTGGCAAAAGTTGTCTCAAATGATCCCTAAATCACCACTATATATAGGAGGGAGGGGGAGGAGGCTTGCCTTGAGGGCCAAGCACTCAAGGGTCTGCCGGCTAGGGAGGAGGAGGAGTCCTACTCCAATCCTAGTCCAACTAGGATTGGAAAGTGCAGTCCTTCTCTCCCTTCCCACCTTTCTTTTTTTTTTCCTTTTTTTTGGTTTTCTATTCTTGGCGCATAGTCCCTCTTGGGCTGTCCCACCAACCTACTAGGGGCCGGTGCACCACCCATAGATCCTTTGGGCTTCCCCCGGGAGGGTTGCCCCTATGACAGCCCGAGACCGACGTTCCAGCAGATTCCCCTTCTATTCCATTTCCGTCGTGTGTTTATTTTTATTTGTCGCATCATCATCGCATCATTCGCATCATCTGCATTGCATCGGCATCTCCATTGCCGCCAGTTTTCAAACTTGCTTCCGTTGTTAGTTGCCGGTTCTCGTCGTTGTCCGTCCTGAGCCCGACCGCACACGCACGCGCCCGCGGCATCGTCAAAACTCTGTTTTAAAAGTGTGTTGAAAACTTTCTCTGTTCGGGGTGAAACTTGGCAGGCGGTCGTAATTAGTTATAGCTAGGCCGCTTGTCAAATTTCGCCGCGATCGGAGTCCGTCTGGTTCCCGAACGGCCGACTGTAGCGGCACCGTATTCGGTCTACCCTCGGACGTTTGTTGGTGTTTTAAAACTCGTTGCCGCGCCGGTCATTCTCCCTCTCGTCTCCGGATAACCACTCTACACGGCCTCGTATCCGGTCTCGCTTTCGGAATCATCCGAATTCGACCGCATGGTTAGATCCGGAACGAAATTCAGGTTAACCAACCCCCCCCCCCCTTTTCTGTATAAATACCCCCCCCCCGTGCATTTTAGACAACGTCCCTCTAATCCATCCTTGTTTTCCGCGCCCACTTAACCCTAACCCTAGCTTCCTCCCGCAGCCCCTCTCTCCCCAGCCGTCGTGGGCCCGCCAAGCCCATCCGAGGCCCGCCCCGGGTCCGGATCCGTCGCGCCGCCCCGTTCCGCCTCAAGCTCGCCGCCGCAACACTCCTGCCTCGCCTCCCCGCACTCGCGCCCGCAGCCGCCGGCCAGCCCCGTAGCTGCCCCGCCGACTTCCTCCTCTCTCCGGCCGCCGCCGGAGCGCTTCGCCGGAGACCTCTGCCGGCCGGAGTCGTCGCCTCGGTCACAGCCGGTTCAAACCGCCGCCCCTCGGCCTCCCATACAGATCAGCCGCCGCCAGCTCCCGTCGCCACATCCGAGCCGGCAACCCCCGTATCCGGTCCCCTCCGTCAGCCCCGCCTCGCTGCGCATCTTTAGGCCCCCTCGCCGGTGCTTCCTCGTCCCATGCCTGCGACCAGCGCCGCCGAGGCCTCCTGATCGAGGGAACGAGGAGACACCCCCAGCACAATGCCCTCCAGCGCCCGCGTGGGTCGGCCTCCCGCGCAGGCTGATCCGGCCTAGTGAGGAGCCCCCCTGTTCGGCCTCCTCCGGGCCTAGTGAGGAGCCCCCCTGTTCGGCCTCCTTGTGGCCCATCCCGAGCCGTCCCAGCGACCTCCTCGCCTCCCCAGCTGCCAGCACCGACATTCCCCTTGGCCCACTGCCCCTCGGCTGCCCAGGTGAGGCTATTCCCCGCCCCCAGCGCATTTTGATTATATTCGGCTTGCCCTTTCGGCCCAATAGGCTATTTGAAGTTTTCGGTTTAGATAGATTTCAGGAAATATAGTAATATTAGAACGCCCGTAATTTTTATTCCGTAAATCAGATCGTGACATGTAGCATATGCTTTTGGTGTAGAATTTTGCGTAGAGTCCGATTTTACAACTTTCATAATTGTTTGACCTGGTTTGCCGTGTCAAATGCATAGATTTACGTGCTATCTCAATAGGTTTTGTCCCGTATTTATTTTTCGCGCAAGACCGGATTGCCCGAATGCTGTAGATTAAATGTTCATGTTTTAGGAACCCTCTTGCCATGTATTTTAGAGTAGACGTTGGTATTTTTTCATGTAGGGTTTGCCGCTAGTTTATTTTTCCGTGTATAGGTTATTATCTCGTATTTACGTGTGGTATTATTTTTGTTGTGCAACCCCACATATTTTATATGTTTTCGGTGGATTTTTCTGTGCAATTAGTTTTAGCTTTTGAGTAAGTTAGTTCGCGGGATATTTTGCCATGTTGCCCTCTTGTCTATTTCGTCGGATTTATTTCGTGCTTCGTAGGAGTTATTCTTTGATGTTTAGTCTTGCCCCTGGTATTTTTAGTTGCAATAGAAATGCATTTTTAGGTGTGGTTTGCTTGCTCTCAAGTTGCTATAAATAGTGCTGATTTGGAGGTGCTGAAATATTTCTAAGTCCGGAATCTGTTACATTTTGTTGCTGTCTTGTCTTGTTTCTATCTTTTGATCTGTAGCTCTTTTGAGGTTGGTGCAATGGAGTTAGTTGTAGACTTTATGTTTATCTAGCTTGCTGTAAATTTTCATGCCATTTGGAACCATGTAGCTATAGGTTTTGCTTCTGTCAATGTCCCTTCAGTTCGAAAACTGCAGCTTCAAAAACTGATGTTTTCACGAAGTTTGAAATAGTGTGTGAGATGCCATTTTGTGACTTCTTTCTCTAGTGATCCTTGCTACCATGCTAGTTTTTGTTAGTTGTTTGTTGTAATGCTTCTTGCCCTCTATCGTCTCATGCCTTGGTTGAGTATATTGGAGTTGTGTAGCTCGTAGTTGTGGGGTGTAGAAAATGCTATGTGGCTGATTTTGGCAGATTGTAGTGATTTCTTGTTTTGCTCGTATCTTTCGATCCATAGCTCCGTTTTGATCGTGTACTACATGAAACTTGCTTAGAATCTCGTGTTGTTTCATATTATCTTTCTGGCTGTATGTCTTGAAGTGCTCGTGAACGTCGTTGCACACATATTGCATTCATGCCATCATATCTTGCGGTGCTTGTAATTTTTGATCCGTAGCTCCGTTGGAGATGTTGTTTATGTGTAGATTGCTTGAAATGACGCGTATAATCAGGTGAACCTATTTGTTTTTCTGTTTAACAACTAATTAAATGTGTTAGTTCAGATCTGGGCAGAATTGTAAATTAACATGTGAGGTCCTCTCGGAGGTGCTATATGTCATTTCCGACCTCATTTAAAATGCCTAGATAGGTAGTTTAATTACGCTTCACCTCTTGCCATGTTTAAACACATTTAATATTGCCGTGTATCTAATCGGGATAGAACTAAATAATTAAACGTGGAGTTTCGTCAATATGGAACTCGTTGCGTATTGAACTTCACTTAATGTGTAGTGTTTGATTGACTTGAATTGACATGTCGTGACTTGCATGTATTCAGCTGCTCATGCATCATTTGTCTCGTGCATCGTCTGGTGAATTCCGTGTGTTGATTTGTGTTTCCGGTTTGCTTCGTCTCGATAGAGTTCCGCAGCATGCCAGATTGTGAGGACCCGTTCGACTACGTCGGTTCGTCTGCTTCACGGACGCATTCTTCTTCCAAGCAGGATCTCAGGAAAGATGACCATTTCCCCAGATACCATTACTATCATTGCCATGCTAGTTTTATCGCTTCTATCGATTATGTCTCGTTGCCTACCACATGTTATATATCAGCCTCTCAACAATGCCATGAAACCTTCAACCTGCTCGACCTAGCAAACCACTGATTGGCTATGTTACTACTTGCTTAACCATGTGTTAGCGTTGCTAGTTGCAGGTGCAGTTGCTTCCATGTGATAACATGGGTTCCTTGTTATATAACCATATTAATTTCTATTTAATTTAATGCACCTATATACTTGGTAAAAGGTGGAAGGCTTGGCCTTTCTAGCCTGGTGTTTTGTTCCACCTTTGCCCCCTTAGTTTTCGGCTACCGGTGTTATGTTCCATAAATGAGCGCTCCTAACACGATCGGGGTTGTTACGGGGACCCCCTTGATAATTCGTTTTAGATTAAGACTGGTCTGGCAAGGCCCAACTTTGGTACTACATTTTCTTAATAACCTAATAATAATGCATAGGGACCCGTCGGCACCCGCGGAGTAATTTAATCAACCCCCGGGCCAGTGCTCCTCATGAGTGTTGGTCCCACCTGAGCGATGTCCGGCGCCCCTCTGGTCACCCAGAGGTTTAGCGATCCAGACGTCTAGCTCATCCATCGTGTCCTGAGAACGAGATACGCGGCTCCTATCGGGATCGTCGACACGTCGGGCGGCCTTGCTGGATTAGTTTTACCTTTGACGAAATATCTTGTGCATCGGGATCTGGAGATGCTTTGGGTAATCTCAGAGTTGAGGTTTTCCACTAGGGAATCCGACGAGATTGCGAGCTTCGTGATTGAGGATTTCTATGTCGCTTGTGGTATTTGTGATGGACTAGTTGGAGCACCCTGCAGGGTAAAATCTTTCGGAAAGCCGTGCCCACGGTTATGTGGCAACGTGGAAACTTTGTTTAACACTGGTTCTAGATAACTTGAAGTTAATTAATTAAAATATGCCAACTGTGTGCGTAACCGTGACTGTCTCTTTCGTGAGTTCCTTCTCAGATCGAGGACACGGTGGGGTGATGTCTGACGTATTTAGGTGTTCAGGATCATTCATTTGATCATCAGTAGTCACGTCCGCTATGCGTAGATCTTCCCCCTCTTAATTTCTTGTACTCATAAGTTTAGCCACCATATATATGCTTAGCCGCTGCTGCAACCTCACCACTTAACCATGACTCACCCATTAAGCTTTGCTAGTCTTGATACGTTTGGAAATGAGATTGTTGAGTCCCCTATGGCTCACAGATTACTACAACACCAGTTGCAGGTACAGGTAAAGGTTACTTGACGCGAGCGCATTGATTGTTCATTTGGAGTTGCTTCTTCTTCTTCTTCTTCATCGATCTAGGATGGGTTCTAGGTCGGCAGCCTCAGATAGCAAGGATCGACGTCGTTCTTCTCTTGTCATTTGTTGTCGTCCGTAGTCGGACCCTGCTCTTACTCTTGATGAATATGTAATGTACTGTTGTGACTCTGATGTAGCTTGTGGCGAGTGTAAGCCAATTCTATATATATCTCTCTTCTTTTTAGTACATGTACTTGTAACGATATCCATTCTTGCGACACGATGAGATGCGCTTCTATCCATGACGAGGCCTTCGTGCCAAATTGAGGATAGGGTCGCATCTTGGGCATGACAATTTGGTATCAAAGCAGTACTGACCTAGGAGCCCCCTTGATTGATCGAACTTGGCCGAGTCGAGTCTAGTGAAAAACTGCTTTGAGTCTAGTTATATATCGGAGAGTAGGATTCTTTTTTCTCCTCTTCTATGCTCTGCTGTGGAATATTGACGTAATAATTTAATTTTACTCCACTTCTCACTCAATTTTTTTTAGGATCATGCGGATATTCTTGGGATCTATATGATGCCGATGTGACGGAGTTCTGTCTTTGTGCCTCCTGTCTGACTTGATTTTCTTCCGGGGAGTTGAGCTCCAGGGGATTCTTGAGTACATCGTTATCATTCAGATTTCTTAGTATCTAAGAACGAAGGATGTTCGTAATTGCTTCAATACTAGTAGTGGCGAGATAACCCCGATGTCTCCAGCACTGGTGCAGATTGTTCGGGAGTACTGCCATACTTTGTATTGTTGTGATCACGAGGGTCTGTTGTATATGAAGGTCCGAGATTCTGGTTGTGTGTTGACGGATGTGATACAGGTGACGGGTTAGTATAGGAGTTTTGTGATAGTACTCCTTGTATCCGTGTACTAGATTGCATGACCAGAAATTTCGGGAATTCATAGGTGGGAATTCAAGTAGTTTCTTATAGGACAATTTTCCAACAAATGCATGATGTTAGGTTGGGGTTCGACATCTAGTGGATTCGTTTGTTGACGGTCGACTTACAGCGGTACACATTGTGTCTTAAAGAGTCCTTCTAGCTTGCTACGACTCGGGGATGGTTCGTATGTCGGGTGCACTGCCTTGCACTTGATGGCTACTGTAAGGATCGAGCCCGTGCGATCCTGAACACGAAAATATCAGACGAAATCTTTCTCATGAGTTTGTTCTAGCTTGTTTCATAAGCCTCACCCTTTGTTTTGTTGAATGTAGTAATTCGTGTTGCTTCGATGTCAAGTGGTGATTTCAGATCTTTTCTAAGCAGTGTTCTCATATTCATATGAGAGTGCTAATCCTTTTGCTCAATCAATTGTCTTATCAATTTTGTCAACCGGAGTCGTCATATCAATTCTTTTTCAATCGGTGTGCTTCTCTTGAGGAATGCAATCCTCTACAATTTTGCAACGTCAATCTCTCATTTATTCCGGACTTCATCTCATCTGTCCCAAGTTGTCTTTGTTTTTCCCCGCCCTCCCGCCCTTTTTTTTCAGTGTTTGGATTTCATCCATGTGCATTTCATTTTTTATAGCTTCCGCTATCTGTTCTTTTCTCTTTTATCCGGTGATTCGTTGTGAAGGTTCCCAGGAGCTTCGTTTTCACCTTTATTCTTTCTTGTCATCTTTTCCGGTGAATCCAGTTCAAGCTATCCGTGTTCATTATATCCTATTCATCCCTGTAATTCTTTTCCATGTTGGAAATTCGTTTCGGCCTATCTTGTTATTAATTCCTCTCTCTTTCTATCCGGAGTGCTAAAGATATTTCAGAAATTCTGGTTTTCAATCCTTCAGGTATTTCGAGGTGCTAACCTCATCTAGTTTCTTATACCAGTGTAATATCTCTCGTCCTAGCAATTGTTTCAACAGTGGTTTCTTTGAGTGGGCCCATAACCCACAGGTTCTTTCCAGGATCTTTCCTGGCTCTTTTAATTTTTTTCCCAGAGATCCGTATTCTTTTCAACTATGACGTAAGTATGAATTTCATCAGTCATATCCCTTCGTCAAGATCTATTTGAATTAATTCTCATATTGGCTCAACCTTTCATTCTTCTTTATTCCGGAGTGTCTCACCTCTTGTGGGTGTTGTTCCTCGTCATCATTCTCAGCTTGCAAATTTGAAGGATTGTTCTCTCAGTCTTTTTCCATTCTTGTGAAGATTGTCATCTCAGCTTCGTGTTATCCTCTCATTTGTTGTCAATCATGAGTAAGCCCTTTCTTGATATCCGATGCATTCCTGAGTTGTTTTCATTCTCGATCCTCCGAAGGCCATCATTTCAGAAGACTTCTTCGTTATCAGCTTTCAGATTTCATCCTCGATTCTTCTCAATTGTTGTCTCTTCGTTCGTCTCTCGATTATTCTGGTGCTTTGTTCAAAGTTTTCTCTCAGCTGGCTCATGAGCTCTTCATTCTCTTGTATCTACATTAATTCTTAGTATTTCCATTAATTGGAATTCTTACCGGTGCTTCTTTCATTTATGCTTCAAGTGGTGCTTATCTCTCTGCCTCTTCAAGATTCTTTCAAGAAGAATAAGTTGTACGCCAAATCCGTTGCTTGTCATCAATTTAACTTGGTGAAGGATAAGCATAACGTAATTCTTATTCTTGCTCATAGTGATTTCAATTCTTCTTCCGGAGTGGCTCACGATATCAATTCCTTTTTATCAAGTGTTCTTATCTTTTCTTTTCCGGAATTCCAAGATTTCTCAAGTATCTCTTCATGAAGTATCATCAAAGAATTTGCAAGGCTTCCATCTTATCCTTTCATCCTTCGTATCTTGCATTTTGCTTTTGATACAAAGGCTCGTCTTGGTGGTTCTTCATGGATGTGATTTTTCTCAAGTTGTTCTTCAACATTCTTGTTGCATGACCTCAAGTGTTCTTCTCTTGCATTTCCAATGCGTTTGTTCTTCCTTTATGCTTTGAGGTGGTATTATAGCATTCTTGTTAGTGTAGGAGCCTCGAAGAGTTTTCCTTTGAAGAATGAGATAATTAAACCCACCAATTCTGTGATAATGAGATATTTCAACCCATGATTTCTTCATTGAGCTTTCTTGGTTTGGAATTCACCTAAAGCTTTTCCTATGGATTGTTGCTATCATGGTGCTTGTCATTAATCCAAGTTCTCAATGTATCCTCTTGGTGTAAGAAATTGTGCATATCTTGTTTCTCCCAAACAATCCTTGTTTCTATTAGTGGCTGGTTGTCACTTCATTAGTTTGAAAAGGTTCGCATAAGCCCACTACTATCTTGTTCCTTTCACTCTTGTTTTTCCAACAACCCCGTCCAATTCTTCTCGCAAGGGTGCTTGTCAAGTTCATTTGCGATATAGTTGTCATTCTCTCTTCATTCTCTTCTTCCATACGAGCTAGTTCATATTCTATTGTTCCGGAGGCATTGTGTTGTTGCTCTTTTGGGTCAATCTTGTTGTTCTATCAAGACCATGGTGTTCACTTGTTATATTTAGTTGTTTGTTATGAATACGGTCTATTTCTTCCATCTTATCGAATTTTTTTGTCCCATTTTCCTACAGAAGTGCTGCCGAAATTTTCCGTGAATTCTTGCTTCTTTCTCATATCATTCCTCATTGCCTTGCAACCTTCAAAGATCGTTGGTTTCACTCGTTTGTCAAAGAAGCGACGAAGATTTTACCTCTTGTTCTTTCTCGTCCTCTCCCCCTTTCATTCTTGGATCTCGGGGCGAGATCCTCTTGTAGTGTAGGAGAGTTGTGACAGCCCGAGACCGACGTTCCAGAAGATTCCCCTTCTATTCCGTTTCCGTCGTGTGTTTATTTTTATTTGTCGCATCATCTACATTGCATCAGCATCTCCGTTGCCGCCAGTTTTCAAACTTGCTTCCGTTGTTAGTTGCCGGTTCTCGTCGTTGTCCGTTGTGAGCCCGACGGCACACGCACGCGCCCGCGACATCGTTAAAACCCTGTTTTAATAGTGTGTTAAAAATTGTCTCTGTTCGGGGAGAAACTTGGCACGCGGTCGTAATTAGTTATAGCTAGGCCGTCTGTCGAATTTCGTCGTGATCGGAGTCCGTCTGGTACCCGAACGGTCGACCGTAGCGGCACCGTATTCGGTCTACCGTCGGACGTTTGTCGGTGTTTTAAAACTCGTTGCCACGCCGCCCGTTCTCCCTCTCGTCTCGGGATAACCACTCTACACGGCCTCGTATCGGTTCCCTCGTTCGGAATCATCCGAATCCGACCGCACGGTTGGATCCGGAACGAAATTCTGGTTATCCTAGCCCCCCTTTTCTCTATAAATACCCCCCGTGCATTTTTAGACAGCCTCCCTCTAATCCCTCCTTGTTTTCCGCGCCCACCTAACCCTAACCCTAGATTCCTCCCGCAGCCCCTCTCTCCCCAACCGTCGTGGGCCCGCCGAGCCCATCCGAGGCCCGCCCCCGGTCCCGGATCCGCCGCGCCGCCCCGTTCGGCCTCAAGCTCCCCGCCGCAACACTCCTGCCTCGCCTCCCCGCGCTCACGCGAGCACCTGCCCCGCCGGCTTCCTCCTGTCTCCGGCCGCCGCCGGAGCGATTTGCCGAAGACCTCCGCCGGCCGAAGTCGTCGCCTCGGTCACAGCCGGTTCAAACCGCCGCCCCTCGGCCTCCCATACAGATAAGTCACCGCCAGCTCCCGTCGCCAGATCCGGGCGGGCAACCCCCAGATCCGGTCCCCTCCGGCACCCCCGCCTCGCTGCGCCCCCTCCAGGCCCCCTCGCCGGTGCCTCCTCATCCCATGCCTGCGACCAGCGCCGCCGAGGCCTCCTGATCGAGGGAACGAGGAGACGCCCCCAGCGCAACGCCCACCAGCGCCTGCGTGGGCCGGCCTCCCGCGCAGGCCGATCCGGCCCAGTGAGGAGCGCCCCTTTTCCGCCTCCTCCACGCCACCTCCTCCTGGTGGCCCATCTCGAGCCGGCCCAACGACCTCCTCGCCTCCCCAGCTGCCAGCACCGACATTCCCCTCGGCCCACTGCCCCTCGACGGCCCAGGTGAGGCTATTCCCCGCCCCCAGCGCATTTTGATTATATTGCGCTTGCCCTTTCGGCCCAATAGGCTATTTGGAGTTTTCGGTTTAGATATATTTCAGGAAATATAGTAATATTAGAACGCCGTAATTTTTATTCCGTAAATCGGATCGCGACATGAAGCATATGGTTTTGGCGTAGAGTCTCATTTTACAACTTGCATAATCGTTTGACGTGGTTTGCCGTGTCAAATGCATAGATTTACGTCCTGTCACAATAGGTTTCGTCCCGTATTTATTTTCCGCGCAAGACCGGATTGCTCAAATGCCGTAGATTAAATGTTCATGTTTTAGGAACCCTCTTGCCATGTATTTTAGAGTAGACGTTGGTATTTTTGCGTGTAGGGTTTGCCGCTAGTTTACTTTTCCGTGTATAGGTTATTATCTCGCATTTACGTGTGGTATTATTTTTGCTGTGCAACCCCACATATTTTATATGTTTTATTAGTTTTAGCTTTTGAGCAAGTTAGGTCGCGCGATATTTTGCCATGTTGCCCTCTTGTCTATTTCGTAGGATTTATTACGTGCTTCGTTTGAAGGAGTGTTTAGTCTAGCCCCTGGTATTTTTAGTTGCAATAGAAATGCATGTTTAGGTGTGGTTTGCTTGCTCTCAAGTTGCTAGAAATAGTGTTGATTTGGAGGTGCTGAAATATTTCTAAGTCTGGAATCTGTTATATTTTGTTGCTGTCTTGTCTTGCTTCTATCTTTTGAGCTGTAGCTCTTTTGAGGTTGGTGCAATGGAGTTAGTTATAGACTTTATGTTTCTCTAGCTTGCTGTAAATTTGCATGCCATTTGGAGCCCTGTAGCTATAGGTTTTGCTGCTGTCAATATGCCTTCAGATCGAAAACTGCAGCTTCAAAAACTGATATTTCCACGAAGTCTGAAATAGTGTGTGAGATGCCATTTTGTGACTTCTTTCTCTAGTGATCCTTGCTGTCATGCTAGTTGTTGTTAGTTGTTTGTTGTAGTGCTTCTTGCCCTCTATCGTCTCATGCCTTGGTTGAGTATATTGGAGTTGTGTAGCTCGTAGTTGTGGGGTGTAGAAAATGCTATGTGGCTGATTTTGGCAGATTGTAGTGATTTCTTGTTTTGCTCGTATCTTTCGATCCATAGCTCCGTTTTGATCGTGTCCTACATGAAACTTGTTTAGAATCTCGTGTTGTTTCATATTATCTTGCTGGCTGTATGTTTTGAAGTGCTCGTGACCGTCGTTGCACACATATTGCATTCATGCCATCATATCTTGCGGTGCTTGTAACTTTTGATCTGTAGCTCCGTTGGAGATGTTCTTTATGTGTAGATTGCTTGAAATGATGCGTAGAATCACGTGAACCTATTTTTTTTTATGTTTAACAAGTAATTAAATGTGTTAGTTCAGATCTGGGCAGAATTGTAAATTAACATGTGAGGTCCTCTCGGAGGTGCTATTTGTTCTTTATGTTAGGGAATCCGACCAGATCGCGAGCTTCGTGATTCAGGATTTCTATGCGGCTTGTGGTATTTGTGATGGACTAGTTGGAGCACCCCTGCAGGGTTAAATCTTTCGGAAAGCCGTGCCCGCGGTTATGTGGCAACATGGAAACTTTGTTTAACACTGGTTCTAGATAACTTGAAGTTAATTAATTAAAATATGTCAACTGTGTGCGTAATAGTGACTGTCTCTTTCGTGAGTTCCTTCTCCGATCGAGGACACAGTGGGGTTATGTCTGACGTAGGTAGGTGTTCAGGATCATTCATTTGATCATCAGTAGTCACGTCCGCTATGCGTAGATCTTCCCCCTCTTAATTTCTTGTACTCGTAAGTTTAGCCACCATATATATGCTTAGCCGCTGCTGCAACCTCACCACTTAACCATGCCTCACCCATTAAGCTTTGCTAATCTTGATAGCTTCGGAAATGAGATTGCTGAGTCCCCTGTGGCTCACAGATTACTACAACACCAGTTGCAGGTACAAGTAAAGGTTACTTGACGCGAGCGCGATGATTGTTCATTTGGAGTTGCTTCTTCTTCTTCTTCTTCATCGATCTAGGATGGGTTTCAGGCCGACAGCTTAGGATAGCAAGGATGGACGTCGTTCTTCTTTTGTCGTTTGTTTTTGTCCATAGTCGGACCATGCTCTTACTCTTGATGAAAATGTAATGTACTGTTGTGACTCTGATGTAGCTGTTGGCGAGTGTAAGCCAATTCTATATATATATCTCTTCTTTTCAACACATATACTTGTAACGATATCCATTCTTGCGACACGACAAGATGCGCTTCTATCCCTGACGAGGCCTTCGTGCCAAATTGAGGATAGGGTCGCATATAGAGCGTGACAGCCCCCCTCCCAGTGAACTTCCGGAACACATTCGTCACTCCCGGTACTTCCCGGTAATGCCCGAAAATTTTCCAGTTACCAAATGAAGTCATCCTATATATCAATATTTGTCTACGGACCATTCCGTAAACCCTCGTGACGTCCATGATCTCATCCAGGACTCCGAACAACATTCGGTAACCACACATATAACTCAACTATACTAAAACATCGCCAAACCTTAACTGTGCAGACCCTGCGGGTTCGAGAACTATGTAGGCATGCCCCGAGGTACTCCTCGATCAATATCCAATATTGGGACCTAGATGCCCATATTGGATCCTACATATTCTCCGAACAACTTATCGGTTGAACCTTAGTTTCAAGGATTGATATAATCCCGTAAGTCATTCCCTTTGTCCATCGGTATGTTACTTTCCGAGATTTGATCGTCGGTATCCGCATATCTATTTCAATCTCGTTACCGGCAAGTCTCTTTACTCGTTCCGTAATACAAGATCCCGTGAGTTATACTTATTCACATTTCTTGCAAGGCTTGTGTGTGATGTTGTATTACCGAGTGGGCCCCGAGATACCTCTTTGTCACACGGAGTGAAAAATCCCAGTCTTGATCCATACTAACTCAACAGACACCTTCGGAGATACCTGTACAACACCTTTATATCCACCTTGTTACGTTGTGACGTTTGATGCACACAAGGTATTCCTCCGGTGCCAGTGAGTTATATGATCTCATGGTCATAGGAACAAATACTTCACACGCAGAAAACTATAGCAATAAAACGACACGATCAATATGCTACGTTCATAGTTTGGGTCTAGTCCATCACATGATTCTCCTAATGATGTGATCCAGTTATCAAGCAACAACACTTTGCACATACTCAGAAAACCTTGACTATCCTTGATCAACTGGCTAGCCAACTAGAGGCTTGCTAGGGACATTGTTGTGTCTATGTATCCACACATGTATCTATGTTTCCATTCAATACAATTATAGCATGGATAATAAACGATTTCTTTAAAGAGGAAATGTAATAATAACTATTTATCATTCCCTCTAGGGCATATTTCCAACTGTCTCCCACTTGCACTAGAGTCAATAATCTAGTCCTCACATCGCCATGCGATTTAGATTGTAATAAATCGAACACCCATACAATTCTGGTGTTGATCATGTTTTGCCCGTGGAAGAGGTTCAGTCAGCGGGTCTGCTACATTCAGATCCGTGTGCACTTTGCAAATATTCACGTCCTCTCCTTCGACGTAGTCATGGATGAGGTTGAACCGTCGTTTGATGTGTCTGGTCTTCTTATGAAACCTTGGTTCCTTTGCTTAGGCAATGGCACCAGTGTTGTCACATAACAGAGTCAATGGATCTGGTGCGCTCGGCACAACTCCAAGATCTGTCATGAACTGGTTCATCCAGACACCTCCTTTGCGGCCTCCAAGGAAGCCATGTACTCCGCTTCACATGTAGAATCTGCTACGACGGTCTGCTTGGAACTGCACCAGCTTACCGCACCCCCATTAAGAAGAAATACGTATCCGGTTTGCGACTTAGAGTCATCCAGATCGGTGTCAAAACTTGCGTCGACGTAACCATTTACGACGAGCTCTTTGTCACCTCCATACGCGAGAAACATTTTCTTTGTCCTTTTCAGGTACTTCGGAATATTCTTGACCGCCGTCCAGTGATCCACTCCTGGATTACTCTGAAACCTACCTGCCATACTTATGGCCAATCTGACGTCTGGTCTAGTGCACGGCATTGCATACATGATAGAACCTACGGGTGAAGCGTAAGGGACGGAACTCATTTGTTCTTATCTGCCGCAGTTGCGGGGCACTGAGTCTTACTCAATTTTATACCTTGTAATACTGGCAAGAACCCTTTCTTGGATTGATCCATTTTGAACTTCTTTAAAACTTTATCAAGGTATGTGCTTTGTGGAAGTCCTATCAGGCGTCTCGATCTATCCCTATATATCTTAATGCCTAGAATGTACGCAGCTTCTCCTAGGTCCTTCATAGAGAAACTTTTATTCAAGTAGTCCCTTATGCTCTCCAAAAGCTCCACGTTGTTTCCAATCAGCAATATGTCATCCACATATAATATTAGAAACGCCACAGTGCTCCCACTCACTTTCTTGTAAATACAAGATTCTCCAACAACTTGTATGAACCCAAATGCTTTGATCACCTCATCAAAGTGCTTATTCCAACTTCGAGATGCTTGCACCAGTCCATAAATGGATCGCTGGAACTTGCATACTTTGTTAGCATTCTTTGGATCGACAAAACCTTCGGGTTGCATCATATACAACTCTTCGTTAAGAAAACCATTAAGGAACGCTGTTTTGACATCCATCGGACAGATTTCATAATCGTAAAAGGCAGCTATTGCTAACATGATTCAGACGGACTTAAGAATCACTACTGGTGAGTCCTTAAGAAAACCATTAAGGAACACCGTTTTGACATCCATCTGCCAGATTTCATAATCGCAAAAGGCAGCTATTGCTAACATGATTCGGACGGACTTAAGCATCGCTACCGGTGAGAAAGTCTCATCGTAGTCAACTCCTTGAACTTGTGGAAAACCCTTTGCCACAAGTCGAGCTTTATAAACGCTCACATTAGCGTCAACGTCCGTCTTCTTCTTATAGATCCATTTGTTCTAAACAGCCTTACGGCCTTTAGGTAGTACTTACAAAGTCCACACATAGTTCTCGTACATGGATCCTATCTCGGACTTCATGGCCTCCATCCATTTGTTGGCATCCGGGCCCACCATTGCTTCTTCATAATTCGCAGGTTCATTGTTGTCCAACAACATAATCGTTAAGACATGATTACCGTACCATTAAGGAGCAGTACATGATCTTGTCGACCCGCGAGGTCCGCTAGTAACTTGATCCGAAGTTTGATGATTATCATCATCAACTTTCTCCTCAGCCGGTGTCGCAGGAACAGGGGTTTCCCCTTTCCCTGCGCCACCATCTAGAGGAATTAGAGGTTCGACAATGTCATCAAGTTTTATCTTCCTCCCACTGAATTCTTTCGAGAGAAACTCCTTCTCAAGAAAAGCTCCTGTGACATCCCCGGATTGGTGCTACAGTAACTCCTATAGTCAAGCGACAGTAATCCCACGCTAGTGAAGCCACGTCATCATCAATTCTATCGTGGACCTCGTGTTAGTCGAAAACCCAGTCGAGTTCGAAATTTACGAATAAAGTCGAACGAGAAACGTTTCATGATGTTGAGTAAAAATGTCGGGAGAGTTATTGGAATTCCCTAATATGTTATAAAAACGAATCGAACATTTTTAATTGTATTAAAAGTCCTATATAGTTAGAACAGAAAGATATAAATATATAAGAAAATAGTAATGATAGAATGCCAGAAAATAAAAGAAAGAAAAACAAATGATAAAAAAAAGGGCAAACAACCAAACCCCCCACCTGACCCAACTGGGCCTAGTGGCCCAGCCGGCCAGGCCACCCATCAGTCCCGCCTGGGAACCCTAGGGGGCGCCCCGCTGGCTCCCCAACTCCCCGTGCCCGTCGCCAAGGACTCTCTCCCCACGAGCCCCATCGCCACCTACCCCTCCCTTGCTCGCTCGCTCTCCCTCCCGAGCGCACGAGCCCACTCCCACCCCATGCCAGATCCCCCATCTCCCTCCCCACGATCCCTCTCTCTCCCGTAACTCCCGTCGCCCCCCCCCCCCAGATCCCTCCTCCTCCTCCCTCCTCGGTCCTCCCGCCGGCAGCCTCTCCCCCCGTCGGCCCCTCTACTCCCGGTCGGCGAGCCCCTCGGCCCTCCACCACGCTGGCCAGCACCTCCCCACCCCCGGCCTCCTTACCCACCTCGCCTCCATCGCCGGCCTCCCTCGCCTCTCCCCTAGAGCCGGCCACCACCCGTCCGGATCCGGCGGCCGGGGCCCTCCCCATCCCGTCGGCCGGCCCCTCTCGGCCCCATCCCGAGCCCCCACACCTCGGTCGGCCATCCCCCGGGCCACCATCGGCCGGCCCCCTTCACCAACTCCGGCAACCACCACCACCACGGCCACGGCGTCCCGGCCACCTCGGGCTCCTCCTCGCCGTCACCGTCACCGCCTCGTCCTCCTCCTCGCCGTCACCTCCACTTCCTGCGAACTCCGGCTTCATCGGGCCGTCCCGTCAACTTTGGTGAGCCCCTCCTCGGGCTCCTCCCACCGTCGCGTTCCCCTCACCGTCCCGGTTTCGTTCCGGCAAATAGGACCCCGATCCGTCGACGGTAGACTCCGGTAGGAACGATTGAACATTTGGTTCTTCTATGTTGAGTTAGCAGAGAGTTGTTTCTGTGTTGTGTGTTGACAGAGAGGGAGATGAGAGTTTTGAGAGAAAATAAAAAAAAACAAATGTTGTATTCCGTATGTATGTATGTATGTATTCGATACCCCTAATTATGTATGTATTTGCGTATATAGGCATGTGGAGAAATACGACATTTGTATGGTTATGTATTCGTGATTAAAATGTGTTTTTTTTGGCCTAGGGTCACTTACCGGTGGGGCCAACGCACCCGCTGTCTATGACAGGGAGGCCCCACGCGATAGTTAATATAAATAATAAAAATATATGTTATATTAAATAAAAAAATAAATAGATATAATAATTAATTAATGAGTTAATGAATTAGTTAAATAGATATATAAGTTAATCTGTTAATTAGAATAATTAATTAACATAATTAGAGTATGACACGTGGGTCCCCCACTAAATTAATCTGATTAATTAATAATTAATCTTAATAAAAACTTGTGCCTATGACGTTCGGGACCCGCTGGTCAGTTGACCAGTCAAATGTTGATGTCAGCATGACATCGCGATGATGTCATAATGGGATTTTATTAAAATAGCTAAATCTGTTTTTAATTCCTAAATAATTAATAAAACTTTGAAAATTAATATAAAATAATCCGTAAGTCAGATCAAATTATTTTCAACATGAAAGTTGATCAGCAGAACGAGACGAACCCGGATACACGGTCCGTTCGTTTGTCACGCGTCCCTAGCATAGCAAACTTGGAACTTTTCCTTCGTTTCCAGTATAACCGGTAGTAGCCCGAGACCCGGAAAAATATCGTCAGATATTCTTCCGACCCGTCTATGACGGATGTTGCTGCGTTAGCTCATGTCTAGCATGCATCTTTCCATGTCATGCTTTGTGTTGCATCGGTGCTATTATTTATTGTTTCTTCCCCCTCTTCTTACCGGTAGACCCCGAGACTGACGCTGCTGCCGGGTACATCTACGACCCTGTCGATCAGTCCTTTGCCGCAGAGCAGCAAGGCAAGCAAACTCCCCTTGATCATTCCTATATCGCCCATGTCTTTCTTCCTACCGCTTGCATTAGTATTTTGCTACTGTTGTAGTTAGCTCCTATATTTGATGCATAGCCTGTTTTTGATGAACTGCTACTTTCAGTCCTGTACCTTTAACCTGCTTAGTATAGGTGGAGCAGTCATCCCCTCTGACCCCGTAGTTCAGTTGCCCCGCTTGTTTTCAAATCTCGATCCCTGATCGACGAGCCAGACCCGACATAGCACATACACCCCCCTTCGTTGTACGACGCTATAGGGATACTATCTGGTACCGAGGGTGACACCTCGCTAAGTACTCCTGATGATATCTCTGTAGTATAGCTAGTCGGTCGTGGTTATCGAGGGTGATTCCTCTTTCACCATTCCCGATGACTCCTCTGTCGTGCAACCCCGCAAGTGTGGGACCCCCAAGGGTGATTCCTCTAAGCCCACCTTGACGGGTACATCGTTCGGAATCCAACGAGGGTGATACCTCGGATTCCCCCGATGTTACAACCACACAGTTACTCGAGCATGTTACTGGGATCATTGGTGATTAGTTGTAAGACGGGTGGATTCCCGTGAGACTGTGTTGCTGGCCTAATTAAAATGCTAATGGATTTGGGTATTTGATCTGGGTTGGTCGGAGACCTTTTCGCATTAACCGGCTACGCGGGAAGAATTATGGGTACTCGGCGTCGCGGTATCAGCCGAAGCTTTTCAGATGCCAGCAATGTAGCGGCGCGCGCCCGAGTGGTCCCGAGATGCATCGCGCTTGTGATTAAGGGATGGTAGGACTGACGTCGGCCGCCCACGCCACGTGCAGGAGCGTGAAGAGGAACTGGGCCCACGAACCCTTTGTGCTTAGGATTTAGACCGGCGGGCTGGCCTCTCTGATTAGTCTTAGGTGGGGCTGCGACGTGTCGATATTCCGAGGCCGGGCAGGACCCAGAAAAGTATGTCCGGCCAGAGTGTTATCGAGCGTGACGGGACATGTGGTGCACCCCTGCAGGGATGAAAATTAACTATTCGGATAGCCGTGTCCACGGTTACAGGACGACTTGAGTTGTGCCACGATCTTTTACAACTACAATTGTTACTTAACTGGAATTAGCTTGCCTCGGGATTGCTTCCTCGCACGGAGTCGAGGGAGGATCTTTAGGCGTGACCTCACTTTAATATTGCTGCAACAATATGATTATTAATGTTTTACCCGCTCTTCTACTCTCGTCTATTGCTGCAAGACCATGAAGATGCTAGTCTTCGATAGGACTAGGAATTCTCTCTCTATTCTCGCATTGCTGCAGTCAGTCCACATATACACCCCCCTTCTTTGATACTGATGCATAATTAGAATAGTTCTGATGTAAGACTTGAGAGTACTTTGGATGAGTACTCACCGGTGCTTTGCCCCCCCTTGTTCCCTTGATCCGTTGCTGCGACCAGATGATGGAGCCCAGGAGATGGAGGTCCCCGCCGCTGACGACTGCTATCCCGACGGTGCCTACTACTACGTGGAGGCCGCTGATGATCAGGAGTAGTTAGGAGGTTCCCAGGCAGGAGGCCTCGCCTCGTTCGATCGTTGTATCTTTTGTGCTAGCCTTCTCTAAGGCACCCCATGTTTTATGTCTGTACTCAGTTATTTGTTGCTTCCGCTGACTCGTGTGTTTATCGAGCTTTCGTATTCTAGCCCTCGAGGCCCCTTGCTTGTAATATGAAGCTGATGTTATTTTCATTTGTGTCTAGAGTTGTGTTGTGATATCTTCCCGTGAGTCCTTGGGGTTGGTCGTACGCATTTGCGTGTATGATTAGCGTACGATTAAGCCGAGGGCGTCACAAGTGGGTATCAGAGCCAACTGCATGTAGGTAGCCCCCTTTCCAACTCCTTGGCCGAAGTTGAGTCTAGTGTTTGAAAAACTTTACTAACACTGATGATGTGGCTTACGGGCCCACATCTCAATTGGGTGGTATTAGTATCTTTTACTCCTTTCCTATACTCTGGGCTCTACTCTCTCTTCTCTTTCGGGTTAAAGATTTTACTAACTCTAACATTAGGTTCACGTAAATATTTTCTCCCAGGGAGTCTCGTATTTCAGACGATGGTTTGATCTATCAGAAGACTCCGAAGTTACTCTCTGATGTTATCTCGAGAACTAGTGCCTATCGCTCTTGCGATTTCCTTTCCTCCGACTACCACTATGGATGACTACATACATATGTCGTTCATACTTTCTTCTCCAATTGTTCTTGTTATTACGAGATGCAACGAATTACCTTATCGGGGATTTGTCCGTCATCAGTTGTCATGGGTTCCGATAGCTCTCTGAATTACTATTCGGTCTTCCGAAATCCTCTGTAGCCACATGTTCATGACCTTTCTCACCTGCTTGCATTTTGGTTAAATCCATATGTCTAGCAGCATTCATTAAAATCCTTTGTGATTTTCCTGTGATTTTATTGATTCTACCTTTTTGTGAATGCACACGATCATCTGTTGTGACTCATAAATTATCTACCGGCTCAGACGTCCTTCCAGACCGAGTTGGTTCTCGACAAATCAAATTTTGGTGGTTGTCCATCTAAGTCCATTCAACCTACTTGTATTTGATTGGAGAATCTGATTATGATACGCCAACCTGGAAATCATAATTCCTTTGGTAATTAAGTATCGATATTTTTCAGATGTTCTATTAACACGATGCATTGCATCCTATATCCCTCTGATTGAGTACCGTTACTCACATCAGATCATTTGTGGATTGTCAGACTCATTCCGAGTTATTATCCGACGGCATCCTTTGCTTTAGAAAATTCTTGTGATTGCTTCCCCTGACACATGATGCCATTGGTAAATTGTGTCTTCTCCCTTTGATAAGTTGTACCATACGAATTGTCAGCCATGCCCTTCAAGCATGTGTTAATTACTCTTGAAGTTTGTGGTATATGTTCCTAAGATGCCCCGATGGGTTGAACATGTGCCTTCCTTAATCAATATGACCTGAAGAGTTTTCACAAGTCTTGCTCTTCTCGTGTTTTGCCAAATGTTCTTTCAAAGCTACAACTTGATCAAAGGCGAGGAATAAATGGTAGGTGATGCATTGATGAAGTGGGAGTCGACCTTGAACATTGTGTTCATGCCCATGGAAACGACGTTGATCCTATCATAGAAACTTCTCGTATAAATAATCAATTCATTCTGTAGTTTAAATATGGGATCTGTGATCTTATCCTTTGCAGTCGTGGTTCCGACCATGTTGTCGTACCTTGATTTCATTCTCGGACGAGTTAAAGTACTTGTCTTCTTCAGATCGACACGCCGGTCCAAACCGTAAAGTTGATCTACTTCCGAGTATTATTCCTTGTAGCTCGAGGATATCGCGGAGCTATGGAACTTCTTGTGAGCTCCTCATCAACTATGATATTTTCCTTAATTCTAGTTGCCTCGTGTTTGAGTTGTTGGACACGCGAGTACATCGATATCTGAATCGAATACGCATTGCGGTTCAACAATTTTTAGTAATCTTCCTTGTTTACGAGTTTGTACTCGATCTTGTCATTCCAAGCTGTTAAGCTACGTCATCATTGTCATGTTGGAGCTCGATCATGCTATCTATAACCTTCATCCCTCGAACACAATTCCAACTGTGTGTTAAGCTTGCATCGAGCTTTCCACATCATGTTGGTTGTCCTGAAAGGCAATCTCAATTCTAAGCTAGCAGTCTTATCGGTGATTCCGACAACCTCTTGCTTCATCATTCCCTTGCTTGATGTCGTCGCTAAACGATTACATCTTCATGAAATTTCTCGACAAATGTGTCGTGATCACCATCAGCATTCTGAGCTCTTGCAGGGTATCAATCGAATGCATGTTGACAAATACCATCCTTGCCCCTCGATGATTCTATTATCATCGACATCATTGTTTACCTTCCCTCCAACACAAACGTGTTCATGTTTGGTGTTGTCCCTTAAGTTCCTTGCTATTCATCTTATGTTATCTTCTACCTTGGAGTATTACCATCTTTATGTCAAGGATGTCGTGAGAATTGTGCACCTCTTAAGAATTCTTGATATAGTAATACTTCTCGCCATCACGATTCATTTCTTGGTGCCGTGTTGTTTCAAACCGGAATACCAACAAGTGAACCCTGGTGTGTGATTCCAATACTTCTGGCAACCCTTTTGCCTTGAGGTTAAGAATTGATTGTTTCATTCTTAGTGTGTTGGGTGTAGGCTCATCATTTTTGACATTGGTTGTGCTGCTCCGTCCGTATTTCCGAGCACACCATTCAACCAATGTTTAATTGTTGTTGTTCCCTTGAACATACGACATTATACCATTTGATTTGACAAATGCTATCTCCTTGATATTATAAAATTTGGAAATTCATCCCTATCTAAATCTTATGGGATTGTTGTTGAGCCCATCGGCCGCACCCTCAAGTTCTCCATGGTTCGTGATGAAGCTTTTGAAAGCATTATCTTCATGCCTACCTCACGAATAATATGTTGGGTAGCAGGAATGTTTTCCCAAAGTTCATGTATGTTCTTACCGCCATGAATACGAGGAAGTTTTATTCCACTTCCTATCTGGCCACCCCAAGTCATTCACGCATGTGCGAATTGTTATATGTTTTGATGATTTGCTATCTTCACTCCACATAATTTCTCTTAGCACCACAAGCTACTGACTGATTTGATCGAGGAAAAGAAGTTCTTTCATAAGAGCTAATCCATACTTACACATGGAGCCTTGTTATCCTCGATGATGGTGTCCAAATGAGAACCCAGTTGCATTTTGACGTACAAATTCTATGTGGGCACGAATGTCTTGACATTGTGTTCATATGTATTAAATCAAACTCTTGATTCAAGAATTGCTTGTGTAGTTCATATCATAAGAATCTTGCTTCTTCATTTTTCTTCTCAGTCATCTTGAGTGTGAGGTGTCCCGGCACCAATCAGATCTAATTCTCTAGCAGACATGATGGTTGGAACATTTCCCAATAATTATAACCTTGGTCTTTAGGAAAACCGGTACAGTGATGTCTTGTCTGGCACACCGGGTCGGAGGACCTATTGTTATAAATCCTTCCATATGTAAGGTTCGCCATTCTACCATGAGGAAATTGTATGACTTAGCTTTGTAAGTTGTCCCTCCTGGTTCCTCTTGTATACCCATAAGTCCAACCTTTATGTGATGACCATGTCGATACTACCCCAAAGAACGGATGTGGTAATTTAAATTTCAACAGGAACGTTGGAAGCGCGATGCTAAATTGTTCCTGATCAATTATCCAAACCGCATGGTATGGAGAAACAGGTTGATTCTTCTTGTCTCTTTACCAAGATGGTTATGTGCTGGATGACCTATCATGTATACCATACTCTATGATTTCCTCGGGAATGGTATACTCTAATACTTGTGTGTGTGTGAACACATTTTCCCTCCCATTGGTGTGTTTGATTTTTTTTATTGTGGCATAACTTATCTAAGCAGTGTTAGTTCCCTGCTTAGGTAAAATTCTTGGTTTACGACTCTGTTGGTAAGACCCTGCTACTATTATGGATAACATTCCGGTAGCCACCGGTGGACGAGAGCCTTGCCTATTGGTCCGCCTCGTTTCAACGAGCAGGAAAATGGTTCTATTCGTTCCCCGCCCTTGGTACTGACGTTGTTGCCAACATTACTGACAGGTTACCCTCTGACCTGTCTTGCTACCTAGACCGTATAGTATGTCACCCCTGTGCCTACTCTCGGCCCACTTGGTGGACCCATAACCCAAAGTTCCACAGGATTGAAACCTGCCTCTCCTATACATCTTTGACTTCTAGTTATCCTTTACACTTGGTTTAGTATGAAATTCTCGAGCCACCGTTCAATGGACCGATCACTCTTCGGTCCGGATATTATTCAACATACTAAAGATCAAGTCCGCATTATTCATGCGAATCTGAAGGCTGCTCAGTCTCGTCAGAAAAGTCAGTATGACCGTCATCCTCAGGATATGGTCTATCAACCTGGCAAAAACACATCTTCGTGTCACCCCAATGAGAGGCGCACACCGTTTTGTAATCAAGGGAAAGTTAGCTCCTCTCTATATTGGTCCTTTCACTGTTCTCGAAACGCGTGGAAGAGTGGCTTATCAATTGGAACTGCCGGCGAACCTTTCTCAGGTTCACGATGTCTTCCGTGTTTCTCAGCTCCGTTGCTGCTTCAAGGAACCTATTCGAGCAGTGGATCATGGTATGCTTGAGCTGCAACAAGACATCTCTTATAAGAAGCATCCGGTCCGCATTCCCGACCAAGCCGAACGTAAGACTCGTCGCAAAGTCACCAAGTTCCTTAAGGTGCAGTGGTCAAATCATTCAAGAGCTGAAGCCACTTGGGAACGCGAGAATCATCTTCGTGATGAATACCCCGAACTCTTGCCTTCTACCCCTTAATTCTCGGGACGAGAATTCTTGTTAGTGGGGGAGAATTGTGACATTCCCGGATTGGTGCTACAGTAACTCCTGTAGTCAAGAGACAGTAATCCCACGCTAGTGAAGCCACGTCATCATAAATTCTATCGTGGATCTCGTGTTAGTCGAAAACCCAGTCGAGTTCGAAATTTACGAATAAAGTCGAACGAGAAACGTTTCATGATGTTGAGTAAAAATGTCGGGAGAGTTATTGAAATTCCCTAATATGTTATAAAAATGAATCGAACATTTTTAATTGTATTAAAAGTCCTACATAGTTAGAACAGAAAGATATAAATATATAAGAAAATAATAATGATAGAATGTCAGAAAATAAAAGAAAGAAAAACAAATGATAAAAAAGGGCAAACAATCGAACCCCCTCCTGGCCCAACTGGGCCTAGTGGCCCAGCCGGCCAGGCCACCCATCAGTCCCGCGTGGGAACCCTAGGGGGAGCCCCGCTGGCTCCCCAACTCCCCTTGCCCGCCGCCAGGGACTCTCTCCCCACGAGCCCCATCGCCACCTACCCCTCCCCTGCTCGCTCGCTCTCCCTCCCGAGCGCACGAGCCCACTCCCACCCCACGCCAGATCCCCCATCTCCCTCCCCACGATCCCTCTCTCTCCCGTAACTCCCGTCGCCCCCCCAGATCCCTCCTCCTCCTCCCTCCTCGGTCCTCCCGCCGGCGGCCTCTCCCCAGTCGGCCCCTCTACTCCCGGCCGGCGAGCCCCTCGGCCCTCCACCACGCCGGCCAGCACCTCCCCACCCCCGGCCTCCTTACCCACCTCGCCTCCACCGCCGGCCTCCCTCGCCTCTCCCTTAGAGCCGGCCACCACCCCTCCGGATCCGGCGGCCGGGGCCCTCCCCATCCCGTCGGCCAGCCCCTCTCGGCCCCAACCCGAGCCCCCCACACCTCGGCCGGCCATCCCCCGGGCCACCATCGGCCGGCCCCCTTCACCAACTCCGGCAACCACCACCACCACGGCCACGGCGTCCCGGCCACCTCGGGCTCCTCACTGTCACCGTCACTGCCTCGTCCTCCTCGTCGCCGTCACCTCCGCTTCCCATGAACTCCGGCTTCATCGGGCCGTCCCGTCAACGTTGGTGAGCCCCTCCTCGGGCTCCTCCCACCGTCGCGTTCCCCTCACCGTCCCGGTTCCGTTCCGGCAAACGGGACCCCGATCCATCGACGGTAGACTCCGGTAGGAAGGATTGAACATTTGGTTCTTCTATGTTGAGTTAGCACAGAGTTGTTTGTGTGTTGTCTGTTGACAGAGAGGGAGATGAGAGTTTTGAGAGAAAATAAAAAAAAGCAAATGTTGTATTCCGTATGTATGTATGTATGCATTCGATACCCGTAATTATGTATGTATTTGCGTATATAGGCATGTGGAGAAATACGACATTTGTATGGTTATGTATTCGTGATTAAAATGTGTTTTTTTTTGGCCTAGGGTCACTTACCGGTGGGGCCAACGCACCCGCTGTCTATGACAGGGAGGCCCCACGCGATAGTTAATATAAATAATAAAAATATATGTTTTATTAAATAAACAAATAAATAGATAGAATAATTAATTAATGACTTAATGAATTAGTTAAATAGATATATAAGTTAATCTGTTAATTAGAATAATTAATTAACATAATTGGAGTATGACACGTGGGTCCCCCACTAAATTAATCTGATTAATTAATAATTAATCTTAATAAAAACTTGTGCCTATGACGTTCGGGACCCGCTGGTCAGTTGACCAGTCAAATGTTGATGTGAGCATGACATTGCGATGATGTCATAATGGGATTTTATTAAAATAGCTAAATCTGTTTTTAATTCCTAAATAATTAATAAAACTTTGAAGATTAATATAAAATAATCCGTAAGTCAGATCAAATTATTTTCAACATGAAAGTTGATCAGCAGAACGAGACGAACCCGGATACACGGTCCGTTCGTCTGTCACGCGTCCCTAGCATAGCAAACTTGGAACTTTTCCTTCATTTCCAGTATAACCAGTAGTAGCCCGAGACCCGGAAAAATATCGTCAGATATTCTTCCGACCCATCTATGACGGAGGTTGCTGCGTTAGCTCATGTCTAGCCTGCATCTTTCCATGTCATGCTTTGTGTTGCATCGGTGCTATTATTTATTGTTTCTTCCCCCTCTTCTTACGACCCCGAGACTAACGCTGCTGCCGGGTACATCTACGACCCTGCCGATCAGTCCTTTGCCGCAGAGGAGCAAGGCAAGCAAACTCCCCTTGATCATTCCTATATCGCCTATGTCTTTCTTCCTACCGCTTGCATTAGTATTTTGCTACTGTTGAAGTTAGCTCCTATATCTGATGCATAGCCTGTTTTTGATGAACTGCTACTTTCGGTCCTGTACCTTTAACCTGCTTAGTATAGGTGGAGCAGTCATCCCCTCTGACCCCGTAGTTCAGTTGCCCCGCTTGTTTTCAAATCTCGATCCCTGATCGACGAGCCAGACCCGACACAGCACATACACCCCCCTTCGTTGTACGACGCTATAGGGATACTATCGGGTACTGAGGGTGACACCTTGCTAAGTACCCCTGATGATATCTCTGTAGTATAGCTAGTCGGTCGTGGTTATCGAGGGTGATTCCTCTTTCACCATTCCCGATGACGCCTCTGTCGTGCAACCCCGCAAGTGTGGGACCCCCGAGGGTGATTCCTCTAAGCCCACCTTGACGGGTACATTGTTCGGAATCCAACGAGGGTGATACCTCGGATTCCCCCGATGTTACAACCACACAGTTACTCGAGCATGTTACTGGGATCATTGGTGATTAGTTGTAAGACGGGTGGATTCCCATGAGACTGTGTTGCTGGCCTAATTAAAATGCTAATGGATTTGGGTATTTGATCTGGGTTGGTCGGAGACCTTTTCGCACTAACCGGCTACGCGGGAAGAATTATGGGTACTCGGCGTCGCGGTATCAGCCGAAGCTTTTCAGATGCCAGCAATGTAGCGGCACGCGCCCGAGTGGTCCCGAGATGCATCGCGCTTGTGATTAAGGGATGGTAGGACTGACGTCGGCCGCCCACGCCACGTGCAGGAGCATGAAGAGGAACTGGGCCCATGAACCCTTTGTGCTTAGGATTTAGACCGGCGGGCTGGCCTCTCTGATTAGTCTTAGGTGGGGCTGCGACGTGTCGATATTCCGAGGCCGGGCAGGACCCAGAAAAGTATGTCCGGCCAGAGTGTTATCGAGCGTGACGGGACATGTGGTGCACCCCTGCAGGGATGAAAATTAACTATTCGGATAGCCGTGTCCACGGTTACAGGACGACTTGAGTTGTGCCCCGATCTTTTACAACTACAATTGTTACTTAACTGAAATTAGCTTGCCTCGGGATTGCTTCCTCGCACGGAGTCGAGGGAGGATCTTTAGGCGTGACCTCACTTTAATATTGCTGCAACAATATGATTATTAATGTTTTACCCCCTATTCTACTCTCGTCTATTGCTGCAAGACCCTGAAGATGCTAGTCTTCGATAGGACTAGGACTTCTCTCTCTATTCTCGCATTGCTGTAGTCAGTCCACATATACACCCCCCTTCTTTGATACTGATGCATAATTAGAATAGTTTTGATGTAAGACTTGCGAGTACTTTGGATGAGTACTCACCGCTGCTTTGGCCCCCCTTGTTCCCTTGATCCGTTGCTGCGACCAGATGATGGAGCCCAGGAGATGGAGGTCCCCGCCGCCGACGACTTCTATCCCGACGGTGCCTACTACTACGTGGAGGCCGCTGATGATCAGGAGTAGTTAGGAGGTTCCCAGGCAGGAGGCCTCGCCTCGTTCGATCGTTGTATCTTTTGTGCTAGCCTTCTCTAAGGCACCCCATGTTTTATGTCTGTACTCAGATATTTGTTGCTTCCGCTGACTCATGTGTTTATCGAGCTTTCGTATTCTAGCCCTCGAGGCCCCTGGCTTGTAATATGAAGCTGATGTTATTTTCATTTGTGTCTAGAGTTGTGTTGTGATATCTTCCCGTGAGTCCTTGGGGTTGGCCGTACGCATTTGCGTGAATGATTAGCGTACGATTAAGCCGAGGGCGTCACAGCTCCGTTTTTAGCAACAAACACTTTGCCCTCGTATTAGAGATAGAAGGTATACCCAACTGTCTCTTTTGGGTAACCTATGAAGACACACTTTTCCGCTTTGGGTTCCAGCTTTTCAGGCTGGAGCTTTTTGACATAAGCATCACATCCCCAAACTTTAACAAACGACAACTTTGGTCTTTCGCCATACCACAGTTTGTATGGTGTCGTCTCAACGGATTTTGATGGTGCCCTATTTAAAGTGAATGCAGCTGTCTCTAATGCATAACCCCAAAACGATAATGGCAAATCGGTAAGAGACATCATAGATCGCACCATCTGTAACAAAGTACGATTACGACGTTCGGACACACCATTACGCTGTGGTGTTCGAGGCGGTATCCACTGTGAAACAATTCCACATTGTCTTAAGTGAGCACTGATGACACACAAGTATAGGGGATCAATCGTAGTCCTTTCGATAACTAAGAGTGTCGAGCCCAACGAGGAGCAGAAGGATTTGACAAGTGGTTTTCAGCAAGGTAAAATCTGTAGGCACTGAAATTGTCGGTAACAAGTGATTGTGTAATGAGATGATTCGTAGCAAGCAACATGTAACAAAAGTAGCAACGGTGCAGCAAAGTGGCCCAATCCCTTTTGTAGCAAGGGACAAGCCTGTACAAAGTCTTATAGGAGGAAAAACGCTCCCGAGGACACACGGGAATTTCTGTCATGCTAGTTTTCATCATGTTCATATGATTCGCGTTCGTTACTTTGATAGTTTGATATGTGGGTGGACCGGCGCTTCGGTACTACCCTTACTTGGACAAGCATCCCACTTATGATTAACCCCTCTCGCAAGCATCTTCAACTATGAAAGAAGAATTAAGACAAAGTCTAACCATAGCATTAAACTAGTGGATCCAAATCAGCCCCTTGCGAAGAACGCATAAACTAGGGTTTAAGCTTCTGTCACTCTAGTAACCCATCTTCTACTTACTACTTCCCAATGCCTTCCTCTAGGCCCAAATAATGCTGAAGTGTTATGTAGTCGACGTTCACATAACACCACTAGAGGAAAACCAACATACAACCTATCACATTACCAAATTCACATGACTACTATTAGCATGACTTATCCCATGTCCTCAGGAACAAAAGTAACTACTCACAAAGCATAATCATATTGATGACCAGAGAGGTAATGAGTAGCATCAAGGATATGAACAGAAACTCTTCCACCAAGTAATCCAACTAGCATCATCTACAAAGAGTAATCAACACTACTAGCAACCTTACAAGTACCAATCGGAGTCGCGAGACGGAGATTGGTTACAAGTGATGAACTAGGGTTGGGAGATGAGATGGTGCTGATGAAGATGTTGATGGTGACGAGTCTACTCGAATGAGAGGAGTGTTGGTGATGACGATGGCAACGATTCCCCCTCCGGGAGGGAAGTTTCCCTGGCAGGATCGTCGTACCGGAGCTCTAGATTGGTTCTGCTCAAGTTCCGCCTCGTGGCGACGGCGAATCCACGAAAAAGCTCCTCCTTGATTTTTTTTCTGGACGAAACCCTTCATATAGCAGAAGAGGGGGGCCAGTGGGCCAGCAGGCTGCCCACAAGCCCCCTTGGCGGGGTCTGGGGGGGTGGTCGCGCCGTGTAGGCTTGTGGCCACCTACTGGCGCCCCTCTGGCGCTTCTTCGGCCCAGTATTTTTTATAAATCCGGAAAAAATCCTCGTTGATTTTTACGGTGTTTGGAGTTGCGAAGAATAGGTATCTCAACTTTGCTCCACTTTCAGGCCATAATTCCAGTTGCCGGCATTCTCCCTATTTATGTAAACATTGCAAAATAAGAGTGAAAAGGTATAAGTATTGTACCGTGAAGTGAAATAACAGCCCAAGAAGCGATAAATATCAACATGAAAACATGATGCAAAATGGATGTATCAACTCCCCAAGCTTAGGCCTCGCTTGTCCTCAAGCGAAAGCCTAGCTGAATAAATATGTCCACATGTTTAGGGAGACAGGTGTCGATAAAACAAGATACGAACATGCATGCATCATGGTCATGATCAGAACAGCAATACCAACATATAATCTTTCATGCTAAAGTGATAATTCCTTCACAAAGAAAAGCATGGATCAAGAACCTTACCGAGAAGTAACAACCAATAACCTTTAGTCATTGAAGAAATTGCAATTTATCACAACATCAGAAAGAGTCAAATAAGAGCTTGTAAAGCAAATCCACATACTCAATCATTCTTTCATTCTCTACAGTTGCTACAACTCACGTGGTACTCATGAGATCAAAGTTTCAGCTAGACACAGGGAAAGATAGGGGCTTGCAGTTTTGCCTCCCAACTGCTTTCCTCAAGGGTAATGTCAACAATAATAATTCATGAATACTTATTTCGAAGTTGTCATATGAATATAGTTCTTTCCAAAGCATATGATGTTAGCCAAGATAAAGGCAAACTAAGGAATTGGTGAAGATCACCATGACTCTTTCAAGGGCAAAAAGTAAAGGTACAAGATAGGCCCTTCGCAGAGGGAAGCAGAGGTTGTCATGCGCTTTTGAGGTTTGGATGCGTGCCCTCTTAGTGCGGAGGAACGTCACTTTGTAATGCCTCCTGTGATAAAGAACTTTATTATGCAGTCTGTCGCTTTTATCTCTTCCTCATCACAGGTTCGTACAAATCTTATTGTCCACACACTAATAGATCATACATATTAGAGATCAATTTTTATTGCTTGCACCGGTGACAACTTACTTGAGGGATCTTATTCAATCCATAGGTAGGTATGGTGGACTCACATGGCATAACTGGGTTGATGGTTTATGGATGCACAAGTAGTATCTCTACTTAGTGCGGGAGGTTTGGCTAATGTGAGGTGGAAGCAATCATCACATGCTAAGAGATCTCTAATCATATAACATTGTTCGGAGCCAAGCAAACACAATTCATTATGTTGTCTTCCTTGTTCAACATCTACTTCTAGCTATGCAATAGTTTAGTGAGTGTTCACAATCATGGATTGTGTCAGAGATGATATATTTATATGTGAACCTCTCCTTCTTTATCACTTCCTATTAATTGCAACCATGACCAAGGTCTACGTTTTCCTACCCTCAATAAGTTTCAATCATCATTCTTTTTATATGTGAAGCCATCAATTCCCATAAGATAATTACATGATCTTTCATGCTTTTGTTCTATTCTAAATCTATTGATCATGGCAAGAGGCAAAGCCCTTCAACTAAGACACTCTTTATTATATGGCTCATGAGCTCGAATACATCGGGGGTGACACAAAGGGAAACTCAAGACTAAAACACTAAGACTTTTAATCTACTAGAAAAAGAGAAAACTGAAAAGGAAAACTAAAACAAGGGTAAAGGCAAAAGATGTGATGGTGATACGATACCGGGGCAACTCCCCCAAGCTTGGCACAAACCAAGGGGATTGCCCATACCCATGTTTAGTTGTCTTCCTTCGGTGGTGATGGTGGAGGAGTTGTTGCAACATGGGCTTCATCCTCCGTCTTCCAAGGCATAGGTGCTCCATCATGCAAAGATGAACGAGTCTCCGAATCCTCAAATCTGCAGCCAACCGTATTGATTTAAATCTATACTCATACTCACAGTTTTGGTTCTGCGGGTCATAGATCTGGGCCTGGAGTTGATCAATCATGTCATAGAGCCTAGAGAGGTGCTTCCCAATGTCATTGGCATCAATCCTGTGCTTGTTGGTGAACTCCGTGATCATCATGTGGTTGGCGTTGAGTCCATGCTCCACCATCCCTTGGCACTTGAAGACTTGTTGCTCCATTGCTTTGAGCCTCGTCTCCATGCTTCCGGTCTTCTTGGGCCCCTCAACATCATGGTTGTGCAACATCCCCTCATGCATCTCGATAGATTAAGGGTGTTGCAGCACTCCCGTGAGGTAGGGATTGATGACCTTCTCGAAGATCTTGTCCTTCGGAGCTTTTGGGGAAGTCATAGCGATCTAGATCTGAAACAGAAACAGGCTCGAAACAAAAACAGAGGAAATCTGTGTGATGCAGGGGTCAGACCAAACGGGAGTATATATAATGATTTTTTTCAGACCAGAAGGAGTACCCCGCACGAAAGCGGAGTCCAGGAGGCGCACGAGGTGTCCACAAGCCCTCACGGCGCGACCATGGGGTGGGCCCGCGCCGTGTAGGCTTGTCGCCTCCTCGCGCACTCTCCGGACTATTTCCAATTTTTTTATTTTTTCAAATATTCCAAAACGGAGAAAATTTTCCTACTGGAAAAGTTTTGGACTCTGTTTTCTTACCAAATCACATACCTCTTCGTTTCCGGAGTCTGAAACAGGCTGATAAATATCCCTTAGGTATTCTTCCGGAGTTATGGTATTGATAATATTGCTTTCAACATTTATGGGAGTAACTAAGATATAATGCTTGATTATCTGCCAATTTACAACTCTCAGACAATTACCTTCCGTGTTGTTGATCTTGATAGCACCAGAACGATATACTTCCTCAACAACATAGGGACCTTCCCATTTAGAGAGAACCTTGCGTGCAAAGAATCTTAAACGAGAGTTATATAGCAAGACATAATCACCTACATTGAACTCAGACTTTTGTATCCTCTTATCATGCCACCTCTTAACCTTCTCTTTGAACAACTTGGCATTCTCATATGCCTGAGTTCTCCATTCATCAAGCGAGCTAATGTCAAATAACCTCTTCTCACCGGCAAGTTTGAAATCAGAGTTGAGCTCTTTGATTGCCCAATAAGCTTTATGAACTAGCTCAAGAGGTAAGTGACATGCTTTACCGTACACCATTTTGTACGGAGACATGCCCATGGGATTCTTATAGGCAGTTCTATAAGCCCATAGTGCATCATCGAGCTTCTTAGACCAATTCTTTCTAGACCTGTTGATAGTCTTCTACAGAATTAGTTTAATCTCTCTATTGCTTAGCTCTACTTGACCACTGGACTGAGGGTGGTAGGGAGACGCAATTCTATGGTTGACATCGTGCTTAGCAAGCGTTTTACGGAAAGAACCGTGAATGAAGTGTGAACCACCGTCGGTCATTAGATATCTAGGGACTCCAAATCTAGGGAAAATAACTTCTTTAAGCATCCTGATAGAAGTGTTGTGACCAGCACTACTAGTGGGGCTAGCTTCTACCCACTTAGTGACGTAATCAACAGCAACTAGGATATGAGTATACCTATTGATTTGGGAAAAGGTCCCATATAATCAAAGCCCCAGACATCAAATGGTTCAATGACAAGTGAATAGTTCATAGGCATTTCCTGACGTTTGCTAATATTACCTATTCTTTGACATTCGTCACAAGACAAGACAAACCTACGGGCATCCTTGAATATAGTGGTCCAATAGAAACCTGATTGCAATACCTTGTGTGCAGTTCTATCTCTCGCATGGTGTCCTCTGTAGGCCTCGGAGTGACACTTCTGTATGATCTGTCCCTGTTCATGTTCAGGTACACAACGTCTAATAACACCATCTACTCCTTCCTTATAAAGGTGAGGATCATCCCAAAAGTAATGTCTCAAGTCAAAGAAGAATTTCTTCTTCTGCTGGTACGTGAAACTAGGTGGCATATATTTGGCAACAATGTAGTTTGCATAATCAGCATACCACGGTGCACTACGTGAAGCATTGATGACATTTAGTTGCTCATTGGGAAATCTATCATCAATAGGTTGTGGGTCATCAAGAACATTCTCCAACCTAGAGAAGTTATCTGCTACTGGGTTATCAGCGCCCTTCCTGTCGACAATGTGCAAATAAAATTCTTGTAGCAAGAGAACCCATCTGATAAGTCTTGGTTTAGCATCTTTCTTCTCCATGAGGTACTTAATAGCAGCATGATCAGTGTGAATAGTGACTTTGGAATGAACTATGTAAGACCTGAACTTTTCACATGCAAACACGACAGCTAAAAATGCCTTCTCCGTAGTAGCATAGTTTCTCTGGGCACTATCTAGAGTTTTACTAGCATAGTGAATAACATTCAACTTCTTGTCAACTCTTTGCCCTAGGACAGCACCGACAGCATAATCGCTAGCATCACACATGATTTCGAAAGGTAGGTTCCAATTAGGTGGTTGAACAATAGGTGCAATTATCGAAACCCTCTTAAGTATTTCGAAGGCTTCCTCACAATCATCATCAAAAACAAAAGGAATATCCTTTTGCAAGAGATTGGTAAGAGGCCTAGAAATCTTAGAGAAGTCTTTAATGAACCATCATAGAAACCAGCACGACCAAGGAAACTTCTTATACAGTTGATATATGTGGGGTATGGCATTTTCTCGACTGCATCAACCTTAGCCTTATCGACTTCAATACCTCTTTCAGAAATTTTATGTCCGAAGGCGATGCCTTCATTAACCATAAAGTGGCACTTCTCCCAATTCAAGACAAGATATGTGTCTTTACATGTCTGTAAGACTCGATCAAGGTTGTTGAGGCAATCATCAAAGGAAGACCCGTAAACGGAGAAGTCATCCATGAAAACCTCAACAATATTTTGACAAAAGTCAAATAATATAGCCATCATACATCTTTGAAAGGTGGCAGGTGCATTACATAAGACAAAAGGCATACGTCTATAAGCAAAGGTATCGAAAGGGAAAGTGAAAGTGGTTTTCTCCTGATCAGATTGTGCAACTGGTATTTGGGAGAAACCAGAATAACCGTCTAGAAAGCAGAAGTGTGTGTGTTTAGACAGCCTTTCAAGCATTTGGTCGATAAAAGGCAGAGGGTAATGATCTTTCCTAGTGGCTTTATTCAGTTTCCTAAAATCGATCACCATCCAATAGCCAGTAATAATCCTCTGTGCGATCAATTCATCCTTATCATTAGGGACAACGGTAATGCCTCCCTTCTTAGGGATGCAATGCACCGGACTCACCCAATCGCTATGAGCAACAGGATAGATAATACCCGCTTTCAGGAGCTTTAGTATTTCTTCTCTTACTAATTCTTTCATCTTAGGATTCAATTTTAATCTTGTGCTGGCATTGAGTGGGACTAATGCCCTTAAGATCATCAAGAGTATATCCAATAGCAGCATGGTGCTTCCTCAGAGTTTTTAGCAACTTCTTTTCATCATGCTCTGAGAGGCTAGCACTAATAATAATAGGATATATCTCTTTTTCATCCAGATAAGGATAGTTAAGAATATCTGGCAACTCTATAAGCTCGAACACAGGATCACCCTTTGGTGGGGGTGGATCCCCAAGCAGTTCAACAGGCAAGTTATTCTTAATAATAGGATATTGTTGTAAGACAACTCTATCTATCTCATCCCTTTCATCCATATTCTTATCGTTTTCATGCTCAAGCAAGTATTGATCTAAGGGATCAATAGGAGGCACATCAATAGAAGATAAGGCAATAGTTTCATCTTTACTAGGCAACTCCTTTTCATGAGGTTGTCTACCCAACTTGGAGAAATTGAACTCATGTGACACACCTTCAAAGCCAACAGTGACAGTTTTCTTCTCACAATCAATATGAGCAAAAGGTGTGCCAAGTATGATGGGACAAAAGCTAGCTTGAGCGGTAGCAAGAACGAGGAAATCAGTAGGATACTTCGTTTTACCACATAAGACTTCAACATCCCTAACAATTCCCACAGGGCATATAGTATCTCTATTGACAAGCTGAATAGTGACATCAATAGGCTCTATCTCAACAGGTGCAATCTCGTCTTTAATTTCATCATATAAGGATTGAGGTATTGCACTAACACTAGCACCCATGTCACATAAACCATGATAACAATGATCTCCTATCTTAACAGAAACCACAGGCATGCCAACAACAGTTCTACGTTTGTCTCTAGCGTGAGGTTTAGCAATTCTAGCAGCATCTTCACAGAAGTGAATATTATGTCCCTCAACTTCTTCAGCCAGAAGATCTTTGATAATAGCAATGCTAGGTTCAACTCTAGTTTGCTCAGGGGGTGTAGATGTTCTAATATAGCCTCTACGTATCACAGTTGAAGCTTTAGAATCATCCTTTATCCTAACAGGGAAAGCTGGTTTCTCATTGTAAGCACTGGGAACAACAGGATCATTATAGGCAATGACTCTCTCTTCTACTTGAGTGGGTTTAAATACATTGACTTCTAAAGGAGGATGATATTTAAGCCACTTCCCTTTGGGGACATCAATATGAGCAGCAAAGGATTCACACAGTGAAGCTACTATCTCAGAATCAAGTCCATACTTAGCGCTAAAGTCACAAGAAGTATTTGTCTAAACAAAGGATTTAACGCAATCAAACGTGAAATTCATACCTGACTCCTTACCTTCTTCAAGATCCCAGTCTTCAGAGTTGCATTTATTTATCTCCAATAAATTCCATTTGAAGTCAATATCTCTCTTCATAAAAGAACCGGTACAAGAAGTGTCAAGCATGGTGCGATCATCATGAGAAAGCCGAGCATGGAAGTTCTGAATGATAATTTCTCTCGAGAGCTCATGATTGGGGCATGAATATATCATTGATTTGAGCCTCCCCCATGCTTGAGCGATGCTTTCTCTGTAACGAGGCCAAAAATTATTAATATAATTCCGATCACGATGTACTAAATGCATGGGATAAAACTTTTGATGAAATTCCAATTTCAACCGATTATAGTCCCATGATCCAGTATCATCACATAGCCTATACCATGTCAACGCCCTATCCTTCAAAGATAAAGGAAAGACCTTCTTCTTGACCCCATCCTTGGGCAAACCTGCAAGCTTAAATAAACCACAAACTTCATCTACATAGATTAGATGCAAGTCCGGATGTGATGTTCCATCTCCTGTAAAAGGATCAGCCAGCAGTTTCTCAAGCATACCCGAAGGAAATTCAAAAGAAATATTTTCAGTAGGTGCAGCAGGTTGAGGACCAACTCTTTGTGCTTCCGTTCGAGGTGAAGATACTCCGAACAAGCCCCTCAAAGGATTAGTATCCATAGTGACAAGTGACAATAAATTTCAGCACACTATATGAATGTTTCCTTACCAAGTTCCACTTACCAAAGGTGCTTCACTCCGCGGCAACGGCGCCAGAAAAGCGTCTTGATGACCCACAAGTATAGGGGATCAATCGTAGTCCTTTCGATAAGTAAGAGTGTCGAACCGAGCGAGGAGCAGAAGGATCTGACAAGTGGTTTTCACCAAAGTAAAATCTGCACGCACTGAAATTGTCGGTAACAAGTGATTGTGTAGTGAGATGATTCACAACAAGCAACAAGTAGCAAAAGTAGCAACGGTGCAGCAAAGTGGCCCAATCCCTTTTGTAGCAAGGGACAAGCCTGTACAAAGTCTTATAGGAGGAAAAACGCTCCCGAGAACACACAGGAATTTCTGTCATGCTAGTTTTCATCATGTTCATATGATTCGCGTTCGTTACTTTGATAGTTTGATATGTGGGTGGACCGGCGCTTGGGTACTGCCCTTACTTGTACAAGCATCCCACTTATGATTAACCACTCTCCCAAGCATCCGCAACTACGAAAGAAGAATTAAGACAAAGTCTAACCATAGCATTAAACTAGTGGATCCCAATCTGCCCCTTGCGAAGCAACGCATAAACTAGGGTTTAAGCTTCTGTCACTCTAGCAACCCATCATCTACTTACTACTTCCCAATGCCTTCCTCTAGGCCCAAATAATGGTGAAGTGTTATGTAGTGGACGTTCACATAACACCACTAGAGGAAAAACAACATACAACATATCACATTACCGAACGAATACCAAATTCACATGACTACTATTAGCATGACTTATCCCATGTCCTCAGGAACAAAAGTAACTACTCACAAAGCATAATCATATTCTTGACCGGAGAGGTAATGAGTAGCATCAAGGATCTGAACATCAACTCTTCCACCAAGTAATCCAACTAGCATCAACTACAAAGAGTAATCAACACTACTAGCAACCTTACAAGTACCAATCGGAGTCGCGAGACGGAGATTGGTTACAAGTGTTGAACTAGGGTTTCGAGATGAGATGGTGCTGATGAAGATGTTGATGGTGACGAGTCCCCTCCGATGAGAGGAGTGGTGGTGATAACGATGGCGACGATTTCCCCCTTCAGGGGGGAAGTTTCACCGGCAGGATCGTCCTGCCGGAGCTCTAGATTGGTTCTGCTCAAGTTCTGCCTCGTGGCGGCGGCGAATCCACGAAAAAGCTCCTCCTTGATTTTTTTCTGGACGAAACCCTTCATATAGCAGAAGAGGGGGGCCAGTGGGCCAGCAGGCTTCCCACAAGCCCCCTTGGCGCGACCTGTGGGGGTGGCCGCGCCGTGCAGGCTTGTGGCAACCTGCTCGCGCACCTCTGGCGCTTCTTCGGCCCAGTATTTTTTATAAATCCGGAAAAAATCCTCGTTGATTTTTATGGCGTTTGGAGTTGGCAGAATTGGTATCTTAACTTTGCTCCACTTTCAGGCGATAATTCGAGTTGCCGGCATTCTCCCTCTTCATGTAAACCTTGCAAAATAAGAGAGAAAAGGCATACGTATTGTACCGTGAAGTGAAATAACAGCCGAAGAAGCGATAGATATCAACATGAAAACATGATGCAAAATGGACTTTTCAAGCATCAAACTCGAAACTCAGATATTCACCCCCACGATCACACCGTAGGAACTTGATCTTCTTCGTACGATGATTTTCAACTTCACTCTAAAATTGCTTGAAATTCTCAAACGTTTCATACTTGTGCTTCATTAAGTAGACATAACCATAACTACTCAAATCGTCAGTGAAGGTGAGAAAATAAGGATATTCGCTGCGAGCCTCCACACTCATAGGACCGCACACATCGGTATGTATGATTTCCAACAAGTCACTTGCACGCTCCATTGTTCTGGAGAACAGAGTCTTAGTCATCTTCCCATGAGGCATGGTTCGCACGTGTCAAGTGAATGAAAGTCAAGTGACTCTAAAAGTCCATCGGTATGGAGTTTCTTCATGCCCTTTACACCATTATGTCCTAAGCGGCACTGCCATAAAAACATTGCGCTTTCATTGTTAACTCTAACTCTTTTGGTGTCAATGTTATGTATATGTGTTTTATCGCTATCAAGATTCAATATGAACAATCCTGTCACATTGGGTGCATGACCATAAAAGATATTACTCATAGAAATAGAACAACCATTATTCTCTGACTTAAACGAGTAACCGTCTCGTAATAGACAAGATCCAGATATAATGTTCATGCTTAACGCATGCACTAAATAACATTTATTTAAGTTCATAACTAATCCTGATGGTAACTGAAGTGAAACTGTGCCGACGGCGATTGCATCAACCATGGAACCATTTCCCACGCGCAACGTCACTTCATCCTTCGCCAGCCTTCGCTTATTCCGCAGTTCCTGTTTTGAGTTGCAAATATGAGCAACAGAACCGATATCGAATACCCAGGCACTACTACGAGGGATGGTTAAGTACACATCAATAACATGTATATCGAATATACCTGATTTTTCCTTGGCCGCCTTCTTATCAGCCAGATACTTGGGGCAGTTGCGCTTCCAGTGACCCATACCCTTGCAATAATAACACTTCGTTTCAGGCTTAGGTCCAGCTTTGGGTTTCTTCGTCGAATTTGCAACAGGCTTGCCGCTCTTCTTTGAATTACCCTTCTTTCCTTTTCCGTTTCTCTTGAAACTAGTGGTCTTATTCACCATCAACACTTGATGCTCTTTACGGAGTTCTGACTCTGCGACTTTCAGCATCGCGAATAACTCACCGGGGGACTTGTTCATCCCTTGCATGTTACAGTTCAACATAAAGCTCTTATAGCTTGGTGGCAGTGATTGAAAAATTCTGTTAGTGATAGCCTCTTGCGGGAGTTCAATCCCCAGCTCAACTAAACGGTTTGAGTACCCAGCCATTTTGAGCACACGTTCACTGACAGACGAATTCTCCTCCATCTTGCAAGCATAGAATTTATCGGAGGTCTCATACCTCTCGATCCGGGTGTTCTTCTGAAAGATAAACTTCAACTCTTGGAATATCTCATATGCTCCATGATGCTCAAAGCAACGTTGAAGTCCCGGCTTTAAGCCATACAAGATTGCACATTGAACTACTGAGTAGTCCTCCTTGCATGCCAACCAAGCGTTCTTAGCGTCTTGGTCAGCCACGGCGGGTGGTTCATCTCCTAGCTCATCATTAAGTACATAATCCTTCTTCCCAGCTTGCAGGAGCAACTTAAGATTACGAGCCGAGTCTACAAAGTTGCTTCCATCATCTTTCAACTTAGCTTTCTCTAGGAACGTATTAAAATTCAGGGTGACTGTCGCGTGAGCCATTGATCTACAACACAAATATTTTCAAAATGGACTTAGACTATGTTCAAGATAATTAGAGTTTAAGTAATCAAATTACTTGCTAAACTCCCACTCAAAAACTACATCTCTCTAGTCATTTGAGTGGTACATGATCCAATTTCACTAGCTCAGGTCCGATCATCACGTGAGTTGAGGATAGTTTCAGTGGTAAGCATCTCTATGCTAATCCTATCAACTATACGATTCATGCTCGACCTTTCGGTCTCATGTGTTCCGCGGCCATGTCTGCACATGCTAGGCTCGTCAAGCTTAACTCGAGTGTTCCGCGTGTGTAGCTGTTTTGCACCCGTTGTATGTGAACGTTAAGTCTATCACACCCGATCATCACGTGGTGTCTCGAAACGACAAACTGTAGCAATAGTGCATAGTCGGGGAGAACACAATTTCGTCTTGAAATTTTAGTGAGAGATCACCTCATAATGCTACCATCGTTCTAAGAAAAATAAGGTACATAAAAGGATTAACATCACATGCAATTCGTAAGTGACATGATATGGACATCATCATGTGCTTCTTGATCTCCATCACCAAAGCACCGACACAATCTTCTGGTCACCGGCGCCACACCATGATATCCATCATCATGATCTCCATCAACGTGTTGCCATCAGGGTTGTCGTGTTACTTATGCTATTACTACTAAAGCTATGTCCTAGCAATATAGTAAACGCATCTGCAAACACAAACGTTAGTTTAAAGACAACCCAATGGCTCCTGCCGGTTGCCGTACCATCGACGTGCAAGTCGATATTAACTATTACAACATGATCATCTCATACATCCAATATATCACATCAAGTCATTGGCCATATCATATCACAAGCATACCCTGCAAAAACAAGTTAGACGTCCTCTAATTGTTGTTGCATGTTTTACATGGTTGCTATGGGTATCTAGTAGATCGCATCTTACTTACAAAAAACCACAACAGAGATGTGCAAATTGCTATTTAGCCTCTCCAAGGACCACCTCGGTCAAAACCAATTCAACTAAAGTTGAAGAAACCGACACCCGCCAGTCATCTTTATGCAACGAGGTTGCATGTCAAGCGATCAAACAAGTCTTTCGTAAGCGTACGAATAGTGTCGGTCCGGGACGCTAATCGAACAATACCGCCGAATCAAGAAAAAACTAAGGAGGGCAGCTAATCGAACATCACCGTCCACAAAACCCTTTGTGTTCTACTCGAGATTACATCTACGCATGAACCTAGGTCATGATGCCACTGTTGGAGAACATTGCATGGGAAACAAAAAAATTCCTACGCACACGAAGACCTATCATGGTGATCTCCATCTATGAGAGGAGATTTGGATCTACGTACCCTTGTAGATCGCACATCAGGAAGCGTTAAGAAACGCGGTTGATGTAGTGGAACATCCTCACGTCCCTCGATCTGCCCCACGAACCGTCCCACGAACCGTCCCGCGATCCGTCCCATGACCCCCTCCGATCTAGTGCCGAACGGACGACACCTCCGCGTTCAACACACGTACAGCTCGACGAAGATCTCGGCCTTCTTGATCCAGCAAGCAAGACAGAGAAGTAGATGAGTTCTCCGGCAGCATGACGGTACTCCGGTGGTGGTGAAGGATCTACTCATGCAGGGCTCCGCCCAAGCTCCGCAGAAATACGATCTAGAGGTAAAACTATGGTGTCTAGATCTGAGTTGCACGTGGCAAAAGTTGTCTCAAATCAGCCCTAAATCACCACTATATATAGGAGGGAGGGGGACGAGGCTTGCCTTGAGGGCCAAGCCCTCAAGGGTGCGCCGGCTAGGGAGGAGGAGGGGTCCTACTCCAATCCTAGTCCAAGTAGGATTGGAAAGGGAGTCCTTTTCTCCCTTCCCACTTTTTTTCCTTTTCTTTAGTTGTCTCTTCTTGGCGCATAGGCCCTCTTGGGCTGTACCACCATCCCACTAAGGGCTGGTGCACCACCTGTAGGTCCTTTGGGCTTCCCCCGGGAGGGTTGCCCCCCTCCCGGCGAACATCCGGAACCCATTCGTTACTCGCGGTACATTGCCGGTAGTGCCCGAAAACTTTCCGGTAACCAAATGAAGTCATCCTATATATCAATCTTCGTCTGCGGACCATTCCGGAAGCCCTTGTGACGTACGTGATCTCATCTGGGACTCCGACATGCATTAGGTAACCACACATATAACTCAAATATACTAAAACATCGCCGAACCTTAAGTATGCAGACCCTGCGGGTTCGAGAACTATGTAGACATGCCCCGAGGTACTCCTCGGTCAATATCGAATAGCGCGACCTGGATGCCCATATTGGATCCTACATATTCTCCGAAGATCTTATCAGTTGAACCTCAGTGTCAAGGATTCATATAATCCCATATGTCATTCGCTTTGTCCTTCGGTATGTTACTTTCCCGAGATTCGATCGTCGGTATCCGCATACCTATTTCAATCTCGTTACCGGCAAGTCTCTTTACTCGTTCCGTAATACAAGATCCCGTGACTTACACTTAGTCACATTGCTTGCAAGTCTTGTGTGTGATGTTGTATTACCGTGTGGGCCCCGAGATACCTCTCCGTCACACGGAGTGACAAATCCCAGTCTTGATCCATACTAACTCAATAGACACCTACGGAGATATGTGTAGAGCACCTTTATAGCCACCCAGTTATGTTGTGACGTTTGATGCACACAAGGTACTCCTCCGGTGCCAGTGAGTTATATGATCTCATGGTCATAGGAACAAATACTTGACACGCAGAAAAGTATAGCAATAAAACAACACGACCAATAGGCTACGTTCATAGCTTGGGTCTAGTCCATCACATGATTCTCCTAATGATGTGATCCAGTTATCAAGAAACAACACTTTGCACATAGTCAGAAAACCTTAACTATCCTTGATCAACTCGCTAGCCAACTAGAGGCTTGCTAGGGACATTGTTGTGTCTATGTATCCACACATGTATCTATCTTTTCATTCAATACAATTATAGCATGGATAATAAACGGTTATCTTCAAACAGGAAATATAATAATAACTATTTATCATTGCCTCTAGGGCATATTTCCAACACCGTGCATAGCCCATTCTCACCTCGAGGATTGGTGCAACTTTCGCCGGTGCATCCACACCCCGTAGCATGATATGCTCTCTTGCACATAAGCCTCATTATATCTTCCTCAAAATAGCCACCATACCTACCTATTATGACATTTACATAGCCATTCCGAGATATATTGCCATGCAAATTCCATAGTCACTTCACATGACTATTTCGTTCATTGTCATATTTCTTTGCATGATCATATAGAGTCGACGTAGTATTTGTGGCAAATCACCTTCCATCATGTTTTTGATACATGTCACGCTAGATCATTGCACATCCTGGTACACTGCCAGATGCATTCTCAGAGAGTCATATCTTCCTATCGGTTCTCCATATTGAGTTGTAAGTAAATAAAATTGTGATGATCATCCATGTTAGAGCATTGTTCCAGCGAGGAAAGGATGATGGAGACTACGATTGCCCCACAAGTCAGGATGAGACTCCGGGCGAAAAATAAATAAAATGGGGGAGGCCAAATAAGCCCACCATATATAAAAAATATATTATGCGGGAGGCAAAAAAGTAAAAAAAGATAAAATCCCACCATATAAAAAAATAAATGAGAGAAAAAGAGACAAGGGACAATGCTACTATCTTTTACCACACTTCTGCCTCAAAGTGGCACCATGATCTTCATAGCGAGAGTATCCTATGCTATCACCTCCATATGCTAGTGGAAATTATATTATCATAATAAACATGGCTTGTATATTCCAATGACGGGCTTCCTCAAACGCCATTGTTCTTCATGAGCAAGAAAGTTGGATTCACACCCCACTTAGCTTCAATTGAGCTTCCATACACTATTAGCTCTAGTGCATCAATTTCATGGCAATCCCTACTCCTCACATTGACATCTATCGATGAGGATCTCCGTAGCTCGTTGGTACGCCTAGTTCATGTGAGATTATCTTGTCCACTTTATACCCAATTGATATCTACCACCATATTCTATTCCACCTATATGCTATGTCCAATGGTTCACGCTCATGTATTGCGTGAAGAATAAAAAGTTGATGCATATTGAAAAAGTACGATCCAATTGCCTGACTTGAACACCGTGGTGCTTATCATTTGTATTTATGTGGTGAATACGGAATCATGCCTTGCTTATACAGTAAACATGAATAGGGGGTAAACATTCTTTTAGGATCGTACACTTTTAAAATAAATAATTGTGTTGCTTATACTTAATAAATATTATTATGTTGTTGTTTGTTAATTCATCATTTCTCAATGACCATACATACAAGAGACTACATTATGGATAGCATGTCACATAAAAAAATTCTATTTTTATCATTTACCTACTCGAGGACGAGTAGGAATTAAGCTTGGGGATGCTGATAAGTCTCCAAAGTATCTATAATTTTTTATCATTCTAGGATACTTTTTGGGCATTTATATACCAATTTATAATATTTTTGAGCATTAACCTATTGACCCAGTGCCCAATGCCAGTTCCTGTTTTCGGTGTGTTTTTTGCTTTGCAGGTTTACTCTACCAAACGAAGTCCAAATGCCACAAACTTTAATATGAATTTTTCTCAACTATATGAAGACATGCAAGCATCGGAAGTGGACAAGAGCCCGCACGAGGGAGGCACATGCCAACAGGGCATGGGCCAGGGCTTGGCCGCGCCCTAATAGCTTGTGACCCCCTGGATGCCTCCCAACGTCCCTCTGTGGCCAATAAATTCACAAATATTCCGAAAACCATAAGCGTACTCCTGAAATACTTTTAATGCCACCACAAGTCTCTGTTCCGATTGGAGGCCATATGAACCTCCGTTCCGGCGATCTACCGGAGGGCCTCTACATCAACCTTGCTGCCCACACCATGATGTGTGAGTAGTTCACCATAGACCTATGGGTCCGTAGGTAGTACCTAGATGGCAATCTATCTCTCTTATGTTCTTCAATACCATGTTCATCGCATCTTCGCTTTGATCTATCCGATGTAATCACTATGTATGGTGTGTTTGTTGGGATCCGATGAATTGTGGGTTTGTGTTCAGATTATTCATGAAAAATATTTGAGTCACCTCTGATTATTATGATTCTTAATTGCATGATCATCATAGCTTCGTAATGCTCTCCGATGTATTGACATAGTTTGGCGAACTAGATTAATGTTTCTTTAGTGGGAGTGGTGCATTGTATGAGGTTCAACCTGGCAAATTTGTATATCTCAGTGACACAAGGGGACAACAAGCATCTTTGTGTTGTTGCTACTAAGGATAAAATCATGGGGTTTATTCATATTAATTGAGTTTACTTTGTCTACATCATGCAATTGTTCTCCAAGCATTACTATGTTTTTACTTAATACGTAGAGAGGCAAGCATAGTAGCGCTCTTGAGGTGGAGTAATAGTAACAGGTGCAGGTAGGAGTTGGCCTATTTCCTTATGGACGTGATGCCTATATACACATGATCATTGTCGTGAAAATCGCATAATTATTCGATGTTCTATCAATTTTCCAACAGTAATTTGTTTACCCACCATATTCCTTTGCCATGAGAGATGCCACTAGGGAGCACTACGTCCCCCGGGTCTATTCATTTATATATTTAGAACCACTACTACTACCTCACTACCATTATTTGTGTTTTATTTTATTTTGCAATTTACGACTATCAAGAATTATCTACACACCTCATTTGCTTGCAAATAACGAGATCAAGGGTATTAGCAACCCTCTTGACCGTGTTGGGTGCAGGTTGTTTGTTTCTTTGTGTGCAGTTGCTGAAGACGGTTGAGTATTGGTATTCCTATTGTTTTGATAAACCTTGGTATAATAACTGAGGGTAATTCTTATCCGCATTGTTCTGGGGTAACCCATTCCTCTTCATAGAAAACTCAACGCAGATCACAGTAATCAAGCACTTTGCTTTTGTGTCTATCTGAGAGCCCACCAAATTAGATGAAGCCTTATGGAATCGGAATTGATTCAGGCCATTCAAGAAGAGACTCATCAATTCAAGATCAACAACGTATGGGAGATAGTCAAGCATCCCGATCCATGCAAGCACATGTCATCGGCACAGAGTGGATATATTGCAACAAGAAAGATGAATCTGACGATGTTGTCAGAAACAAGGCTCGGCCTGTTGCTCAAGGCTACACATAGGTTGAGGGTAGTGATTTCGATGAAACCTTTGCACATGTGGCTAGACTTGAATCCATATGGATACTGCTTGCTTATGCTAGCCATCAAGATATATGTTTATACCAAATGGATGTCAAAAGTGCATTCCTCAATGTTAAGATTGAGGAAGAACTATATATTGGTCAATCATCAGGGTTTGAAGATCCTAAACACCTTGACATGGTCTACATGCTCAACAAGGGATTGTATGGCATCAAACAAGCACCAAGGGCATGTGATGAGTCCAGCATGATGATACAAGAGCAATATCAGATGTCAATGATGGGAGGGCTGAAATTCTTCATAGGGCTTCACATACGACAACAACCAAATGGGGTCTTCATATCACAGGAAAAGTACCTTAAGGACCACCTTAAGAAATTTGGCATCCAAGATTTTAAAGTCTAGAAGACGCCAATGCCAACAAATGGCCACCTCTGCACCGACGAAAATGGTAAAGAATCCGATCAGAACATATATCGCTCCATGATTTTCTATTTATTGTAACTATGTGCATCTAGGCCAGATATACTGCTTAGTGTTTGCATGTGTGCCCGATTCCAAGTGGCACCATAGGAGTCGCATCACCTCGTGGTGAAGAGAATACTTCGTTATTTGGCTCACACCCCAATGCTAGGATTATGGTATCCAAAGGGCTTCACGTTTGATCTCATTAGCTATTCAGACTCAGATTTTGCTAGCAATAGAGTTGATCGCAAGTCTACATCACGCACTTGTCAATTCCTCGGAGGATCATTGGTGTGTTGGTCTCCGAAGAAGCAAAACTTTGTCACTCTCCACTTTAGAAGATGAATATGTTGTTGTTGGCGCATGTTGTACACAACTTCTCTGGATGAAGCAAACTCTCAAGGACTACAACATCAACAAGAACAAATTACCTCTCTACTATGCCAATGAGAGTCCTATCAGTCTCACCTACAACCTAGTACAACACTCGAAGACAAGGCACATTGAGATACGACATCATTTTCTTCATGATCATGTGTTGAAGGGCGACTTCGTCATTGAATCTGTGAAGTGAGAAGAGCAATTGGCTGATATCTTCACAAAGCCTTTGGATGAGAAGAGGTTTTGCAGGCTGCAGTGTGAGCTAAATAACTTAGAATCCTCAAATGTACACTGAATGGACACACATCCTAACGCTTATGCATGCAGATGACTTTGATGCACAACACACTAAGTAACGTTTGTCTTCAACTCATGAAGACATACACTCCAAGTGTGAATTCATTAACAAAGGATATGACTTCAGAGCGTCGCGATAATTAAGTGCTGTTTCTAGGTCAATCATACTTATATGATAGGCAACGCCACCACCCCTTATGAAGACATTGTTGTTATCTTCATATTTTTATCTATGTCTTCTGAGATTTGAGTTTATCCATGAATTTGGTATTTGCCGTCGAACTTGAACACTTGTCATTTCAATATGTCATATGAGACATTATGGACTTTTGTCCTCTACAACATCTTGCCTATAGCTATATCTTAAATTTTGTCTAGCCAAATGTGACCGGACCCTTACACCTCATCTATGCTTATCTCTTCTAACACTGTTCAATTCCACTCATATGCATTCTAATTGACACGTGTATGTTGTCTTTGAAGCATCCTTGTCCGTTGAAGACAAATCCAACCAAGAAGTTAAAACATTTTTCACACTTATCTTTCTACTGCCCAAAATGCCAAAATTCCCGCTCCCGACATGACAAATCAGAGACAGTGGGTTGTCAGACGTGTTGCATGCCTACCATGTGCCCCACTAAGTTGAAGTGTCCGGGGAAAATTCGTCCAGAAATATCAAATGTTCCTGTTTCACCCCGTCCATATAAATACAAAGCCCCTAGCTCCATTATCACTCTTACCTCTCCATCTGCGTCTCCTAGCTGCAAACCCTAGCGCCGTCACTGGATTCCATCATCATCGGAGAAGAAGCGATTTGATGCCGCGACCTCCTTGTCGACGTACTCACGCTGGCCGCGACCATCTTCACCCATCGCCGCCGTTGTTGTGTGCCACCAGCAAGCTAGGGTCTGGCATATTGAACTCCTCTGCCTCTTCGCCTCGTAGAACAGCTCTTCTCGTTCTTCATCGTGGTAAATAATTGCTGATTTTTACTGCTTGTTTGATCTTAAGAGTTACCATAAATCTTCAAAAGATGTTTTTCTGCTATAGATCCGACAGCTCTCAACACATCTATCCTTATTTTCTCAGTACTTTTACTAGTTTTAAAATTGTGGGCAGATTTATCACTTGTGCAAATTCTCGAACTTGTACAATTCTGGAACCACCTTATCTTGAGAAAAAGTGAAAGTCTTCGGTGAATCAGGTCAATATCTTCACACAATGTTTTATCTTCAAAATCATCTAAGAATGCATATGACCTTGTCTATTCCCCCGCATCTCTAATTCTTTGATGGGTACATCCCCGCGGTAGAATCACTAGGATCGCATAGTCTGAACTCGTTTGTAGACTATTTGGAGATTCATCTGGACTCACCCGGAGCTTGCGCTCATCCGAACCCAACTGCAAAGTCTCTGACCAAGTCAAAGACAATATCCAAAGATAACACTCCCAAGAAGGGTGTAAGACAACAACATCTGAATACTGCCAAAGATCTTACAGTAGATCTATATGAGATGTACAAGTCTGACTCTGGTGAAAGTTACCAATAGCGCAAGACCTGGATCCAACGGATTCGAAGATATTGGGTCAAGAAGTGTTTTAATTACCGCTTCGTCATGGATGAATATGCCAAGAAGAATGCCAAGAATGCTCCTTGGACAAATATCACATCCAAGAATCTGCATCCGAAGACAAAGGCCGAAGCTATACACATTGGCTTCTACCCATGCATGGTCCGGCCCCCAACGCCTGAGCAACTGGATCCATCCAGCATCCTTGGTCGCACTGCGACAGAGGACACATCTGATGAGAAAGATCAGCCTCATGTTGCACGTCCGAGGCCAAAGGAGAAAGCTAAGGCTTCATAGCCTGATAGTGCAAAGGCTTCAAAGCTTAAGCCTGCAAAGGATTCAGGGCCAAGAGCATCAACTGAAACCTCTAGATCCAGACCAGTTGTAGCAGCTGACACGGAGGAAGACTCCCGCATTTCCCATAGAATGAAATGAAAACATGTTGCTGCCCGTGGGCCGAAACCATCCCTATCCTTGATTGATGCTGCTAATATGATTAAGCTGTCTCATGATGAATATGATGATACTTCCTGGCAAGGCTGATTCAATAGAAAGAGGAAGAGGAAAATCGTGTTGAAGACTTACCTCTCATTGATGCGAAAATGATAGATCAGTTCATTAATGAATGGTTTACTGATCCCACTCTCTCCATCGACGCCCTACAACTAGCAATAGGATCGAGTGTCACTTTTCAAGAGCTGGTGAGTGAAGAACTCACAGTTCCAAAAAAGGTTGTGCAGCTGCAAAAAAGATTCGCAATGAAAAGGACGTCTTCAAGAGGAATATGCACAAGCTCACACCTAGTCAGTTTCAAGGACATCATCTCTACATGAAAGATCTGAAGGCTGAATTTGATAAACAATGTGCTGTTGTCAAAGGCACCTTTGTGCATCTCAGGAACAAATCTGCGCAGATGGTTAAGGCTCAGAATAAGATGCTGAAGCACAAAGCACTTGGTCAACCTTATCTTGACCCCAGAATCATCGGAAGGACAAGGCAAGGTTCATTGTCTTCGAACCAGCCTGCCTCAACACCGGAAGACATGCCCAATATTGTCTTCTCCGCTAGGTTCTCTGGCACAAGAACGCCCCCTCATTCCTGTGCTTCAACTAGCAATAAGACCAAGAGAGGAGAAGTTGAAGCGAGGAAGCCAAGGTTGTCAGAATCACGATACTGAATCGGATCGAAGCTCTAATGGCAGGATCGCAAATCATAGAATCTTCACTATGAGGATCATAAAAACTTAGATTCTATGAACCAAAATCGTAAAATCAGGTGGTTTAGTATGGATCGTAAAGTCGTATAATCATAGAGTAGAATCCCGATTGTGACAACCTTGCAGGAAGCGCATGCTGCTACTTATGAAGCACAACCAATCAAGTGACTGAAGCCTAAGAAGACAAAGTCTTCGGGTTTGGCTCACGTTCCCAAGCGCCCTCAAGCTCCTTCTGCAACACCAATTTCTCGTGAGGAGCCATTGTGACGCCAATCCCTATGGATCCTCCTCCCTAAGAAAATGTTGAGAGGGAAGTTGTTCTCCATGAGCCTGCTACCATAGAGGATCCTACAACTGACGATGCACGAGCTGCCAACACCACCGCAGCTAAAGACACCGCTTCTCCTGAAGTCAATGTTCACCGAGAGACTGCACTGCAACCTCAACTGGATGCACCAGTGGTATCATCGCCACTTCTTGAAGACAATGAGTATGTGGATATTGGCACTCCTTCAACGCTAGGTACTGCTCGTGACTCTCCGCTAAGTCCCTTTCCAACAATTGTGGCAAGACTCCATGAATCACCATTCTCACCAATAGAGGATGAAGCCCCTACACATGTGTCGCCTCTCAAAAGGCTTCGCAAAGGACCAAGACAAACGCCTCCCGTGATGGAAAGCATTCCAGAGAATGAAGTGCATGTGACTCCGACTACATCAGTCGATGAAGTAAACAGGCTTGAAGACATTCATCATGATCAACCTAGAGTTGATGTCAATGCAGCCGAAGATATTGCTACAGAGGATGCTGTTGCACATAATGAACCCCGTGTACTTGCTACACCACCCATTGACGACAATGCTTAAAACATTGTGATGGCTTGCAACTTGGAAGGACAAATGGTACCTACCAGACGACCAAGGCTTGAAGCTGCTGCAAGAATGGGCCCGCAATATGAATTCAGTATCTTTCGACGCCCCAAAGTTATGAAGCATATGCCCAGGCTACCAAGCATTCGTCTCCAAGGACCATGTCATCCCATTATTTTGAGTGTTCAAGGCTTCATATTGAAGAACACTTTTTGTTATTCATATAGAAATCCATTCACGAAGCCAAAGATCTAATCTGTCAGGTTCTGGAGCATGCCTCAACACGACTACCATTTATATGCACGCTGTGGACATAACCAAATATTTCCTCATAAGCATCTCAGCTTTGAAGCAATGAGTGTGCTTCCGTGTTTTGATCAATACCTCAATTGTATTTGAGATGTTGGACTGTTCCCATTCCTCACCGACCATGAAGATTGGAATGAAGAAATGATTCTTCAATTCTATGCAACCCTCCACATCTCTCGCTTTGGGAGAAACATTAACACATGGAAAATAAACTTCATAATTCAAGATGAACATGTCGATCCTACTTATTGAGCTTGCGTTGGTTTTCCCTTGAAGAGGAAAGGCTGATGCATAACAGTAGATTGGTATTTCCCTCGGTTTGTTGAGAACCAAGGTATCAATCCAGTAGGAGGAGCAAGCAAGCCTCCAATAGTAGTACCTACACAAATAATCAAACACTTGTACCCAACGCTATAAAGGGGTTGTCAATCCCTCCAGAGTTATTTGCACGGATGCGATCAATTAGAGTTAGATATAAAATATTGATAGATGTGGAAGTAAAACAAAAGTAAATAAATTCCAGCAAAGTATTCTTGGTATATTTGGTTTATAGATCTGGAGATATAATATGGAAAATAGAACCGAGGGCCATAGGTTTCACTAGAGGCTTCTCTCATAAAGGAAAATAATACAATGTGTGAACAAATTACTGTTGAGCAATTGATAGAAAAGCAAATAATTATGAACATATCCATGGCAATGATTATGCATATAGGAATCACGTCCGTGTCAAGTAGACTGTAATGATTCTGCATCTACTACTATTACTCCACACATCGACCGACTCATGCCTGCATCTAGAGTATTAAGTTCGTGAAGAACAGAGTAATGCATTAAGTAAGATGACATGATGTAGAGGGATAAACTCAAGCAATATGATGAAAACCCCATCTTTTTATCTTCTATGGCAACAATACATTACGTGCCTCGCTACCCCTACTATGTCACTGGGTGAGGACACCGCAAGATTGAACCCAAAACTAATCACTTCAGCCATTGCAAGAATTACCAATCTAGTTGGCCAAACCAAACAAATAATTTGAAGAGACTTGGAAGGATATGTAATCATGCATATAAGAATTCATAAGAGACTCAAATAATATTCATGGACAATCTTTACATAAACTCACAATTCATCGGATCTCGACAAACACACCGCAAAAGAGTATTACATCGGATAGATCTCCATGAAGATCATCAAGAACATGGTATTGAAGATCAAAGAGAGAGAACAAGCCATCTAGATACTAGATATGGACCCGTAGGCCTGTGGTAAAGTACTCATACATCGTCGGAAGGGCATTGGAGTTGATGTAGATGCCCGCTATGATCAATTTCCTCTCAGGCAGATTACCGGAAAAGGCTCCCAGATTGGATCTCTCGAGAACAGAGGTTCTCGGTGGCGTAAAAGTATTTTCGTGGCTCTTTTTGGTGATACGTTAATATTTGGGAATTTATAGGCGACGTATTAGGGTTACGAGACCTGCAAGGGGCCCACAAGCCGTGGTGCGACCACCCCCAAGGCGCGCCCTGCAGGCTTGTGGCCTCCCGGCAATTGCCTTGCCCCTTACTCCAAGTCTTTTGCGTGTCTTCTGGTCCAAGAAAAATCTTTCCACAGATTGTATTCCGTTTGGACTCCATTTAATATTCCTTATATGCAATACTCAAAAACGTGGAAAAATATAAACTGGCACTCGGCTCTAGATTAATAGTTTAGTCCCAAAAATATATGTAAAACATCATATAAAACATCCAAAACAGATAATATGATAACATGGAATAATCTAAAATTATAGATACGTTGGAGATAAAAACATCCAAAACAACATCCCAAGCTTAATTCCTGCTCGTCCTCGAGTAGGTAAATGAGAAAAACAATAATTTTGATGTGGAATGCTACCTAACATATTTATCCATGTAATATTCTCTGTTGTAGCATGAATATTCAGATCCATAAGACTCAAAACAAAATTCTATGTTGACATAAAAATAATAATACTTCAAGCATACTAATAAGGTAATTGATTTCTTTCGAAATAGCATGGTCTCAGAAATTTATCCCTACAAAATGATATGGTCTGGCTATGCTCCATCTTCACCACACAAAGTATCTAAATCATGCACAACCCCGATGAAAATCAAGCAATTGTTTCACACTTTTTATGTTCTCAAACCTTTTCAACTCTCACGTAAGACATGAGCGTGAGCCATGAATATAGCACTATAAGTGGAATAGAATGTAGTGGAGGTCTCAAAAGAAAGAGGAGAAGATAGTCTCACATGAACTAGGCATATCAACGGGCTATGGAGATGCCCATCAATAGGTATTAAGGTGAGTGAGTAGGGATTGTCATGCAACAAATGCACCAGAGCAATAAGTGTATCAAAGCTCAAAAATAAAATTAAGTGGTCTCGCAAAAGATGTAATTCCACTAGTTATATGAAAGTGACAAAATAAGAGCCTCTCTATGAAGAACATGGTGCTACTTTGAAGCAGAAGTGTGGAAAAAGATAGTAGCATTGTCCCTTACCTCTTTCTCTCATTTTTTTCTTCCTTTTTTCTTTTCTTTTTGTCTTTTTTGTGGGCTTCTTTGGCCTCTTTTATTTTTTTATGGGCTTCGATGGCCTCTTTTTTTTGTAAAGTCCGGATACTCATCCCAACTTGTGAGGGAATCATAGCTTCTATCATCATTTTCTCACACAGGACAATGCTCTAATAATGCAAATCATGACACTTTTATTTAATTACAACTCAAAGATTACAACTTGATAGCTAGAACAAAGTATGACTCTATAAGCAATATGGAAGTGATGGTGCATGTCATAAAAACGGCACGGTGGTGTTGCATGGCAATATATCTCGGAATGGCTATGAAAATGCCATAATAGGTAGGTATGGTGGCTGTTTTCAGGAAAATATATGGTGGCTGTTTTGAGTAAGGTGGGTTTAATGTACCGGCGAAATTTGCAAGATACTAGAGAGGCTAGCAAAGGTGGAAGGGTGAGAGTGCATATAATCCATGAACTCCACATTAGTTATAAAGAACTCACATACTTATTGAAAAAACCTATTAGTTATCAAAGCAAAGTATTTTACTCATGCTCCTAGGGTCAGGGTTGGTAGGAGTTAACCATCGCGTGATCCCGACCTCCACACAAAGGTTGAGAATCATTAAACAAGTCATGTTCCGACTTCATCACATAACGGTTCACCATACGTGCATGCTAGGGGAATCACAAGCTTCAACAAAAGTATTTTTTCTAATTCACAATTACTTACTAGCATGACTCTCATATTACCATCTTCGCATCTCAAAACTATATGCAAGGAATCAAACTTCTGATCAAGTTCAATGCACTTAATATGAAAGTTTCTATTATATCCCTCTTGGATGCCTATTATATTAGGACTAAATTCATAACCTAAACCAATTAACATGTTGTTTAAAGAACTCTAAAAATAATATAAATGAGGTACAAGAGTTTAATAATTCCACAACACCGCCGTGCTCTAAAAGATATAAGTGAAGTACTAGAGCAACATTGTCTAGCTCAAAAGATATAAGTGAAGCATAAAGAGTATTCTAATAAATTCACGATTCAGTGTCTCTCTCTCTCAAAAGATGTGGGCATCAAGTATGATTGTGGAAAATTAAAGGGTAAAGACTGGTATCATACAAGACGCTCCAAGCAAAACATATATCATGTGGTGAATAAAAATATAGCCTCAAGTAAATTTACCGATGGATTGAAGACGAAAGAGGGGATGCCTTCCGGGGCAGACACAAGCTTAGGCTCTTTGGTATCCTTGAATATGACTTGGGGTGACTTGGCCATCCCCGAGATTAGGCTCGTGCCACTCCTTATTCCATAGTTCATCAAATCTTTACCCAAAACTTGAAAACTTCACAACACAAAACTCAACAGAAAACTCATGAGATCCGTTAGTATAAGAAAAATAAATCACCACTTTATGTACTGTTGTGAACTCGCTCTTTATTTATATTTATATAATATTTAATGTATTCTAACTTCTCCATGGTTCATACCCCCCGATACAACCCAGAGATTCATCAAAATAAGCAAACAACACAAAGAAAAGAGAACAAGCCAAAAACAGAATAGTCTATAGCAATCTGTTTACTTCGAATATTTATGTAACTCCACAAATTTAGAAAAATTAGGAAAATCTGGGAAATTTGTAAGACAATCTTGTGTAAAAATTTAGATCAAAATCACGTTCCAGTGAATTTATAAAATTCCTGGATTGAGAGAAAAAGTTTATGTTTTTCAACAAAATCAACTTGCGAACACCATAGACTATCCCAAAGGTCTTACTTGGCTCAAACACAATTATTACAGAGGTAATAATGTGTGCAGCACTCAAGAACAGAGACAGAAACAAAACCAAAACAAATAAAATTGGGTTGCCTCCCAACAAGCGCTATTGTTTAACGCCCCTAGCTAGGCATAATGCACTAGATCTAGGTATTATCATCTTTGGTATGCAATCCATAAGTAGCTCTCATAATATATTCATAAGGTAATCTTGTTTTTTTCTAGGAAAGTTCTCCATGCCTTTCCTTAATGGAAATTGGAATCTAATATTACCTTCTTTCATGTCAATAGTTGCACCAATCTTTCTAAGGAAGGGTCTACCAAGAAGAATAGGACACGTAGGATTGCATTCTATATCAAGAACAATGAAATCTATGGGCACATAATTGCTATTAGCAACAATAAGAACATCATTAATCTTTCCCGCATGTTTCTTAATTGTATAATCCGCTAGGTGCAAATTTAGAGAACAATCATCAAATTCACGGAATCCTAATACATCACATAAAGTTTTTGGAATCATGGAAACGCTAGCACCCAAATCACACAAAGAATGGCACTCATAATCTTTAATTTTAATCTTAATGGTAGGTTCCCACTCATCATAAAGTTTTCTAGGTGTAGAGTTCCCCAACTCAACTTTCTCAATAAAAGATTTCCTCATGGCATCCACAATATGTTTAGTAAAGGCTTTATTTTGACTATAAGCATGTGGAGAATTCAACATGGATTGCAAAAAGGAAACACAATCAATTAAAGAGAAACTATCATAAATAAAATCCTTGAAATCCGAAAGAGTGGGCTCATTGCTATTTAAATTTTTGACCTCTTCCATCCCACTTTTATCAATCTTATCACTATGATATATGAACTCCGAATCATTGGGACGCCTCTTAACTAAAGGTGACTTTATCTCGAGTCCCATCTTTTTAAATATTTATCCTAGAAAAAAGATTCAATAGGTGTCACACTAATCACTTTTAGATCTTCATCAATATTATCACGAGAAAACACTTTTTCTAGCCATTCACGCTGAGCACGTATTCTAGCGATTCTTTCCTTACACTCATCAATAGAAATTCTCATAGCTTGTTAAGACTCATTAATATCATGCTTGGGTGGAATAGATATGATTTTCAAACAATCAATCTCAAGAGAAATTCTATCAATGTTCTTGGCCAAATCATCAATCTTGAGCAATTTTTCTTCAAAAATAGCATTGATACCTTTTTGAGAGCTAATGAATTCTATGATATTATTCTCAAGATCAGAGGGCATATTATTATATTTTCCATAAGAATTGTTATATGAATTATCATAATTATTAGAGGAATTACTAGGAAATGGCCTAGGATTGAAATTACCTCTATACGCGTTATTGCCAAAATTGTTCCTACCAACAAAATTCACATCCATAGATTCATCATTATTTCGGCATATCATTGGGATTAATAGGAGCACTCTTACTAGCAAGTTTTTTTAATTAATTCATCCAAATTTTCACTTAAAGTATTTATTTCTTCGATAACACGCTCTTTTTTACTAGTAGGAGATCTTTCGGTATGCCATTAAGAGTAATTTGCCATAATATTATCTAGGAGTTTAGTAGCTTATCCTAATGTGATTTACATAAAGGTACCACCCGAGCCTAAATCTAAAAGATTTCTAGAAGGAAAATTCAATCCCGCATAATTTATTTGTATAATCATCCATAAGCTCAAACCATGCGCGGGGCAATTCCTAATCAATAGTTTCATCCTCTCCCAAGATTGTGCAACATGCTCATGATCAAGTTGCTTAAGATTCATTATATCGTTCCTAAGGGAGATAATCCTAGCGGGCAGAAAGTACATGGAAATAAAAGCATCTTTACAATTATTCCACGAATCAATATTATTTTTAAGTAAAGATGAAAACCAAGTTTTGGAACGATCTCGTAATGAGAAAGGAAATTGCTTTAATTTAACAATTTCATTATCCACATATTTCTTCTATTACATATCACACAACTCAATGAAAGTATTTAGATGGGATGCGACATCTTCACTAGGAAGGCCAGAAAATTGTTCTTTCATAACCAGATTGAGCAAAGCGGGATTAATTTCACAAGATTCCGCACCAGTATCGGGAGTAATCAGAGTATTAATAAAATCATTATTATTAGTAGTGGAAAAATCACATAACTTTGTATTCTCTTGAGTCATCGTGACAAAGCAAGCTATCTAGCACACTAGCAAGAAAACAAAAAGACGAATGGAAAAAAGAGTGAATAAAAAGGCAAATATTTTTGGTATTTTCTGAAAATCGTTTTAGAAGTGGGGGAGAGGAAAACGAGAGGCGAATGGAAATTAAAGTAAATTCAAGAGATGAGTTTGTGATGGGTACTTGGTAAGCGTAATCTTGCTATGTATCCTCCCCGGTAACGACGCCAGAAATCCATCTTGCTACCTCTTGATCTTGTGTTGGTTTTCCCTTGAAGAGGAAAGGTTGATGCAGAGAAGTAGATAAGTATTTCCCTCAGTTTATTGAGAACCAAGGCATCAATCCAGTAGGAGGAACAAGCAAGGCTCCAATAGTAGTACCTACACAAATAAGCAAGGCTATAAAGGGCTTGTCAATCCCTTCAGAGTTATTTGCAAGGATGAGATCTTATGGAGATAGATATAAAATATTGATAGAGCTGAAAGTAAATAAAAAAGTAAATAAATTGAAACAAAGTATTTTTGGTTTATAGATCTAAAGTTATAATATGGAAAATAGACCCGGGGGACATAGGTCTCACTAGAGGCTTCTCTCATAAAATAGTGATAGAGCCGAAAGTAAAACAAAAGTAAATGAATTGCAGCAAAGTATTTTTGGTATTTTTGGTTTATAGATCTAAAGTTATAATATGGAAAATAGACCCGGGGGAGATAGGTCTCACTAGGGGCTTCTCTCATAAAATAGTGATAGAGCCGAAAGTAAAACAAAAGTAAATGAATTGCAGCAAAGTAAATTTGGTATTTTTGGTTTATAGATTTGAACATATAATATGGAAAATATACCCGGGGGCCATAGGTTTCACAAGAGGCTTCTCTCATAAAGGAAAATAATAGGGTGGATGAACAAATTAATGTCAAACAATTGATAGAAAAGAGATTAATTATGAAGATATCCAAGGCAATGATTATGCATATAAGCATCACGTCCGTGTCAAGTAGACTAAAACAGTTTTGCATCTACTACTATTACTCCACACATCTACCGACTCCTGCCTGCATCTAGAGTATTAAGTTCATGAAGAACAAAGTAACTCATTAAGTAAGATGACATGATGTAGAGGGATAAACTCAAGCAATATGATGAAAACCCTATATTTTATCCTCGATGGCAACAAAACAATACGTGCCTTGCTACCCCTACTATGTCACTAGGTGAGGACATCACAAGACTGAACCCAAAACTAAGCACTTCTGCCATTGCAAGATTACCAATCTAGTTGGCCAAACTAAACAAGTAATTCGAAAAGACTTGCAAAGATATGAAATCATGAATATAAGAATATATAAGAGACTCAAGTAATATTCATGGATAATCTGAACATAAACTCACAATTCATTGAATCTTGACAAACACACCGCAAAAGAGTATTACAACGGATAGATCTCCATGAAGATCATGAAGAACATGGTATTGAAGATCAAAGAGAGAGAAGAAGTCATCCAGCTACAAGCTATGGACCCATAGGTGTGTGGTAAACTACTCACACATCATCGGAGGGGCAATGGAGTTGTTGTAGATGCCCTCCGTGATCAATTACCTCTCCGGTAGGTTACCGGAAAAGGCTCCCATATTGGATCTCTCGAGAATAGAGGCTCCCGCAGGTGTAAAGTACTTTTGTGGCTCTTTTTGGTGATACAGGAATATTTAGGGATTTATAGGCCAAGAATTAGGGTTAGGAGACCTGCAGGGGGCCCACAAGCCAGGGTGCGCGGCCAACCCCCAGGGCGACCCCTACAGGGTTGTGGCCTCCCGGCAATTGCCTTGCCCGCTACTCCAAGTCTGTTGCGTGTCTTCTAGTCCAAGAAAAATCTTTCCGAAGATTTTATTCCGTTTGGACTCTGTGTAATATTCCTTATCTGCAATACGCAAAAACGTGGAAAAACAGAAACTGGCTCTAGGCTCTGGATTAATAGGTTAATCTCAAAAATAATATAAAACAACATATAAATGCATATAAAACATCCAAAACAAATAATATAATAGCATGGAACAATAAAAAATTATAGATACATTGGAGAAGTATCAGTCCAAGCTCCTTCCATGGAATTCTTCGCCACCACACCACTTGCCGCATCTCGTGAATTCCTTGACCCTATATCAGCAGCTTATGTCGTAGGCACTTGTAGCATATTTTAGTCACCTGAGTGAGATACGACTGATATGCTCACCTTGATGAAGCCTTTCGCCCTAGATGTTGATCTGCCTTAAAGCTTCTTAGTTAATGATCTTGAGTATTATCCCAAAAACATCTACCATATTTAGCATCATACCATATGGACGATCAAAGGGCATTCATCTTCAAGCAAGCTACAAGGTGCATTGAAGACATTGGTCTATAACATTGTCTATGGTATCGGGTTCAATCCTCAAGATCTATGCCTGAGAAACGTGACTGCCAATGGAATCAATTTGTTTGAAGTCAAGATCTTTGCAGCATGGATCATGCGCTTATTAAGATCCAGACAAATAAAAGGTCTATTCGTTCTTCTTGCAATAATGGGATATATATTCCTGATGTGGCGGTCATTCATGAAGACATCTATCCATCCAAGGCAAAGAATCCTATTGTTGAAGGCACTAGTGGCACTGCTGATGTTGAAGGTGTTCACATTCCATCTGATCCAGCCAGAACTAGACTCATTGGCTCTTTTACATGCCCTCATCCAAGAGTGACTAACACTAAAGCCACTGCTAATGTACTGCCACAACCCATAAGAGAGTGTGCCATGAATGATCGAGAACTTCTCATCTCTCTGATTCAGAAGCAAGATCATTGTCACGAATGTACACGGACACAAATGGATGCATTGGTAAATGACATCAATCACAGACACAACCTCTCCACCAAGAACTCTTCTGTAAACTGCACGCATTCTTGGAAGACATTGTCTCTCCTGCCTCCAATGGACATTCTTTGTGAGGTTGGCTTTGGTGAACGCTTCAAATTTGGTGCTCCTCCTCCTCATCCGAAGAAATGGCGCAAGATGCCATCCCTTGAAGACAATGACTTCTCTTCATCGGTAGAATCATTCCATGCCAATCTTTGTCGTGCTGAATTTGAAGACGTCATTTCCCCTCCTACACCAACTCAGCCCGCAACAACCTCAAACGACCTAGCTACACCAACATCTTCATGCTGCGGGGATGAGTAATGCTCAATGTCTTAACCATTATTGGTCATTCGATGACAAAGGGGGAGAAGCATTGGTTTATAGTATTCGAACGGGTCTATACGCGCTGGGTGTTGCTTTTTTTGTTAAGTTTGCAACTCTCATTCCAAACATTTGTGCTTTTGGATTGTAGAACTTAAGTCCCAATGGACGTCAGCATGCTCCTTACTTATCTTATCTTTGGTGCTATTTCACTTCATATCATATGCGCTTGAAGTCATTCACAAGACGCCCATTTTTCATTATGTATTTCATTATCTTCGTGGTTATCTTCAAATACATAGTGATTGGATTCCAAGATATAGGCTGAGATCTCCACCAACTACAACCTGCCATGTGCTTTTGCATTCACAGAAAAATCTTCATAAGAGCATCTTTAGGGGGAGCTCGCTATATCTTGCAATCATAACTCCAAGTAGTTATCTTCACATATTTTTATCCCCATTGAAAACTTCAACCAGTTCGTTATCAATCACCAAAAAGGGGAGATTGTAAGTGCATCTAGTGCCACCCTTTTTTGGTTTTGCAGCATTGAAGACAAACGTGGTTAATGGACTAATCTATTTGTGAGAGTTCACATGATACTACAGATAGAAGTCCCTAGAGATTCATTTTAACTGTCAAAGAAGACCCCCAAAAATGTCCGAAGACATTGATGATGGATGAAGCCATTGCTGGCGATCGAAGTTAATCTCTTGAAGACAACGAAACGCGAAGACAAAGTCTTTTGTTGTTTTATTTCTTCTTTCCCGAGTCATAGGAACAACCGTTCTATTAAGTGTGGTCGATGTGATCAATGTGAGATGCTAACGTGATGCTAAACCTACATTTACCTATGTCTTCAAGCAAACACAATGAGAGGAAATATCTTCCACAGTTGGTTAAGTTAGCATTACTTGCAGCCCATGTAATGTTGTCGTGTGTGTCTTTGAAAACTGACCATTGGAACACGTGTTGAATGGACATTGAACCAGGGTCATTTCGGTCATATCAAGTTGGGTTTCTTGTTGGCTATAAATAGCCCACCCCTCCACCATAAGTTGGTGTCTGCTTAGAGTTGATATGGTTGTTATCGTTTTGGAGCAACCCACCTCGAAGACATTGAGAGAGAGAACAATCTTGCGAGAATAAACCCAACCACCTAGAGCTAGACTGTTTAAACATTACCAAAGTCATTCTGTTTTGAGAGAACTGAAGAATTGCTACACTTGAAAATTTTGATGTTCCATACAGGCAGGCATCCTGGTCTAGTGCATCCAAGAGTCATTGTGGATTTCTGGGTGACCATGGTCTAGATGAATACATGAGTCATTATGGATTGACCCATGACCAAGTTTGTACGGGTTTAGTAAGTCTCCCCTGAAGACTTACCTGATTGATTCGTCATTGTCTATGAGACTTCGGCTCAAGGGGATCAAGGAGAAGACTAGGTCTGAGCTTCCCCAACCATACCTATAGTTGTCATGACAACTGGAACTCGTCCACCAAATCATGTGTCTTCGTCAAGCTACTGGTTATATCCTTCACTCTCATTACTTACTATATTGTGAAGCGATTGCTTGATCTTCTCACCAGAAGACATTCTCCAAAGACATTCCCAATTGTTGTTTATCTTCACACTTCCTAAGTTTATCTTTGATATGTCTTAGTGTGCATGATAACTGTGCTTTGCATGATTAGATGTCTTCATAGTATTGCATGATTTGCATAGATCCTTGTTACTTATCCCTACCTGATCTTGTATTGCTTCTGCTCAACTTTGAACGCATTACTATTTCGAAGCTTTTCATAAAAATCGCCTATTCACCCCCTCTAGTCGAGAACCAGCACTTTAAGGGGGTAATATTGTTCTTCCTTCTTGTTTGCTTTTTTGTCCCTATATTCTGTCTCTGTCTCCGACGATGACTTTTTATTTGGCATGTGGAGATCTTTCGTGATATCCAAAAATTCCAAGTCTTTTGTAACCATCGGCCCATCCTTCGTCTTCTCCGGCATGTTCATCAATGTTCCAACAAAGCTGTCAATGGTAATTTTGGTGGTATGCATTTGATCAAGGCTATGAGGCGTGTCGAGTTCGGGCGAGTACTTTGTGTCCCAAAAAACAGACCTTGTTTTCCATACCTTCAGAAGCAGATCTGGTGCCTGTTTATTCGTGTTTCCCAATGAGGAGCACTCTTCCTAGTTCTTCAATAACTCATCGATTTCTTTGCCACTCTGCTTACGTGGAGGTCCTTTATGCTCGGCCTTGTCATTAAATAGATATGCATGCCTTCTCCATGGGTCATCCTTCCCAAGCCATCTTCTATGCCCCATGTACATGATTTTCGAAGACCCGCCATCTTTCGTTAACTACTGAGACATTGTATCATCAACTACTACAGGATGGTCCAAAGACGACACATCAATCAGAGACCTTTCGGCGAAACTGTGTGTGATGCTTCAATCACAAATGCTATAGTTCTAGCTCTGTCTCCAATAACGCGAAGTGTGTGCGATGGTGGATCCGTAAAATACATTCAGAAAACTATTGCGTGTGCGATACGTGGCATACAGTTGTTCCATACGAACTTCTTGTGATGAGCCAGAATTATGCAAACACTTAACGAGATAAAGGTGTGTGCAACCTTCAAAATATCGGAGCGGGTTCATATCGGTTTGGTTTAGACATATCAGATGTCAGATATGGGGGGATATATTACACGATATGTTGATATATCGAAGAAAACATGTGTATTTTTTTAATTATTCTTGTTCAAAACATTTGTTTTTAGTAGAACAAAATGTATGATGTCAATGCTTTAACATAACAATTTTTATTCCTATATTATTAACTTGTTGATTACAAAATTATTAAGGAAAGATTCATGATATCCTTACTCTATGATTCAAAAATGATATATATGCATTTGTATGAAATGATGTGCATGACTTTGATAATATATAATGAAGTTTCAAATCCATAATCTTATCTCACTGCTTCCTAATATAATTATTGTCATCTATATATTGGTCTAGATATCGGCCATATCAGGCTAGATATAGATCTATATCTGATGATATGTTTCAAAATGACCTTTAGAAAATGATGTGTCATGTTTATAATGGTTGAGCGCAAAAGTGATATCGGCCTAGATAACGGTTGTATCGGCCTAGATTTAAAAGTTTGGGTGTGTGTGATGTACGACATATAGTTCATATGGATGAATTGTTTGCGATGAGCCAGAATTACGCAAACGCTTAACCAGATAAAAGTGGTTGTGATATATGACATACAATTCATCCGGATGAACTATTTTCCATGAGGAAAAATAACACAATCGATTTGGCATGTCAACTTGTGTTTAATACCCGGCAAATAAGTCACTCGAACGCACTATCAAAAGTACCATAAACGATTTGACGTAACAAGATATGTGAGATACCCGACAAACATGCTAGTAATCGGAATTGTTTGGGAAGACCAATAAAAAGATAGACGATTCATGATAATAAGACATGTGTGCTGTGGGAAAACACTTGCTTGCACCGAATTTTCTTTGATTGTTGAAATCATCACCGACGTGTTCCTTTCTTTAATCATAGGCGATGTGATTTTCTCTGTCTTCATACCATCTATTTTTTTCTACAAAACAACAACATAATTGCATAACCTAAATAAACATTGAATTACATCACTGAGTACGTATAACATTTGCACACCTCAATTAACAAGTACATTCATACTAAACTAGTATTAAAGATCGTCAAATTATTTATACTTCTTGTGACGAGGGTTGTTAGTCAGGGCAGGACAAAGTCACCTCCTCATGTCAACGATCCGCATGCACATCTCGTAGCTTACGTACACATCCTTGGCCGCGTACTTGACGTGTTATTTATCCAATCTTTGGACACAGGTGCGGAGGAAGTAAACCTTCTTCTTCTTGTAGACATGTAACATCCCGAGACCGACACTCCAGAAGATTCCCCTCGTATTCCATTGCCACCGTGTGATTAGATTGTTTGTTGCATTCAACATTGCATCATGCACATCATCTGCATTGTATCGGCACTCCGTTGCCGCCAGTTTTCAAAACTTGCATCGTTATTAGTTACCGGTTCTCTCCTTTCGTCATTGACTATTTTGAGACCAACCACACACTCGCGCACCCGCGACATCGTTTAAATCTTGTTTTAAAAGGTGGGTACAAAATACTCTTGGATAGGGTTGAAACTAGGTATGCGGTCTTATGTTAATATAGGTACGCCGTGTGTGAAATTTCGTCAGAATCAGAGTCATTTAGATACCCGAACGGTCACCCATAGCGGCACCGTCTTCGGATTAAAGTCGGAAGTTATTCGGTGTTTTAAAATATTGTGTCTGGCCGCAAATCTTCCTCTCATTCGATCGCATGGTCGAAATCGGATGTAAAATCCCCCTAACCTAGCCCCCAATCTAATTCAAACAGCCCCACCTCCTAATTTGGACAGCCAGCCCCCTTTGCCTAGAAATTCGTGCAAACCCTAGCCGTCGGCCTGCCTCTCTCTCCTCCTCCCACCTCAGCCGCCGCGGTCCGCCAGGCCCATCTAGGGCCCTTCTGGGCCCAAAGATGCCGCTGCTGTGCCCTGCGAGGCCGAGCCTCACGAGCTCCCTCCAGGCTCCAACGCCTCCCATGGCCGAGCTACAGCCCCGCCTCGCCCCTTGCTCCGCCGGCCAACCACCTCGTCCGAGTGGCCTTGCGCCGCTGCCAGCTTCCCGTCGAACGGATCCCGGAGCCACCTTCAGCCGCCTCCCTAAGCTCTGGGGCTCCTCCCGCATGGAGGCGACGCCCATATCTCGCCATGGCCGCCCGAGTCCCGCCACTCGCCTGTGCCCGTCGGACCTTGCTACAGCCACCGGATCCGACAGTCCGGGCGCCGGCAACCGTCCCTGTCGGATCCCGCCGCCGGCCGCCCGGTGAAGTACCTGCCACCGGTTGCGCCCTCCAACTCCGGCGTCGAATCCCACCATCGAGCCCCTCTACTCCCGTCACCAGATTGGGATCGGCATGCAACTCGCTAGATCTCCGGATCCGCACAACCTCGTTGACCCCGAGTGGGCCAGCGCCACCGACCGGCCAAGCTGGCCAGCTCCAGCCGGTCGTCACCACTGAGCCGGCCCAATCGGCCCGAGGTGAGCCACCCACGAGCCCCACCTATCCAACGCCCTAGGCGTCTCCTTGATATGTTGCGCGCGTGGTTAGATTCGGCCTCTCGTAGATTTCGGCCCGTGTAGTTTTTTGTAGGTTTGCGAATTCATTAATTTCAAAAAAATGCATGATTTTAAAACTCCCGCATCTTTTTAAACCGTGCGTCGGATCGGAATAGTTTATATATGTAAAATGTGTAGAATTTCGCGTAGATTAATATTTTGCAACTCTAATGCAGATTTAGAACTATTTAACGTGCTAATTGCATCGGTTTGCGTGTCGACGTGTTAAAAATGGTTTGATTCAAAGCTTCGTTGGAGATGAGCCATATATGTAAATCGACTAGAACGACGAGTAGATTCACGTGAACCACTTTGTTTTGCCGTTTAACAAACATAAAATGTGTTTAGGACTGATCTGGACAGATTACAAAGTTAACACGTGGGGTCAGTTCGCAGATGTTATATGTCGTTTCCGATCTCATATAAAATTCTTACATAGGTAGTTTATTTGTGCTTCACCCCTTGCCATGTTTAAAAACATTTAATATTGTCGTGTACCTACACGGGAGTGAACTAAATACTTGAATGTGGAGTTTTCTCAATATGCAACTCGTTGCATATTAGGCTTCACTTAATGTGAAATGGTCATGCATCATGTCGTGCATGTGCTATGGTGTTATCGTGTGTTGATTGTTATTCCGGTTGCTTCTTCTCGATAGAGTTCCGGTCCGCTTCGGAGTGTGAGAATCCGTTCGACTACGTTGGTTCGTCTGCTTCATGGAGTCATTCTTCTTCCAAGCGGGATCATAGGCAAGATGATCATTTCCATGCTCGTATTTTTGTTTCTATTGCTATGTCTTGATGCTTATCACTTTTTAAATGTCAGCCTCCCAACATTGCCATGAAAACCTCTAATCTTTCCACTACCCAGCAAACCTTTTTTGGCTATGGTACTGCTTGCTCAACCTTTTGAAAGATTTTCTAGTTGGAGGTGCAGTTGCTTCCATGTGAAAACACGGCTTCCTTGTTACATCACCATATTATTGCTAATGAATTTAATGCACCTATATACTTGGTAAAAGGTGGAAGGCTCAGCCTTTCTAGCCTGGTGTTTTGTTCCACCTTTGCCACCTTAGTTTTGTCTTCCGGTGTTATGTTCCATATATGAGTGCTCCTAACATGCTTGGGGTTGTTATGGGGACCCCCCTTGATTTTCGTTTTGGGATGAAGCTTGTCTAGAAGGCCCAACAATGGAACTATATTTGTCCAACAAAATAATTCTATTAATACTTAAAGCATAAGGCGTCATGAACCCAGGGAGTAATTCAACATAACACAGGGAGGGCCAGTGTTGATGGTGCTGGTCCAAAACAAAGCACTGTGCGGGGCCAACCCACGACAACTCGAGAGATTTCTATCGGGCCACTGTACGCGTCGCTCGTCCGTCGGGTCCTGAGAGCGAAATACGCGGGTCCTATCAGGATCATCGACACGCCGAGTGGCCTTGTTGAACTTGTTTTACCTTTCTCGAGCTTCTTGTGCGTGGGATTCCGAGGATACTTTGGGCTATCTCGAGGTTGAGGTTTTCCAATAGGAAGTTGAGGAAATCAGGGGTTTTCCCTGATCGAGGTCATTCCATCGCAGCATGTGGTAGTTTGTGATGGACTAGTTGGAGCACCCCTGTAGGGTTAAATCTTTCTAAAAGCCGTGTCTGCGATTATGTGGCAACATGGAAACTTTGTTTAACATCCGATTCTAGATAACCTGAAGTAAACTTAATTAAAATGTGCCAACTGAGTGCGTAACTGTGACTGTCTCTTTTGTGAGCTCCTTCTCCAATAGAGGACACGGTGGGGTTATGTCAAACGTAAGTTTGTGTTCAGGATAATTCATTTGATCATCAGTAGTTCACGTCTGCTATGCATATATCATCCCCCTCTTATTCTTGTACTCGTAAGTTAGCCACCAAATAAATGCTTAGTCGCTTGCTGCAACCTTACCACTTAACCTTACCTCACCCATTAAGGTTTGCTAGTCTTGATACCTTTGGAAATGAGATTGATCAGTCCCTTGTGGCTCACAGATTACTTCTACACCAGTTGCAGGTATAGGTAAAGAGTTACTTTGACGTGAGCACGCTGATTGTGCTATTTGGAGTTTCTTCTTCTTCATCATCGATCCAGGATTTGTTCCTGGCCGGCAGCCTGGGATAGCAAGGATGGATATTGTCCTTTTTTTGGTTATTTTCATCCGTATTCGGGCCATGCTCTTCTTCATGATGACTGGATATTGTTCTATTTTTTTGATCTTGATGTAGCTTGTGGATAGTGTAAGCCAACTCCTTATACTCATCTTTTCAGTACACGTACTTGTAACGATATCCATTCTTGTGAAACGAGGAGATGCATTTTTATCCCTGTCGAGAACCTTGAGCCAAAAAAGGATATGACCGCATCTTGGGCGTTACATGTTGGTATCAGAGAAGTACCGACCTAGGAGCCCCCTTGTTTGATCGAACTTGGCCGAGTCGAGGCTAGTAGAAAACTTCTTTGAGTCTAGTTATATATTGTAGAGTAGGACTCTTTTTTTCTCCTCTTCCATGCTCGAAATCTTGACGTAATAATTTTAATTCAACTCCTCTTCTCACTCAAATTTTTTAAGATCACATGGGTATTTTGGAATCTATATGATGTCGATGTGACGGAGTTCTGACTTGGTGCCTCCTGATGTGTTGATTTTATTCCATAGAGTTGAGCTCCATGGGATTCTTGAGCACATCGTTATCATTCAGATTTCTCAGTATCTCAGGACGAATGATGTTCAAAATTGCTTCAGTACTAGTTGTGGCGAGATAAGCCAGGCATCCCTAGTACTGGTGCAGAGAGTTCGGGGGTACCACGATACTTGGTATCATTGTGATTACGAGGGTCTAAGATAGATGAGTTTCCAAGATTCTGTTTATGTGTTGACACATGTGATACCATGGACGGGTAATGTTATTGCTAAGAGTTGAGTTCTGGATTTTACTCGTTGTATCCGTGGACCCGATTGCATGGCCATAAAATTTCGAGAGTTCTTAGGTGGGAATTCAAGTAGTTAATTATAGGACAATCTTCCAACAGATGCATGAGGTGAGGTTGGGGTTCGACATCTAGTGGATTCGTTTGTTCATGGTCGTCTTACAGCGGTTCTTGTTGTATCTTAAAGAGTCCTTGTATATTTCTACGACTCGAGGATGCTTCGTATGTCGTGTTCACTGCCTTGTACATGATGGCTACTATCGGATAGAGCCCGTGCGATCCTATCCACGAAAATATCGAGCGAAATCTCTGTCATGAATTTGTTCTGGCTTGTGTCATAAGACACACCCTTTGTTTTGTTGCAATATGGTAATTCGACTTGCTTTGATGTCAAGTGGTGATTTCATATCTTTTCCAAGAGTTGTTCTCATATTTGTATGGGAGTGCTAATTCTTTTGCTCATCAATTCTGTTTAACCGGAGTCGTCGTGTCAATTATGTTCACATGGTGTGCTTCTCTTCAAGTGAATTCAATTCTCTCCAATTTTGCAAGATCAATCGCTCAGTTCTTTCCGGAGGTCATCTCATCTGTCCCAAGTTTTCTTTGTTTTCCCTGCCCTCCAATCCTTTTCTTCAGTGATTAAATTATCATCCAAGTGCATTTCTTTTCATTCATGCTTCCACTAGTTTTTTTCTTCTGTATCGTATTCGGTGATTCATTGTGAAGATTTTCAGGAGTTTCGTGTTCATCTTTCTTCATTCTTGTTATCTTTTCTGTGGATTCAATTCAAGTAGGTGTTCATCATATCCTCTTCATTCTTTAAATTCTATCCCATGTTGAAAATTCTTATCAAGTCTTTCTTGTTTTTTCATCCATCTCTATTCTATCCGGAGTGTTGAAGATATCTTAGAAGTTTCTTGTTTTCAATCCTTTTAATTACCTCATCATGTTTTCATTTGCACCGGTGCAATCTCTCTTTTCTAATCAATTTTTTAACGGTGGTTTTTTGAATGGGCCCATAACCCACAGGTTTCTCCCAGGATCTTATCTCGCTCTTCTAATCTTTTCCTGGAGATCTCTAATTCTTTTCAACTACGACATAAATATGAATATCAAAAGTGACATTCCTTCTACAAGATTGCTTCAAATTTATTTCTCATCATTGGCTCATGGTTTCCTTGTTCATTTACTCCAGAGTGTCCCAGTAATTCTTGGGGACAGTTCTTGCCTTCATTCTCAGATTGGAAGACCGAAGTAGTGTTTCTCTCCAGTCTTTGTCCATTCTTGTGAAGATGATCATTTCAGCTTTGTGTTATCATCTTGAATTGTTCTCGATCATGAGAAATTCTCCATATCTATCCGGTTCATTTCAGATTAGTTTTCATTCTCGATCCTCCAAAGGCCATCATTTCAGAAGATTTCTTCATTCTCAGCTTTCAGCTTTTATTCTCAAATTCTTCTCAATGTTGTCTCTTCGTTCGTCTCTTAATTATTACGGTGCCTTGTTCAAATTTCTTCTAGGTGGATCATGATCTATTCATTCTCAAGGTGTTCTTCAAGTTTCTTGTTGGAGAACCTCAAGTATTCTTTATTTGCATATTGAAGTGCAATTCTCCCTCGTTTATCCTTTGAGGTGGTGTTATAGCATTCTTGTTAGTGGAGGAGTCCAGAAGAGAAGTTGTTTCAAGAATTAAATATGTAAACCCACCAAATCCTTTGATCATGAGATATTTGACCCATGGTTTTTTCATTGAGTTATCCTTGTTTAGATTTCATCTAAAGCTTTATCTAAGTATTGTTGCTATTATGGTGATTTCTTTGATCCAAGTTTTCAATGTTTCCTCTTGGTGTAAGAAGTTTTGCCTTTCTTGTTGCCCCCGAGCAATCAATTGTTTTCGTTAGTGGTTGGTTGACACCTATTATTTGAGATAGTTTTCATAAGTCCACTACAAGCTTGTTCTTTTCGTTGTTGGTTTTCCAGCAACTCCGTTCAATTCTTCTAGCAAGGATGCTTGCCAAATTCAATTGTGGTAGTAGTTTTCATTTTCTTCTCCATTCCTTCTTCCCAATGATCTATTTTCTATTCTCTTGTTCCGGAGTTGTGGTGATGTTGCTCTCTTAAATCGATCATGTTGTTCTATCAAGATCATGTTTTCTCCATGCTTGTTTAATTTAGTTAGTTTGTTGTGAATCTTGTCAAGATATTTCCATCTTATCAAATTTTGCCTCAATTTCCTACCGAAGTGCTGCCAAAATTTTCTGTGAATTGTTGCTTGTTTCTCATATCATTCTTCATCCCTTCCAACCTTCAGGCATCGTTGGTTTCACTCGTTTGTCAAAAAAGTGACTAAGTTTTACCTCTTCTTTCTCTTCCTCTTCCCCTTTCATTCTTATATCCTCGGGCGAGATCTCTTGTTAGTGTAGGAGAGTTGTAGTAACCCGAGAACGATGCTCCAGAAAATTCCCCTCTTATTCCATTGTCTTCGTGTGATTAGATTGCTTGTCGCATTCATCATCGCATCATGCGCATCATCTGCATTGCAACGACACTCCGTTGCCACTAGTTTTCAAAACTTGCATCCATTAATAGTTGTCGGTTCTCTTTGTTTCGTCGTTGACCGTTTTGAGATCAACCACACACGCACGCGCCAACGACATCGTTTAAATATTGTTTTAAAAGGTGGGTATAAAGTATTCTCAGATTGAGTTCAAGCATGGCATGCAATCTCATGTTAATATAGGTAGGCTGTGTGCCAAATTTCGCCGCAATCGGAATACATTTGATACCCGAACGGTCGACCGTAGCGGCACCGTCTTCGGTTTATTGTCGGACATTTTTTCGGTGTTTTAAAATATTGTACCGGGCCTTAAATATTCCTTTCATCTTTGCCCACAACCCCTCTACACATTCCACTAAGCCCACCTTGCCTCAACTCGCGACCGGAGCTGTCCGATCGCGGTCGCGTGGTCGAAATCGGGTGTAAAATCCCCCTAACCTAGCCCCCAATCCTATTTAAACAACCCCACCTCCTAATTTGGACAGCGGACCCCCCTTTGCCTCAAAATCCATGCAAACCCTAGCCATCGGCCTGCCTCTCTCTCCTTCTCCCACCTCAGTCGCCGCGGCCCGCCAGGCCCATCCGGGGCCCTACTGGGTCCGAAGCCACCGCCGCCATGCCCGGCGAAGCCGAACTTCGTGAGCTCTCTCCAGGCTCCAGCGCATCCCATGGCCGAGCTGCAGCCCCGCCTCGCACCTTGCTGCGCTGACCGACAACCTCGTCGGAGTGACCTTGCGCCGTTGCCAGCTGCGTGCCGGACGGATCCCGGAGCCACCTTCACGCGCCTCCCCGAGCTTCGGTGCTCCTCACGCATGGAGGCGACGCCCGTGCCTCGCCATGGCCGCCCGAACCCCGTCAGCGGCCTATGCCTGAAGGACCTCGCTGTAGCCAGCAGGTCTGGTAGATCCGGGTGCTGGCAACCATCCCTGCCGGATCTCGCCGCCGGTCGCCCGCTGCAGTACGTGCCGCCGCTTGCGCCCTCCAACTCCAACGCCGGACTCCGCCGTTGAGCCCCTCTGATCTCATCGCGAGATCGGGATTGGCACGCATCTCGCCAGATCGCCAGATCTGCACCACCGCGTTGACACCAAGTGGGCCGGCCATGCCCTAGGCCCATCTCTGCGGCTCAGCGCCACCGACCAGCCCAGCTGGCCAGCTCTAGCCGGCCTTCACCACTGAGCCGGCCAAATTGGCCTGAGGTGAGCCACCACCGAGCCCCACCTATCCAACGCCCTAAGCATATCCTTGCTATGTTGCGGCGGTGGTCAGATTCGGCGTGTAGCCGATTTGGGCCCGTTTATTTTTTTAGTTTTGCGAATTTATTAATTTCAGAATAATGCATGATTTTAAAACTCCCCTATCATTTAAACCGTGCGTCGGATCAGAATAGTTTATATATGTCAAACATGTAGAATTTTGCGTAGATTAATATTTTTCAACTCTCACGCATATTTAGAAGTGTTCAACTTGTTGTTTGCATCGGTTTGCATGTCGACGTGTTAAAAAGGGTCTAATTCGTAGCTAGGAATTCGTACCTCCGTTAGAGATGAGCCATATATGTAAATGTACTAGAACGATGAGTAGAATCATGTGAACCACTTTGTTTTGCTGTTTAACCAACATAAAATGTGTTTAGGACAGATTTGGACATATTACAAAGTTAACACGTGGGGTCAGTTCAAAGATGCTATATGTCGTTTCCGGCCTCATTTAAAATGCTTAGATTTGTAGTTCATTTGTGCTTCACTCCTTGCCATGTTTAACAATATTTAATATTGTCGTGTACCTAAACGGGAGTGATCTAAATATTTGAATGTGTATTTTCGACAATATGCAACTAGTTGCATATTGAGCTTCACTTAATGTGTAGTATCTGTTTGTGTGAATTGCCATGCCATGCCTTGCATATTTGAAATGGTCATGCATCATATGTGTTGTGCATCATGTCGTGCATTTGATGTGGTGTTATCGTGTGTTGATTGTTGTTCTGGTTGCTTCTTCTCGATAGAGTTCTGATCCACTTCGGATTGTGAGGATCCGTTCGACTACGTCGGTTCGTCTGCTTCACGGAGTCATTCTTCTTCCAAGCGGGATCACAGGAAAATGATTATTTCCCTAGATACCATTGCTATCATTTCCATGCTAGTTGTTTAGTTTCTATCGCTATGTCTCGTTGCCTAACACCTATTAAATGTGAGCCTCCCAACATTGCCATGAAAACCTCTACCCAGCAAACTTTGTTTGGCTATGTTACCGCTTGCTCAGCATTTTGATAGCGTTGCTAGTTGTAGGTGCAGTTGCTTCCATGTGAAAACATGGGTTCATTATTATATCACCATATTCTTGCTAAATAATTTAATGCACATATATACTTGGTAAAAGGTGGAAGGCTTGGCCATTCTAGCCTTGTATTTTGTTCCACCTTTGTTGCCTTACTTTCAGCTACTGGTGTTATGTTCCACATATGAGCGCTCCTAACATGCTTGGTGTTGTATGGGGACCCCCTTGACTTTAATTTTGGGATAAAGCTCGTCTGGCAAGGCCCAACATAATAATTCTGTTAATACTGAAAACATAGGGCGTCATGAACCCAAGGAGTAATTCAACATAATACAGGGAGGGCCAGTGCTGATGGTGTTGGTCCAAAACAGAGCAATGTGCGGGGCCAACCTGGGGCAACTCGGGAGATTTCTATCAGGCGACTGTATGTGTTGCTCATCCGTCGTGTCTTGAGAACGAGATAACGTATCCTAACGGGATCGTCGACACGCTGGGCGGCCTTGCTGGACTTGTTTTACCTTTCTCGGGCATCTTGTACGAGGGATTCCAAGGATACTTTGGGCTATCTCGAGGTTGAGGTTTTCCAATTGGAACCAGAGGAGATCAGGGGTTTTCCCTGATCAAGGTAATTCCGTCGCAACGTGTGGTAGATTGTGATGGACTAGTTGGAGCACCCGTGTAGGCTTATATCTTACGGGAAGTCGTGCCCGCAGTTATGTGGCAACGTGGAAACTTTGTTTAACATCCGGTTCTAGATAACCTGAAGTAAACTTAACTAAAATGTTTCAACTGAGTGTGTAACCGCGACTGTCTCCTTCGCGATCTCCTTCGCCGATCGAGGACACGGTGGGCTTATGTCTCATGTAAGTAGGTGTTCAGGATCATTCATTTGATCATGAGTAGTTCACGTCCTCTGTTTGTAGATCATCCCCCTCTTATTCTTGTACTCGTAAGTTAGCCACTCGATAAATGCTTAATCGCTTGATGCAACCTCACCACTTAACCTTACCTCACCGATTAAGCTTTCCTAGTCTTGAAACCTTTGTTTATGAGATTGCTGAGTCCCATATGGATCACAGATTACTACAACACCAGTTGCAGGTACAGGTAAAGAGTTACTTTGACATGAGTGCTCTGATTGGGCTATTCGGAATTTCTTCTTCTTCTTCATCGTTCTAGGATGGGTTCCAGGCTGGCAGCCTAGGATAGCAAGGATGGACGTCGTTCTTTTGTCGTTTGTTTTCGTTCGTAGTTGGACCCTGCTCTTCTTCATGATGACTCGATATTTTTATTGATGTCATATCGATGTAGCTTGTGGCGAGTGTAAGCCAACTCCTAGTACTCATCTTTTTAGTACATGTACTTGTAATGATATCCATTATTGCGAAATGACGAGATGCATTTCTATCCTTGTCAAGGCCCTCGCACCAAAGATAAGGATAGGATCATATCTTGGGCATTACGAGACATCCTCGATGCCTCTTTAGTAGGGGTTGATGATGGCCATGGCAAGGTCAGACAAGGAGTGCTCTTGTGTCAGGGGGATAACCCCGGGGTAGGCTCACGAACATTGTGTCTGTTTTGAAAAATTGGGACGGGTCGCATCCCTCCAGCATCGGCTACCACTAGTCGGCTCCCGCCGCATGGTTTGGCACGGATAGGGCCCCTTGCGGGCCGACTCCGAGGCGACCCACCAGCGAACGGGTCAACAATTCTCCCATCAACCCATACGACAAAACATCACCACAATGGTGGAACGGGGCAACAATGCCAACCACTCCATGATGGTGTGCACATGTGGCCATAGTGGAGCCGACCGAAACGCTGACCGCGGCCAATTACAACCATGCAGGGCGGCGCTATGCCAACAACTCCATGACCCCGTGAATGCATGGCTACAGTGGAGCCGGCCGCACCGCTGACAGTGGCCGTTTGCGACCACACAAAGTAGGCCCTAGTTCAACGAGACCCCGTATTCAGCGGGGCCTAGCAGCGACAAGACCTGTCCATCGGTGCCGCCCTGGCCGGCTAGGGAGACGGCCAGCCGGGACCGACCCCCACTATACATGCATATTGCAAACCGTAGGTTTGGTCTATAAAACCCCCGGTAGCCCTCCATGCACAGGGGTTCAACAATCAAGCTCTTGGCACCTACACACACACGTAGAGAGCCAAGGAGGGCGAGCTGACTCCTTCTTCCTCCTCTAGCAGACAACTCAAGGAGCGGCATTGTAGCTACTACTCTCCATCTTACTAGATCCGACACGACTAGGGGTGCTACCTTCCACGGAGGGCCTCGAACTTGGGTACATCGTGTGTCGCATACTGCATGTCACCAATCTCACTCTCGAAGCCCACTAATGCACATTGGCACGAACCACTCAAGATAAGCCACCCCATAGCATGTGTCGTGACAAAACGACGATAGTTAAAGCCCATCATGGGACCGTGCGTGGCGACAGTCGGGGACACGCTTCGCGCTTGGGCTACTCTACGCGCCCGCGGTGTCCGTTCCACTGGGAGATGGCGCGTCCCACGGCCCCGGCTACACTTACCCCACATACGGTGCCCTCATCCCTGTCAACGAGTCGTGTGGGAACGGTGCCCCCATCAGCAGCGTCTTCCTTTGTGCGCGTTTCGGCGAGCTGCACGTCAGCAACGCATCCTTCCCCAATGTCTACTTAGTAGAGGTACTCACCTCTTTGACCTACTACCACCCACTGATAGCGCGTCCTCCAGCAACATCGACGACTCAACGATCTCTTTGTGGAGCTGCACATCAGCATCCATCTCATCCCTAACGAATAACACAGCGAGGTACTCGTTTTCTCCGACCCGCTACCTTCCTACGACAGCGGCACTCCGAACGACACACGTGATTCTCACATCTCGGGCGAGGTGATTGCCACTGAATCCACCACCAGCACCACGGGCGACAGGGCAGGGGCTGAAACAGACGGTGTTACGGCCCGCGGTGAAATATCTGACTCCCTTTGCGCCAAGTTGGAGGCCCTGTGCACCTTGTCCCGCCAACAACCGATCTGGCCACTGCTACAGCAGAACTCGAGGAAGCCAGCAAGATGTTGTTCGAGGATGCTACTACACTTGCCGCCGTGCAGCGCCAGTACAACACCGCCTATGGACTCACTTCAGCCGGCACCGAGCCTGCCCGGCGTGAGGAAGTGCACCATCGCGGCCGAGTCGTTGCGGACCTCCTCGACAAAAACCTGCCCACCTACGACACGCCGGCTGCCAACATGAAAACCGCACAGGCGGCCATGGCCGACCTGTCCTCCCTAACAGGCGAGGAGCTAGCGCGGCAAGAGCAGCATGTCCACGACCTCATCACCACCGCCAACACATTCTAGAGCCGGTTCGAGTCGGCTTTAAACGGCTCCAAATCCCCCCGCATGTAGGGCAATGATCAGCTGCCGACTAAAGGGCGTTGGCAGACGCAACGAGTGTCATCCCCGTCTGGCTCGGACCACCGGACCATGTGGGGCCGCAACGGAAGCCCCCCGCGCCGCGATAACCAGCCGATCGTCGCCGACTAGCGGAACGACCGTTAGGAAGACGACCGTCTCCGCATGGCACTGGGACCGAGCCCCCTAGGCTAGCCTCATTGTTCATCACGAACTTGCCGCTCGGTTGGGACCTTGCATTCTCCAAGACGAGAACGACGCCCGGTGACGCCTCGGCGCTCAACGAGGAGGGACCGATCGGGACGGTATGCTTCGGCCCTTGTATCCGCAATGAACCGCTCTCTTTCGGCTTCACGCTGCCCTGCGACACACCAAAGTACAACGGGTTTGCCAAGCTATAGGATTGGTAGATCGACTACACCACCAGCGTCGGCATCTCCCGGGGGCAACAAGTGCGTGGCGGTGCACTACGTCCCCCTCATGCTGCTCGACTCAGACCAAATGTGGCTCAACAACCTTCGAGCTGGCAGCATCAACGCCTGAACGGACTTAGACGAGGTGTTTGTGTGCAACTTCACCGTCACCTACAAGCAGCACGGCTGCCACCGTGAGATGGCCATGTGCGTCTAGGGCCTGGATGAGTCGCTTCGTGACTACCTCACGCGATGTGCCCAGTTGCGCAACTCGGGGTGCACGAGGTGCATGCAATCCAGTACTTCCGGGAGGGCTGCCGAGATGACACCCTGCTCAAGCACAAGCTCATGTGTTCTGATCCAGCCTCCCTGGCTGACCTCATTATCAAGGCGGAGAAGTACACCACGACCGACTCCACGTGCCATGTGCGTCAAGGTCAATGTGACCGGCAATGCCATGCAGGCTCGGCCAGCCAACTCATGCCCGACTGGAGACAACCGATAGCAATAAAAGAACAATAACAACAATCGGAAGGACGACCAGCCGGACCCGCGCTACTAGAGCCGATAGGTCGCGACAACCGAGTAGGAATAGCCGACCGGCAAGCCATCGCCCACGCACACTCTCCGATAGTGTAGCTTCTCCTAGTGGTTGACCCGAGGCGAGGGCCTCCAACCCCTCTTCTCTTGGGTCCATGGCCCCCGACTCCGGCTCTAGCGAACGGTTTCCTCCTTGATCTCTTTCCCGACCTGGACGGAATGTACATCTTCTTCATCAGCGAGGATGATGGCAAGTATAGCGCATGAAGCGTCGACACGAAGTAAACACCACGATGCCTTCGGTTTCCCAGTACGTGCACTGATTTGAGAAGCCGGTCACTTGGAGCCGGGATGATCACCCGACTATCCATGCCAAACCCTACTGGTTACACCCTCATCCTCCACCCCACCTTCACTCCCAAGAAGCTCACCTGCCGGTTCTCGCGGCGGCTTATCGATGGCGGCGGCAACAGCAACATCCTCTACAACAACACCCTATTCAAGCTTGGCCTCAAGGAGAGCCACCTGGAGCCGACCCGGACCGTGTTTCATAGCATCGTGCCAGGATAGTCCTGCTGCCCTCTCGGCAAGATTCGGCTTGATATCCTCTTTGGCACCAAGAGCCACTTCCGCCTGTAGCTGGTATGGATCGAGGTGGTGAACCTGAGCAGCCTCTACCACACGCTCTTGGACCGTCCTGTGTTGGCCAAAATCATGGTGGTTCCCTACTACGTCTACCTCAAAATGAAGATGTCGGGACCCAAGGGCATCATCACCATCGACAAAGACTACAAGAAATCCATTGAGTGCAACCAAGCCGGTGGACGGCTGGCCGAGTCCCTGGTTATCGCCAAAGACAGGCGCCAGCTAGACCGGGTTGTGGCGCAAGTCAGGGCACAACCGGCCATGCAGGCTCCACCCAGCCAGTCGGTCAATGAGGCGGTGTTCACGTTGTCTAGGGACACCAATCGATTGTTGCTCGACCCGGCCAACACCAAGCAGTGCGTCACCATTGGTGCCAACCTCAACAACAACTAGGAAGCCGAGCTCCTCGACTTCCTCTGCGTGAATCAATACATCTTTGCATGGTCTCCCAAAGACATGCCACGTGTGCGAAAGAAGTACGCCGAGCACAAACTACAGGTGTTGTCGGCTGCCAAGCGAGTCAAGAAACCCTCCACCGTTTCTCTGAGGGGAAGCGATGCGTTATAGGCAAAGAACTAGCCCGACTACTCGTAGCCGTCTTCATGATGGAAGTTTTTGACCCAGACTGGCTGGCCAACCCATGTTTGTTGCTGAAGAAGACGAACAACTGGCGCATGTGCATCGACTACACCATTCTAACAAAGGCATGCCCAAAGGATCCATTCGTTGTGATTTGTTGTCCTTCCTAGCAAGGCCCAACATTGGTAATATATTTACCCAACATAATAATTCTTTTAATACTTAAAACATAGGGCGCCATGAACCTGATGTGTAATTCAACATAATACAGGGATGGCCAGTGCTGATGGTGCTGGTCCAAAACAGAGCACTGTGCGAGGCCAACCCGGGGCAACTCGGGAGATTTCTATCAGGCAATTGTACGCGTCGCTCATTTGCCGTGTCTTGAGAACGAGATACGCGCCTCCTATCGGAATCTTCGACACGCCGAGCGGCCTTGCTAGACTTGTTTTACCTTTCTCGAGCGTCTTGTGCGAGGGATTTCGAGGATACCTTGGGCTATCTCGATGTTGAGGTTTTCCAATAGGAACCCGAGGAGATCACAGGTTCTCCGTGATCGAGGTCATTCCGTCGCAACATGTGGAAGTTTGTGATGGACTAGTTGGAGCACCCGTGCAGGGTTAAATCTTTCGGAAAGTCGTGCCCGCAGTTATGTGGCAACGTGGAAACTTTGTTTAACATTCGGTTCTAGATAACCTGAAGTAAACTTAACTAAAATGTGCACCTTGATTTCGTAACCATGTCTGTCTCCTTCGCAAGCTCCTTCTCCGATCGAGGACACAGTGGGGTTATGTATGATGTAAGTAGGTGTTCACGATCATTCATTTGATCATCAGTAGTTCATGCCCGTTGTGCGTAGATCATCCCCCTCTTATTCTTGTACTCGTAAGTTAGCGCCCAAATAAATACTTAGTCGCTTGTTGCAGCCTCACCACTTAACCGTACCTCATCCATTAAGCTTTGCTAGTCTTGATACCTTTGGAAATGAGATTGCTCAGTCCCCTGTGCCTCACAGATTACTTCAACACCAGTGGCAGGTACAGGTAAATAGTTACTTTAACATGAGCGTGCTGATTGTGCTATTTGGAGTTCCTTCTTCTTCATCATCGATCTAGGATGGGTTCCAGGCTGGCAGCCTGGGATAACAAGGATGGACATCGTTCTTTTGTCGTTTGTTTTCGTCCATAGTTGGACCCTACTCTTCTTCATGATGATTGGTTATTGATGTATTAATGTGATCTTGATGTAGCTTGTGGCGATTGTAAGCCAACTGCTTATACTCATCTTTTTTGTAGATGTACTTGTAATGATACCCATTCTTGCGAAACGACGAGATGCGTTTCTATCCTAGTCGAGGATCTCTCACCAAAAATAAGGATATAACCGCGTCTTGGGCATTACAAGACATCCTCCATGGCTCTTTAGTAGGGGTTGATGATGGCCATGGCAAGGTCAAACAGGGGGTCCTTATGTGTCACGGGGATGACCCTGGGGGTAGGCTCACGAAGGGTATTGCCCATTTTGAAAAATTGGGACGGGTCGCGTCCCTCCAGCACTGGCTCCTCCTCGTCGGCTCCCGCTGCACGGTCCGGCACGGACTGGGCCCCAAGCGGGCAGAAACCGAGGCGACCCACCAGCAAATGGGTCAACGGCTCTCCCATCAACCCATACGACAAGACATCACCATGATGGTGCAACATGGCAACAATACCAATAGCTCCATGATAACGTGCACATGTGGCCATTGTGGAGCCGACCGTACCGCTGACCGCGGCCGACTGCAACCATGCTGGGCGGCACTGTGCCAACAACTCTGTGACGGCGACCATGGATGGCTACAGTGGAGCTGCCCACACCGTTGACCGTGGCCGTTTGCGACCACGTGAAGCAGGACACCACTTCAACGAGACCCCGCATTCAACAGGCCCTAGTGATGTCCCACAAGCGTATGGGATCGCAGCAGTTTTCGAGGGTAGAGTATTGAACCCAAATTTGTTGATTCGCCAAGGCGAGAAGCAAAAGAATATTCTCAAGTATTCGTAGCTGAATGTCTCAGATTCAACTACACTTGAAAGATTAGTGTCTGCAAGCAAAGTATCAGTAGCAAGGTAGTATGATAGCAACGGTGCCAGAAACGATCTGTTGACAAGGCAGACTATTCCTAACTGTTGTATCAATGGCGCCAGCACGTTGACGGGGGATTATTCTTGAGAAGAATGCTTCCCCAACTACGGCTCCAACAAAGTCTTGCAACAAGTAACAGCGGAGTAGCAAGGAACAACAGTAGCAGCAGCAGCAAGGTAACAAGTAACAACAGCAGCAAAGTGGCCCAATCCCTTTTGTAGTAAGGGACAAGCCTAGACAAAGTAACGTAGCGATAACCAGTAGTAAAAGAATCGTAGGCAGTGGAGCGGTGATGGATGAGTATGACGGATGTGATTCATCATGTAACATCTATAACACTGAGAGATATGTGACTAGCTCCCGTTCGTCAATCTAATGTAGGCATGTATTCCGTATGTAGTCATACGTTCTTAGGGAAAAGAACTTGCATGACATCTATTGTCCATCCCTCTCGTGGCAGCAGGGCCCTAATGGGAACTACGGGATATTAAGGTTCTCCTTTTAATAAAGAACTGGACCAACGCATTAACACGCGGTGAATACATGAACTCCTCATACTATGGTCATCTCCGGGACTGGTTCCGGCTATTGTCACTCCGGGGTTGCCGGGACATAACACATAGTAGGTGACTACAACTTGCAATATAGGACCTAAAACACACATATATTGGCAACAACATAATAGGTTCAGATATGAAATCATGGCACTCGGGCCCTAGTGACAAGCATTAAGCATAGCCAAGTAGTAGCAACATCAATCTAGAACATACTGTATACTAGGGATTAATCCCCGTCAAGAACTAACTCGATTACATGATAGATCTCATACAACTCATCACCGTCCAGCAAGCCTACGTTGAGATTACTCACGAACGACGAAGAGCATCATGTAATTGTCGATGGAGAAAGGTTGATGATGACGATGGCGATGATTTCCCCTTTCCGGAGCCCGAAACGGAGTCCAGATCTTCCCTCCACATGAAGAACAGGATGTGGCGGCGCCTCCGTATCGTAAAACGCGATGATACCTTCCCTTTGATTTATTTCCAGCCAAAATGGAAGATATAGAGCTGAGTTTGGGGGCGGTGGTGCCACGTGGGCCCCACAAGCCTGCACGGCGCAGCCATAGGGGGTGGCCGCGGCCTGTGGGCTTGTGGCCCACTGGCACGCCCCCTCCGGTGGATCTTTGCGCAAGTATTTTTCTTTTATTCCAGAAAAAATCTTCGTAAATTTTCAGGACATTCTAAGAACTTTTATTTCTGCACAAAAACAACACCATGGCAATTCTGCTGAAAACAACGTGAGTCCGGGTTAGTTCCATTCAAATCATGCAAATTACAGTCCAAAACAAGGGCAAAAGAGTTCGGAAAAGTAGATACGACGGAGACGTATCAACTCCCCCAAGATTAAAGCCTTGCTTGTCCTCAAGCAACTCAGTTCACAAACTGAGAGAGACAAACGAAAAACTTTGACGAACTCTGTTTGATCTTGTTATTGCGACTATGTCTGACTCACAACCAGAATTTCAGCAAGATCACAAGCAAACCTCATAAGCAAATGACATCTAGGTCTCACGGTAAACTCATATCAATGGCATAATCAGCTAGCGAGCAAATAATAATAAGTCTCAAACGTCAACACTTCAATCAAAACAACATGAAGCAGTACGAATAGATGGTATCTCTCTACCTCTTTCTGAAACCGCAAAACATAAATGCAGAGCACCTTAAAAGACCAAGGGCTGACTAAACATTGTAATTCAAGGCAATGAAGATCCAGTCATAGTCATACTCAACACAGTTAAAAGCAAAGCATAAAAATGACAGAGGTGCTCTCTAATTGGTGCTTTTGTAAGAGGAGGATGACTCAATAGGAACATAAATAGACAGGCTCTTCGCAGAGCTACTAGAGCTCATGCTTTTAAAACAGAGATAATAATTTTGGGTGGCATGCTTTCATTGTCAACACAATGACTAAGAGTTCTCAACATCTTCCATGCTACACATGCTATAGGCGGTTCCCAAACAGAAAAGTAAAGTTTTGACTCCCCCACCAACAATCAATCACACTCCACGGCTAGCCGAATCCTCGGGTACCGTCCATACCAACATCAATCCTGGGGGAGTTTTGTTTGCAATTATCTTTTCGATTTGAGCATGGAACTGGGAATTCCAATTACCAGCCCCTTTCTCGTGAATGATAGTGAATAAACACATATCGAGGATAACACGCCTAGCATGGAAGATACCAATAGCCCACTGTCACCACATGAGCGGTTCGGGCATGGAAAACAAATTATTTCTTGAAGATTTAGAGAGTGGCACATGCAAATTTACTTGGAACGGCAGGTAGATACCGCACATAGGTAGGTATGGTGGACTCATATGGCACAACTTTGCGTTTATGGAAGTGGATGCACAAGCAGTATTCCCTCTTAGTACAAGTGAAGGCTAGCAAAAGACTGGGAAGCGACCAACTAGAGAGTGACAACAGTCATCAAAATGCATTGAGATTAACTAACATTGAGTGCAAGCATGAGTAGGACATAAATCACCATGAACATGAACATCATAGAGGCTATGTTTATTTTGTTTCAACTACATTCATGAACATGCGCCAAGGCAAGCCACTTGAATCATTCAAAGGAGGATACCATCCTATCATACTACATCATTGTCATCTCAACATTCATGTGGGCATCCAAGACAAACCATTATAAGCTCCTAGCTAAATAAGCATGGCATAAGCAACTATGATCTCTAGGTTGTCATTGAAAACATGTTTCGCTCACAACAAAGCTGAATCAGGCATGATGAGCGAGTCATATTTAGAAAAATAAAATATATTGAGTTCATACCAGCTTTTCCAGGCTCAGTCACTTCATCATATATCGTCATTATTTCCTTTCACTTGCACTACCGAATGATGTGAAGAATAATAAGCGTGCTTGTGCATTGGACTACGCTGGAATCTGCAGGCAAACACAAAGGAGAGGACAAAGTAATATGGCTCTTTGAAAGCTAAACAGGTATGCATGCAAGAACCACTAAACATTGTAACCATAGTCTTCTGCCTTGACCCAAAGAAAAAGAAAAGTATCTACACGGGAAAGCTCCCAACAAGCAAAAGAACAAAAATAAAATCTTTTTTGGTTTTTCTCAAACTAGACAGACACACGAAAATAAAACGAGAAAAAGAAAATAAACTAGCATGGATGATACTGTGGCAAAGTGTGAGCACCGGCTAACAAAGTGAAAGCATAAGCAAGAATGTAAAGTCGGTGAGAACACGTACTCTCCCAAGCTTAGGCTTTTGGCCTAACTTGGTCTACTCTCAAGGAGGGAAATAACCAGCTCCGGGATACTCCGGAGTGGACTGAGGATGCCAGTGCCGTGTGAGCTCCTCTGGCTCACACTGATAAACCGGCGTCTGGTACTCGACTGGCGGCTCGGGCACGGGCACCTGTGGTTGGGCTAAGCCCCAATATGCGTAGATGTCCGAGGGCATAATAGTGTACCTCTCTGCATGAAGATTGAACAAAGAAGGAGCAGGCAAAGTAATAGTCTCACGAGTACCCTGACTAACTACCAGGTTATAAATCATCCTTCCACCTATATCTCTATCAAAAAAAGTCATGGCGAACCATGCTATCGTAATCTAGATATCTCTCGGGAAGAAGAACCTCTTCTTCCTCATCTAGTCTAATGGGTATCTCAAATTTTCTGGCAAGACGGGTAGCATAGATACCTCCATAGACAACACCTTTAGTACGGTTCAGGTTCAACCGTTGAGCAACTATAGCACCTAGGCTATAAGTTTTATTGCTATAAAGGGCTTCGCGCAAGACCGCAAGATCTGGGGAACTAAGTGACCCAGCTTTCCCATGACCAATCAAACATTTTCCCACAAATAATGAGAAGTACCGAAGCACGGGAAAATGAATGCTAGCAGCTCTAGCGAAAGACACTCCTCTCTCATCTCCTACAACAATTGTACCAATAAAAGCTTCCAAGTACCGTGGACGAGGTTCATGAATATCCCCAACGTAAGGTAATTTGCAACCATTGCAAAAGTCCTGGTGTGACATGCGCTGGGGGATATCATAAAGTTTAAACTCAACCATAGGAGGACTCTTCCTCGGATAGAAGTTAAACTTTGTGCGAAGATATTAGTGAGGAGGAGGTATTGCGAACACTTATCTTCAACGAAGGCGGTCAGGCCTGCGTTTTCCACCAAGTGATAAAAGTCCTCATAAATTCCAGCGACGCGTAAGAACACGTCGCTTGGCCACTCGCACGCTCGAACTTCCGCGACTCGAGGGACCGGATACTTGGGGTTCTTCTCACTCCCGTCATCCTTGGGGTCACGGCTTGACGAGCCTCTTAAGAACCTCCTCATCTTTTCTGTTTCTTATCTCTGAAAATTTCTGAAATTTTCAGTGATTCTAAGGAAAAGTGAATAAGGCTCAACGAAACTCGTAGCAACTACTCCCACAAGTGCCTAGAGACCATATTACGCATCAAAACTACTTGGGACCAGCTAAAATCAGCATGCAAAGCTCAAGAACATGGTCACCAAGGCAGCAAAAATACGCGGAGTATAAGGCACTAGAGCAAAAACTAATTGGACCAATGGAGGAGTCACTTACCAAGGAGTAATTTCCCCAAAACAGTTCGAAGAACAGTGATTTGAGCAAAGAGATCGAAAATCCCAGCAAGAGGAGCAAGAACACGGGTTTGAGCTGCGAAACTATTTTTTCTAGAGGTAGGAGACGCGGATGAGAGCAAGAATGAGTGGAGGGGGTGCCTGTGGGCCCCACAAGCTTGGGTGGCGCGGCCAGGGGGTGCCTGCGCCCCTAGGGCTTGTGGCCCACTAGTGTGGCCCCTAGACAGACTCTTTGTCCCTGTATTTTTTAAATATTCCAAAAAATCATACTTGATTTTCCCAGCGTTCAGAGAACTTTTATTTTCGGGGTACTTTTCCACCGGACGCTAAAACAGAAAACAGAGGAAACTAAGCTAAACCTATCAATTTTCTTCTAAGCAACCTAAAGTGAAAGCTTGGAACAGAGGTTTGTGACTCCTTGATTCATCCATCTCATGGTCATCGTAAGAAATCCGTCAATGGGGTTGATCAAATCCCCTCGACAAAACTTTCTCGAATGGCAAAAGAGAACGGAGAATTTTCGAATAGTCACTAGGTCACCTCAATGGGGATGTGTATCTCCCCAACAAGCAAATCATACTTCATCTTGACACGAGGAATAGGGCATTCAAAGCTCCCAATAAGAATCGATGAAGTCTTTTCGATAGCATTGATGCAATGTAATAGATATTGTTTCTTCGGAAAGTGCACCGTATGCTCATTACCGTTGACATGGAAAGTGACATTGCCTTTGTTGCAATCTATAACAGCCCCTTCAGTGTTTAAAAAGGGTCTTCCGAGGATGACAGCCATGTCATCGTCCTCGGGAATATCCAAGATAACAAAGTCTGTTAAGATAGTGGTGTTAGCAACCACAACAGGCACATCCTCGCAAATGCCGATAGGGAAAGCAGTTGATTTGTTGGCCATTTGCACAGAGATTTCAGTGGGTATCAACTTATCCAGTTCAAGCCTACGATAAAGAGAGAGAGGCATAACACTGACACCGGCTCCAAGGTCGCATAACGCAGTTCTAACGTAGTTGGCTTTAATGGAGCAAGGTATAGTGGGCACACCGGGATCACCTAGTTTCTTCGGAGTTCTACCCTTGAAAGTGTAATTAGAAAGCATGGCGGAGATCTCAACCTCAGGTATCCTCCTCTTATAAGTCACAATATCTTTCATGAACTTAGCATACGGAGACATTTTGAGCATATCCGACAAACGCATTTGCAGAAAGACACGTCTGATCATCTCAACGAAGCGCTCAAAATCGTCATCATCCTTTTTCTTGGATGGTTTGGGAGGAAAGGGCATGGGTCTCTGAACCCATGGTTCCCTTTCTTTACCATGCTTCCTAGCAGCGAAGTCATTCTTATCGCATCTTTTAGTCTTAGGATGTGGGTTATCAAGATCAACATGTTCAATCATCACATCCTTTTCATTGCTAGGTTGAGCATCTTCATGAACATCACTGTTGATATTATCATTAGGGTCATGTTCATCACCAGATTGTGTTTCTGCATCACAGACAGAGGCATCGTTTGGACTCTCAGGTGTAGCAGCAACAAGGTTGCTAGCATGCAGGTCCCTATCATCTTTCTTCTTCTTTCTAGGATGACTAGGTGCATTAGTGCTAACTCCTTGAGAATCTTGTTCAACACTCTTCGGATGACCCTCAGGATACAAAAGTTCCTATTTCATTCTACCGCCTCTAGTAACGACTCTGAAGGAATTGTCATTCAACTCATTGAGCAAGTCATTTTGAGCTTTAAGTACTTGTTCTACCTGAGTAGTAACCATAGAGGCATGTTTACTCAGAAGCTTAAGATCATTGGCATTTCTGTCCAGACAAGCACTTAAATGACTAAGCATACGAGCATTCTTTTCCAATTCTATTAACATACTCATTGAAACTTTGTTGTTTGGCAACGAAGTTATGAAATTCATCCAGTCATAAGCTAGCAGGTTTATCAAAAGGAATATCACTCTCATCAAACCTACACAGAGAATTTACTTCTACTACCTGTATCGGGTTATCGAGACCATGGATCTCATCGATAGGTGGTAGATTTTTGACATCTTCAGGTTTAATGCCTTTCTCTCGCATAGACTTCTTGGCTTCTTTCGTATCTTCAGGATTGAGGAATAAAATACCTCTATTCTTCAGAGTTGGCTTAGGAGGTGGTTCTGGAATAGTCCAAGCATTCTCATTGGACAAGATGTTACTCAGTAGAATCTCAGCTTGTTCTGCGGTTCGTTCCCTAAAAACACTACCAGCACAACTATCTAAGTGGTCTTTGGAAGCATCGGTAAGTCCATTATAGAAGATATCAAGTATTTCATTCTTCTCAAGAGGGTGATCAGGCAAAGCATTAAGTAGCTGGATAAGTCTCCCCCAAGCTTGTGGGAGAATCTCTTCTTCAGCTTGAGCAAAGTTGTATATTTCCTGCAAGGCAGCTTGCTTCTTATGGGTAGGGAAATATTTTTCGGAGAAGTAGTAGACCATATCCTGGGGGCTCCGCGCATAACCAGGAGCAAGAGAAGTGAACCAGGTCTTAGCATCATCCTTTAGCAAGAAAGGAAACAACTTGAGCATATAGTAGTGGCGAATCTTTTCCTCACTAGTGAATAGGGTGGCTATATCGTGCAGTTTGGTAAGATGGGCTACAACCGTTTCAGACTCATAACCGTGAAAAGGATCAGATTCGACTAGAGTAATTAACTTAGGGTCGACAGAGAATTCATAATCCTTATTGGTCACAAAGATAGGCGAAGTAGCAAACTTTGGGTCGTATTTCATCCTAGCGTTCAGAGATTTTTCTTTCCACTTGCGCAGAAGTTTCTCAACATCTTAGCTATCCTTACACGCAAGAAAGTCTTCAACTATCTCTCCCTCCATAACATAGCGCGTATCAGGCATAACAGGCAATTCATGCATAGTAGCAGGTTCTACTTCAATAGTATTAGCAGTTTCAGAAGTATCATCACGTCTAGCAGCAGCTCTAGAAATATGTGCATCAAGGTACGCACCTAGTGGAAAACCATTATCAGGCATAGCAGGCATAGTATCGAGCATGGCATCATTAGGCATAATATCAAGCATAGCATCATCAAGCATAGTATCAAGCATAGCAGCATCATAAGCATCATGGACAACAGAAGTAGCATCATCAAGCACAGGCGACATATCAAGATTTCTAGCAGGAGGCGAAGTCGCAAACTTACTCAAAACTGAAGGTGAATCAAGTGCAGAGCTAGATGGCAATTCCTTACCTCTCCTCATAGTGGAAGGCAAGCATTTAGTTCTTGGATCTTTCTAATTCCTCATAGTGATCAGCAAACATCAATCCCAAGTGACTCAGAAAATATAGTTGTGCCTCCCCGGCAACGTCGCCAGAAAAAGCCTTGATGTCCCACAAGCGTATGGGATCACAACAGTTTTCGAGGGAAGTGTATTCAACCCAAATTTGTTGATTCGCCAAGACGGGAAGCAAAAGAATATTCTCAAGTATTAGCAGCTGAATGTGTCAGATTCAACCACACCTGAAAGATTAGTGTCTACAAGCAAAGTATCAGTAGCAAGGTAGTATGATAGCAACGGTGCCAGAAACGATATGTTGAGAAGGAAGACTATTCCTAACTGTTGTATCAATGGCGCCAGCATGTTGACGGGGGATTATTCTTGAGAAGAATGCTTCCCCGACTACGGCTCCAACAAAGTCGTGCAACAAGTAACAGCGGAGTAGCAAGGAACAGCAGTAGCAGCAGCAGCAAAGTAACAAGTAACAGCAGCAGCAAAGTGGCCCAATCCTTTTTGTAGCAAGGGACAAGCCTGGACAAAGTAACGTAGAGAGAACCAGTAGTAAAAGACTCATAGGGAGTGGAGCGGTGATGGATGAGTATGACGGATGTGATTCATCATGTAACAGCTATAACACGGAGAGATATGTGACTAGCTCCCGTTCGTCAATCTAATGTAGGCATGTATTCCGTATGTAGTCATACGTGCTTAGGGAAAAGAACTTGCATGACATCTATTGTCCATCCCTCCCATGGCAGCGGGGTCCTAATGGAAACTACGGGATATTAAGGTTCTCCTTTTAATAAAGAACCGGACCAACGCATTAAGACGCGGTGAATACATGAACTCCTCATACTATGGTCATCTCCGGGAGTGGTTCCGGCTATTGTCACTTCGGGGTTGCCGGGTCATAACACATACTAGGTGACTACAAGTAGCAAGATAGGATCTAAAACACACATATATTGGCGACAACATAATAGGTTCAGATCTTAAATCATGGCACTCGGGCCCTAGTTACAAGCATTAAGCATAGCCAAGTAGTAGGAACATCAATCTAGAACATAGTGGATACTAGGGATCAATTCCAGTCAAGAACTAACTCGATTACATGATAGATCTCATCCAACTCATCACCGTCCAACAAGCCTACGATGATATTACTCACGAACAATGAAGAGCATCATGGAATTGTCGATGGAGAAAGGTTGATGATGACGATGGTGATGATTTCCCCTCTCCGGAGCCCGAAACGGACTCCAGATCTGCCCTCCAGATGAAGAACAGGATGTGGTGGCGCCTCCGTATAGCAAAACGCGATGAAACCTTCTCTCTGATTTTTGACCAGCGAAACGGAAGATATAGAGCTGAGTTTGGGGGCGGTGGTGCCATGTGGGCCCCACAAGCCTGCACGGCGCGGCCATAGGGGGTGGCCGCGGCCTGTGGCCTTATGGCCCACTGGCACGCCCCCTCCGGTGGATCTTTGCACAGGTATTTTTCTTTTATTCTAGAAAAAATCTTCGTAAATTTTCAGGACATTCCAAGAACTTTATTTCTGCACAAAAACAACACCATGGCAATTCTGCTCAAAACAACGTCAGTCTGGGTTAGTTCCATTCAAATAATGCAAATTAGAGTCCAAAACAAGGGCAAAAGAGTTCAGAAAAGTAGATATGATGGAGACGTATCACCTACCAGCGACAAGACCTTTTCATGGTGCATCCCTGACCGGCTAGAGAGGCGGCCAGCCAGGACCGACCCCCATTATACATGCATATTGTAAACCGGAGGGTTGGTCTATAAACCCTCCGGTAGCCTTCCATGCAAAGGGGTTCAGCAATCAAGCTCTGGCACCCACACACACACGTAGAGAGGCAAGGAGGGCGAGCTAACTGCTTGTTCTCCTCTAGCAAATAGCTCAAGGAGCAGCATTGTAGCTACCACTGTCCATCTTACTAGATCGGACCCGACTAGGGGTGTTACCTCCCACGGAGGGCCTCAAACTTGGGTACATCGTGTGTCGCATACTGCATGTCCCCAAACTCATTCTCGAAACCCGTTGACGGAAATTGTCCCAAACCACTCAAGATAAGCCACCCATGTAATCTGTCATGACAAAACGACGACAATTAACGCCCATCGCGGGGCCGTGCGTGACGTCGGCTGGAGACATGCTTTGGGACGGTACCATCGCCAGCTCTAACTAGCGCATCGTGCTTGGGCTACTATGCGCTTGCGGGGTCCTTTCCAGCGGGAGATGGCACGTCCCACGGCCCCGGCTACACTTTCCCCACACACGCCGCTCTCGTCCATGTTGACGAGTCGTGTGGCAACGACGCCCCCATCTGTCGGTGTTCTGGGAATGGGGGTACCCAGACCTGTCTGCCTGTGGCCCAGGGCTGGCCCACTTCATCAAGCAAGCACGATCGGGCGCGGTAGCACTGAAGGCAAGGTCCTCGAGAGGACGAACGACATCAAGACCTATAGGAGGCCTCATTAGGACCCTCTGGAGCGGCGGATATTCCGAGATAAGGCAAGGCCTCGGGAGTCCAGGATGACGCAGGCGAAGGACAGGCGAGCAACAGATAGCTGGACGGAGCAGTTTCCCCTTTAGTGCAAAGGGGGCAAGGATGTACCTGGCTTCCAAGGCATCTCCCAAAGGTTTCCTTTCTGGTGCAACAAAGCCAATGCCGCCCACCAGGAGGACACACGTCATCTCTGGACCCGTCCCTATAGTGATGGAAGCCACTTTGCCCGTGAAGACCACCTTTGGGAAGGGGAGCATGTTCCCGTGTCCCCCTTCAAAATTGGGCATTGTGGGATCCCTTCCCGCCGAAACGATAGGGGAAGAGGACCGAGGCCGCCACTATATATAGAGGGTAGGTTTCTTCGTAGAAGGGGCACGAGATTAATTCATTCGCCCACCGACACCATAGAAAGGACATCCAGCCTCTAGAGGCCCCCGAAACATTGTAATAGTTCATCCACCAACCTCTACGAGAGGCACTCCACCAAAGTAGGAGTTGGGTATTACGCTTCCCAGCGGCCCGAACCTGTGTAAATTGCCGTGTTCTGAGTCATCCTCACCATCGAGTGAGTTCTTTGCCATCCTCGACGAGTCGAGAGTTAGGTGAGGCGAGCCCGCGAGAGATCTTCATACACGCCCCTGAGTTCAAATCTTTAGGATTTTGCGGAGCCCAAAATGTGACATTTGGCGCGCTAGGTTGGGTGTGTGTGATACGTCCATTTTGCATCATGTTTTCATGTTGATATTTATCGCTTCTTGGGCTATTATTTCACTTCATGGTACAATTCTTATGCCTTTTCTCTCTTATTTTGCAAGGTTTACAGGAAGAAGGAGAATACCGTCAACTGGAATTCTGGCCTGAAAGTGGAGGAAGTTTGCGATACCTATTCCGCCCAACTCCAAACTCCGTAAAAATCAACGAGGATTTTTTCCCCCGATTTATGAAAAATATTGGGCCGAAGAAGTGCCAGAGGGGCGCCAGGGGGTGGCCACAAGCCTGTACGGCGCGGCCACCCCCAGGCCACGCCATGGGGCCTTGTGGGCACCCACCTGGCCCACTTGCCCCCCTCTTTTGCTATATGGAGGGTTTCGTCCAGGAAAAAATCAAGGAGGAGATTTTTCGTGGTTTCCCCGCCTCCACGAGGCGGAACATGAGCAGAACCAATCTAGAGCTCCGGCAGGACGATCCTGCCAGGAAACTTCCCTCCCGGAGGGGGAAATCATCACCATCGTCCTCACTAACACTCCTCTTATCGGAGAGGACTCGTCACCATCAACATCTTCATTAGCACCATCTCATCTCCAAACCCTAGTTCATCCTTGTAACCAATCTCCGTCTCGCGACTGCGATTGGTACTTGTAAGGTTGCTAGTAGTGTTGATTACTCTTTGTAGTTGATGCTAGTTGGATTACTTGGTGGAAGAGTTTATGTTCAGATCTTTGATGCTACCCATTACCTCTCTGATCATGATTATGATTATGCTTTGTGAGTAGTTACTTTTGTTCCTGAGGACATGGGATAAGTCATGCTAATAGCAGTCATGTGAATTTGGTATTCGTTCGGTAATTTGATATGTTGTATGTTATTTTTCCTCTAGTAGTGTTATGTGAACGTCGACTACATAACACTTCACCGTTATTTAGGTCTAGAGGAAGGCATTGGGAAGTAGTAAGTAGATTATGGGTTGCTAGAGTGACACCAACTTAAACCCTAGTTTATGCGTTGCTTCGTAAGGGGCTGATTTGGATCCACTAGGTTAATGCTATGGTTAGACTTTGTCTTAATTCTTCTTTCGTAGTTGCGGATGCTTGCGAGAGGGGTTAATCATAAGTGGGATGCTTGTCCAAGTAAGGCTAGTACCCAAGTGTCGGTCCACCCACATATCAAACTATCAAAGTAACGAACGCGAATCATATGAACATGATGAAAACTAGCATGACACAAATTCCCGTGTGTCCTCGGGAGCGTTTTTCCTGCTATAAGACTTTGTCCAGTCTTGTCCCTTGCAACAAAAGGGATTGGGCCACTTTGCTGCACCGTTTCTACTTTTGTTACTTGTTGCTTGCTACGAATCATCTCACCACACTATCACTTGTTACGGACAATTTCAGTGCCTGCAGATTTTACCTTGGTGAAAACCACTTGTTAGATCCTTCTGCTCCTCGTTGGGTTCGACACTCTTACTTATCGAAAGGACTACGATTGATCCCCTATACTTGTGGGTCATCAGTGTGTCAAGGTTTCCTCCAACCTCCGCCTTCACCAAGCTTCGTGGCTCCGATGGATGACGCTCGCCGGGCGCGCGCCCAGCGCCACGCCACTCGCGTTGCTCAGACGGCGCCCGTGGGCCCCATCGGCGCGCACCGGTCACTATCGCCCATAGTGAACGCCGCCACGGGACCTGACGCTCAAGAACAACAATGCTCCTCCTAGCCGGCTACCAAGCACCCTGACGGCTGCACCGCCACTCCATCGCTCGTTCGGGCTTCCGGGTCGGCCTCGCGCGCCCGGCCGGAGACGTCGCATGGCTGACACGCGCTGGCAATGGCCACCGAGCTGCTCCGGTATTGGCCCGCCCCTGACTGCCACAACGACTGTCTCCAACGCATCGAGGAGCTTGTAGCCGCTACCGGTGATTCTATGGTGCTCTCGTGCTCATTTCGACCCCAACTGTCCTAGGTGAACGACGAGGAGAAGGACGCACCGCCCCCACCTCTGCGGTGTGATGCGCGGCCCGAGCCCAGGGAGGAAGCGCGTCCCCACGACTGGCCTCACGACCCCAGGGGAGGCCAAGATATCAAGCAAGTTGTTAGGTGGTTCCTCGTCCACGCGCCGACGCGCGTGTGTGCTACGACAACAAAAGTCCTTCCCTGGCAACGGCGCTTGAGATCCTTCTATCGTCTCTTGAGCTTGCGTTGGTTTTTCCCTTGAAGAGGAAAGAGTGATGTAGCACAGGAGCAGTAAGTATTTCCCTCAGTTTGACAACCAAGGTATCGATTCAGTAGGAGAATCTCGTCAAGTCCAGAGTACCTGCGCAAACACAAAAGAGCTTGCACCCAACGCTTTAAAGGGCTTGTCAATCCCTTCAAGATTGATTGCAAAGTGAGATCTGGAGGCGGAAAGTGCAACGAAGTAAAAAGTGTAAGGCTGAAAATATGGTCTGGAGTAGACCCGACGGCCATAGTGTTCAATAGAGTCTTCTCTCAAAATTGCAAATATCACGATGGGTGAACAAATTACTATCGAGCAATTGATAGAACCGCGCAAAGTCATGATGATATCTAAGGCAATGATCATACATATAGGCATCACGTCCGAGACAAGTAGACCGATACTTTCTGCATCTACTACTATTACTCCACACATCGACCGCTATCCAGCATGTATCTAGTGTATTGAGTTCATGACGAACAGGGTAACGCCTTAAGCAAGATGACATGATGTAGAGGGATAATCTCAAACCAATGATGAAAACCTCATCTTTTTACCCTTGATGGCAACAACCCGATGTGTGCCTTGCTACCACTTCTATCACTGGGTGAGGTCACCGCACGGTATGAACCCAAAACCAAGAACTTCTCCCATTGCAAGAATCATATATCTAGTTGGCCAAACAAAACCCACAACTCGAACAGAATTACAAGGATATGAAATCATGCATAAGAGAGACCAGAAGAAACTCAAATAAGATTCATACATAATCTGATCATAAATCCACAATTCATCGGATCTCGACAAACACACCGCAAAAGAAGATTACATCGGATAGATCTCCATGAAGATCATGGAGAACTTTGTATTGAAGATCCAAGAGAGAGAAGAAGCCATCTAGTTACTAGCTATGGACCCGTAGGTCTATGGTGAACTACTCACGCATCATCTGAGAGGACATGGTGTTGATGAAGAAGCCCTCCGTATCCGAATCCCCCCTGCGACAGGGCACCAGAACGTGCCCCAGATGGGATCTTGCGGAGACAGAAGCTTGCGGCGGTGGAAAAGTATTTTCGATTTTTTATGGGATTTTGGAGAATATATAGGCGCAAAACCTAGGGCAAAGGAGCCTCAGGGGGCCCACAAGCCAGGGGGTCGCGGGCCCCCCTTGCCGCGCCATGAGGGCTTGTGGGGTCCCTTGTGGCCCCCTGCCCTGATTCTCCGGCTTCCCGATCTTTTTTTGTTCCGGAAAAAATCTTTTTGGCAGTTTCATTCCGTTTGGACTCCGTTCAAAATCCTCCTCTGAAAGGAGTCAAAAACACGGAAAAAACAGGAACTCGCACTTGGCACTGAGTTAGTAAGTTAGTCCCAAAAAATATATAAAAGGCTTGCAAAACATCCAAAGTTTGACAAGATAATAGCATGAAACCATCAAAAATTATAGATACGTTGGAGACGTATCAGTGAGCTCCGGGCGCTGCAAGTCCCGTGCCATGAGCGTGCCTCGCTCGAAACAGACCAATTGGAGCAACAGGACGAGGTTGCCCCCGTGCACGCTGCACCTGTCGGGGTGGTGGGGTGCCACTCCATCGCCCCTGAGCTCTACCCAACTGCATGGCCCTGCAATTTCAAGCCCGACCTACTCCCGCGCTACGACGACACCCTAGACCCGGTCGAGTTCCTGTAACTCTACACGCTGAGTATCAGGGCGGCAGGAGGGGGCGACAAGGTCATGGCATGCTGGTTCCCCATGGTGCTCAAGGGCGGCATGCTCTCTTGGCTCCGCAACCTCCCAAGGGTGTCCATCACCTCATGGGATGACCTGTGCGAACGCTTCATCGCCAACTTCCATGGCACCCGCGACCGTGCTCCCACCGTGAATGACCTGTGGCGCATCAAGCAGCAAGAGGGGGAGACTGTAATGCCCCAAGAGTGTAGCTTACCATATTTGGAACCTTCTCTATGTGGGTCCACCTTGTCATTGCAATGAGAGCTATTCTACGTGTTATGATTTCATGTGTTACCTTGTTTTGTTTTTTCCTTTGCATGCATCCATTCCATTCATCCATGCCTATTGGTTTATTAACTTGTGATCATATGTGGTGATGTGATGACATGAGTTGTGATGTGATGATGATGTGTGTGATAAGTGGAGTGATGTAGATGTGGTTGGATAGTAGGAATAACTATGTGGTTTGCATGGGTTTCAGAAAAAACAACTCCCTTTCTCTATTTATCTCAAGACAAGGTTCTTTTGCTCCTTTTCCATTTCAAAAGTGTCCATGGTTAGCATGTATTGTGGTGATTATGAGGATGTGAGCTTGCTGTTTTGAAAATATGTTTTAAAGGTGCAAATATTCACAAAACAGATACAAACAAATTCTATTTTGAAAATATTTAATGGCTCCAAACATTTCTTTTCCATTTTATTTAAATAGGTCATAATTCCTTATGACCAGGGGCATTTTTGTTTTGTTTTGAACCCCAACAGATTTTCCCTTGCTTTATTTTCTTTCTCTGGTTATTTTGGTAATTAGAAAACCCCAAGGGTTTTAATCCCTTTTATCTGGCGCCACTGGTCGGCTTCCTCCCCCCTACGTGGCCCGAACACCTCCCTCGCACGTAGCCCATGCCTATAGACGCCGTTTCCCCTGTCTCCTTCCTCCGTCAGATTTCTTCAGTGAGCAGAAGCAGAGCGGTAGCAACAGACGGCATCACGGACGTCGAGGCGCGTCCCTCGCCTCCTCCTCCTCCATATAATCCCCCCTTGGCGTCCGTGCAGCCTAGGGTTCCTCCCCTTGCGCCGCCACCTCCATCCCATCTCCTTCTCCCTCTCTGTCGACGACACCACGTAAGGGGATCGACCTCCTCCGCCATGGCCGCAAGCTGACAAGCTCATCGCCGTCGCGGCCGTACACCTGCGGCCTCCCCAACACCTCGGCGAGCACGCGGGATCCTCCAGGAGCCCATTCCCGTGGCTAGAATGACAAGATCGGCACTGCTACCCCTACCTCGACGAGGGCGGCCTTCCTACCCGACGATCTTCCCCGAGCGGCTTCTTCCCCTTCTTCCTCTACATCCTCTCCGGCCGACGCGACCACCTCACCCAGTGGGTGAGCGACGACCTTTCCCTCTCTTCCCTGGCACCAGATCTAGCGCTAGGAGCCTTAGCCTCGTCGTGTCTCCCATTCTGTCGCCGGAGCCGCCGTGCCTCGTCGAGCCGTCGCTGTAGTCCCTCTCGAGTAGTGCTAGTAGGTGAAATGGAACCGTGGGAGCCTGTGCTTCCTTCCATGGAGTAGTCGTAGCTTGATTTGAAGTGTATCGCCGACGAGCATCGTTGTAGTGCCCCAAGTGTAAACCTTCCCCATTTGGAACCTAATGCAAGTGGGTCCACCTTGTGAGAGTTATGATGATATCATTTGTGCCATGAGTTCTGGTGATGTCCCTTGTAATTTTTTCCTTCCTTCCCATGCATGCATGCATACCATATCATTGTTTGCCTTGTCTTGTGTTGTGTTATATGATCTTAGCATTTCTTGTGGTGTGGTGATCTTGTGGTTAGCTACTTTGTGATGCTGTGTATGTGTTTGGGTGCTCTATGATTTCATGTGTGTGTGACTAGTACTAAATGAAGTGGGCTTGTCATATTTGCAAACCTCTCTCTCTCTTTTATATCTCAAGCCAATATTCACTTGTCCCAACCTTGATTCAAAAATGCCCATGATTTAGTATATTTTGTGGTGGATGTCAAGATGTGTTTTTGCTGTTTTGTAACTTAGTTTTATGGGTGCAACTATTCACAAAGCCGACCCAACAAATTGTGTTTTGTAAATATTTAATTGATCCAGATATTTCTTTTCTATTTTATTCAATTAGGTTACAATTTCTTATGACCAGGGGCATTTTTGTTTTGTTTTTAACCCCAACAGATTTGTCTGTGATTTACATCCTTGTCCCTGTTTGTTTTAATTAGAAAAACCCTCAGGATTTTCTCCTCTCCTATCTGGCGCCAACTAGTGGGCCTCCTCCCACTAGCAGGCTCAGCTCCCCTCTCTCTCCTATGGCTTCCCTGTAGATGGCGTCCCTGTCGTCTCCTCCCTCCGTCAGTGTTCCTCTCCCTCTGGTTCAGGCAACGGTGACCTGACGGCGTCACGGACATCGAGACACGTTCCTCGCCCCTCTCCTCCATAAAAGGGACCCCCTTGGCGTTCGTGCAGTTAGGTTTCCCTCTCTCGTGCCGCCACCTCCTTTCCCCTCTCTGAAGTTGCTCCTCACCGCCGCGTCCGGGTCCCTTCTTCCCTCCAACGTCTCGGCGAGCACGCGGGGTCATCCATGATTCCATCCCCGCGGCTAGGACGACGCGAGCGCCCCTACTTCACCTTCTCCATGGCGGCGACATCCCTCCCCGATGAGCAGACCCGAGCGGCGACCACCACTGCCTCCCCTGCTTCCTCTCCGTCACGGCCGAGTTCCTCTTCCCTTGGGTGAGCAGATCCATTGCCTACCCCCTTCCTTGCAGTAGATCTTCGGTAGGAGTAGCAGATCGTCGGTGGGCCGCTTCCCTGTCGCCGCCGCCGCCGCACACCGTAGCTAGTCTGCTGTGATACGTCTCGGGCGGAATTAGCACAGGGAACGGACTCGTGGGTGCGTAGGGGTTCTCCCTTCCACGAGTCGTTGCTCGATTTGGGCTATGTCGCCGGCGGGACAGCTCCCCTGTTCCGGCCGCCGCGGCTCCCCTGTGTATCTTCGAGGGCAGTTTCAGTAGGATTAGTGCCCCTTCTCTGTTCAGTCATCGTTCCGTAGCGTAGTGGTAGTAGTAGTGGTGTCTGTTGCGTATTTCTTGTAGGTGGGCGTGGGTTCGATCCCTCCCCTCGGAAACCCCTTTTTTCTCGTTTATTTTCTTCGGCACAGTAGCAGGCAGGTTAAGCATACCCGGAGAGAACCCCCTCTCTTGTCAGATCAGAAGCTGTAGCAGAGTGGTAGCTGCCTTGTGCCTGTGTGTGGTCGAGCAGCAGGTCTAGGGTTCGACCCCCATTACCTCCCTTTTATTTTTTTCCCTTTTCCTCTGCATTTCTTTTTTCCTTTCCTGTTCACCACCTTACAGCCTTGTTCTTTGTAGCTAAGTACTTGTTTTTCTTGTGCACTTAGATGTTTGTGCTACCTCCTCTCTTAATCTGCAAGTATGTTCATTTGTTGGTGGCTTGTGAATAAGTGGTGATGCACTTGTGTGTGTAAATATGCACTTAGTAGAGATTGTAGATGCATGTGCTTATAGTCATGTGCTTAACACTTAGTTGGGAATGGCATTTTTATCTCATTTGCTTTTGCTGTTATAATAGTGCTAGATGATGTGGTGCATGTATGTGTGCTTGTGAGAGGTGCATGTGTGTGTGTGTGCATACACATGATGTTAGTCACATATGTGTGTGTGTGTGGTGAAGCTTCCCTAGTAGGTGATCTCATGTAGGTGGCTTGTATTTATGCGTGTGTGACAAGTAAGAGGTGGCAGTAGGTGATGTGCATGTGTGTGTGTGTGTGTGTGTTGCACACACATGAGGTGTTGCTAGTGTAGGTATGCATGTGTGTGTGATTGCCATATGCATGTGTTAGCATTCTTTGTGTTGCTAGCATGCGTAGGTGGTGTGTGTTTCTACTAGGTGATATGCATATGAGCTGATGATATGCATGTGGTGAAAACAGCCCCACTTTGTAACACTTGTGCTCCTCCTCATGTGCATATGAAAGAGGGCATGAGGTGTGTGTAAGATATATGTGGTAGTAGTAGTGATTGTGGTGTTGTTGTGCATGACACAAGACATGGGGTCCAAAACCTCATGTATATATTCTCTTTGTGCACATGAGCATAGCTATGAGATATTTGATCTAGTGAAAGTGCATAAAAAGTTGCCCTATTCACTTTGTAGGATTCCATGTAGTATTTCCTTCCTAGTTTGAGCTCACTTGTTCCAAGCAAGTGCATTTGTTTTATATATGATTTTGGGGTAGAAAGATCCCAGGATTCCATTGGTGAAATCATTTTTGCCTTTGGAACATTTTCTAGAAAAGTCATATTTACATTTTCTTCTAAGTTTAGAGCTTGGTCCCATGGCTTGTGAAGTGCTCTTGTATTTCTTTCTTGGTTGTGGTAGTAGAGGGCAACCCCCTCTACCACATGTGGGTTTCAATTCATGATTTGGAATCCATGTGTGCAAGTTGTGCCCATCCAAAGTAGACTTGTGCCTGAAATTCCAGCTTTGTGAAAATCTAGAATTTTCACGAAGTCTGAGAATCTAGAAATATTTTCTTCTCCTGTAGATGAGGTTGTTCTGGTCATTGTGTTGTGATCTAGCCTTATTTTAGTGCGAGGAATTTGGACCTGATATGTTTGTGAAGCTCCCTGTTAAATTTCATCCCATTTGAAGTCCTGTAGGTTATGTTTTGGCTGCCCTAAAAAAGCTTCAGATTAAAGACAGAAAGTCAGGTGCAGGAATTTTCACTAAGTCCCTGAGATCTGATGGTTTTGGGAAAATTTGCATCCTTGTATCATCCTGTGTTTAATTCCTTTTGGAGTTATTCTTTCTTGTGCTTGTATTATTCTTGGTTGGCTACAGCCACATATATTATTTGTCACATTTGGAGGGCTGTAGCTATGTTGCATGTAGCTCACAAAGTGCTAAGATGCAAATTATGGCAGATTATGTAGTTTTGTCATTTTGATGTTTGTGAGTGCTTAGTTGATGTTGTGGTGTTCTTCCCTGATCCAATCCATTCATGTTGGGTTGATATATGTATTGACAACCTGGGAATACCAGATTTGTGCCATTTGAGTGTGTGGTGTTGATTTTGACACGTAGGGCTTCATATCTTGTTTTGTTGATTCCCGTTGATCCGTAGCTCCGATTGTAATGTTCTTTATATGGTTTTGCATCGATTTATCGAGACGCATCTGATCATGTCATTCTCATGCATGTAAACATATATTAGGGTACAGTTCTGTCTAGAAACTTGTATTAGCTTCTTTTGCTTGTGCTAGTGATAGAAATGGTGATGCATGCTCATTTTTCATCTTATGCATCATGTGCTTGTTGCGTCTTGAGGTGTTGTTGTTCATTGGATGTTATTCTTATGTTTGGTAGCACCGGGATCGGAGAACAAGTACGTGGATTCGGGAGAGTACGTGCAGCACGAACAAGAACCATTCCAAGCTGAGGATATCACAGGCAAGATGATATGACCTTGATTCCATCTCTAGACTTGTTATGCTAGTTTGCGTTTCCATGTCATATTGCTCGCTGCCTACCACTGAGTATATTGCCTCCTGACATGCCATGAGCCCAAACACTGATCCCTTCCTAGCAAAACTTGAATGGCTAGGTAGGCTTTGCTCAGCTACTAATGTTAGCGTTGCTAGATGTAGGTGCTTTGACTCATCTGATAACATGAGATTGATATCATTATCTTAAATTCTGTTATTTAATTAATGCACCTATATACTTGGTTAATGACGGAAGGCCTAGCCTTTTGCCGGGTGCTTTGTTTCGTTATTGCCGCCTTAGTTACCGGCTATCGGTGTTTGGTTCCATAATAAGCGCTCCTAACACGTTCGGGGTTCTTATGGGGACCCCCTCGATAAATCGCGTAGTGTTAAGGCTTGTCCGGCAGGACACAACATTGGTTTATTGCTAATCACTTAATAATATGCATAGGGAATAACTACCCCGAGGAATTTAATCAACAACCCGGGCCAGTGCTCCTCATGAGTGTTGGTCCAATCACCTACCAGCCGGCAAGACCACCCCAAGGAAACTCGAGGTTTGGTCATTGTCCACTTTGCATAGACGGTGTTGTCCTGAGACTGAGATACGCGGATCTTATCGGGTCGTCGACACACCGGGAGGTCCTGCTAGCCTTGTCTTACCTTAGAGATATATCTTGCGTATAGGAATCCGAGTGAAGCTTTGGTTTTCCCCAGAGTTGAGGTTTTCCTCTAAGGAATCCAACGAGATCACAAGATTCGTGATAGAGGATTACTTTGCGGCCTGTGTACGTTTGTGATGGACTAGTTGGAGTACCCCTGCAGGGTTTAGTCTTTCGGAAAGCCGTGCCCACGGTTATGATGCAACTTGGAATGTCTTGTTAACATCCGGTATTAGATAACTTAAACGAAAGCTAATAAAATTGCCAACTGGGTGCGTAACCGTGACTGTCTCCTCGAAGATCTCTCTTCGATGGGAACACGGTGGGGTTATGAATGACATAAGTAGGTGTTCAGGATCACATAGTGATCAAGTATTCACGACCGCTAGTATAGTCCACTCTCATTCATGTTCTACGTAAGTTAGCCACTAAATCAAGCTTAGGTGCTGCAACCTTAAACACTTCACCTTATCCTACCTAATAACTTCAATAGTTCTGGCACCAAGGTCTTAGATTGTTGAGTCCCCGTGGCTCACGGATTTCTCCAAAATCCCAACAGGTACAGGTACCCCAGAGACAGATGATCCCGACGGCACGCAGCTGGCGTGGCAGGACGATGAGGAGACAGATCGCCTGTACGTGAACTATCCAGAAGATTGGGGCGTGGTCGTGATCGTGGGCCTGCACGCAGGGTAGCATAGCATTTCTATGTTTTGTAGTCCGTAGTGGAACTACCTTGGTTGTATGTGTGATGTACTCTGAGATATTTATGAGAAGGCAATTGAATCCCTGATTGTTTATCTTTGTTATTATGTATGTGATGTGTTACCCGTTTGCGAGACGCTTAGATGCGCTCCTTTCCAATTCGGGCCTCGACCCCCAGATCGGAAAGGACCGCATCTTGGTCGTTACAACTGTCCCCTGTTCCGGCCACCATCGGGCAGAGGAGACGCTGAGGGGGTTGCTCAAGAGGGTTAACTCCCCTCCTCTATTAAGTATCGTTGCAGTAGCAGAGTGGTAGTTGTCTTTTGCGTGTAGTGGCAGGTCGTGGGATCGAATCCCCTCGGTGCACCCCCCCTTTTGTTTTGTGTTTTGGCACAGTAGCATCAACAGCAGCAGGAAGTGCATAACCTGTTGTCTTCTCTGTATCTGTCAAGTGTTGGTGCAGTAAAAGGGTGGTGTTTTTGCTGTGTTGTGATCCAGGAAGTCCTGGGTTCGAAACCTAGCCCAACCTTTTATTTTTCTTTTGCTTTTTCTTGTTGTTTGTCCTTTGGCTTGATATATTTGTTGCTATGGTGTGCTCTACACCATGTGGGCATTTTATTTTTCCTCACAAGCAGCATGGTGTCTTAGTTTTTGTTGCTAGCATGATAGGTATGCATGGTAGACTTGAGTGCCATGTGTTATGAGATAGATGCTATAAATGTGTGCAGGTTGTAGAGCTGATGCACAAGCTTGTGCTAGTGTGGTGTTTGTGTGTGTGTGGGTTTCCCTCCACATGTGTGTGTGTAGATAGTTGTTCATGTGTTGTCTGTGTGTGTGTGAAACACACATGCCCAAGGCATGATGAGCCTTTGATGATCACATGAGCTAGTTGTATGTATAGGTTTAGAGATGCATGATGTGGGTGTAGTTAGTTGTGTGTTCTTAGCAGGTGTAGGTGCTTATATGCATGTGTTTGTTGTATGTTAGTGTTTGGTGGTGTGTTAAGGCACATGAGCATGAGGTCTACCCCTCATGTGCACCATGTATGTGTGAGAGTGTGCAAGAGCATGTAAAAAAGTGATGTTCTAGTGAGAATAACATGTGATGATGCATTATTCATCTCTATGTGATTCCATGTAATTCTTCTTATTAGCTTTCTGCCCAATTATCCTATGCAAGTGCCCATGTATTATATATGTTTTTGGGGTAGAATTCATCCCAAGGATCCAATGGTGGGTTCAGATTCCACTTTGGAACACTTTCTGGGAATTTCATATTTGAGTTTTATTCCATGTTTAGAGCTTGGTTCCATGTGATGTGATGAGCCCAAGAGGTTGATTCTTTGTTGTGGCAGTAGAGGGTGAACCCCTCTACCACATGTTGGTTTTGTTTCATGCTTAGGAATTCATGTGTGCATGTTGTGCCTAGTCAAAGTAGGCATGTGGCTGAAATTCCAGTTTAGTGAAAATCTGTGATTTTCACTAAGTCTGAAAATCTGCTTATATTTTCTTCTCTTGTTGTTGTGCTTGTAGAGGTCCATATGTTGGAAATCAGCCGGTGCTATCAACTGGAAAGTTGTAGCTTTTCTGTTTGTATAGCTCTTTGTCAACTTTCATTCCATTTGGAATCCTGTAGATAATGTTTTGGGTGCTGTTAAAATGCTTCAGAGCATAAACAACTAGTGAGAATCTGGAATTTTCACTAAGTCCCTGAAAACTGATATTTTTGACCAAGTTAGCAGTTGTGTAACTTTCTGTGTAAACTCCTTTGTATGATATTTTTTCTTGTTTTTTTAGTACTTTTGAATAGCTTCTGCCACATATCCTAGTTGGCATATTTGGGTGGCTGTAGGTGCTTTGCATGTAGCCCTCAAACTGCTATGATGGTGTTCATGGCAGATTGTGTAGTTTTGATGTTTTAATGCTTGTGAGTGCATAGATGATGGTGTGGTGATATTCTTTGCACCACCCCATCCATTCTTGTTTGTTTTGTGATTTGGCAACCTGGGAATACCAGAAGTAAGCCATTGGAGTGTGTTGTGATGGATTTGGTACGTAGGACTCTATTTCTTGTTTCGTTGTTTCCAGTTGATCCGTAGCTCCGTTCGTAACGATATTTATATGGTTTTGCATCATTTTCACGTGAAGCATCTGTTCATGTCATTCCCATGCATGTGAAGATAGCTTAGAGTGCAGTTCTGTCAAGTAGCTTGTATTTCTATCTCATGCTTGTGCTAGTGACTAGAATAGAGATGCATGATCATTTTCATCTCATGCATCATGTGCTTGTTGCATATTGAGGTGATGTTGTTCATTGGATGCTATTTTTATGTTGGGTAGCACCGGGATCGGAGAACAAGTACGTGGAACCGGGAGAGTACGTGTAGGACGAACAAGAGCAGTTCCAACCTGAGGACATCACAGGCAAGATGATATGACCTTCATTCCATCTCTAGACCTGTTATGCTCGATTCACGTTTCTTCGTCATATGCTCGCTGCCTACCACTACAATAAATGCCTCCTGATATTGCCATGAAACCCAAACACTTATCCCTTCCTAGCAAATCTTGAATGGCTAAGTAGGCTTTGCTAAGCTTCTAATGTTAGAGTTGCTAGTTGTAGGTGCCTTGTCTCATGTGATAACATGAGTTGATATCATTATGTTAAATCTGATATTTAATTAATGCACCTATATACATGGTAAATAACGGAAGGCCTAGCCTTTTGCCGGGTGATTTGTTCCGTTATTGCCGCCAGAGTTTCCGGCTACCGGTGTTTGATTCCATAACTGATCGCTCCTAACACGTTCGGGGTTGTTATGGGGACCCCCTTGATAAATCGTGTAGTGTTAAGACTTGTCCAGCAGGACACAACATTGGTGTTAATTTGCAAATCACTTAATAATAGCTACCCCGAGGAATTTAATCAACAACCCGGGCCAGTGCTCCTCATGAGTGTTGGTCCAAACTAGAGTCGTGTGCGGGGCCAACCCGGAGCAACTCGTGAGATGTCTATCAGGCCACTGTACGCTGTGCTCATCCGGCGTGTCCTGCAACTGTGATATGGGGATCTTATCAGGGTCGTCGACACGTCGGGAGGTCCTGCTAGTCTTGTCTTGCCTTAGCGATATATCTTGCATATAGGATTCCCGGTGAAGCTGTGGTTCTCCCCAGAGTTGAGGTTTTCCTTTAAGCAATCCGACGAGATCACGAGATTCGTGATAGAGGATTACTTTGCGGCCCATGACCGTTTGTGATGGACTAGTTGGAGCACCCCTGCAGGGTTTAATCTTTCGGAAAGCCGTGTCCGCGGTTATGTGGCAACTTGGAATATTTGTTAACATCCGGTTAAAGATAACTTGAATCTAATCTAATAAAATTGCCAACTGTGTGCGTAACCGTGATTGTCCCCTTCGAAGACCTCTCTTCGATCGGGAACATGGTGGGGTTATGTTTGACGTAAGTAGGTGTTCAAGATTACTTAGTGATCAGCTAATCATCGATCGCCAGTATAGACCACCTTCAATACTTGTTCTACGTATGTTAGCCACCATACTACTTAGGATGCTGCAACCTAAATACTCCACCTTCCTTACCTAATAACTTGACTAGTTCTGGCACCGAGGTCATAGATTGCTGAGTCCCCGTGGCTCACAGATTCCTTCAAAACACCAATAGATTCAGGTGCCCCCGAGACAGGTAATCCCGACGGCACTTAGCTGGCGTGGTAGTACGATGAGGAGAACGGCCGCCTGCACGTGAACTATCCACAAGACTGAGGCGTGGTCGTGATCATGGGCAAGCATGCAAGGTAGCATAGTCATTTCTCATGTTTTGTAGTCCGTAGCGGAACTACCTTGTTTGGATGTGTGATGTAACTATGATATATTTATGAGATGGTAGTTGAATCCCTAATTGTCATTCTATTATTATTTTGTATGTGTTATGTTGTCGTGCATGCGAAACGCTTAGATGCGCTTCCTTCCAATTCGTTTCCTCGTTCCCTAAATCGGAAAGGACCGCATCTTAGTCGTTACAGAGGCTTTCCACAAGTTCATACCAGTGCTTCACGGCCATGCTCCTCAAGATCCCCAAGGTGTCGGACGAGGCCGTCATCTCGGCCTTCTTCGACAGAGTCACCGACCTCAAGATGAAGGAGGAGCTCGCCATGAGTGATGAGATGAGCACTGCACTAGAGATGTTCAACCTGGCAAACAAGTGAGCCAGGGCTGAAGAATTTCGCCTCTCACTCCTCGGGCCTCAAGTGGCGGAACCAGAAGAGAAGAAGAGCAATGCCAAGGAGACAAAGCGCAAGGCTCATGTGGTGCTCCCAGCCGAGCTTGAGGCGAAGTATGGCCGAGGTGGAGAGCGTCCGTCAGGAGGTGGGCCAACGTGCATCTTCCATGGCACCGGCACCCATGATACCTTCGAGTGCCAAGAGCTCCGACTGGTCCGTGCTGAGCACTTCAGCAGACGCCCCGGGCGGGTCGACAGAGGCCCCGCGCGCAGCGGTGGCTACAGTGGAGGCCGCAAGGATGACCTGGAGTCGTGTCAAGGATGGCGTGAACAACCTCGTGAAGACCGCTGTCACGGCTAGCCTTAGGAGGACCGCTGTCGCGACCAGGCTCGGGACGACCGCTGGCGCGATGAACCTCAGGAGGGGCAACGATGCGGTTAGCCTGGTGAGGTTGGGCTACCTCCGCTGCCTCCACCACGCCGGAGGAGGGATGAAGACAGGCAGGATGATGGTGCTGGGGGCTTTCAGGAGGTCAGGGCGGTGGCCTCCTCCTTGGGCAGTGCCCAGACCGCAGCCTCGAACCGCGCCTTCAAGCAGTTCGCATAGGAGGTGAATGCCGCTCTCCCAAAGCCTGAAGCGATGCGCCCCCTCAACTGGTCCTAGACCACCATCACCTTCGACGCAAGTGATCAACTTAGGTGCTCCTTCATGGTCGGCAAGCTCCCCATGGTATGCACCACGACCATCAGCAATGTCCCTGTCACCAAGACCCTCATCGACAGTCTAGCGGGGCTCAACGTCCTCTCGGTCCAGACCTTCAAGACGCTCCAGCTGCTGTACGAACAACTCATGCCTACCAAGACCTTCTCAAGTGCGTCTGCCATTCACCTTCGGCGAGCGCAAGAACTAGCACCCCGAGATCATCGTCTTCGACGTCACAGACATCCACCTACCGTACAACACGATCCTTAGGTATCCAGCTCTCACCAAGTTCATGGCAATGACTCATCATGGCTACAAAGTCCTCAAGATGCAAGGGAGCGGGAGCGTCATCACCATCGCCTCCGACAAGAAGGATGTCGTCTGTACACTCGAGCGCACCTACCGCGCCGCGGCGGAAGAACACTCAGACGACGAAAAAGACGAGCCACCTTGCGAGGACTCACGCAAGAAGAAGAAGCATCTCCTCTCCACGGAGTGCCCTGGGACATCGGGCTTCGTGCCCGGGGATGGGGTCTTGCATCCCATTGCATACGAAGGCGCGCTCGGCGCCCCCTTGGGTCAGGACTGGGGGCTCCCGCCGGGGAGGTTCCTGGTCTGACCAGTGAGGCGAGGGTGGCGCTCGAGCATAACCCGAGGGCGCACTCCGGCGCGCGTCCGCCCAGATCCCTTGAGTCCGTCATCAGAGCAATCGGAGAAATTTGAGAGGCCCAGGCCGTGCGAGGAAGGGACTGCCCCGCATCACAAATTGCAGTCGTCGGCACGGTCGATCGGCCCCGCATCCTCATCAACATGCTCATGCCCTGCTTGCTAATACGTCCAAAACGTATCTATAATTTCTGTAGCGACCCGACTCAAGACGAGTCAAGCCTCTGTGTTTCTGTGCCATCCCTGGATCAGTATGCTGGCACACACAGTACATCAATGTATATATCAAAGTGCAATCACATGTAAATAGCGTAAAACTAATATATACCTTAATTATTTCAGCGGAAGCAGTCAAGGGAGTGGAGTCCCAATAAACACCAACGGCAAGTTGAGTGTAGACCGTAACCCTAAATCGTACTGTTACTCGTCGATGAAAAATATCTGCAACATAAGACGTAGGTCAGCATATTGAATATGCCGGCAAGTCACATATGAGAGGGGTGAAATGTAATCATCTATCCTATATGCATATATGGCAGGTGGGGCTATAAGTTTTTTTGCGAAAAGCAAGTTTTCTCCTACATCAAGAGAGGCTTAAAAGGAAAATGTTACTACGTTGTTTGTTGTTAACGAGATGGTTCCGCCAACCAATTCTCCTACCCATGTTGTCAATAATACCCACATCAATATTATTATTTGTGTTGAGAATTTCAGATAACTTCAGTTCCTTTGGCTCAAGTTGTCCATGACCGTGGACACGGCTAATCGATTAATTTTGAGTACTCTACAGAGTTTTGCACACGTTCCCCACAAGATTTGATCGCCTCCGAGTATGTCCTCGCACTTCAGGGTGTTTGAAGACCGGATGATCAAAACATGGTCTTTCAACGGGTCCCTCTGAATCCCTGTCGGTGCCCATCCATTCCTACCGTTCTTCTACATCTGCTAGCACCGCCTGTCCAGAGTCGCCGCGTTGTCCAACCAAGTCAGAGCCCATAATGACTTGTGGCTGTGCAGGTAAGCCTTGGGTCTTGAAAATATCCGTCCGTCTCTTTGAGCCTGGGTGAAGCTTTCCGCAGGATGTCATGGCCTCTCCAGCATCTCGGGTCATCCACTGGGTTCTCCAGGGAGCCGATCAACCGTCCTTCACCCAGAGTTGCATTGCGTCCGAGGTCTTGAAAATCTTGTCTTAACCAGTCTTGATTATTTAATCAACCTTGCATCACTCGTGTTATGCACTCAACCAAAATCCCGTCTACTCAAGCATAGCAATATGAAATTTGTCGCCCCGGGGCCAAGTATCGGGGTTGTTGTGTGCCTACCACATGATACTACAACCTTTACTAAAATTTCCAAGTACCTAAGCAGCATGCAATTGGGCATAGGATGGTAGAACTACGATGCATAAAACATAGGTGATAGTATGATCAAAATGACTTGCCTGGTGATGTTGAAGAAGAAGAATTTTCGTTCTCGGAAAATACGTGATAGAACTATTCGTTACTCTCCGATGAAATCTATATAATCAAACATAGTATTCACATAAGCACTAACACTAGCAATCATTCTAGCAATCAATTAGCAAACAGCAATAAAAGTTGATGCAATCAAAAATCAATAAGAGAGAGCGGATAAAAATCCAAAGGAAACTTCAAAGAAGCTAGGAAGCCTTCTACTACATCAAACACTATATAGTTTTTGTTCTAACTGAAAATAAAACACTAAAATAGAAAAAATAACAGAAAACAAAATATAAAATAACTAATATAGCAGAAGTAAAATTTACAAAACAATATTATTTTATAAGTATTTTCAAAATAGGAAATCAAACTAGCAATGCAATCAATTCGCAAGTTAGTATAGAACTAGAATTGATTCCACGCAAACAAATAAGAATAAATAAAATAAAATTTTGTTGTTGTTGAAAAGTTACTGGTAAATATCAGAAAACAAAATATAACTTGTCACAATTACAAAATAAAATAAAATTAAGAACAATTAATACAAAAGAAATAGCAAGAAAACAAAAAAGGCTAAAACAGAATCTGTTTTTCTTAAAACCCTAAGTAAAAATATTTAAAAAACATTGAAACTTAAACTACTGAAAGATATGATCAATAGGAAGCAGCAGCAAAAAGAATCAAATTAAAAACTATTTTTAAACTCCTGAAATAAGCAAAACAAGCTTTAATTAAAATCTGATCTAACTCAATTTTTAAAAATTCAAACATAGACAAATTATATATCTACAGAAACTGCATAAACTTTGTGATCCAACGCAAAAAGAATCACCTAATTCGGAGTTATAGACTAATAGATATGAATTTTCTAAGATTGCAATTTTCTGAAAAAACTGCAATACGGGATTTCGTGAATCTCACCATGGGTGACATAGAGGAAGAACTCCGGCGAGGTAGCTGCTCCGGCAAGGTGGGAAGGTCGCCGGCGGGGAGGGGGAACGGCGGAGGGGGTCCCGGAGGCGAGGAAGGGGGCGTCATGGGCTCCTGGGCGTTCTTCTGTTCGGCTTCTTGCAGGAACAACAATGGTGGGGGCGTCGTGGCTACGGGCAGGGAGAGTGCGAGCTGATGGGGAAAATGCAACGAGGAGATGAGGGGCGTCCTTATAGGGGTGGTGGGAGGCTCGGGAAGGAAGTGTAGCCCGTGAATCGGGGGAGGGAAACTTCCTGGGAAGCTTCTGCCATGGACACACAAGGAAGCTCGTGAGGAGGAAGAAGAAGGTGGGATTGGGCCAGATTGGTTTCCTAACGTGGCCCAAGTACATTCCTAAAATAAGAGATCTCTTTCCCTTTTTATTAAAACAAGAATTAATACAATTAAAAGGAAATAGAATATCCTCGGAATATAGGGGTATAATATATTAAAATTTTCAGAAAAATAAATCCAAAAAGATGGGCATTTTTCCACTACCAAAATAAATACTTGAAAAAAATGTTTTTTAGGAAATCCCTAAATGCTTTATTTCTTTTTGCAAATATTTTCTCAAATAAAACTTTGGCTTTCTTGGCTCAAAATATTTCAAAAGTGCCCCGGGTTTTGGAGGGTCATATTCCTCCGCTCTTTTCTTGCTTGCAAGAATTTATTTCTCGGCACTTCTGGCACGAAGAACAAATAGAAATGCATAAGAAAATTTTGAAAGAATTCAAATGCAAATCTCCGTTCAAATTCTTTATAGTTGAAGAAGTCACGTCATCTTCTCTCTTTGCTTTTAAAAGATTGAATTTGAATTCACCGGAGAAGGGGAAAGTCATTTTATTCCCTCTCATTCGAAAGTTTTGAAAAGATTCAAATTTTTACTCAAGTTTCAATCACTCAATCAAACAAACAAACAATCTAATAATTATTTTAACATTCCAAAATTTGGGATGTTACACACGTCATGGGTCGAAGAGTGACTCAAGCGGAAATCTCACACAAGACCAGAGTGTGGGGAATTTTATGCTGATAATTCTAGACATAAATTTCAGCCCATTTGGAGTTCAGACGTCCGAGGAAAGCCCATTTTAGTAGAGGACAAATATCTGATTACGGAATTACGAGAATCTGTGACGTGATTGAGTTCAACTCTCACCATATTTGATAGATTCGGACAAGCCACGACTTTGGGACCTCATTAGGGCTGAGAGGGGTCCCTAGGAAGGATCTAGAGGTGCCCAAGAGCCCTTGGATCAAAGGGGCATCCATAGGAGGGCCATGGATGATCGTCCCAGCTCATATAAGGAGAGGAAAACCCTCATTTCTGGGAAGCCACCAAAAACCACGAATTTTGCCTCCCCCAATGCCTCATCTCCATGGAGGAGGGCTAATCTATAGCACCAAGAAGCCATGGAGGAAGGGAGCTAATGGGCGTCGCTCCCCCATGATGCCCGGCCGACGGAGGAGGAGCCCCCTGCGTTGCATTACCAAGAAGCGATGGAGGAAGGGGGCTAAGGGGCATCGCTCCCCCATGATGGCCGACCGGCGTAGGAGCAGCCCCGTGTGCCGCTGGCGGCCGCCGGCGCCGCCCTGCACCTCATGTGCTGCCCCTTCTCCATCCTGTCCGCAATGATGCCGCCTTCACCAACACCTCCATCATCATCTCCTCCGTAGCTCCAACGGTCCACTCTCCCACAAACCTCTGTAATTCCCTATGTAAACATGGTGTTTGATGTTATAAATTATTTTCAAATGATCTATTGCATCTATGTCATATTTGTGTAGTTCCCTTTTGTCATGTGATTGATTGTTGAATCTCCATGGATGGTTTGAGCTATATATTGATTTTTTTACAGTCCTATGGTGCCCATCATATGTTTATGCACGCATGGATCACATCATATGGTTTGTAGTACGTGGAGAAAGCTAGAGGGTGGGCTTCTTGAGTGAAAGAAACATGAGCCTGAATCTAGTGATCGAAGCATATGGGATAAAGAAGACCTTTTGATCTTAATGCTATGGTTGGGTATTTTTACCTTAATGTATCTTCTAGTATTTACGAATGTTTGCAGGAGTTCCAATCATAAGTACCTACAATAATTGGATAGTGAGAGCTTGTTAGCTTTGCCTCTCCCACATAAAATAGGAATATCAACCTTGTATTTGTCTATTTGATCATGGACAATTCGACCACAATTACCACCACTTTTGTGCACTTAGATTATGTGGGGACCCCGACTTACGAGTCGAGATCGCCGTGCTTGATGATCCCAGAGATCAATGCTCACCGAACACAGATACCGAACAAAGAATCTTACATCCAAGTACCGATTATTACAACACATGACCGAAGGGTCAAGTTCACATGGCAGGGCCTAAGGCCAAATCACTGAGATACACTAGTAACGGAAAACATAGGGGCTAAGCGGGTGCCATGCCATAAAGCCTACACCGACAGTCATTCTGACTCGGAAGAGTCCTAGTTCGCAGGGGCGTCTCCGAAGACGTACTCATCTCCCAACTCCGGTCGTTCCATAACCAGTGGCAAGCCAATGAGTACTTTGAATGTACTCGCAAACAGCCCACGATATAATAAATGAAAGTGAAAGATAACAATATCATGCATCTTTAGTGTAACTCATCTTGGTGGAATGATCATGATTATGCATCAAGTTAAAGAATTACTTTTGAAGAACAGGTTACATATATCAATATATCTGTCGAGGGCTGAACCATCCGGGTTCACCCTATATGCCAAGTCACCGAACTTGGTCATATCATTACTATCACAACAACACCTTTTTCAACACCACACACACTTACACTTGTTTTATGCGGAAATAACCGGACGTAGTTTAAGAAGGATTATCCAACTGTCCTTGACCGTGGACATGGCTATTCGAATAGTTTACATTCTGCAGAGGTAGTACGCTGGACCCACGAGATCCGGGAAACTTCCGTGTCATCCATGACTCGCGGTATATAACATACCCGAGGTAAGTACCCGATCAATGCCTTTCCCCTGACGATACTAGACAAAGAGGTCCACTCGATTGGTACCCATCCCACATGTTCTACGTCTTACGAGCACCAACTCTGGACAGTACCTACCATGCGGGGACCAACGGTGTGACTGGAACTCATAAAAATGGCATAGTCGTCCTACCTGGCACGACCCCATCACGAGAGTGACCACACATCACTCCCGCCACTTGTAATGTGGCTCTTTGCTAGAACCGACCAGAGTAATTAACATAGCCCCGTCCCATGAGGGGTAACGTGGTCGTACTGGTAAGGTTGGGACGGTCGACACATCATAAATCTGATCCCATTTCCGAAACCATACTCACACAAATACTGGGTGCATCACTTTACCGAAAGTGACCACCTAACTCATCATCACCCTCGGGCATTAGTGGCACCCGACGGGGTTTTAGTAAACTCTTGCTCTATGTCAACAACATGCTCATGATAATACTACTTCTATCTTTACTTGTCAACATGGTATTAGCAGGTCCCTCAAGTGGTAGGGTCAAGCTCAATGCATGTGCTCTGGGGAGCCTTCGGTAAAATAATATCAAATGATTACCGGCACTTATGATCATATGCAATGGGAATACTTGCTATTTTAACATGCAAAGTAACATATGCTCAGTCATGGTCGAAGGGCTGCTTGCCTTGGTCAGCTAAGTATCCGGTGTCTTCGAAGTCTTCCGCTCTGATTTCCTCGTCACACGGATTTTCTATCATCGATAAAACAATAAATAAGAAATAGCTCAAACAGAAACAGATCACAAAGACATTTTTAAAAATGTTCTTTATTACTGATAAATCTAAGGTATCATTTTGTAAAAATATTGCCTTAACTTTCCTTGAAGGAATATTTTTGAAATCAACCAAACAGAAGCAAAACTATTCCAATTTAGTCCGTTCTATTAATGTAAAATAGAATAGTTGTTGGAAAATTCATCCAAACATATTATTAAATACTACACATTTTTAGAAGAATAACAGTGGAAATATTATATTTTTACACTGGTTAAATGATTTTATAAAAATCTTAGGACCAGGGTTTTAAAAATAAAAGAAAATAAGCTAAACTCCCGGCCTGGCTCGTCCCGGAGCTGGGCTGGCCCATGGCTAGCCGATAGACTGCCCAGGCGCGCGCGCCGTCAGGTTTGAACCTGATGTGCGGGGCCCTGCGGTGAGTGGCTGAGGACAGCGCGTGGGAGGAGGCTGGGCCACCGATAGATGGGGGACACGTGTCGGGGTCGTCCCCTATCTCTGGCCAGAGAGGAGAAGGAGGACGCCGGCGAGGTTGCCGACGATCTCATGCCTTAACGAGGACTGGAATGGGTTTGCCTTACTATCGCCTACCTGCTGGTGGCCAGAACAACGATGGGGAGGCCGGGGTTCGTCGGCGACGAGGAGGACGTGGCGGAGGATTTTCGGGAGGTGGTCGAGGAGGTGGCTAGATACACGGAAATGCTCTGGCGAGTTGGGGTAAATCTTCCTCGGGTTGAGAGGGTTAGTTTGGTGGGTCGAGGGGCGCAGGAGCCGTCGTGTAGCCGGAGATCCACCAGAGCTCCGAGGCGGAGGGGCCTCGGTCGATCTCGAGCACCGGGGCTCTGTTGGGTTGCTGGGGTGGCTAGGGAGGTACTAGTGATCGTGGTGAAGCTATCTGAGGGGTGTTGGACGGAGGGGGAGGGCTATTTATAGGCCTGCGACGGTGAGCAGATTCGGGAGGGCCGATGGCTCACCTTGGCGCGCATGGGGGTTTAGAGAGATGATGGGGTCGAAACCACGGTCTCAGGACATGGTTTTGGACTGCCCGAACTATCTACAGTAGAGGGAGAGAGAGGGGTCGAGCATTCATGGCCGCGCAACCTTGGCGGATTCTGTGAGCTCTAGCGCGGGAGAGGAGGGGCCCTGAGGCTTGCTCGACGTAGAAGGGTTGTCGGGGAAGAGGTTGGACATCTTGGGGGAGGCTGGAACTGTCCGAGAACGTCACCCCCACCTCGGTGACTTCGTGCAGTTAGGTTTCCCTCTCTCGCGCCGCCACCTCCTTTCCCCTATCCACCTTGCTCTCTGAAGATCCGTGTCAGGTAAGGTAGAGCCCCTCTGCCATGGCAGTAGGTTGAGTTGCTCCTCGCCGCCGCGTCCGGGTCCCTTCTTCCCTCCAACGTCTCGGCGAGCACGCGGGGTCATCCACGATTCCATCCCCGCAGCTAGGACGATGCGAGCGCCCCTGCTTCTCCTTCTCCACGGCGGCGACATCCCTCCCCGATGAGTAGACCCGAGCGGCGACCGCCACTGCTTCCCCTGCTTCCTCTCCGTCACGGCCGAGTTCCTCTTCCCTTGGGTCAGCAGATCCATTGCCTACCCCTTCCTTGCAGTAGATCTTCGGTAGGAGCAGCAGATCGTCGGAGGGCCGCTTCCCTATCGCCGGCGCCGCCGCGCACCGTAGCTAGGCTGCTGTGATACATCTCGGGCGGAATTAGCACAGGGAATGGACTCATGGGTGCGTAGGGGTCCTCCCTTCCACGAGTCGTTGCTCGATTTGGGCTATGTCGCCGGCGGGAGAGCTACCCTGTTCCGGCCGCCGCGGCTCCCCTGTGCATCTTCGAGGGCAGGTTCAGTAGGATTAGTGCCCCTTCTGTGTTCAGTCATCGTTTAGCGTAGTGGTAGTAGTAGTGGTGCCTGTTGCGTATTGCATGTAGGTAGGCGTGGGTTCGATCCCTCACCTCGGCAACCCCTTTTTTCTCGTTTATTTTCTTCGGCACAGTAGCAGGCAGGTTAAGCATACCCGGAGAGAACCCCCTCTCTGGTCAGATCAGAAGCTGTAGTAGAGTGGTAGCTGCCTTGTGCCTGTGTGTGCTCGAGCAGCAGGTCTGGGGTTCGACCCCCATTACCTCCCTTTTATTTTTTTCCCTTGTCCTCTGCATTTCTTTTTTCCTTTCCTGTTCACCACCTTGCATCCTTGTTCTTTGTAGCTAGGTATTGTTTTTCTTGTGCACTTAGATGTTTGTGCTACCTCCTCTCTTAATCTGCAAGTATGTTCATTTGTTGGTGGCTTGTGAATAAGTGGTGATGCACTTGTGTGTGTAAATATGCACTTAGTAGAGATTGTAGACGCATGTGCTTATAGTCTTGTGCTTAACGCTTAGTTGGGAATGGCATTTCTATCTCATTTGCTTTTGCTGTTATAATAGTGCTAGATGATGTGGTGCATGTATGTGTGCTTGTGAGAGGTGCGTGTGTGTGTGTGCATACACATGACGTTAGTCACATATGTGTGTGTGTGGTGAAGCTTCCCTAGTAGGTGATCTCATGTAGGTGGCTTGTGTTTATGCTTGTGTGACAAGTAAGAGGTGGCAGTAGGTGATGTGCATGTGTGTGTGTGTGTTGCACAAACATGAGGTGTTGCTAGTGTAGGTATGCATGTGTGTGTGATTGCCATATGCATGTGTTAGCATTATTTGTGTTGCTAGCATGCGTAGGTGGTGTGTGTTTCTAGTAGATGACATGCATATGAGCCGATGATATGCATGTGGTGAAAACAGCCCCACTTTGTAACACTTGTGCTCCTCCTCATGTGCATATGAAAGAGGGCATGAGGTGTGTGTAAGATATATGTGGTAGTAGTAGTGATTGTGGTGTTGTCGTGCATGACACAAGACATGGGGTGCAAACCCTCATGTCTATATTGTCTTTGTGCACATGAGCATAGCTATGAGATATTTGATCTAGTGAAAGGGCATAAAAAGTTGCCCTATTCACTTTGTAGGATTCTATGTAGTATTTCCTTCCTAGTTTGAGCTCACTTGTTCCAAGCAAGTGCATTTGTTTTATATATGATTTTGGGGTAGAAAGATCCCAGGATTCCATTGGTGAAATCATTTTTTCCTTTGGAACATATTCTGGAAAAGACATATTTACATTTTCTTCTAAGTTTAGAGCTTGGTCCCATGGCTTGTGAAGTGCTCTTGTATTTCTTTCTTGGTTGTGGTAGTAGAGGGCAACCCCCTCTACCACATGTGGGTTTCAATTCATGATTTGGAATCCATGTGTGCAAGTTGTGCCCATCCAAAGTAGACTTGTGGCTGAAATTCCAGCTTAGTGAAAATCTAGAATTTTCACGAAGTTTGAGAATCTGGAAATATTTTCTTCTCCTGTAGATGAGGTTCTTCTGGTCATTGTGTTGTGATCTAGCCGTAGTTTTGTGCGAGGAATTTGGACCTGATATGTTTGTGAAGCTCCCTGTTAAATTTCATCCCATTTGGAGTCCTGTAGGTTATGTTTTGGCTTCTCTAAAAAAGCTTCAGATTAAAGACAGAAAGTCAGGTGCAGGAATTTTCAGTAAGTCCCTGAGATCTGATGGTTTTGGGAAAATTTGCATCCTTGTATCTTCCTGTGTTTAATTCCTTTTGGAGTTATTCTTTCTTGTGCTTGTAGTATTATTGGTTGGCTACAGCCACATATATTATTTGTCACATTTGGAGGGCTGTAGCTATGTTGCATGTAGCTCACAAAGTGCTAAGATGCAGATTATGGCAGATTATGTAGTTTTGTCATTTTGATGTTTGTGAGTGCTTAGTTGATGTTGTGGTGTTCTTACTTGATCCAATCCATTCATGTTGGGTTGATATATATATTGACAACCTAGCAATACCAGATTTGTGCCATTTGAGTGTGTGGTGTTGATTTTGACACGTAGGGCTTCATATCTTGTTTTGTTGATTCCCGTTGATCCTAGCTCCGATTGTAATGTTCTTTATATGGTTTTGCATCGATTTATCGAGACACATCTGATCATGTCATTCTCATGCATGTAAAAATATATTAGGGTACAGTTCTGTCCAGAAACTTGTATTAGCTTCTTTTGCTTGTGCTAGTGATAGAAATGGTGATGCATGCTCATTTTTCATCTTATGCATCATGTGCTTGTTGCATCTTGAGGTGCTGTTGTTCATTGGATGTTATTGTTATGTTGGGTAGCACCGGTATCGGAGAACGAGTACGTGGATTCGGGAGAGTACGTGCAGGACGAACAAGAACCATTCGAAGCTGAGGATATCACAGGCAAGATGATATGACCTTGATTCCATCTCTAGACTTGTTATGCTAGTTTGCATTTCCATGTCATATTGCTTGCTGTCTACCACTGAGTATATTGTCTCCTGACATGCCATGAGCCCAAACACTGATCCCTTCCTAGCAAAACTTGAATGGCTACGTAGGCTTTGCTCAGCTACTAATGTTAGCGTTGCTAGATGTAGGTGCTTTGACTCATGTGATAACATGAGCTTGATATCATTATCTTAAATTCTGTTATTTAATTAATGCACCTATATACTTGGTTAATGACGGAAGGCCTAGCCTTTTGCCGGGTGCTTTGTTTCGTTATTGCCGCCTTAGTTACCGGCTATCGGTGTTTGGTTCCATAATGAGCGCTCCTGACACGTTCGTGGTTCTTATGGGGACCCCCTCGATAAATCGCGTAGTGCTAAGGCTTGTCCGGCAGGACCCAACATTGGTTTATTGCTAATCACTTAATAATATGCATAGGGAATAACTACCCCGAGGAATTTAATCAACAACCCGGGCCAGTGCTCCTCATGAGTGTTGGTCCAATCACCTACCAGACGGCAAGACCACCCGAAGGAAACTCGAGGTTTGGTCCTTGTCCAATTTGCATAGACGGTGTTGTCCTGAGACTGAGATACGCGGCTCTTATCGGGTCGTCGACACACCGGGAGGTCCTGCTAGCCTTGTCTTACCTTAGCGATATATCTTGCGTATAGGAATCCGAGTGAAGCTTTGGTTTTCCCCAGAGTTGAGGTTTTCCTCTAAGGAATCCAACGGGATCACAAGATTCGTGATAGAGGATTACTTTGCGGCCTGTGTACATTTGTGATGGACTAGTTGGAGCACCCCTGCAGGGTTTAATCTTTTGGAAAGCCGTGCCCACGGTTATGTGGCAACTTGGAATGTCTTGTTAACATCCGGTATTAGATAACATAAACAAAAGCTAATAAAATTGCCAACTGGGTGCGTAACCGTGACTGTCTCCTCGAAGATCTCTCTTCGATTGGGAACACGGTGGGCTTATGAATGACATAAGTAGGTGTTCAGGATCACATAGTGATCAAGTATTCACGACCTCTAGTGTAGTTCACTCTCATTCATGTTCTACGTAAGTTAGTCACTAAATCAAGCTTAGGTGCTGCAACGTTAAACACTTCACCTTATCCTACCTAATAACTTGACTAGTTCTGGCACCAAGGTCTTAGATTGTTGAGTCCCCGTGGCTCATGGATTTCTCCAAAATCCCAACAGGTACAGGTACCCTAGAGACAGATGATCCCGACGGCACGCAGCTGGCGTGGCAGTACGATGAGGAGATAGACCGCATGTACATGAACTATCCAGAAGATTGAGGCGTGGTCGTGGTCGTGGGCCTGCAGGCAGGGTAGCATAGCATTTCTATGTTTTGTAGTCCGTAGTGGAACTACCTTGGTTGTATGTGTGATGTACTCTGAGATATTTATGAGAAGGCAATTGAATCCCTGATTGTCTATCTTTGTTATTATGTATGTGTTGTGTTACCCGTTTGCGAGACGCTTAGATGCGCTCCTTTCCAATTCGGGCCTCGACCCCCAGATCGGAAAGGACCGCATGTTGGTCGTTACAACTGTCCCCTGTTCCGGCCACCGTCGGGCAGAGGAGACGCTGAGGGGGTTGCTCAAGAGGGTTAACTCCCCTCCTCTGTTAAGTATCGATGTAGTAGCAGAGTGGTAGTGGTCTTTTGCGTGCAGTGGCAGGTCGTGGGATCGAATCCCCTCGGTGCACCCCCCCTTTTGTTTTGTATTTTGGCACAGTAGCATCAACAGCAGCAGGAAGTGCATAACCTGTTGTCTTCTCTGTATCTGTCAAGTGTTGGTGCAGTAAAAGGGTGTTGTTGTTGTTGTGTTGTGATCCAGGAAGTCATGGGTTCGAACCCTAGCCCAACCTTTTATTTTTCTTTTGCTTTTTCTTGCTGTTTTTCCTTTGGCTTGATATATTTGTTGCTATGGTGTGCTCTACACCATGTGGGCATTTTATTTGTCCTCACAAGCAACATGGTGTCTTAGTTTTTGTTGCTAGCATGATAGATATGCATGGTAGACTTGAGTGCCATGTGTTATGAGATAGATGCTATAAATGTGTGCAGGTTGTAGAGCTGATGCAGAAGCTTGTGCTAGTGTGGTGTTTGGGTGTGTGTGGGTTTCCCTCCACATAAGTGTGTGTAGATAGTTGTTCATGTGTTGTGTGTGTGTGTGTGAAACACACATGCCCAAGGCATGATGAGCCTTTGATGAGCACATGAGCTAGTTGTATGTATAGGTTTAGAGATGCATGATGTGGGTGTAGTTAGTTGCATGTTCTTTAGCATGTGTAGGTGCTTATATGCATGTGTTTGTTGTATGTTAGTGTTTGGTGGTGTGCTAAGGCACATGAGCATGAGGTCTACCCCTCATGTGCACCATGTATGTGTGAGAGTGTGCAAGAGCATGTAAAAAACTGATGTTCTAGTGAGAATAACATGTGATGATGCATTATTCATCTCTATGTGATTCCATGTAATTCTTCTTCTTAGCTTTGTGCCCAATTATTCTATGCAAGTACCCATGTATTATATATGTTTTTGGGGTAGAATTCATCCCAAGAATCCAATGGTGGGTTCAGATTCCACTTTGGAACACTTTCTGGGAATTTCATATTTGAGTTTTATTCCATGTTTAGAGCTTGGTTCCATGTGAGGTGATGAGCCTAAGAGGTTGATTCTTTGTTGTGGCAGTAGAGGGTGAACCCCTCTACCACATGTTTGTTTTTTTTCATGCTTAGGAGTTCATGTGTGCAAGTTGTGCCAAGTCAAAGTAGGCATGTGGCTGAAATTCTAGTTTAGTGAAAATCTGTGATTTTCACTAAGTCTGAAAATCTGCTTATATTTTCTTCTCTTGTTGTTGTGCTTGTAGAGGTCAATATGTTGGAAATCTGCCTGTGCTATCAACTGGAAAGTTGTAGCTTTTCTGTTTGTATAGCTCTTTGTCAATTTTCATTCCATTTGGAATCCTCTAGATAATGTTTTGGGTGCTGTTAAAATGCTTCAGAGCATAAACAACTAGTGAGAATCTGGAATTTTCACTAAGTCCCTGAAAACTGATATTTTTGACCAAGTTAGCAGTTGTGTAACTTTCTGTGTAAACTCCTTTGCATGATATTTTTTCTTGTGCTTGTAGTACTTTTAAATAGCTTCTGCCACATATCCTAGTTGGCATATTTGGGTGGCTGTAGGTGCTTTGCATGTAGCCCTCAAACTGCTATGATGGTGTTCATGGAAGATTGTGTAGTTTTGATGTTTTAATGCTTGTGAGTGCATAGATGATGGTGTGGTGATATTCTTTGCACCACCCCATCCATTCTCATTTGTTTTGTGATTTGGCAACCTGGGAATACCAGAAGTAAGCCATTGGAGTGTGTTGTGATGGATTTGGTATGTATGACTCTATTTCTTGTTTCGTTGTTTCCAGTTGATCCGTAGCTCCGTTCGTAACGATCTTTAGATGGTTTTGCATCGTTTTCACGTGAAGCATCTGTTCATGTCATTCCCATGCATGTCAAGATAGCTTAGAGTGCAGTTCTGTCAAGTAGCTTGTATTTCTATCTCATGCTTGTGCTAGTAACTAGAATAGAGATGCATGATCATTTTCATCTCATGCATCATGTGCTTGTTGCATATTGAGGTGTTGTTGTTCATTGGATGCTATTTTTATGTTGGGTAGCACCGGGATCGGAGAACGAGTACGTGGAACCGGGAGAGTATGTGTAGGACGAACAAGAGCAGTTCCAAGCTGAGGACATCACAGGCAAGATGATATGACCTTCATTCCATCTCTAGACTTGTTATGCTCGATTCACGTTTTTTCGTCATATGCTCGCTGCCTACCACTAAAATAAATGCCTCCTGATATTGCCATGAAACCCAAACACTTATCCCTTCCTAGCAAATCTTGAATGGCTAAGTAGGCTTTGCTAAGCTTCTAATGTTAGAGTTGCTAGTTGTAGGTGCCTTGTCTCATGTGATAACATGAGTTGATATCATTATGTTAAATCTGATATTTAATTAATGCACCTATATACTTGGTAAATAACGGAAGGCCTAGCCTTTTGCCGGGTGATTTGTTCCGTTATTGCCGCCATAGTTTTCGGCTACCGGTGTTTCATTCCATAACTGATTGCTCCTAACACGTTCGGGGTTGTTATGGGGACCCCCTTGATAAATCGTGTAGTGTTATGACTTGTCCAGCAGGACACAACATTGGTGTTAATTTGCAAATCACTTAATAATAGCTACCCCGAGGAATTTAATCAACAACCCAGGCCAGTGCTCCTCATGAGTGTTGGTCCAAACTAGAGTCGTGTGCGGGGCCAACCCGGAGCAACTCGGGAGATGTCTATCAGGCCAGTGTACGCTGTGCTCATCCGGCGTGTCCTGAGACTGTGATATGGGGCTCTTATCAGGGTCGTTGACACGTCGGGAGGTCCTGCTAGTCTTGTCTTGCCTTAGCGATATATCTTGCATATAGGATTCCCGATGAAGCTGTGGTTCTCCCCAGAGTTGAGGTTTTCCTCTAAGCTATCCGACGAGATCACGAGATTCGTGATAGAGGATTAGTTTGCGGCCCATGACCGTTTGTGATGGACTAGTTGGAGCACCCCTACAGGGTTTAATCTTTCGGAAAGCCGTGTCCGCGGTTATGTGGCAACTTGGAATATTTGTTAACATCCGGTTATAGATAACTTGAATCTAATCTAATTAAATTGCCAACTATGTGCGTAACCGTGATTGTCCCCTTCGAAGACCTCTCTTCGATCGGCAACACGGTGGGGTTATGTTTGACGTAAGTACGTGTTCAGGATCACTTAATGGTCAGCTAATCATCGATCGCCAGAATAGACCACCTTCAATACTTGTTCTACGTATGTTAGCCACCATACTGCTTAGGATGCTGCAACCTAAATACTCCACCTTCCTTACCTAATAACTTGACTAGTTCTGGCACCGAGGTCATAGATTGCTGAGTCCCCATGGCTCATAGAATTCTTCAAAACACCAACAGATTCAGGTGCCCCCGAGACAGGTAATCCCGACGGCACGCAGCCGACGTGGCAGTACGATGAGGAGAACGGCCGCCTGTACGTGAACTATCCACAAGACTGAGGCGTGGTCGTGATCGTGGTCAAGCATGCAATGTAGCATGGTCATTTCACATTTTTTGTAGTCCGTAGTGGAACTACCTTGTTTGGATGCGTGATGTAACTATGATATATTTATGAGATGGTAGTTGAATCCATAATTGTCATTCTATTATTATTTTGTATGTGTTATGTTGTCGTGCATGCGAAACGCTTAGATGCGCTTCTTTCCAATTCGGGTCCTCGTTCCCTAAATCGGAAAGGACCGCATCTTAGTCGTTACAGAGACCTTCCACAAGTTCATACCAGTGCTTCACGGCCATGCGCCTCAAGATCCCCAAGGTGTCGGACGAGGCCGTCATCTCGGCCTTCTTCGACAGAGTCACCGACCTCAAGATGAAGGAGGAGCTCGCCATGAGTGATGAGATGAGCACTGCACTAGAGATCTTCAACCTGGCAAACAAGTGAGCTAGGGCTGAAGAATTTCGCCTCTCACTCCTCGGGCCTCAAGTGGCGGAACCAGAAGAGAAGAAGACCAATGCCAAGGAGACGAAGCGCAAGGCTCATGTGGTGCTCCCAGCCGAGCTTGAGGCGAAGTACAGCCGAGGTGGAGAGCATCCGTCAGGAGTTGGGCCAACGTGCATCTTCCATGGCACCGCCACCCATGATACCTCCGAGTGCCAAGAGCTCCGACTGGTCCGTGCTGAGCACTTCAGCAGACGCCCCGGGCGGGTCGACAGAGGCCCCGCGCGCAGCGGTGGCCACAATGGAGGCCGCTGGGATGACCGGGGGCCGCGTCAAGGGTGGCGTGAACAACCTCGTGAAGACCGCTTGCACGGCCAGCATCAGGAGGACCGCTGCCGCGACCAGGCTCGGGACGACCGCTGGCGCTATGACCCTCAGGAGGGGCAACGATGCGGTCAGCCTCGTGAGATTGGGCTACCTCCGCTGCCTCCGCCACGCCGGAGGAGGGATGAAGACAGGCAGGATAATGGGGCTGGGGGCTTTCAGGAGGTCAGGGCGGTGGCCTCCTCCTTGGGCAGTGCCCAGACCGCAGCCTCGAACCGCGCCTTCAAGCAGTTCGCTCTGGAGGTGAATGCCGCTCTCCCAAAGCCTGAAGCGATGCGCCCCCTCAACTGGTCCTAGACCACCATCACCTTCGACCCAAGTGATCAACTTAGGTGCTCCTTCATGGTTGGCAAGCTCCCCATGGTGTGCACCACGACCATCAGCAATGTCCCTGTCACCAAGACCCTCATCGACAGTCTAGCGGGGCTCAACGTCCTCTCGTTCCAGACCTTCGAGACGCTCCAGCTGCTGTACGAACAATTCATGCCTACCAAGACCTTCTCACGAGTCATGGAAGGATCCATCGTTCCCATCGGGCAGGTGCATCTGCCATTCACCTTCGGCGAGCGCAAGAACTACCAAACTGAGATCATCGTCTTCGACGTCACAGACATCCACCTGCCGTACAACACGATCCTTAGGTACCCAGCTCTCACCAAGTTCATGGCAATGACCCATCATGGCTACAAAGTCCTCAAGATGCAAGGGAGCGGCAACGTCATCACCATCGCCTCCGACGAGAAGGATGTCGTCTGTACACTCGAGCGCACCTACCGCGCCGCGGCGGAAGAACACTCGGACGACGAAAAAGATGAGCCACCTTGCGAGGACTCACGCAAGAAGAAGAAGCATCTCCTCTCCATGGAGTGCCCTGGGACTTCGGGCTTCGTGCCCGGGGATGGGGTCTTGCATCCCATTGCATAGGAAGGCGCGCTCGGCGCCCCCTTGGGTCAGGACTGGGGCCTCCCGCCGGGGAGGTTCCTGGTCTGACCAGTGAGGCGAGGGTGGCGCTCGAGCACAACCCGAGGGCGCACTCCAGCGCGCGTCCGCCCAACTCCCGTGAGTCCGTCATCAGAGAAATCCGAGAAATTTGAGAGGCCCAGGTCGTGCGAGGAAGGGACTGCCCCGCATCACCAATCGCAGTCGCCGTCGTCGGCACGGTCGATCGGCCCCGCATCCTCATCAACATGCTCATGCCCTGCCTGCTGATACGTCCAAAACGTATCTATAATTTTTGATGGTTTCATGCTAGATTTATGATTTTAATAATTGTTTTTATATTAAGTTTATGATTTATTTGGACTATCCTATTAATACTTGCAAAAGTGCACAATTTTCATGTCTTACACTTTTATGCGTAGGAACTATCGAAAAAGAAGAGGAAACCTTGTTGGAGTCGAATTAGGACTTTCCTGAAATCAGTCTAAAAATGCTTTTTAAAGATTGCCACGTTAGGGATCGAATACGGCCTTAAACAGAAATATCACAAGATACTAACGTGTGTGAACTTTTGTGCTGATAATTCTAGACATAAAATTCGGCCCATTTGGAGTTTGAACGCTCCAGGAGAGCCCGTTTTACTATAGGACAAATATTTGATTATGGAATTATAGGAATCGGTGACGTGATTGAGTTCAACTCTTACCATATTTGATGGATTTGGCCAAGCCACGACTTTGGGACCTCATTAGGGCTGAGAGGGTCCCTAGGAAGTTTCTAGAGGTGCCAAGATCCCTTGGATCAAAGGGGCATCCATCGGAGGGCCAAGGATGATCGTCCCAGCTCATATAAGAAGAGGAAAACCGTGATTTCTGGGCAGCCACCAAGAGGCACGAATTTTGCCTCCCCCATGGCCTCATATCCATGGGGGAAGGCTCATCTATATCACCAAGAAGCCATGGAGGAAGGGGCCTAAGGGGCGTCGGTCCCCCATGATGGTCGGCCATCGCAGGAGGAGCCCCCTTCGCCGCCGACGACTGCCGACGCCGCCCTGCACCTCACGTGTTGCCCCATCTCCATCATGTCCGCCATGATGCCGCCTTAACCAACACCTCCATCATCATCTCCACCATAGCTACAATGGTCCACTCTCCCACAAACCTCTGTAATCCCCTATGTAAACATGGTGTTTGATGTTATAAATTATTTGTAAATGATCTATTGCATCTATGTCATGTTCGTGTAGTTCCATTTTGTCATATGATTGATTGTTGAATCTCCATGGATGGTTTGAGATATATATTGAATTTGTTACAGTCCTATGGTACCCATCATATGTTTATGTGCGCATGGATCACATCATAGGGTTTGTAGTATGTGGAGAAAGCTAGAGGGTGGGCTGCTTGAGTGACAGAAACATGAGCCCGAATCTAGTGGTCAAAGCATATGGGATAAAGAGGACCTTTTGATCTTAATTATATGGTTGGGTATTTTTACCTTAATGTATCTTCTAGTATTTATGGATGTTTTCTAGATTTCCAATCATAAGTACTTGCTATCATTGGATAGTGAGAGCTTGTTAGCTTTGCCTCTCCCACATAAAAGAGGAATATCAACCTTGTATTTGACTATTTGATCATGGACAATTCCACCATAATTACCACCGCTTTTCCGCACTCATGATACTATTAGTTCATGGTTACTTTGTATATTTTATCACTGCAGCACTAACATTTACTTTCTTGTATTTATTATCTTGCAAACCTTTCTCTCATACCCGTATTGTCACTCTAGTTTTATTTCCTAGATATTGCAAAACGTTTAGTGTGCGTAGAGTTGTGTCAGTGGTTTATAGAACTTGAGAGAATATGTATCCATCCTTTAGATCCTCGTTGGGTTAGACACTCTTACTTATCAAAAGGCTACACACGATCCCCTATACTTGTGGGATATCAAGACCTTTTCTGGCGCCGTTGCCGGGGAGCAATAGCGTGGGGTGAATGTGCTTGTGTGCACTTGTTTGCTTTGTCTCTAAGTAATGTTTGGAAAATTTTAAAAATCACCACAACGTGATCTTGATCGGAAATTTCCTGATAGGAGGTGCGTAGATAGGTTTAATAATTCCATCTTGAGTGCAAAGTAATGTTTATTATGTTACTTCCATTAGTTTTGACTTTCCAAATTTGAGGTGCGTAGATAGGTTTTATAATTCGATCTTTACTGACTTTTTAGACAGACTTCCTCTGCATCAGTCTAAAAAATCGTGATAAATCTCAGGATAGTATTTTGATCCGAAATTTTTTATGGACAAACTTGAGATTACAATTTGCCTTTCATTAGTTTTGAATTTTTAGATTTGAGCTACCTAACTATCTCGATGAGTGTCATCTATACAGACCGTTCAATTAGTTTCATTAGTTTCATTAGTTTTTCGACGGACAACGGAAATCATGAACACCTTTGTATATAAAGTGGCTAATGTTGAGTAAATATTATGAAACTTGTCATAATGAATACTAACTCTACTAATGAGTTTTTGTCAAGTTTTATGTGAATGTAGTATTTAAGATCCAATGGAGATGGTGATACGATATGAATGAGAAGAGAAAATCTGAATCTTGGGGACCCCCAAGTGCACCTCAATGAAGTATTCTAGAATATTCAATCATCAAATCTTGGGGACGAACAAGGCGTCCCTCCTTTTTCCATTCCTAGCTAAAAGGCGTTAAAGAAAAGCGCTTGTGGGAGGCAATCCACTTTGTTTTTCTTATGTTTTCATGTTGTTTTCTTTCATTTTCTTTTTTTTTTCTTTGAGTATTGGAAGTTTTCAAATCTGTATCAACCTCTCCTTATCCCTTTTATTTTTTTGTGCCAAGTTTTAGCCTCCGATTGCAAGAAAGTTCAAAAGTTGTGACATGCTGTCTAGAAACAGATTGTGCTTCTTGACGAGAAAATTCGCCAAAAATCACCAGATCATCATTTTGATCTCAATTTCTTTGAAAGTATGATATATATAATTTACTTTCTGGTGTCTATTCTTAGTTTTTTCATTTGAGTAGCAGAAGTGCCCCGAAAAAATTGTTTACTACGTGCTGGTCTGTTTTCCCAGATTCTGCCCTGTTTTTCGTTTTCATTGTTTTGCAAATCTTAAGCATGCTTTTTCTTTTCAAAAACCTTTTGGAAATCTTGATAAACAGTATATCTTCCTGAAAATATTAATTTCCAGTAGAGAATAAATTATTTTATTATGGGCACTAACCATTCTAATCAGCTTATGATGAGTTTCCTATGAAGGAAGTTTTTAAGTATGCGATGGAAGATGATGAAAGAAGAACCACTAGTGTCAAGCGCTCAAGCTTGGGGATGCCTCCATGCACTCCCAATAAATATTCAAGGAGAATCAAGCGTATAAGCTTGGGGATGCCCCCGTGCATCCCCTTCTCCATCAACAATCATCAGTGCGTCCTTCTCGATACTATATTTTTATCACTTCATATGTTATGTGCTATGCTTGGATCGTCCCGCTCTTTACTTCTCAGTTTGTTTAGTTTTCTGTTGTAATAAATGGTTGGATCCTAGCATATTAGTTTGGAGAAATACACGCTCCGTTTTAATTGCTTAGAACACTCTAGTTTTCACTCTTATTGTTTTGTGAGTGTTCACTTTTTGGTAGTACTGCGTTTAGCTCTTGTTTTCCAATCATATTTTGTTTAGAGCTTGTTAGTTTGCTTCAGTTATATATGATTATCTCTTTGGTATTTAATTAATATTATCTATGATAGTTGTTTCAAGAAAGTTGATTGGTGTTGGAGAAGAGTAAAATATTTCATGCTTATAGTAGTGCAACAGGAAGCTCGTTTAGATTGTGGCTTAGACTTTAACATGTCATGTTAGATATTATATTAATTATATGCTTAGTAGTTATTGATGTAGCATGACTTGTCTCAAATAGCTGAGAGTGCTTAATGTGTCATTGAAAGAATCATGTGATGTTTTTATCATATCGAAGCATAATATTGTGGTATTCTCCTTTACTACTTCATTTGGGTTGACTTGGCGTATGCTCAAATCATGTTATGACTACAAACCAGTCACTTATAGCCTCTATGATCATTTAGTTTTTGACTTGTACTACCATTTGTGCTTTGATTAATAATGTTTTTGTCGCTACGCATGATTATAGCCATTATTGCTCTCTTAATTTGTTGCTCTCAGTCTTTTGCTAGCATCCACCTGTAGTGAGTATGAGCTCTACTCATGCATCCAACTCCCAAAAACCAATGTTTGCCGAATGTGTCCACCATAACTACCTACATGTGGTATTTAACCACCACTCCAAGTAAAATTTTCATGTGCTACCTTTAAAACTTTCAAAATTATTCCTCTTTTGTGCCTCTGTTTTAGCTCATGAGGAAGTAGTAGATAATACATGATCTTCTCATACTTGACAAGCTTTATCTTTGGTTTGCATGTCTAATCTGCGAACACCTAATACAGGGATGGACTGCCATGAGTGCGCCCAGCTTATAAAAGATAATAGCAACAAACAAAACCTCCTTCACGCTTTGTTCATGAGAAATCAGAATAGTGATGAACAAAGGAGACTAAGGTGATGTGATCGTCCCCACTTTGGGAGTCGTTCCTCAAAACTTGTCCAACATGAGAAGTATTGGGCTATCTACTAGCATTCTTTGATGAATTATGCACCTCCCAAAAGCTTGTTTTACAACCTTATTGATTTCAAAAATCTCTAAAAGCTCTAGCACATGAGTAACCCTGCTTCCCTCTGCAAAGGGGCTTTCTCTTTCTTTTATGTTGAGTCTTCATATTCTAACTTTATGCACCAATTAAGAGAGCATAGTTGTGATTCCGAGTATAATGTGCATAGTCCCGAAATTTATTATTGATTGATTCATGTTGTGTTATTACTTGCTCTCAAATTATTTGTTCTAGTCATACACTTGAACTTTGAAGATGTCCTCACATTTATGTTTTGCCCCACTCTTAAGGACAAGCAAAATACCACTTTGCTATGTTTTCATTATGCTCGAAGCTAACCTATAACTTTCAAGTGCATTATTATTCATGATATTTTGTTTGTGTTACCTTTCATGTTGCAACATGGTTGCTAAGTTTTATTGTTAGAATTATATTTATCATGCCTATGTTTAGAGTGCTATGATCTCAGCTTACATATGCTTATACAAATATGATGATCAAAGATTATGTTGGTATCATGTCACCTCAAAAATTGTTTTGTTTTTATCGTTTCACCTACTCGAGGACAAGTAGGAACTAAGCTTGGGGATATTGATACGTCCAAAACGTATCTATAATTTTTGATGGTTTCATTCTACTTTTATGCTTTTGATAAATTTTTTATATTACATTTATGATTTATTTGTATTAACCTATTAATAGTTGCAAAAGTGCAGAATGTTCTTGTTTTACACTTTTATGTGTAGGAACTATCAACAATAGAAGAGGAACCCTTGTTAGAGTCGAATTGGGACTTTCCTGAAATCTGTCTGAAAAATCTTTTTAAAGATTTCCACGTCATGGGTCGAAGAGTGACTCAAGCGGAAATCTCACACAAGACCAGAGTGTGGGGAACTTTATGCAGATAATTCTAGACATAAAATTCAGCCCATTTGGAGTTCGGACGTCCGAGGAAAGCCCATTTTAGTGGAGGACAAATATCTGATTATGGAATTACGAGAATCTGTGACGTGATTGAGTTCAACTCTTACCATATTTGATAGATTCGGACAAGCCACGACTTTGGGACCTCATTAGGGCTAAGAGGGGTCCCTAGGAAGGATCTAGAGGTGCCCAAGAGCCCTTGGATCAAAGGGGCATCCATCGGAGGGCCATGGATGATCGTCCCAGCTCATATAAGGAGAGGAAAACCCTCAATTATGGGAAGCCACCAAAAACCACGAATTTTGCCTCCCCCAATGCCTCATCTCCATAGAGGAGGGCTAATCTATAGCACCAAGAAGCCATGGAGGAAGGGAGCTAAGGGGCGTCGCTCCCCCATGATGCCCGGCCGACGGAGGAGGAGCCCCCTGCATCGCAGCACCAAGAAGCCATGGAGGAAGGGGGCTAAGGGGCATCTCTCCCCCATGATGGTTGACCGGCGAAGGAGGAGCCCCGTGCGCCGCTGCCGACCGCCGGCGCCGCCCTACACCTCATGTGCCGCCCCTTCTCCATCCTGTCCGCAATGATGCCGCCTTCACCAACACCTCCATCATCATCTCCTCCGTAGCTACAACGGTCCACTCTCCCGCAAACCTCTGTAATCCCCTATGTAAACATGGTGTTTGATGTTATAAATTATTTTCAAATGATCTATTGCATCTATGTCATATTTGTGTAGTTCCCTTTTGTCATGTGATTGGTTGTAGAATCTCCATGGATGGTTTGAGATATATATTGATTTTTTTACAGTCCTATGGTGCCCATCATATGTTTATGCACGCATGGATCACATCATATGGTTTGTAGTAAAGGGAGAAAGCTAGAGGGTGGGCTGCTTGAGTGACAGAAACATGAGCCTGAATCTAGTGATCGAAGCATATGGGATAAAGAGGACCTTTTGATCTTAATGCTATGGTTGGGTATTTTTACCTTAATGTATCTTCTAGTATTTACGAATGTTTGCGGGAGTTCCAATCATAAGTACCTGCAATCATTGGATAGTGAGAGCTTGTTAGCTTTGCCTCTCCCACATAAAAGAGGAATATCAACCTTGTATTTGTCTATTTGATCATGGACAATTCGACCACAATTACCACCACTTTTGTGCATTTAGGTTATGTGGGGACCCCGACTTACGAGTCGAGATCGCCGTGCTTAATGATCCCAGAGATCAATGCTCACCGAACACAGATACCGAATAAAGTGTTACATCCAAGTACCGATTATTACAACACATGACCGAAGGGTCATGTTCACAAGGCAGGTCCTAAGGCCAAATCACTGAGATACACTAGTAACGGAAAACATAGGGGCTAAGTGGGTGCCATGCCATAAAGCCTACACCGATAGTCATTCTGACTCGGAAGAGTCCTAGTTCGCAAGGGTGTCTCCGAAGACGTACTCATCTCCTAACTCCGGTCCTTCCATGTCTGGTCAATGACATAACCAGTGGCAAGCCAATGAGTACTTTGAACGTACTCGCAAACAGCCCATGATATAATCAATGAAAGTGAAAGGTAACAATATCTTGCATCTTTAGTGTAACTCATCTTGGTGGAATGATCATGATTATGCATCAAGTTAAAGAATTACTTTTGAAGAACAGGTTACATATATCAATATATCTGTCGAGGGCTGAACCATCCGGGTTCACCCTATATGCCAAGTCACCGAACTTGGTCATATCATTACTGTCACAACAACACCTTTTTCAACACCACACACACTTACACTTGTTTTATGCGGAAATAACCGGACGTAGTTTAAGCAGGATTATCCAACTGTCCTTGACCGTGGACATGGCTATTCGAATAGTTTACATTCTGCAGAGGTAGTATGCTGGACCCACGAGATCCGGGAAACTTCCGTGTCATCCACGACTCGCGGTATATAACATACCCGAGGTAAGTACCCGATCAATGCCTTTCCCCTGACGATACTAGACAAAGAGGTCCACTCGATTGGTACCCATGCCACATGTTCTACGTCTTACGAGCACCAACTCTCGACATTACCAACCATGCGGGGACCAACGGTGTGACTGGAACTCATAAAAATGGCATAGTCGTCCTACCTGGCACGACCCCATCACGAGAGTGACCACACATCGCTCCCGCCACTTCTAATGTGTCTCTTTGCTAGAACCGACCAGAGTAATTAACATAGCCCCGTCCCAAGAGGGGTAACGTGGTCGTACTGGTAAGGTTGGGACGATCGACACATCATAAATCTGATCCCATTTCCGAAACCATACTCACACAAATACTGGGTGCATCACTTCACCGAAAGTGACCACCTAACTCATCATCACCCTCGGGCATTAGTGGCACCCGACGGGGTTTTAGTAAACTCTTGCTTTATGTCAACAACATGCTCATGATAATACTACTTCTATCTTTACTTGTCAACATGGTATTAGCAGGACCCTCAAGGGGTAGGGTCAAGCTCAATGCATGTGCTCCGGGGGAGCCTTCGGTAAAATCATATCAAATGATTACCGGCTCTTATGATCATATGCAATGGGAATACTTTCTATTTTAACATGCAAAGTAACATATGCTCAGTCATGGTCGAAGGGCTGCTTGCCTTGGTCAGCTAAGTATCCGGTGTCTTCGAGGTCTTCCGCTCCGATTCCCTCGTCACACGGATTTTCTATCATCGATAAAACAATAAATAAGAAATAGCTCAAACAGAAACAGATCACAAAGACATTTTTAAAAATGTTCTTTATTACTGATAAATCTAAGGTATCATTTTGTAAAAATATTGCCTTAACTTTCCTTGAAGGATTATTTTTGAAATCAACCAAACACAAGCAAAACTATTCCAATTTAGTCCGTTCTATTAATGTAAAATAGAATAGTTGTTGGAAAATTCATCCAAACATATTATTAAATACTACACATTTTTAGAAGAATAACAGTGGAAATATTATATTTTTACACTGGTTAAATGATTTTATAAAAATCTTAGGAACCAGGGTTTTAAAAATAAAAGAAAATAAGCTAAACTCCCGGCCTGGCTCGTCCCGGAGCTGGGCTGGCCCATGGCTAGCCGATAGACTGCCCAGGCGCGCGCGCCGTCAGGTTTGAACCTGACGTGCGGGGCCCTGCAGTGAGTGGCTGAGGACAGCGCGTGGGAGGAGGCTGGGCCACCGATAGATGGGGCACACGTGTCGGGGTCGTCCCCTACCTCTGGCCAGAGAGGAGAAGGAGGACGCCGGCGAGGTTGCCGACGCTCTCATGCCTTAACGAGGACTGGAATGGGTTTGCCTTACTATCGCCTACCTGCTGGTGGTCGGAACAACGATGGGGAGGCTGGGGTTCGTCGGCGACGAGGAGGACGTGGCGGAGGAGTTTCGGGAGGTGGTCGAGGAGGTGGCTAGAGACACGGAAATGCTCGGGCAAGTTGGGGGAAATCTTCCTGGGGTTGAGAGGGTAAGTTTGGTGGGTCGAGGGGCGCATGAGCCGTCGTGTAGCCGGAGATCGACCAGATCTCCGAGGCGGAGGGGCCTCGGTCGATCTCGAGCACCGGGGCTCTGTTGGGTTGCTGGGGTGGCTAGGGAGGTACTAGTAATCGTGGTGAAGCTATCTGAGGGGTGCTGGACGGAGGGGGAGGGCTATTTATAGGCCAGCAACGGTGAGCAGACTCGGGAGGGCCGATGACTCACCGTGGCGCGCATGGGCGTGCAGAGAGAAGATGGGGTTGAAACCACGGTCTCAGGACATGGTTTTGGACTGCCCGAACTATCTACAGTAGAGGGAGAGAGAGGGGTCGAGCATTCGTGGCCGCGCAACCTTGGCCGATTCTGTGAGCTCTAGCGCGGGAGAGGAGGGGCCCTGAGGCTTGCTCGACGCAGAAGGGTTGTCGAGGAAGAGGTTGGACATCTTGGGGGAGGCTGGAACTGTCCGAGAACGTCACCCCCACCTCGGTGACTTCCTGTAGCACGCCTAGAGCGCATTTTTGGCATGCCACGGCATGCTGGCGCGCTCTGAGGCACTTTGGACGTGTCTAGCATGTCCTGGCACTGGCTGGCAGTGTAGCTAGCCGTTTGGTTCTTGTGGGAGCTTCGGCAGATCAAGGGAGACAAGAAATACGGGTGCTGTCAGCCATGAACTGAAATCTAAATTGGGGTTTTTGGCCCTTCGACTTTGAACCAGTGAGGGGCCAGTTGACTAGGGTTAGACACAGATGCTGACCAGTTAATCTATGAGTTTGAACCAAAGGGGTTTGGTTTACCTGTGGCTAAGGTGGCTTTTTCCTATCTGTCACAAGGTGTTCGACAGTGGGTTAAGGGGGTTGCACCCCACCACTGGTGATGTAACTTAACAGGTTTGGGTTTGGTGGTAAACCATGGGGTTTCACCAAATTTGAGCTCCAAAGGATAAGTTTAGCTTTGTCAACTTGAAAATACTCCAATATGACCAGATTTGTCCCTTCCAAAGGGAGTGTGGGCAAACTAAGTCCCATAAATCCCATTTTTAGTGTGGAACCCTTATTTGAGGTATTAGGCACTCCTGCAAAGTTCCAACATCATTGGATAAACTTTGCTATGTAGAGTTGCTCTAACTTAATTCTGGACACAAGGGATTTTTGGGTTATTTGGGGTCCTTATTCACCTTTGATCAAGGTGAAACTTTATGTGGACACCAATTAGGGTTTAGGGATGTCATTGGAATTTTCTAGTAATTTATTGAGAATATTTCCTTCGGAAATATTTCAAAACGCCAAAACAGACAGAAATAGCTTTCATGGCTTTATTCAATAAATGTAATATAAAATGGGGTTTAAAATCCTATGTATGGAAAATATATGTCCTTCTGATCATCTCCAAATTTAATCAGATTTTTCTAAGGCAGAAAAGTATATTTCCATGTAGGAATACCAATTCTGGCCTGAGAAATGGACATGTTATTTAATTAGGAAAAATTACAAAAATAATTATCTTTGTGGTTTTGAAATATAAACATAGGTTAAAATCAGATAACCAACTTTGAGTAGAAGCACTGGTTGCTATCAAGGGCATGTAGTGCAACTCAAAGTAGGGTTTTACCTTGATGAGAAATCAGTAAAGGTTTTTGGAAATCAATGTTATGAAATAGGGTTTTTTCCTCACATGATCAAGCACACAAGCATACAATGTCAATCATGGCACTCACAAACATTAGTTTAAAAAAATGAACAAGCTCAGGTTTTCATAGTACACATAAGTGATAGAAAAACAGGGTGTGACAGGTTACTGTTAGTTTATGGTTACTTAGTATATTTTATCGCTGCAGCACTAACATTACTTTCTTGTATTTGTTATCTTGCAAAACTTTCTCTCACACCCGTATTGTCACTCTAGGTTTATTTCCTTGATATTGCAAAATTTCTAGTGTGCGTAGAGTTGTGTAAGTGGTTGATAGAACTTGAGAGAATATTTATCCCTCCTTTACCTCCTCGTTGGGTTCAACATTCTTACTTATCGAAAAGGCTACGCACGATCCCCTATACTTGTGGGATATCACCTGCTGGGGCGTGGTGAGTAAGAGAGGAGATGGTCTGGCCGAGCGAAGGTCCCGAACCTCGGGAGACGACGGGCCTGTGAGGGTCACGATCGTGGAAGCAGGAGATCGGGCAATGGCGGCGCCCTCGGCACTTCAGCGGCATGGCCATGCGGCCTCCCGGAGTTCAGGGCACTCCTGAGGCGCCACTTTCATTTATGTATCCTTCAGTTTTTTCTGCCGCACCCACTTCGAACCCTATCGTTCTACCTTACTTGCACCTTTGGGCGGTCGGCCCCCCTCTTGGGGGCTCCGAGCGAAGCTTATCCTGGCAGGCCTCCTCACGCAGCAGACACCCTGCCTCACTCCTCAAGAAGAAGAAGTCAGCAGGGTTTACCAATGACCCAAAAGGAATTAGGTGCCTATGCCTCGGGGATAGGGACACTCGCGAGGCCAAAGCATCCTCACGACCTACCATATACACCCCCACTGTGCCACTCTCACGTAATAATGAGCCGAGGCTGTATACGCCCGGAGCCCCCCGAGGACGCGGAGGGGTCCCTCCCATGCCTAGTGGCAGCCCTACGATCCGCGCTGGGGAGAAGACGAAGGCAATCAACACAGTACACCAATGACTAAGCTCACTGTCGGTATTTACTCACAAAATAAGCCATGGGTAGGCTAAAGATGGTGGGAGCCAAAGTGGCACCGGAGGGCACTGGGAACGAGGATGGTACAAGCATGGAATGCATGATGTACCCAGATTCAGGGCTCTCCGTAGAGGTAACACCCCTAATCTTGTCGAAGTGTATGATGTATGAATGGGACTACAATGTGCTCCTGGAGCTGTATTGCGGAGGAGGAGGAAGGAGATGCCGGCTTGCGTCTGCCTCTCCTATGCGGTGTGTGGGTGCTGAGTTGATGGACTGTCTGCATGGAGGGGGCCGGGGGGTTTTATAGACGAACCCACCGACCTACAATGTGGATAAACGTTACAAGAATGGGACCTCGCTGGCAGCCTCACCGGCTGGCCAGGGGGGCCACGGGGTCTTGTCTTGTCGCCTGAGGGGCCCGTCGGCTACGAGGTCCCATCCGGCTACGGGACCCGCCAGCTAGCCAATAAGGCTCTCGCATAAGGTTAAGGCAGGGCACGTGCGGTACATCCGGTGTCGTCCAGCGAGGATCGTCATGGGCACGCACTACGGCCATCTCCACTGTTCCCATGCCGAGTGCAGTAATGGAGTGCGAGTTTGATGGGCCGACACTATGCAGGGTGATGGATCAGAGCCAGAGGAGGTCAGCGGCGAGGCCTCCGACGCTTGTACCTGTCGTGCACCCCGATCCAATACCTTTGCTGACACGTAGTGACCTTTAATCTTAGGGTCTCGTCATGACCTACAGTCTGGAGTGACTTGTGCTTCCTAGCCGGCTAGTCACTTGACTAGCCGGCCTGGGCTCGGCCGCTTCGCCCCTAGCCGGCTGGCTTGGCCTAGGTGGCCACGGGTAGGTAGCCGTCTCACTTCTAACCGGCACGTGTTGCCTGGCCGGCCAAAGAGTTGGTCGTCTCTCCCCCAGCCGACAGGTACTTCCTAGCCGGCCAGCGGGACTTGGTCTTTGCAGAATGGTTCTTGATGTTCCTTCTTGGTTGAAGGAAAATGTGTAGGCTCGATGAGCCTACCTCGGGGTTATCCCCCCGACAGTAGTCCCCAAATCTGGGGAGGCGTGCCACCTTGGAGTGGGCGGCCTCGCTAGCTTAAGTTGTTCGTTGTTGAAATCCTGCCACCGCCTGTGGCAGGGGACACCGGCTGGCTTTCAAGTGACGCCTCGGCTTCGTCGTAGGTCACGCATATCGGGCCACGTGCCAGGCCTGGACTGACGTGATGATGGTTCATTCAATTGACGGGACTGGGCTTGAGCCCTGGGTCCCGCCACGACGCCCCCTTGGCCCCCGCGGGGAGGATTTACTCCGCGACGGTTGGGTTTCTAGAGTCGTAAAAGCCTCCGCAATAACCAGAGGTAATGGGTCCGGTGCGTACCGGATCCCCTCCCCATGATTCTTCGTGGGGTTTAAATGGGGTGCGGGGGTACCGAGGAGGCTATTCACCCGCTTCTCACCCCACACTTACGCTGCCTCCCTCCCTGAGCCCAGAGAGAGAGACTCGTCCTCTTCTTAGGCTTTGCCGCCGCGCTGATCGTTGCTGTCACTTCGAGTTCTCGCCGCTCGCCACCATGTCGAGCAGCTCTTCCAAGAAGGTCCAGCACAACGGTGCCTGGCTCGGCAGCGACATCTGCGCCGGCCACATCGACGCGCTCTGCCATCGCCGAATGCTGCCTCCCATCTCCCACGTGATTGTCCGGATCCCAGGAGCCGAGAATGCTCCCAAGCCAGAGGAGGGAGAGGTAGTGGTGCTTGATGAACACTTCTACCGAGGCTTCGGGCTCCCGGCAAGCACCTTCTTCTGCAACTTTCTCACCTTATTCGGCCTACAGCCGCACCATCTCGCACCGAACACCATCCTTCAACTCGCCTCGTTCGTCGTCCTGTGCGAGGGGTTTCTGGGGATCGAACCCCGCTTCGACCTCTAGCAGAGCTTGCTCTTTTTCAAGCAACAGTCCAAGAAAATGGAAAAGGCTGAGGCCCGATCACCCCGTGCGGCGCGGCACTGGTGCATCACCGGACGAAGTGCGGCTTCCCCCAGATGCCGCTGCAAGACTCCATCAAGCAGTGGCAGAGGGGCTTCTTCTACGTGAAGAATGCCAGCCCCACCCGTGACGCCATCAACATGCCCCCTTATCCATCGAGCTTTCGATGACGAAGAAGAACTGGCAAGCCAAGTACCCCGGCCAGCTCCCGAGGTAGCGCAGATTGGCTTCTACCTCGATATCCTGAAGGCTCGCAGCCTCGTAGGCCGCGACCTGCTTACCACCATGATGCCCAGCAGGATCCTGCCTTTGCAAAGGCGGCCTCATCTGATATGTCAGATGAGCGGCCGGTACGATCCCTGCCGGTTCTCCACCAATATTTTCCACCCTGGAGCGGTGGCGAAGAACGTGAACCAGATCTCCTCCTTTAACATGGATGAAGGAGGAGACTGGGCATGGGGGCTGGTCCCTTACGACAGGAACCATCCTCCCCAATGGTGAGTGTCCTCCTGGATCTGGTATTTCCTTTGTGTTTTGAAACTGCTATTTTTTCTTGTTAAGCTGGCTGCCAACTGTTGTTGTATCAACTTTTGGGAAGCTGTAGGAGCTCACCCTGCCGGCTCCAGACATGGAGATGTTAGACCCCTCGGAGATTGAAGACGAGGGGATGATCGAGCCGCGGGACACCGTATCGGAGGAGGCGCTGGAGTAATAATGCTCCGAGCCGTCTGGTGAGCACCTGAGGCCTCCCAGTGTTGACTGGACGGACGATGACGAGACGCCACCATCTTCATATGATGCAGCCTTCGAGGAGGATGCCGAACAGGTGGAGGAAGTCACAAGCCCTACCATGACCCGAGGCCACCGCCATGCTGGCGAGACGGCCGCGTCTGGCGAGGCGGCCAAGAACAAGGGCAAGGGTGACACAACTTCCAAGCCAGCCTCCAAATGCGCCGCGCCTGGACCTCCAGGCGGGGGACGAGCAGGCGGCGCCAGCAGGAAGCAGGTGCCCATAGTGGCGGGGTAAGAATCCTTCGCTGTTCTCATTTAGTTTTTCAGGGAGGATGGGTTCCTCAAATCATGCCTTGCAGGGAGGCAGATGACGTGGAGGAAGAAAATGCCTCCGCCTCTGCATGGGCCGGCTGGGTAGTAGTTGTAGCTGCTCAGACGGCTGTTGACGATCAATCCGCCCTTCGCTGGGAAGTGGCAGCGAAGAAGATGGCCTCGGGCCAATCTCAGCCCAGCCGGGCTGAGAAGCCCAGGGAGAAGCGTATGAAGGTTATACATTACCCCTCCAGGCGTACTTGCCTGGAGGAGCCAGCTAGCGAGGCGGCCCCTAGGCGCACAAAGAGGGCCAAGGCGGCCAAGCCATTCGAGTCGTATGCCTCCGCGCATCTGGACCTCGAGGTGATCCCCGACACGTCGGAGGCCGAGGCGGCCGACGCGCCGGAGCTGAACCTGGAGGCGCCGGAGGTGACCATGGATGCGCGGGATGCGGCCAATCCTCCCCCTACGGGAGAGACAGCGGCTGGGGCGTCAATGGAGCCGGCCTAGAACTAGCCGCCTGAATCCGGCACCATCATCATGACCAATTGTGGCTCGTATGTTCCAGGAGCCGGCTCCAGCACTGGGAGCCGGCTCAAGAAAACTTGGCGCGTGGGCAACGCCGAGCGCCCGATGATGACCCGAGCCCCTGAGCTCAGTGACACGTCTCCGTCGTATCTACTTTTCCAAACTCTTTTGCCCTTGTTTTGGACTCTAATTTGCATGATTTGAATGAAACTAACCAGGAATGACGTTGTTCAGCAGAATTCCCTTGGTGTTATTTTTGTGTAGAAATCAAAGTACTCCAAACGTCCTGAAAATTTACAGGGAGCAGTTTTGGAAAAGAAGAAAAATATCTGCGCCAAGTTCCACCTGAGGGGGTGGGCTAGTGGGCCACAAGCCCTGGCTCCGCCACCACCCCCTGGTGGTGGTGGGCAGGCTTGTGGGGCCCACACGGCTCTGCCGCCCCCAATCTTAGGTCTATAAGATCCCTTTCGTCCAACAAAAAATAAAAAAAGAAGTTTTCGCCACGTTTGCGATACGGAGGCGTCGCCACTACCTGTTCTTCATTTGGAGGGCAGATCTGGAGTCCGTCTTGGGCTCCGGAGAGGGGAAATCGTCGCCATCGTCATCATCAACCTTCTTCCCTCTCCAATTCCATGAAGCTCTTCGTCGTTCATGAGTAATCTATTCGTAGGCTTGTCACTAGGGCCCGAGTGCCATGATTTCAGATCTGAAATTATTATGTTGTCACCAATATATGTGTGTTTTAGATCCGATCTTGCAAGTTGTAGTCACGTACTATGTGTTATGATCCGGCAACCCCGGAGTGACAATAACCGGAACCACTCCCGGTGAGGACCATAGTTTGAGGAGTTCATGTGTTCACCAAGTGCTAATGCGTTGGTCCGGTTCTTTATTAAAAGGAGAACCTTAATATCCCGTAGTTTCCTTCTGGACCCCGCTGCCACGGGAGGGATGGACAATAGATGTCATGCAAGTTCTTTTCCCTAAGCACGTATGACAACACACGGAATGCATGCCTACATCACATTGATGAATGGGAGCTAGACACATATCTCTCCGTGTTATAACTGTTGCATGATGAATATCATCCAAACAAATCACCGACCCATTGCCTACGAGTTTGTCCTACTGCAGTTACTTGTCTTGCTCTGCAGCAGCTGCTACTACAGTTGCTACTACTGTTACTTGTTTTGCTCTGCTGCTGCTGCTACTGTTGCTATTACTGTCGCTTGCTACTATTGCGACTGTTGTTCCTTGCCGCAGCTATTGCTCGTTACACTGCCGTTACTCGCTACTCTGCTGTTACTACTTTGCTTGCAGATACTAATCTTTCAGGTGTGGTTGAATATGACATATTCAGCTGCTAATACTTGAGGGTATTCTCTCACCTCCCATCGTGCGAATCAACAAATTTGGGTCAAATACTCCACCCTCGAAAACTGCTGTGAACCCATGCGTTGGTGGGCCATCGACAACATTCTTCTAGTTTCGTTGCCGGGGAGTGCTAGCAGCATTCTTCTGGTGTCGTTGCAGGGGAAAGTTTGTTGTCATCAACATTCGTCTAGCCATCGCCAGAGATTGCAATCACTCAGCGGTGTCCCGGAGGTGGTCGCAATGTTTGCCAGCAGCTGGGACAAGGTGAAGCAAGCGACCAGGGTGGCCCACAGCGATCTGGAGCGCCTCGAGGAACGCACCAGGGTGAGTGCTTCATCCTTTGCATCTTCCTCGTCTTGGTTTTGATTTTTTCTTCTCTTGAGTCAGTGGGGGCGCGCCAGCGCACCCACTGGTTGTAGCCCCCGAGAATCGGGCCAGCCAAGCATTGGCCGGGCCGAATCTCTTCGTGCTATGCCTTGTCTTTGTTTTTTAGTGGAGTCGCGCTAGCGCACCAACTTGGTGTAACCCCCGAGAGTCGGGTCGGCTATGAATTAGCTGGGCCGAATCTTATTTCCTTTGTTTTCTTTTGCTTTGCCCGTAGGATATTCATGACGCCCAAGTGCAGGGTATATCGCGCTGCGGGCTCAGACCCAGGTGGCTGATGTCCAGGTTGCTGATCTTTAGGGCCGACTGGGATTGGCCGTCTCGGAGCAAGACGTCTTGCGCGAGGCGGGCGAGTGGCTCCAGCAGCAGCTGATTCTTCTTTGTACGGAGAAGAAGGATCGCGATGCGGCCCTTCAGGCCGAACTGGACCGGCTGCACGACACTCTTGAGGAGAAGGACACCTCCAATGCTGCCGACAAGGAGCGTCTTAAGACGGCCCATCTCGAGGAGATGAAGCTCAAGGACGCCGCCCTGAAGGAGAAGGAAGAGGCCCTCATCCCGAAGCAGCCGCAGCTGGCCAAGGCGATGGAGACGGCCACGACCCTTCAGGAAGAGCTCTTCCATGTAGCCCACGCAAGCACGGTGCGGGGGAGTGAGGCCCTGGAGGATGCCCACGAGACCGATGCTCAATTCGATCGTAAACCCTTCTTTCATTTTGTCTTGAATTTTTCTTCTTTGTTGCTCCCTCCTCTTATCCTTCTTCGCACCCCTTCCCCTACCCCAGGAATCTTCCCTAAGACACGGGAAGTAGCTAAAATGGCTGTTGAGGGCAGCCGCGAGGAGCGTCGCGCTGCTGGGCAGGAGGTGGATGCCACCGCCGACTGGAATGTCGAGGAGATTGGCGTGGGCCTTAGAGCCCGCGTGCTTGTGTTGGCTAAATCCATGGAGCAGATCCAGAGCACTGGCACATTGATGATAAAGGATCTATGGCCCGAAGCCGTGGAGCCAGCATCGGTGAGCCGGCTCTCCCGCTGGCTTGTAGATAGTGGCGATCGTCTTGACGCCTGGCGCGCCTCGGGCGCGCGTGCTGGTGCCTACATGGCGCTGCGCTTGGCAAAGTCCTGGTATCGGAACCTGAACTTGGGCAAGCTCGTCGCCAAGCGCGGCGGCTCGGAGGGGAAGCTGCAGGCCATGGAGGACGAGCTGCGGTTGAGGACCAGCGACATCGCCTCATATGCCACCTGGGACGAGCTCAACTTGGAGATGAAGACGGGAACGTGGTCCCTAAGGACTTGCACCGTCTTCGGCCATATGTTGCCGATGGTAGCTCCGACAAGGTGGCCCTTGAGAAGGAAGACGATGACTCCAGCAGCGAAGCTTACGCCGACTCCGCCAGGGACGGAGCCGAAAGCCCTCATAGAGGAGACAACGCTACTACCTCGGGAGCAGCCGACGATGGTGAAGCCACCACTTCATGAGCTGTAGCCGGGGCAACAGACGAGGCCGCTGCCCCTTAGCTGACCCTGTTTTTATTTTTCCTTGTCTGCAATATATTGTCAGTCCAACAGTTCCACCCACTAGGGGGTGTGTAATGAACTCCGACCGTGGGCCAAATGCTTTTGAATGTATGAATTCTGCATTAAATTCGTAACACCATGCATGCTGCCTTGTACTTTCATCTTTTCATTCCTGCTTGACTTCTTTTTCTCCAGCCCCTTTACTCCCTCTAGCATCTACCCCGCCAGCCCGACAACCGGGAGCCGGTCTGTGACTGGGTTGAGGCTTCTCGCTTTGGGAATATTGGACATGGATTTTTCGAAGCCATCAAGACTTAAAGACTCAAACACAAGCCAACACAGGCCGGCTAGAATAAGATCGCAGAAAGGATAAAACCAACCCGAGCCGGCAACCCTTTTTGTATTTGAACTTTTCATGCAGCCAGCCTTACCTGGCGCCACCTCGCTAGTCGAACAGTCGGGAGCAGGTCTGTAGCTGTTTTGAGACGGCCAGGGTTCGACCCGGCGTAAACTATATGTTCTTCTACAACTAAGGTAATCGTTCGGGCCAGCTAGCAAGCCCCCGAGCCCGTTAGAGCCGGACCAAGGGACTCACAAAATGAGTTAAGACTCTAGTTATGAATCCAAAAGAGGCATGCATTAAGCCTCGGCTTGAAACATCCATTGCATTCATTGGAAATCCCGAAGAGGAAGAAAGATACATATGTACATGATCTTTCCATTTTTCTTACTTTCCTTCTAGCAATAGAACGGGAGAAGCAACGCCACGTTCCATGGACGCTCCGTCTCCTGGCCGGAGTCGTCTCTCTTGCGCTTCCTTGGCTTCTGGGCATCGATCAAGTAGTATGCATTGTTGTGCAATGCCGTGCTGACAATGAAGGGTCCCTCCCATGGGGATGAGAGCTTGTGTTGGCCGGCTGTTCGCTGGATTCTTCTGAGCACCAACTCCCCTCTCTGAAAGAGAGAGGCTTGATCTTCTTGTTGTGGTGGTATCTCAGCTTCTGTTGATAAATGGCCGTCCGGCTCAAGGCTAGATCCCGTGCCTCCTCGAGCAGATCGATGTCGTCTTTTCTTGCCTCCTTTGCTTCTATTTCTATGTATAAGGTGACCCGAGGCGAGTTGAACTTGATATCCTAGGGATGATAGACTCGGACCCGTATACGAGAAAGAATTGGGTGAAGCCGGTTGACCGGTTGGGCATGGTGCGGAGGCTCCACAACACTACCGGCAACTCTTCGATCCAGCAGCCGACTGACCTGACGTGTGGTGCCACCAGTCTTGGCTTGATGCCAGCCAGGATCAGGACATTAGCCATCTCTACCTGGTCGTTGGACTGGGGGTGTGCCACCTATGCCAAGTCGAGCCGGATGCCTTCCTTGGAGCGGTAGAGTGCCAAAGAACCCTTGGCAAAGTTGGTGCCGTTGTCGGTGATGATGCTGCGGGTGACGCCCTATTGGACATCGATGTCCTTGATGAACCTAACGGCCGTGGGGCCGTCAAGCTTCTTGATGGGCCTAGCCTCGATCCACTTGGTAAATTTATCGATGGCTACCAAGAGATGAGTCATGCCGCCTCGAGCGGTCTTGAATGGTCCCACCATGTCCAACCCCCCGATGGTGAATGGCCATGATAAGGGGATGGTTTTGAGAGCTGAAGGTCGCATGTGGCTCTGCGTGCCAAAGCGTTGGCAGCCCTCGCATTTGTTGAACATGTCCACGGCCTACCCGAGGGCCGTGGGCCAATAGAATCCATGGCGGAACGCCTTGGCCACCAGAGTTCTAGAGGTGGCATGATGCCCGCACTCCCCCTGGTGAATCTCTCTAAGGATGTCCTGCCCCTTTTCTGATTTGATGCAGCGCTGGAACACGCCAGTCACGCTACGCCGAACCAACTCGCGATTGATGATGGCGTAGGCTACTGATCTGCGCTGAATCTGCCTTGCCTCCACCTCATCTTGAGGAAGCTCGCCGCAAAGAAGGAAGACCAAGATGGGTTGATCCCATGACGGAGCCGACATAAGGGCAGGCTCCACCCCGACCTGAGTGTTAGGGGCTTCTGCAGCCCCCGCGCTTGATGAAGCAGTCGCTGGCTCGAGACACTCTGTCTACGATGCCGTCGTGGAAGCCGACTCACCGTCTACTTCCATGACGTCCACCCACTGGGTGTCGAGACGACAGGATTCGAGGCTTGGCAGAGCCAGATTTGTTGTTGTAGCCGCGAAGTAGTCGTAGCCGGCGAAGTAGTTGTAGCCGGTGCAATAATTGGAGTCGGCAGAGCTAGTGTAGCCGGCACATGAGCTGTAGCTGGTGCAGCTGGCGTAGCCGACGGCGCTTGTATCGACGGATCAGCCGACACAAAAATTGACGCCGACTCTGGAGACGGCTTGATGGATTGCTTGTGTAGCTGTTCGAGGGAGACACCGGATAGAATTGCTTGTCTCGTAGAGCCAATCTTGGCCAATGTATCAGCCGCCTCATTGTCCGCCCTGGGAACATGGTGAAACTCGCAAGCCTCGAAAGGGCCGCTGAGCTGCTGGATGAGGAAGCGATAGCTCGCCATGTTGGCATCCCTGGCGTCACATTCGCTAGAGACTTGCAGCACCACGAGATCCGAGTCGCCGAAACAAAGGAGCCACCGGATGCCAATCTCCCTGGCAAGCCGGAGGCCATGAGCGAGTGCTTCGTACTCGGCGATGTTGTTGGAGGTGACGAAGTGAATCTGGAGAGCGTACTTGAGCTGGTCTCCTTTCGGAGACGTCAACACAATGCCGGCTCCCAAACCAATTCGCATTTTCGAGCCGTCGAAGTGCATCCACCAATGAGTGGAATCTGGAGGCGGCGACTCAAAATGGGTTTCAGCCCTGTCGATAAGGAAGTCGGCCACCACCTGAGACTTGATGGCAGTGCGTGGCTCCTAACGAATATCGTGGTCGGCCATGGAGATAGACCACTTGGCAATCCGGCCAGTCGCAACACGGTTGCCCATGATTTCTGAAAGTGGAGCAGTGCCTACTATAGTGATGGCATGCTCTTGGAAGTATTGCTTCAACTTCTTTGCCGCAAGGTAAACACCATAACACATTTTCTGGTAGTGGGGTAGTTTTGCTTGGAAGCAGACAAGACCTCGCTGAGGTAATAGATAGGGCGTTGCACAAACAGTACCTTGCCCTCCTCCTTGCGCTCAACTACCAGCACTACACTAACCACGCGAGTGGTCGCTGCAATGTATATGAGAATGGGTTCCCTATCAGTCGGTGCTGCCAAGATTGGCAGGCTCGAGATGACCCGCTTGAGGTTGTGGAAGGTTTCGTCCGCCTGGTCGCTCCATTCAAACTTGGTTGTTTTCTTCATGAGATGGTAGAGTGGAAGCCCCTTCTCGCCGAGTCGACTGACGAACCGGCTATGGGACGCCAGGCAGCCGGCGAACTTCTGGACGTCGAGGATTCGAGCCGGCTTCACCATCGGCTCGATGGTGCCGATTTTCTCAGGGTTCACTTTGATGCCACGAGCGGACATGAAGAACCCCAAGAGCTTGCCGCCTCGAACCCCGAAGACGCACTTCTCTGGGTTGAGCCGGATCTTGTACTCGCACAGGTTGGCAAACGTCTCCCGCAAGTCGTCGAGGAGGCTGAAATGTTGCTTGGTCTTGATGATGGTATCATCCACAAAGATGTGGATGTTTCTGCCAATCTGTGGCAGTAGGCACTGCTGCATGCAGCGTTGGAATGTCGCACCAGCGTCCTTCAGACCGAACGTCATGGTGGTGTAGTAGTAGGCCCCGAAGGGCATGATGAAGGAGGTCTTCAGGCGATCAGTTCGATCCAGCTTGATTTGATGGTAGCCTGAATAGGCATCGAGAAATGACAGCAGTTTGCAGCTGGTTGTGGAGTCGATAACTTGATCTATCGTGGGCAAGGCGAAAGGGTCTTTCGGGCATGCCTTATTTAGGCTTCTGTAATCGATACACATGCGCCAGGTGTTGTTCTTTTTCAGCACCAGGACTGGATTGGCTAACCAGTCCAGGTGGAAAACCTCCGTCATGAAGCCGGCTGCAAGGAGCCGGGCAATCTCTTCTCCGATTGTGCGCTGCTTCCCCTTGGCGAAGCGGCACAAAGGTTGTTTCACCGTCTTTGCATACGGTCGCACGTGAAGTTTGTGCTTGGCGTACTTCCTCGGAACACCAGGCATGTCTTTGGGAGACGATGCACAGATGTCCCGATTCTCACGGAGGAATTCGACGAGCTCAACTTCCTATATGGGGCTAAGGTTAGCCCCGATGGCGACGCACTGATAGGGGTTCGCAGGGTCGAGTGGCACCTGCTTGGTTTCTTTGGCTGGCTTGAAGGAGCCTTCGCCGGCCGACTGGGATGGAGGAGTAGGGATCGTCGGCTCCTCGGTAGCCTAAGCCACGAGCGGGTCAATCTGCCTTTTCTCCTCAGCAATCACCATGGCATCGGCTAGGCGGCTGCTGTCCTATGCGCACTCGAGCGACTTCTTGTAGTCGCCAGCGATGGTGATGATGCCCTTCGGACCCGGCATCTTCATCTTGAGGTATGCGTAGTGGGGGATAGCCATGAATTTGGCCAGAGCCGGCCTGCCCAGCAACGCGTGATACGGGCTGCTGAGATGCACCACCTCGAACCATATGGACTCACTGCGGAAGTGAGCCTTGTCACCGAAAAGGACGTCCAGGTGGATTTTGCCGATCGGCGAGCATGACTGTCCTGGCACAATGCCGTGGAAGACAATGATGGTCGGCAGGACGTCCTTCTCCTTGAGCGCAAGCTTGAGGAGGGTGTCGAGGTAGACGATATTGATGCTGTTGCCGCCATCGACCAACACCTGGCAAAACCGGCAGGTGAGCCTCTGGGAGGCGAAAGTGGGGTCGAGGACGAACGCGTAGGAGCCAGGGTTTGGCATCACCGCAGGATGGTCAACCCGGCTCCATGTTATGGGCTTTTTAGACCAATGCATGTATTGGTGAACCGGGGGGACCGTGGCATTCACCTTGCGCCGATGTTGGCACTGCATGTACTTGTCGTCGCCTTCACTGGTGAAAACCACGAATGTGTCGTCTTGATGGGGGTAGTCGTCGTGGAGACGGCTGTCGTTGTGAGGCGGCGGCGGCGGAGCCGGAGCTGGACCTGGAGCCAAGCGCGAGGCGCTGCAGCTGCACCTGGGGCAGCCGGCATGCCCTCCCCTTGCGAGAGCCATCGTGCAAAGTTGAACTGTCGAAGGGTATGGGTAGAGGGCTTAGCCCCAGAGTGCATCTTGCAGGGCGCGTCTAGCATCTGCTCAAAGCTGAGCTTGGGTTGCCAATCGTTCCTGCCGGTCCGCCTCCGTTGAGAGCCGGCCTGAGTAGCCGACGCCTCTACCTCCACGTTGGCTACAAGCTTGTTGTTGGAGCGCGAATCAAGTTGATCCGCCTTGTGCTTGTTGTTGTTCTGGCCGCCTCGATTGTCTCCAGCCGGCTTGGGAGTAGTCTGCGTGGGGACAACTTTGTCCGAGGCGGTCACCTTGACCCGCATCGCGGAGTAGGCCGTGGCGTAGTTGTCCGCCTTCGCCATTGATACGTCTCCAACGTATCTACTTTTCAAAACTATTTTGCCCTTGTTTTGGACTATAATTTGCACGATTTGAATGGAACTAACCTGGACTAACGCTGTTTTCAGCAGAATTGCCTTGGTGTTATTTTTGTGCAGAAATCAAAGTTCTCCAAACGTCCTGAAAATTGACGGGGAGCAGTTTTGGAAAATATCAAAAATATCTGCGCCAAGTTCCACCTCAGGGGGTGGGCCAGTGGGCCACAAGCCCCTGCTCCGCCACCACCCCCCCTGGTGGCGGTGGGCAGGCTTGTGGGGCCCACAGGCACCTGCCGCCCCCAACTCCAGCTCTATAAGTTGTCTTTCATCCCAGAAAAAATAAAAAAAGAAGTTTTCGTCGCGTTTTCGATACGGAGGCGCCGCCACCACCTGTTCTTCATCTCGAGGGCAGATCTAGAGTCTGTCTTGGGCTCCGGAGAGGGGAAATCGTCGCCATCGTCATCATCAATCTTCTTCCCTCTCCAATTACATGAAGCTCTTCGTCGTTCGTGAGTTATCTATTCGTAGGCTTGCTTGGCGGTGATGAGTAGGATGAGATCTATCATGTAATCGAGTTAGTTTTGATGGGGATTGATCCCTAGTATCCACTATGTTATGAGATTTGATGTTGCTACTACTTTGCCATGCTTAATGCTTGTCACTAGGGCCCGAGTTCCATGATTTCAGATCTGAAATTATTATGTTGTCACCAATATATGTGTGTTTCAGATCCGATCTTGCAAGTTGTAGTTACCTACTATGTGTTATGATCCGGCAACCACGGAGTGACAATAACCGGAACCACTCCGGTGATGACCATAGTTTGAGGAGTTCATGTGTTCACCAAGTGCTAATGCGTTGGTCCGGTTCTTTATTAAAAGGAGATCCTTAATACCCCATAGTTTCCTTTTGGACCCCGCTGCCATGGGAGGGATGGACAATAGATGTCATGCAAGTTCTTTTCCCTAAGCACGTATGACGACACGCGGAATGCATGCCTACACCACATTGACGAACGGGAGCTAGCCACATATCTCTCCGTGTTATAGCTTTTGCATGATGAATATCATCCAAACAAATCACCGACCCATTTCCTACAATTTTGTCCTACTGTTGCTACTGCTGTTACTTGTCTTGCTCTGCTGCTGCTACTACTGTTGCTACTGCTGTTACTTGTTTTGCTCTTCTCCTGCTGCTACTACTGTTGCTACTTGCTACTGCTGTCACTACTGCTGTTCCTTGCCACTGCTATTGCTTGTTACACTACTACTACCTGCTACACTGTTGATTCGCCAGACCATTGACGGGAATTGACAACATCGGTCAACGAGGTAACGGAAGCGCCATTGATACAATTGTTAGGAATAGTCTGCCGTAAATAGATCGTTTCTAACACCGTTGTTATCACATTACTTTGCTGTTACTATTGTGCTTGCAGATTCTAATCTTTCAGGTGTGGTTGAATCCGACAAATTCAGTTGCTAATACTTGAGAGTATACTCTCACCTCCTTTCGGCGATCTACAAATTGGGTCGAATACTCTACCCTCGAAAACTGCTGCGAACCCACGCGCTGGTGGGCCATGAACAACATTCTTCCAGTTTCATTGCCGGGGAGTACTATCAGCATTCTTCTGGTGCCGTTGCAGGAGAAAGTTTTTTGTTATAAGCATTCGTCTAGTTAACGCCAGAGATTGCACAATCAGTATTTTTCTGGCGCCGTTGCCGGGGAGGTATTGCTATATTCTCTGAGTCACTTGGGATTTATATCTGCTGATCACTATGAAGAATCTGAAGGATCTGAAGACCAAAGTCTTGCCCTCAACTACGAGGGGATGTAAGGAATTGCCATCCAGCTCTACACTTGATTCACCTTCAGTTATGAGTAAGTTTACGACATCACCTCCTGCTATAAATCTTTATATGTCGCATGTGCTTGATGATGCTTGTGATACTGCTGCTAGAGATGCTATGCTTGATACTATGCCTGATGATGCTATGCTTGATACTATGCTTGATACTATGCTTAATACTATGCCTGATGATGCTATGCTTGATACTATGCCTGATGATGCTATGCTTGATACTGCTAGAGATGCTATGCTTGAAACTTCTAGAGATGCTATGCCTGATGATGCTAGAGATTCTATTTTGCCTGATGATGCTATGCTTAATACTGCTAGAGATACTCCTTTGCCTGATGTTCCACTAGGAGTGTTACTTGATGCTCACATTGCTAGAGTTACTGCCAATGCTCGTGATGCTTCTGATACTGCCGATACTATTGAGATAGAACCTGCTTTTGCTCCTGCTAGATTTAGCTCTCCTAGATATGAATTGCCTGATATACCTGAGGGTTACGTTAAGGAGGGAGAGATAGCTGAGGATTTTCTTGCGTGTAAGGATGCCTATGACGCTGAGAAATTAATTCTCAAGTGGAAGGAAAAATCTCGTGAAGCTAGGATGAAAAATGACCCGAAGTTTTCCACTTCGCCTATCTTTTTCACTGATAAGGATTATGAATTCTGTGTCGATCCTGAGATAATCTCTCTAGTCGAATCTGATCCTTTTCACGGTTATGAGTCTGAGACGGTCATAGCCCATCTTGCCAAACTATCAAAAATAGCCAACCTCTTCACTAATGAGGAGAAGATCCGCCACTACTATATCCTTAAGTTGTTTCCTTTCTCTCTAAAGGATGATGCTAAAGTCTGGTTCACCTCTCTTGCTCCTGGATGTGTGCGTAGTCCCCAAGAGATGGTCTATTACTTCTGTGAGAAATATTTCCCTGTCCATAAGAAGCAAGCTGCCTTGCAGGAAATATACAACATTGCTCAACTCCAAGAAGAGAGTCTTCCACAAGCTTGGGGGAGGCTCGTCCAGCTACAGAATGATTTGCCTGATCACCCTCTTAAGAAGAACGATATACTTGATATCCTCTATAACGTACTTACCGATGCCTCTAGAGACTACCTAGATAGTTGTGTCGGTTGTGTTTTTAGGGAACAAACTGTAGAACAAGCTGAGACTCTAATGAATAACCTCTTGATCAAAGATAATGCTTGGACTATTCCCAAACCGCGTCCTAAGCCAACTCCTAAGAAAAGAGGTATTCTATTCCTCAGTCCCGAAGATATGCAAGAAGCCAAGAAATCTATGCAAGAGAAAGGCATTAGATCTGAAGATGTCAAAAATCTACCACCTATCGAAGAGATCCATGGTCTCGATAACCCGGCACAGGTAGTAGAAGTGAATTCTCTGCGTAGGTTTGACGAGAGTGATATTCATTTTGATAAACCTGCTAGCCTATGCTTTGATTAATTTGACAACTTTGTTGCCAAACAACAGAGTTTCAATGATTATGTTAGCAGACATTTGGAACAAAGTACTCGTATGCTTAGCCATTTAAGTGCTTGTGCAGACAGAAATGTCAATGCTCTGAAGCTTCTGAGTAAACATGCCTCTATGATTACTACTCAGGTAGAACAAGTACTTAAAGCTCAGAATGACCTGCTCAATGAATTAAATGACAACTCTGTCAAAGTCATAACTAGCGGAGGAAAAATGACTCAGGAACCTTTGTATCCTGAAGGTCATCCTAAGAGAATTGATCAAGATTCTCAAGGAATCAATGCTGATACACCCAATCATCCTAAGGAGAAGAAGAAGGCTGATAGAAATCTACACGCCAGTTCATCAAATACTGTCACACCTGAAGAACCTAATGATATTTCTGTGTCTGATGCGGAAACACAATCAGGTGATGAACATGAACCTGGTGACAATGTGGACAGCGATGTTCATAATAATGCTCAACCTAGCCATGACGAGGATGTGGAGATTGAACCTATGGTTAATCCTGATAATCCACAACCTAAGAGATACGACAAGAATGACTTCACTGCTAGGAAGCATGGTAAAGAAAGAGAGCCATGGGTTGAGAGACCTATGCCCTTTCCTCCTAAGCCATCCAAGAAAAAGGATGATGAGGATTTTGAGCGCTTCGTTGGGATGATAAGACCCGTCTTTCTGCAGATGCGGTTAACTGATATGCTCAAGATGTCTCCGTATGCCAAGTACATGAAAGATATCGTGACTAATAAACGGAAGATACCAGGTCTTGATATCTCCACCATGCTTGCCAACTACACTTTCAAAGGTGGAACTCCTAAGAAACATCGTGATCCCGGAGTGCCTACTATACCTTGCTCCATTAAAGGAAACTACGTAAGAACTGCCTTATGTGACCTTGGAGCCGGCGTTAGTGTTATGCCACTCTCTCTTTATCATAGATTTGAGTTGGATAAGTTGCCACCCACTGAAATTTCTCTGCAAATGGCTGACAAATCAACTGCTTTCCCTATCGGCATTTGCGAGGATGTTCCTGTTGTGGTTGCTAATACCATTATCTTAACAGACTTTGTTATCTAGTATATTCCCGAGGACGATGCCAAGGCTATCATCCTCGGAACACCCTTTTTAAACACTGCAGGGGCTGTTATAGATTGTAACAAAGGCAATTTCACTTTCCACGTCAACGATAATGAGCACACAGTGCACTTTCCGAAGAAGCGATATCCAGTACATTGCATCAATGCTATCGAAAAGACTTCATCGATTCTCATTGGGAGCTTTGAATACCCTATTCCTCGTGTCAAGATGAAGTATGATTTTCCTGTTGGGGAGATACATATCCCCATTGAGGTGACTTAGTGGCTATTCAAAAACTCTCCGTTCTCTCTTGCGATTCGAGAAGGTTTTGTTATAAGGATTTGATCAATCCCATTGACGGATTTCTTTTGATGACCATGAAACGGATGAATCAAGGAGTCACATACCTCTATTTTGAGTTTTCCTTTTCTTTAGTTTAGAAGAAAAATGATAGAATTAGTTTAGTTTTTCCTGTTTTCTGTATTAGCGTCCCGGAAAAAATACCTCGAAAATAAAAGTTCTCCGATGGTCCTGAAAATTTAGTATGATTTTTTGTGGAATTTTTGAAAATTTCTGGGCCTGAGAGCTGGTCAGGGGGCCTGACCAGTGGGCCACAAGCCCACCCGCCGCCACCTACCCCCCTGGTGGCGGGGTGCAAGCTTGTGGGGCCCACATGCACCCCCTCCACTCATTCCAGCTCCCAGCCTCTTCTTCCACCTCCAGAAAAAATTATTTCGAAGCTCATACCCGTGTTCTTGCTCATTTGGCTGTGATTTTCGATCTCCTTGCTCAAAGTACTATTCTCCGAACCGTTTTGGGGAAATTACTCCTTGGGAAGTGACTCCTCCATTGGTCCCATTAGTTTTTTCTCTAGTGCTTTATCCTTCGCGAATTCTTGCTACCTTGGTGACCCTGTTCTTGAGCTTGAAAAGTTGATTTTAGTTGGTCCCAAGTAGTTTTAGCGCGTGATACGGTCTCTAGGCACTAGTAGGAGTAGTTGCTACAAGTTGGGTTCATCCGTATTCACTTTTCTTTCGAGGTCTCTAAAAATTTCATAATTTTTCACATCCTTAAAAAGGAAAAGATGAGGAGGTTCTTGAGAGGCTCTTCAAGCCATAACCCCAAGGAGGATGAGAAGAACAACCCCAAGTACGTAGTCCCTCAAGTCACAGAAGTTCGAGCGTGCGTGTGGCCAAGTGATGAATTTTTGCGCGCCGCCGGACTTTATGAAGACTTTTATTACTTGGTGGAGAATACAGGTCTTACTGCGTTCGTTGAAGATAAGTGCCCACAATATCTCCTCCTCACCAATATTTTTGTTCAAAGCTTCAACTTTTATCCGAGCAAGAATCCTCCCATGGTTGAGTTCATGATATACGATGTTCCCCAGTGCATGACGCTGCAGGATTTTTGCAATGCTTGCAAATTACCTTATGTTGGGAATATCTATGACCCTCGCCCACGGGACTTGGAGGATTTCATTGGTTCTATTGCTGTTGGAGAGGAGAGAGGAGTGTCTCGCGCTAGAATTGGTAGCATACATTTTCCTGTGCTTTGGTACTTCTCACTATTTGTGGGAAAATGTTTGATTGGCCGTGGGGAGGCTGGATCACTTAGTTCTCCAGACCTTGCGGTTTTGCGCGAAGGCCTTTATAACGATAAGACTTATAGCCTGGGCGCTATAGTAGCTCAACAGTTGAACCTAAACCGTTCTAAAGGTGTTGTCTATGGAGGTATCTATGCTACCCGTCTTGCCAAACACTTCGAGATACCCATTAGACTGGGAGAGGAAGGAGAGATGCTTCTCCCTGAGAGATATCTGGATTATGACATCATGGTTCACCATGATTTTCTGGATAGATATGCTAGTAGATGGATGATTCATAACTTGGTGTTTAGTCAGGGTACTCGAGAGACTATTACTTTGCCTGCTCCTTCTTTGTTTGATCTTCATGCAGGCAGGTACACAATTATGCCCGCGGACATCTACGCATATTGGGGCTTGGCCCAACCACAGGCGCCCATGCCCGAGCCGCCAGTCGAGTACCAGACGCCAGTTTATCAGTGGGAGCCAGAGGAGCTCACACAGCAGTGGCATCCAGAGTCTGCTCTGGAGTATCCTGGAGCTGGTTATTTCCCACCATGGGAGTAGACCAAGCTAGGCCAAAATCCTAAGCTTGGGGTAGTACGTGTTCTCACCGACTTTACATTCATGCTTATGCTTTCACTTTGTTAGCCGGTGTTTACACTTTGCCACTGTATTATCCATGCTAGTTTCTTTTTGTTTTCTTGTTTTCTTGTTTTGTGTGCTGTTGAGAAAACCCAAAAAGATTTGTATTTCTTCTTTTGCTTGTTGGGAGATTTCCCGTGTAAATAGTTTTCTCTTTCTTTGGGTCAAGGTAGAAGATATTGATTACAATGTTTATTGGTTCTTGCATGCTTACCTGTTTAGCTTTCAAAGGACCATATTATTTTGTCTTCACCTTTGTGTTTGCGTGCAGATTCAGCTTAGTCCAATGCGCTTATTATTGTTTTCATCGTTCGATCGTGCAAATGAAAGGCAACAATGATGATATATGATGAAGTGACTGAGACTGAAAAGCTGGTATGAACACTATCTATTTTGTTTTTGTAAATATGATTAGCTTGTCGACCCAGATTTAGCTTTGTTGTGAGAGAACCATGTTTGCAATGACAACTTAGAGATCATAGTTTATGATGCCATGCTTATTTAGCTGAGAGCTTATAATGGTTTGTCTTGAATGCCAACATAGATTATGAGATGACTGTGATGTAGTATGATAGGATGGTATTCTCCTTTGAATGTTTCAAGTGGCTTGACTTGGCGCATGTTCATGCATGTAGTTGAAACAAAATCAACATAGCTTCTATGATGTTCGTGTTCATGGTGATTTATCTCCTCTTCATGCTTGCATTCAATGTTAGTCAAACTCATTGCATCTTGATGACCGTTGTCGCTCTCTAGTTGGTCGCTTCCCAGTCTTTTGCTAGCCTTCACTTGTACTAAGCGGGAATACTGCTTGTGCATCCACCTCCATGTACCCAAAAGTTTTTCCATGAGAGTCCACCATACCTACCTATTTAAGGTATCTACCTGCCATTCCAAGTAAATTTGCATGTGCCACTCTCTAAACCTTCAATAAATAAATCTGTTCTGCATGCCTGAACCGCTCATGTGGTGACAGAGGGCTATTGGTATCTTCCATGGTAGGAGTGTTATCCTCGACATGTGTTTATTCATAGTTATTCACGAGAAAGGGGCCGGTATTTGGGATGCCCAGTTCCATGCTTAAATCGAAAACATAACTGTAAAACAAGACGCCCCCTGGATTGATGTTTGTATGGATGGTTTCCGAGGATTCGGTTAGCCGTGGAGTGTGATTGATTGGTGGTGGGGGAGTTAAAACTTTACTTTTCTGTTTGGGAACCGCCTATAGCATGAGTAGCATGGAAGATATTGAAAACTCTTGGTCATTGCGTTGACAATGAAAGCATGCCACCCAAAATTATTATCTCTGTTTTTAAAGCTTGACCTCTGGCACCTGTGCAAATCAATGCTTCCCTCTGCAAAGGGCCTGTCTATTTGTTTTCCTATCGAGTCATCCTCCTCTTATATAAGCACCAATTACAGAGCACCTCTGTCATTTTTATGCTTTGCTTTTGATTGATATTGAGTATGACTCTGACTGGATCTTTGTTGCTATGAATTACAATGTTTAGTCAGCCCCTGATCTTTGAAAGTGCTCTGCATTTATGTTTTGCGATCTAAGAAAGAGCTAGCGAGATACCACCTATTCATGTTGCTTCATGCTTGTTTTGATTGAAGTGTTGGTATTTGAAACTCATTATTATTGGCTCGTTAGCTGATTATGCCATTGATATTAGTTTACCGTGGGACCTTCGTGTCATTTGCTTATGTGGTTAACTTGTGATCTTGCTAAAATTCTGGTTATGAGTTAGACATAGTTACAACAACAAGATCGAACAGAGTTTGTCAAAGTTTTTGTTTCTCTCTCCGTTTGTCAACTGAGTTGCTTGAGGACAAGCAAGGTTTTAAGCTCGGGGGAGTTGATACGTCTCCAACGTATCTACTTTTCCAAACTCTTTTGCCCTTGTTTTGGACTATAATTTGCATGATTTGAATGGAACTAACCTGGATTGATGCTGTTTTCAACAGAATTGCCTTGCTGTTATTTTTGTGTAGAAATCAAAGTTCGCCAAACGTCCTGAAAATTTATGGGGAGCAGTTTTGGAAAATATCAAAAATATCTGCGCCAAGTTCCACCTCAGGGGGTGGGCCAGTGGGCCACAAGCCCCTCCTCCGCCACCACCCCCCTGGTGGCGGTGGGCAGGCTTGTGGGGCCCACAGGCACCAACCGCCCCCAACTCGAGCTCTATAAGTTGTCTTTCGTCCCAGAAAAAATAAAAAAAGAAGTTTTCGTCGTGTTTTCGATACGGAGGCGCCGCGACCAGCTGTTCTTCATCTGGAGGGCAGATGTGGAGTCCGTCTTGGGCTCCGAAGAGGGGAAATCGTCACCATCGTCATCATCAACCTTCTTCCCTCTCCAATTCCATGAAGCTCTTCGTCGTTCGTGAGTAATCTATTCATAGGCTTGCTGGGCGGTGATGAGTAGGATGATATCTATCATGTAATCGAGTTAGTTTTGATGGGGATTGATCCCTAGTATCCACTATGTTCTGATATTTGATGTTGCTACTACTTTGCCATGCTTAATGCTTGTCACTAGGGCCCGAGTGCCATGATTTCAGATCTGAAATTATTATGTTGTCACCAATATATGTGTGTTTTAGATCCGATCTTGCAAGTTGTAGTTACCTACTATGTGTTATGATCCGGCAACCCCGGAGTAACAATAACCGGAACCACTCCCGGTGATGACCATAGTTTGAGGAGTTCATGTGTTCACCAAGTTCTAATGCGTTGGTCCGGTTATTTATTAAAAGGACAACCTTAATATCCCGTATACGTAGTTTCCTTTTGGACCCCGGTGCCACGGGAGGGATGGACAATAGATGTCATGCAAGTTCTTTTCCCTAAGCACGTATGACGACACACGGAATGCATGCCTACATTACATTGATGAACGGGAGCTAGCCACATATCTCTCCGTGTTATAGCTATTGCATGATGAATATCATCCAAACAAATCACCGACCCATTGCCTAGGAGTTTGTCCTACTGTTGCTACTGCTGTTACTTGTCTTGCTCTCCTGCTGCTACTACTGTTGCTACTTGTTTTCGTCTGCTGCTGCTACTACTGTTGCAACTTGCTACTGCTGTCACTACTGATGTTCCTTGGCACTGCTATTGCTTGTTACAATGCTATTGCTTGTTCCTACACTGTTGATTCGCCAGACCGTTGACGGGAATTGACAAGTTCCGTCAACTCGGCAACGGAAGCGCCATTGATACAATTGTTAGGAATAGTCTGCCGTCAACGGATCGTTTCTAACACCGTTGTTATCATATTACTTTGTTGTTACTATTGTGCTTGCAGATACTAATCCTTCAGGTGTTGTTGAATCTGACAAATTCAGCTGCAAATACTTGAGAGTATACTCTCACCTCCTTTCGGCGATCTACAAATTGGGTCGATTACTCTACCCTCGAAAACTGCTGCGAACCCACGCGCTGGTGGGCCATCAACAACATTCTTCCAGTTTCATTGCCTCGGAGTGCTATCAGCATTCTTCTGGTGCCGTTGCAGGAGAAGGTTTATTGTTATAAGCATTCGTCTAGTTAACGCCAGAGATTGCACAATCAGCCATGAGCACCGCTAGAGAGGTGGGCTCGGAGCACATGAGCTTGTGCTTGAGGAGAGTGCCATCTCGGCAACCGTCGATGAAGTACTGGATGGTCTGCACCTCATGCACTCCCTCGCAGGAGTTGCGAAGCTCCGCCCAACGCGTGACGTAGTCACGAAGGGGTTCGTCGGGCCTCTGAACGCACATGGCCAGCTCGCGAGGCCAACCAGGGCACTTGTAGGTTCCAGTGAAGTTGCGGACGAACGCCTCCTCGAAGTCGACCCACGAGTTGATGCTGCCAGCCGGAAGGCTGTTAAGCCATGTCCGAGCTGAGCCGGCCAGCATGAGTGGCACGTAGTGGACGGCTACGCGCTTGTTGCCCCTGGCGATGCCGAGGGCAGTGGTGTAGACGATCAACCAGTCTTCTGGCTGGGTCGTGCCATTATACTTGGGGGTGTCCAGAGGAAGGGTGAAGCCTTGGGAAAACGGCTCCCATCGAATCCGGGGGCCGAAGCATGCCGGACCGATGGGACCGTCTTCCTCCAGAAGAGCTGACTGCGCCAAGGCGTTGAGACGCGTGCGAGCGTCGCCATCGCCATGTGGGATGCAAGCGCCGATCCGAGCCGTGATCGGAAGGGTGCCTTGTGAGCCGACTGCATGGGTCCTCCCTCGACAAGGATCCTCATACACCGAATCACTCTCATCATCCCCGCGACGTCGGCTCGAAGTTGGCTCGCTCTGGCGCTCAGAACGCATGTCGTCGCTGCCCCCGCCCTTCTGGCCAGAAGTGTGATGCGAGGAAGATCCCTCGGCTTGGTGATGACCACTGGGGTTACGTCGCGTTCCGTGATTGGGTCCTGGAGACTCCGACTGAGCTTGACTGGGGTCAACCCATGTCTGCTACTCGTTGGCGGCGTCAAGGAGATCCTTGACCTGCTTCTCCTGAAGGACGCGTACCTCGCCCTCCAAGCATGGCATTTCTGCCTGGGCCGCCTGGGCCGCCCGTAAGTTGGCCGCAGGAGTCTCGTAGATGGGCTTCTTGCCGCCTAGGATCTCGGCAATGACAGGGCCGCGGCCGCGAACTGCGCCAAGCCGGCTAGGGCCCTCAGAAACCGGGGTGAGGCCGTAGGCGGAGTTATACTCGCGCTGCATGGCCTCCATCCGGCGTTTGGCCGCGGCAATGGCGATGCCCTCCTCCAAGATCTGCGTGGGAGCCTCCTCTAGCGAGGCCCGCGCGTCGGTGGAGTTCGTGGAGGTGGCGATGGGTGTCTTCAAGCCAGTAAGAGTGGCCTGAAGCGTATTAGCGGAGACAGCAGCAGGCTCACCAACGTCTGCTGATGCCTTGCCATGAGCCTGACTGGTGGCTACACCGATAACCATCACCTCCATAACACTGGAGAGAGTGGTGACGTGATACGGGTAAAGAACCCCACAGATGACGGAGGACCGTCAAAGACGAGTACGTTGCTGGGGTACACGTCGAACGTAGGCGTCTCAGTGATAGAGAGTCTACTGAAGCTGGCGCATAACGCATCGACATCGAAGTCCTCGCCAGGGTAGCGAGGACCGTCACCGAGACGCAAGTCGCGAAAGAGAACACTCAGGTTCTCCATAGCAGCGACATGACGCTGGGGAGTGACTCATCGTTGGACTCCCCATCCGAGTCCGTATGACGGACTGGGATGTCGATCATCATCGGTGAAGCCTCATCGAAAGTAGGCTCCATGGGCATGCAGATTGGTCCGGACGTGATGCATCCGGCGGTGTAAGAGCAGGGCCCTGCCCAGTGTGTGAAGCCAGCCGATGCTGCAGACGGCCCCATGGTGGGCGCCAAATGTCTGTGTTTACTCACAACATAAGACATGGGTAGGCTAAAGATGGTGGGAGCCAAAGTGGCACCGGAGGGTGCTGGGAACAAGGATGGTACAAGCATGGAACGCATGATGTACCCAGGTTCAGGGCTCTCCGTAGAGATAACACCCCTAATCCTGCCGGAGTGTATGATGTATGAATGGGACTACAAAGTGCTCCTGGAGCTGTATTGCGGAGGAGGAAGAAGGAGCTGCCGCCTCGCGTTTGCCTCTCCTATATGGTGTGTGGGTGCTGAGTTGACCGACCCTCTTCATGGAGGGGGGCCGGGAGGTTTTATAGACGAACCCGCCAGCTAGCCAATAAGGCTCTCGCGTAAGGTTGACGCAGGGCACGTGCGGTACATCCGGCGTCGTCCCGCGAGGATCGTCATGGGCAGGAAGTACGACCGTCTCCACTGTTCCCACACCGAGTACAGTAATGGAGTGGGAGTTCGACAGGCCGACACTGTGTAGGGTGATGGATCGGAGCCGGAGGAGGTCAGCGGCGTGGCCGCCGATGATTGTACCTGCCGTGCACCCCGATCCAGTACCTTTGCTGACCCATAGCCACCTTTAACCGTAGGGTCTCGTCATGACCTACGGTCTGAAGTGACTTGTGCTCCCTAGCCGACTAGTCGCTTGACTAGCTGGCCTGGGCTCGGCCGCCTCGCCCCTAGCCGGCTGTCTTGTCCTAGGCGGACCGGAGGAGGTAGCCGTCTCACCTCTAACCGGCAGGTGCTTCCTGGACGGCCAGAGAGTTGGTCGTCTCGCCCCCAGCCGGCAGGTATTTCCTTGCCGGCCAGGGGGACTTGGTCTTTGGAGAATGGTTGTTGTTGTTCCTTCTTGGTTGAAGGCTAAGAAGTAGGCTCGATGAGCCTAACCCAGGGTTATCCCCCTGACACCCACAACAGGCCAGGAAATCAACACAGTCCACCAATGACTATGGCCACAGCTGGCCAGGAAATCAACACAGTCCGCCAATGACTATGCTCACAGCAGGCTAGGAAGTCAACCCAGTCCACCTATGACTACACTCCCGCCGAGTGCGACGGACACAGAACTGGAGGTACGGAGCCGCTCGTACGTCACAGGGGATGAGCATCTCGACTCAGGGGCCAAACAGCGCCAATAGCCCCTTCCCTCTTGAGACGTCCTAGAATCTGGTCGATTCAACGGCGATGGAGGTACGCGTCGTGCGAGCCCTTCCGATGCAGAGACAAGGCTCCCCCTCTTCCCCCTATATATACGGAGGTTTTAGGGCTGATTTCAGACGACTTTTCCATGGCAGCCCGACCACATACCTCCACGGTTTTTCCTCTAGATCGTGTTTCTGCAGAGCTCGGGCGGAGCCCTGCTGAGACAAGATCATCACCAACCTCTGGAGCGCTGTCACGCTGCCGGATAACTCTTCTACCTCTCCGTCTCTCTTGTTGGATCAAGAAGGCCGAGATCATCGTCGAGCTGTACGTGTGCTGAACGTGGAGGTGCCGTCCGTTCGGCACTAGATCGTGGGACTGATCGCGGGACGGTTCGCGGGGCGGATCGAGGGACGTGAGGATGATCCACTACATCAACCGCGTTCACTAACACTTTTGCTGTATGGTCTACGAGGGTACTTGGATCACACATCCCCTCTCGTAGATGGACATCACCATGATAGGTCTTCGTGCGCGTAGGAAAATTTTTGTTTCCCGTGCGACGTTCCCCAACAGTGGCATCATGAGCTAGGTTCATGCGTAGATGTCTTATCGAGTAGAACACAAAAGTTTTTGTGGGCGGTGATGTGCGTTTTGCTGCCCTCCTTAGTCTTTTCTTGATTCCGCGGTATTGTTGGATTGAAGCGGCTTGGACCGACATTACTCGTACGCTTACGAGAGACTGGTTTCATCGCTACGAGTAACCCCGTTGCTCAAAGATGACTGGCAAGTGTCAGTTTCTCCAACTTTAGTTGAATCGGATTTGACCGAGGAGGTCCTTCGATGAGGTTAAATAGCAACTCATATATCTCCGTTGTGGTGTTTGCGTAAGTAAGATGCGATCCTACTAGATACCCATGGTCACCACGTAAAACATGCAACAACAAAATTAGAGGACGTCTAACTTGTTTTTGCAGGGTATGCTTGTGATGTGATATGGCCAACGATGTGATGTGATATATTGGATGTATGAGATGATCATGTTGTAATAGATAATATCGACTTGCACGTCGATGGTACGACAACTGGCAGGAGCCATAGGGTTGTCTTTATACTAATGTTTGTGCTTGCAGATGCGTTTACTATTTTGCTAGGATGTAGCTTTAGTAGTAATAGCATGAGTAGCACGACAACCCGATGGCGACACGTTGATGGAGATCATGGTGCGGCGCCGGTGACAAGAAGATCGTGTCAGTGCTTTGGTGATGGAGATCAAGGAGCACGTGATGATGGCCATATCATGTCACTTATGAATTGCATGTGATGTTAATCCTTTTATGAACCTTATTTTTCTTAGAACGACGGTAGCATTATGAGGTGATCTCTCACTAAAATTTCAAGACGAAATTGTGTTCTCCCCGACTGTGCACCGTTGCTACAGTTCGTCGTTTCGAGACACCACGTGATGATTGGGTGTGATAGACTCAACGTTCACATACAACGGGTGCAAAACAGTTGTGCACGCGGAACACTCGGGTTAAGCTTGGCGAGCCTAGCATGTGCAGATATGGCCTCGGAACACATGAGACCGAGAGGTCGATCGTGAATCATATAGATGATATGATTAGCATAGGGATGCTTATCACTGAAACTATGCTCAACTCACGTGATGATTGGACTTGAGCTAGTATAAGTGGATCATGAACCACTCAAATGACTAGAGAGATGTACTTTTTGAGTGGAAGTTTAGCGAATAATTTGATTAAGTTAAACTCTAATTATCTTGAACATAGTCTAAGTCCACTTTGAATATCTTTGTGTTGTAGATCATGGCTTACGCGACAGTCACCCTGAATTTTAATACGTTCCTAGAGAAAGCTAAGTTGAAAGATGATGGAAGCAACTTTGTAGACTGGGCTCGTAATCTTAAGCTAATCTTACAAGCTGGGAAGAAGGATTATGTCCTTAATGCTGCTTTAGGAGATGAACCACCCGCTACGGCTGATCAGGATGTTAAGAACGCTTGGTTAGCACGTAAGGAGGACTACTTAGTAGTTCAATGTTGAGTCTTGTATGGCTTAGAACCGGGACATCAACGTCGCTTTGAGCGTCATGGAGCATTTGAGATGTTCCAGGAGTTGAATTTCATCTTTCAGAAGAACGCCCGGATCGAGAGGTATGAGACCTCCGATAAATTCTATGCTTGCAAGATGGAGGAGAACTCGTCTGTCAGTGAACATGTGCTCAAAATGTCTGGGTACTCAAACCGTCTAGCTGAGCTGGGGATTGAACTCCCGCAAGAGGCTATCACTGACAGAATCCTTCAATCACTGCCGCCAAGCTATAAAGGCTTTGTGTTGAACTAAAACATGCAAGGGATGAACAAGTCTCCCGACGAGTTGTTTGCGATGCTGAAAGTCGCAGAGTCTGAACTCCGTAAAGAACATCAAGTGTTGATGGTGAATAAGACCACTAGTTTCAAGAGAAACGGCAAAGGCAAGAAGGGTAATTCAAAGAAGAGCGGCAAGCCTGTTGCCAATCCGACGAAGAAACCCAAAGCTGGACCTAAGCCTGAAACAGAGTGTTACTATTGCAAGGGTATGGGTCACTGGAAGCGCAATTGCCCCAAGTATCTGGCAGATAAGAAGGCGGCCAAAGAAAAATCAGGTATATTTGATATACATGTTATTGATGTGTACTTAACCGGCTCTCGTAGTAGTGCCTGGGTATTCGATACCGGTTCTGTTGCTCATATTTGCAACTCGAAACAGGAACTGCGGAATAGACGAAGGCTGGCGAAAGATGAAGTGATGATGCGCGTAGGAAATGGTTCCAAGGTTGATGCAATCGCCGTCGACACAGTTTCACTTCAGTTACCATCAGGATTAGTTATGAACTTGAATCATTGTTATTTAGTGCCTGCGTTGAGCATGAACATTATATCTAGATCTTGTTCATATTGAATCTTGATAGCGATACACAGATACATAACATTGAGACCAAAAGAGTTAGAGTTAACAATGATAGCGCCATATTTTTGTGGCACTACCGCTTAGGTCATATTGGTGTAAAGCGCATGAAGAAACTCCATGCCGATGGACTTTTGGAGTCACTTGACTTTGATTCACTTGACACGTGCGAACCATGCCTCATGGGCAAGATGACTAAAACTCTGTTCTCCGGAACAATGGAGCGTGCAAGTGACTTGTTGGCAATCATACATACCGATGTGTGTGGTCCGATGAGCGTAGAGGCACGCGGCGGATATCGTTATTTTCTCACCTTCACTGACGATTTGAGTAGATATGGTTATGTCTACTTAATGAAGCACAAGTCTGAAACATTTGAAAAGTTCAAGCAATTTCAGAGTGAAGTTGAAAATCATCGTAACAAGAAGATCAAGTTCCTACGGTCTGATCGTGGGGGTGAATATCTGAGTTTCGAGTTTGGTGCTCACTTAAGACAATGTGGAATATTTTCACAGTTGACACCGCCTGGAACACCACAGCGTAATGGTGTGTCCGAACGTCGTAATCGTACTTTATTAGAGATGGTGCGATCTATGATGTCTCTTACCGATTTGCCGTTATCGTTTTGGGGTTATGCATTAGAAACAACCGCATTCACTTTAAATAGGGCACCATAAAAATCCGTTGAGACGACACCATACGAACTGTGGTATGGCAAAAGTCCAAAGTTGTCGTTTCTTAAAGTTTGGGGATGTGATGCTTATGTCAAAAAGCTTCAGCGTGAAAAGCTGGAACCCAAAGCGGAAAAGTGCGTCTTCATAGGTTACCCAAAAGAGACAGTTGGGTACACCTTCTATCTCAAATCCGAGGGCAAAGTGTTTGTTTCTGAAAACGGAGCTTTTCTCGAGAAGGAGTTTCTCTCTCGAGAGTTGAGTGGGAGGAAGATAGAACTTGACGAGGTTGTCGAACCTCTCATCCCTCTGGATGGTGGCGCAGGGCAAGGGGAAACCTCTTTCGTTGCGATGCCGGTTGAGGAGGAAGTTAATGATGATGATCACGAAACTCCGGTTCAAGTTTCTGTCGAACCACGCAGGTCGACGAGGCCACGTACTGCTCCAGAGTGGTACTGTAATCCCGTCTTATCAATCATGTTGTTGGACAACAATGAACCTGCGAATTATGAAGAAGCAATGGTGGGCCCAGATTCCAACAAATGGCTAGAGGCCATGAAGTCCGACATAGGATCCATGTATGAGAACAAAGTGTGGACTTTGGAAGTACTGCCTGAGCGATGTTGTTGGAAGTACCGCAAGGCTATTCAGAACAAATGGATCTTTAAGAGGAAGACGGACGCTGACGGCAATGTGACCGTTTATAAAGCTCGACTTGTGGCAAAGGGTTTTTCACAAGTTCAAGGAGTTGACTACGATGAGACATTCTCACCCGTAGCGATGCTTAAGTCCGTCAGAATCATGTTAGCAATAGCTGCATTTTTCGATTATGAAATCTGGCAGATGGATGTCAAAACGGCGTTCCTTAACGGTTTCCTTAAGGAAGAATTGTATATGATGCAACCCGAAGGTTTTGTCGATCCTAAGAATGCTAACAAGGTGTGCAAGCTCCAGCGATCCATTTATGTACTGGTGCAAGCATCTCGGAGTTGGAACAAACGCTTTGATGAGGTGATCAAAGCATTTGGGTTTGTACAAGTGGTTGCAGAATCTTGTAGTTTTAAGAAAGAGAGTGGGAGCTCTGTGGCGTTTCTAATATTATATTTGGATGACATATTGCTGATTGGAAACAACGTAGAGTTTTTGGAGAGCATAAAGGATTACTTGAATAAAAGTTTCTCTATGAAGGACCTAGGAGAAGCTGCTTACATTCTAGGCATTAAGATCTACAGGGATAGATCAAAACGCCTGATAGGACTTTCACAAAGCTCATACCTTCATAAAGTTTTGAAGAGGTTCAAAATGGAACAGTCCAAGAAAGGGTTCTTGCCAGTTTTACAAGGTACGAGATTGAGTAAGACTCAATGCCCAACAACTGATGAGGATAGAGAGCATATGCGCACCGTCCCATATGCTTCAGCCATAGGTTCTATCATGTATACAATGCTGTGCACTAGACCGGACGTTAGCCTGGCCATAAGTATGGCAGGTAGGTTCCAGAGTAATCGAGGAGTGGATCACTGGACGACGGTCAAGAATATCCTGATGTACCTGAAAAGGACTAAGGAGATGTTTCTCGTGTATGGAGGTGATGAAGAGCTCGCCGTAAAAGGTTACGTCGATGCAAGCTTTGACACAGATCCGGACGACTCTAAGTCGCAAACCAGATACATATTTATTCTTAATGGGGGTGCGGTAAGCTGGTGCAGTTCCAAGCAAAGCGTCGTAGCAGATTCTACATGTGAAGCGGAGTACATGGCTGCCTCGGAGGCGGCTAAGGAGGGTGTCTGGATGAAGCAATTCATGACGGATCTTGGAGTGGTGCCAAGCGCACTGAATCCAATAACCTTGTTCTGTGACAACACGGGTGCCATTACCTTAGCAAAGGAACCACGGTTTCACAAGAAGTCCAGACACATCAAACGACGCTTCAACATCATCCGCGACTACTTCGAAGGGGAGGACGTAAATATATGCAAAGTGCACACAGATCTAAATGTAGCAGACCCGCTGACTAAACCTCTTCCACGGGCAAAGCATGATCAACACCAGAACTGTATGGGTGTTAGATTTATTACAATGTAATTCGCATGATGATGTGAGGGCTAGATTATTGACTCTAGTGCAAGTGGGAGACTGTTGGAATTATGCCCTAGAGGCAATAATAAATACAGTTATTATTATAATTCCTGTATCAAGATAATCGTTTATTATCCATGCTATAATTGTATGGAATGAAGACTCATTTACATGTGTGGATACATAGACAAAACACTGTCCCTAGCAAGCCTCTAGTTGGCTAGCCAGTTGATCAAAGATAGTCAGTGTGTTCTGATTATGAACAAGGTGTTGTTGCTTGATAACTGGATCACGTCATTAGGAGAATCACGTGTTGGACTAGACCCAAACTAATAGACGTAGCATGTTGATCGTGTCATTTTGTTGCTACTATTTTTCTGCGTGTCAAGTATTTGTTCCTATGACCATGAGCTCATATAACTCACTAACACCGAAGGAATACTTTGTGTGTATCAAACGTCGCAACGTAAATGGGTGACTATAAAGATGCTCTACAGGTATCTCCGAAGGTGTTCGTTGAGTTAGTATAAATCAAGACTGGGATTTGTCACTCCGTGTGATAGAGAGGTATCTCGGGGCCCATACGGTAATACAACATCACACACAAGCCTTGCAAGCAATGTGACTTAGTGTAAGTTGCGGGATCTTGTATTACGGAACGAGTAAAGAGATTTGCCGGTAAACGAGATTGAAATAGGTATGCGGATACTGACGATCGAATCTCGGGCAAGTAACATACCGAAGGACAAAGGGAATGACATACGGGATTACATGAATCCTTGGCACTGAGGTTCAAATGATAAGATCTTCGTAGAATATGTAGGATCCAATATGGGCATCCAGGTCCCGCTATTGGATATTGACCGAGGAGTCTCTTGGGTCATGTCTACATAGTTCTCGAACCCGCAGGGTCAGCACACTTAAAGTTCGACGTTGTTTTATGCGTATTTGAGTTATATGGTTGGTTACCGAATGTTGTTCGGAGTCCCGGATGAGATCACGGACATCACGAGGGTTTCCAAAATGGTCCGGAAATGAAGGATGATATATAGGATGACCTTATTTGATTACCGGAAGGTTTTCGGAGTTACCGGGAATGACGAATGGGTTCCGGGAGTTCACCGGGGGGGGGGGGGGGTGGGGCAACCCACCCCGGGGAAGCCCATAGGCCTTGGGGGTGGCACACCAGCCCTTAGTGGGCTGGTGGGACAGCCCAAGAAGGCCCTATGCGCCATAGGAAGAAAATCAAAGAGAAAAGGAAAAAAAGGAGGAGGTGGGAAAGGGAAGAAGAACTCCACCCACCAAACCAAGTTGGACTCGGTTTGGGGGGGGAGACCTTCCCCCCTTGGCTCGGCCGACCCCCTTGGGGCTCCTTGAGCCCCAAGGCAAGGCTCCCCCTCTTCCCCCTATATATACGGAGGTTTTAGGGCTGATTTGAGACGACTTTTCCACGGCAGCCCAACCACATACCTCCACGGTTTTTCCTCTAGATCGCGTTTCTGCGGAGCTCGGGCGGAGCCCTGCTGAGACAAGATCATCACCAACCTCCGGAGCGCCGTCACGCTGCCGGAGAACTCTTCTACCTCTCCGTCTCTCTTGCTATATCAAGAAGGCCGAGATCATCGTCGAACTGTACGTGTGCTGAACGTGGAGGTGCCGTCCGTTCGGCACTAGATCGTGGGACTGATCGCGGGACGGTTCGCGGTGCGTATCGAGGGACGTGAGGACGTTCCACTCCATCAACCGCGTTCACTAACGCTTCTGCTGTACGGTCTACAAGGGTACGTAGATCACACATCCCCTCTCGTAGATGGACATCACCATGATAGGAATTCGTGCGCGTAGAAATTTTTTGTTTCCCATGCGACGTTCCCCAACAGAGCCCTCGTCCGGGAAGATCCCCCGCTCATCGAAGACAGGCAACGCGCCGATCAGATCGGCCCGGTCGTCGAGGCAGTACAGCGGACCTCGACCCTTGGGCAGGTCACCACGATCAACGCCCAGCAAGATCACTACGACCCTGTCCATATCCTTAGTGAGAAGGTCCTGGCACCGGAGCCTGAGTTTGTCATCACCAGCCCGGTAGTCCCACACGGGCCTAGAATGGGCCTGAAGGGGCACCAGGCGCTTCACAAATAATTCCTTCACAATCATTCCACCAGTCAGCCTCCTGGCGCTGATGTCGCGGGAGAAGCGCTCCAGGATGGGCACGGCCCGAGGGTCGGAGAGCTTCGGTGAGCTCCAAGCAGAAGTCTTCTCCGGCGGCCCCTTCGGCTCCTCCAGCCGAGGATTGGCGTCCTTGAGGCTCATGAGTAACCCAACGATGCCTGAAGTTTTCCACCTTCTTCCCGGCCTTCAGGAGCAAATTGCCTCTCTGGGCCGCTATGAAGGAGATGCATGTCGACAAATGGGTGTCGTTGTGCAGGCGTAGGCTAAAGAAATTTCAAAAGAGGGATACGGAAGGTTGCACGCCTACGAAGACCTCGTAGTAGAAAGCAAAGCCGGACAGGAGCAAGATGGCGTTGGGCTGGAGGTGAAGAGCCTCGATCCCGTAGTGGTTTAGGATGGCGGTGAAAGAACGAGGAGAAAGGCGGTACCATCCCGGCGAAGACGCTATGGAGGAAGAAGGGGTATACCGCCTTCGACGCGGGCCGCTTAGATGTGGCGTCGGGCCAGATCAGGGTCCGCCCATGCTCGTTGGACTCGGCCGCCGTCCATGGGAGCACGGGCGTATAATCCAAATCCTTGGAGAGGGCGCAATCCAGGAGCGGAGGAGCCGGCGCAGGTCATTGCGTCTCGGGATTCTTCTTGCCAACGGGCGCCATCACTGAGTCGACAAGAGAACGACACGGTGCTGGATCTGGGAGAAGCCGGTTGGAGTTGGAGACCATGGAGGAAGAGCGAGTGTGGGAGAAAGGCAAGCAATAATGGACGAACGCAATGAGTCAGATTCCTGATAACTCGGGCGGAGATAGAAGACAAGGCAGACCCGACATCAGCCGCGTGACGCGCACCGGCCTGGCTCATAGGCATTTAGGGCCCGCGACGCCTCGGCCGCCCCCCAAGGCTTCGCCCAAAAGCCAACCCAAGCACGCCTTGGGCCCGGGGGGTACTGTCGGCGTTCTGGGAATGGGGGTACCAGACCTACCTGCCTGTGGCCTAGGGCTAGCCCATTTCATCAAGCAAGCACGATCGGGTGCGGTACCACTCAAGGAAAGGTCCTTGCGAGGGGCCAAGCCTCACGAGGACGAACGGCATAAACACCCGCAGAGGGCATCATTAGGACCCCACCAGAGCGGCGGATAATCCGAGGTAAGGCAAGACCTCGGGACTCAAGGATGATGCAGGGGAAGGACATGCAAGCAGCAGACCGCGGGACGGAGCAGTTGCACCTTTAGCGCAAAGGGGGTAAGGACTTACCGGGGTCCCAAGGCATCTCCCAAAGGTTTTCGTTCTGGTGCAACAAAGCCATCGCCGCCCGCCAGCAGGACAGGCGTCATCCCTGGACCGCTGCAGCGCTGGCAGCCACTTTGTAGGAGAAGACCACCTTTGGACAGGGGAGCATTTTTCCCCTATTGCCCTTCAAAATTGGCCATTATGAGATCCCTGCCCGCCGAAATGATAAGGGAAGAGGACTGGGGCCGCCACTATATATAGAGGGTAGGTTTCTTCGTAGAAGGGGGACGAGATTCATTCATTCGCCCACTGGTACCATACAAAGGCCATCCAGTCTCCGGAGGCCCCCGGAACACTATACTAGTTCATCCACCAACCTCTACGAGAGGCAATCCACCAAAGCAGGAGTAGGGTATTAGGCTTCCCAGCGGCCTGAACCTGCGTAAACTACCGTGTTCTGAGTCTTCCTCACCAGCAAGTTAGTTCTTTGCCATCCCCGAAGAGTTGGAAGTTAGGTGAGGCGAGCTTGTGAGAGATCTTCGTACGCGCCCCTGAGTTTGATTCTTTAGGGTTTTGCCGAGCCCAAATTCCGACACCGTCAGCATCGTCTGCTTCTGTGCGTGTTTCGGCGAGCTGTGCGTCAGCAACGTATCCTTCCCTGATGTGTACCCGGTACAGGTACTCACCATCTCTGACCGGCTGCCACCCGCTGGCAGCGCGTCCATTGGCGATATCGATGATTCAACGATCGCATTGCTGAGCTACACATCAGTGTCGCTCTCGTCCGTGACGAGTAACCGATTGAGGTACTCGTTTTCTCTAACCCACTGCCTTCCTCCAACAGCGGCACTCCGAACGACACGGACGATTCTCTCGTCCTCGTTGTGGTGATGGCACTGAATCCACCACCAGCATCGTGGGCGACAGGGCAAGGGCTGCAACGGCCGGTGCTATGGCCCCCGCTAGAACATCTGACCCCCTTTGCGCCAACTTCGATGCCCTGTCCACCCTGTCCCGCCATCAGCCGATCCGGCCACCACTACAACATAACTCGAGGTAGCCAACAAGATGATGCTCGAGGATGCTACCGCAATTGCCTCCGTGCAGCACCAGATGGCATCCGCGCTGCATGAGTACAACACCGCCTATGGATTCACACCGGACGGCATCGAACCTGCCCAGCGTGAGGAAGTGCACCACCACGGTCTCGTCGTTATAGACCTTCTCGGTGGAAACATGCCCCCCTACGAGGTGGCCATGGCCGACCTGGCCTCCCTAGCGGGAGAGCAGCACGTGCACGACCTCATCACCACCGCCAACACGTTGCAGAGCCGGTTCGAGTCGGCACCGGCTGGCTCTAAATCCCCCGGCATGTAGGGCAACGATCAGCTGTCAGCCGAAGGGCGTTGGCGGACGCAACGAGTGTCATCCCCGTATTGCTCGGTCCACCGGATGGAGTGGGTCCGCAATGGACGCCCCGTGTGCCATGATGACCAGCCGACTGTCGCCAACTAGCAGAACGGCCGTTAGGAAGACGACCGTCTTCGCACGGCACCGCGGGCTCCGCCTCCGCGCCGTGACCGAGCCTCCTAGGCCGGCCCCATTGGTCGTCCCGAACTTAATGCCCGGTTGGATCCTCGCATTCTCCAAGACGAGAATGATGCCCGGTGCCGCCTCGACTCTCAAGGAGGAGAGACCGATTGGGCCGGTATGCTTCGACCCTCGTATCCGCAATGAGCCGCTCCCTTTCAGCTTCACGCTGCCCCGCAACACCCAAAGTATAACGGGTATGCCAAGCCATAGGATTGGTAGATCGACTACACCACCACAGTCGGCATCGCTCGGGGACAACATGCGCATGGCGGTGCACTACATCCCCCTCATGTTGCTCGCCTCAGCCCGAACATGGCTCAACAGTTTGCCGGATGGCAACATCAACGCCTAAACGGACTTAGAGGAGGCATTTGTGTGCAATTTCACCGGCACCTACAAGCGGCACGGCGCCACCGCGAGATGGCCATGTGCATCCATGGCATGGACTGGTCGCTTCATGACTACCTCACGCGTTGGACCGAGCTGCGCAACTCCTACGAAGGGGTGCACGAGGTGCATGCAATCGAGTAATTCTGTGAGGGTTGTCGAGATTGTCGAGATGGCACCCTGCTCAAGCACAACCTCATGTGCTCCGATCCAGCCTCCCTCGTTGACCTCATTATCAAGCCGGAGAAGTACACCATGACCGACTCCACGTGCCATGTGCGTCAAGGTCAACATGACCGGCAATGCCGTGCAGGCTCAGCCAGCCAACCCATGCCCGACTAGAGACAACCGATAGCAATAGAAGAACAACAACAACAATCGGAAGGTCGACCAGCGGGACCCATGCTACAAGAGCCAATGGGTCGCGAGAACCGAGATGGAATAGCAAACCGGCCAAGGCAGCGCCCAGCAAGAGCGGGTCGACAAGGCCGCCTGGATGCCAAAGCTCACCTTTGAGTAGATGCTTGATGCGCCGTGTAAGATGCACACGGGCATGAAGCCAACCACGCACACTCTCCAGTAGTGCAGCTTCTCCCAGTGGCTGGCCCAAGGCGAGGGCCTCCCGACCCCTCTTCTCTTGGGTCCATGGCCCCGGACTCCGGCCCCGCCCCCGATGCTAGTTCCGGCTCTAGCGAAAGGTTGCCTCCTGGATCTCGTTCTCGACCAAGACGACGCGTACGTCGTCTTCATCGGTGAGGATGATGGCAAGCATAGCCAATGCAACGACCGAAACGAAGTAAACGCCACAGTGCCTTCCGTTCCCCAGTACATGTACTGGTTCGAGAAGCCGGTCACTTGGAGCCGGTATGATCACCCGACCGTCATGCCAAACCCTAGTGGCTACGCCCTCGTCCTCCACCCCACCTTCACGCCCAAGAAGCTCACCTGCCGGTTCTCGCGGGGGCGGGCCGATGGTGGCATCAGCATCAACCTCCTCTACAATGACACCCTATTCAAGCTTGGCATCAAGGAGAGCCACCTGGAGCCGATCCGGATAGTGCTCCACGTCATCGTGCCGTGATAGTCCTGCTCCCCTATCAGCAAGATTCAGCTCGACATCCTCCACGGCACCAAGAGCCACTTTCGCTGCTAGACAGTCTGGTTCAAGGTGGTGGACGTGAGCAACCCCTAACACGCTCTTGGACCGGCCTACGTTGGCCAAAGTTCATGGAGGTTCCCTAATATGTCTACCTCAAAATGAAGATGTCGGGACCCCAGGGAATCATCACCATGGACGGAGACTACAAGAAATCCATCGAGTGCACCCAAGCCAGTAGACGACTGGCCAAGTTCCTGGTTATCGCCGAACAGAGTGGATCCTTTGGGCACGCCGGTAAACATTGAATCCATCGCCGACTGTGATTTGTTGTCCTTCCTGGACGCATACTCCGGCTACCACCAGTTCAAGCTTGACACCTTACGACCGGCTCAAGGCCTCCTTCATCACCCCTTTTGGGGCCTACTCCTACATCACCATGTCGTTCAGTTGAAGCACGTTAGCGCCACCTTCTAGTGCTGCATGCAGAAGTGTCTCCTACCCTAGATTGGTAGGTACAGGCTTGTATACGTGGATGACATTGTCATCAACACCAAGAAGAATTTTAGCCTCCTCAACCAGAGAAGTGCGCGTTTGGCGTGTCATCCGACAAGCTCCTCGGTTTCAATGTTTTTGCCTGCAGGATCAAAGCCAACCCAGAGAAGATCAAGGCCAACGAGTGCATGTGCAAGCCGGCCAAGCTACGAGACTTTCATAAGTTCACCGGCTGACTCGCTTCGCTCAGCTAGTTCGTCAGCCAACTAGACGAAAAGCCTCTTCCCCTCTACCAGCTCATTAAGAAGATGGCTCCATTCGAGTGGACCAACGAGGCGGACGAAGATTTTAGTGACCTCACGTGCATGCTCTCCACCACCCTTGTCATGGCCTCACCAACGGAGAAGGAATCCATCCTTGCCTACATCGCAGCCATCAACAACCACTACTGGAATCAGAGATTTTGCCGTTTGCCAAGTCTTTGTCGTCTGCTAGCCGACGGCAAAGACACTCTTTGCCATCAGCTTCAGCAAAACTGACGGCAAAGAAATGGCTGATGGCAAAGAAGGTCTTTGCCAGCAGTCAACTCTTTGCCGTCTTCCGCAGACGGCAAAGAAGGGGCCAGCAGACGGCAAAGAAGCTCATCTGGCCGGGGGAACCTTAGGTCAAACTACTCCCTTCTTTGCCGTCTGCTGGCTGACGGCAAAGATTCCAGAGGCAGACGGCAAAGAGTATAGACCCCTTTGCCGTCCGCCAACAGACGGCAAAGGTCTTGAATCTAGTAACGGCTGTCCCACCCCCACCGCGGCCCTCTCTCTCTCAAGCGACCCTCCCTCTCTCTCTCCTCCCCCGACGCCCAACGCCGCCACCACTGTCGCCGGCCACCCCCGGCGCCGCCCCAGTGCCCCTGGTGGCGCCCCCGAAGCCCCACAACCCCCTGGCGCCCCCTGGTGCCGCCCCTGAAGCCCCACCGCCGGCGCCCCGTGGTGCCCCTGGTGCCGTGCACGCAGCCCCACCGCCGGCACCGCCCAGGCAGCCCCACTGCCGGTAAGCCCATCCACCCCCGCCCCCTTGTTATTTAGTTATTTGGAGGAAAAAGAAGAAGAAGAGGAGGAGGAGGAGAAGAGGAGAAGAAGAAGAGGAGTAGGAGGAGGAGGAGGAGGAGAAAAAAAGAAGGGGAAGAAGAAGAAGAATTGGATAAGAAAAAAAAATAAGGAGAAGAAGAAGAAGAGAAGAAAAAAATAAGAAGGAAAAGAAGTAAAGAAGAAGAGAAGAAGAGAATAAGAAAAAAAAGAAGGAGAAGAAGAGAAAAAAGAAGAAGAAGTTGATTTTTTATTGTTTGGTATTTAGTTTTTTGGAATTAGATTATAACTACCGGCATGATTTTTTATTGTTGTTGTAGTAGTTGTTCTTGTTATTGTAGTTGTTGTTGTTATTGTACTTGTTGTGGCATATATAGTTTAGTTGGAAGGTTAGTTAATTAGTAGTTTTAGTGATAGTTTAGTTAGTTGGTAGATTTAGTTAGTTAATTAGTAGATTTAGTAGGTAGTTTAGTGGTAGATTTTGTTTTGTTATTTGGTGGTAGCTAGATTATTTTTTAGTTACTTAGTGGTAGATTCCGTTTTTGTTATTTTTTTGTTGTTTAGTGCTATCTAGGTTTAGCGATAGGTTTAGTTAGCTTCGTTAGTTAGGTTAGTTAGTTAGTTAGCTTAATAGAAATAATAGGAAGAAGAAGAAGAGGAGGAGCAGGAGAAGAGGAGAAGAGGAGGAGAAGAAGAAGAAGAAGAAGAAGAGGAGGAGGAGGAGAAGACAAAAATAAGAAGGAGAAGAAGAAAAGAAGAAGAAAAGAAGAAGAGATGAAGAAGAGAAGAAGAGAAGAAGAATACCTTCTCCTCCTTCTCCTTCTCCTCCTTCACAACTTCACGCCGTTGAACCCGATGAGCACGTCATTCATGAAGACATGCGTGATAGTGATGATGATGATGCATTTATTGATGATGATTATTAGTTTGTAAGATTCACAACTTAAATTATATATATTTTAATCTTTATTATTCATGTACATATTATTATTCTTGTCAGTCATTCAATTTTTTTGTGTTGTACTAATTTATTTTAATCTTTATCATGGCAGGTGTTGAAAGATGGTGGGCACGGGTCCAGAGCGCTCGACGGGTTCTTCCCAGGCGCCCCGCACGAGGGGTGGTACTTCCCTTCCACCCCTATCTCTCCGTAGAGCCTTGGTAGACAGTCTTTCGACACCAGCCGTGGGTTCTTCTTCGTCGGCGGCATTGCCCACTGGAGAGAGGTGCTGGTCGGGTAGGGAAGAAGGGGAAGGGTACAGGCAGAGGTGGTGGTCGCGGAAGATCCAAGAGGACTGTTGAGCCGTCCTCGCCACCACCACCAGCTCATTCACCCGAGCATAGGACTAGTATGGTCGACCCGTTTGCGGAGGAGGCTACAGGGACTCCGGTCCAGGAGCCTGGTGTTCACGGGCATTCGTCCCATGAGACTCCGGTCTAGGAGCAGCCTCGGGTAGAGGTGCATTCGGCCCAGGAGCAACCGGAGGAGACTACGGTTCTGGAGGCTTCACCCGACGTGGAGAGGCCCGGATGGGAGCCTTGTCCGGATCGTACCGAGTTGCCGGATTGGACCGAGGGTCCGGGTGGCTCAGGGGGCGGGGATGGTGGGCATGAGCTTACGGATAGTGAGGGCGATGTGCAGGTGGACGGGGCCACCGTGTACAACCGTGGTAGTACACGTCTCCCGGTCGCCCCGGCTACCCGCGAGCAGAGGCCGGTGATTAAACCTGAAGGAGATAGGTAAGTACATTTACCCATTTTTTAGCTTTTGCATTCAAGTTTGTTCAAATATCTAATGCGCTGACCTTATCATACTGCAGGGGATGGGTACACCCTCTTGGAGTCCGCAGGCCGAACTCCGTCCTTGGTGTGCTTTGCCGGAAAAATTTCCCGGGTTTTGTCACGTTGCCTGGTGAGGGTCAGGTTCCTACACTAGCATTTACCTGGGAGCACTACCAGGCTGCGCAGGCCCCGCCGGAGGAGATTATAGATGGTGTCTTGTGCCACACGAGGGCCGAGATGGTGATCAAGAGCTTTTGGGTAAATTATCCTTTTACAGAATCTAAAATAAACAATATAGCTAATTATTGTACTAATCGGTGTTTTCACGTTTGATTGCAGACCTTCTATAGGTGTGAGGATGGATATGAGGAGGAGGCGGCCAGGGTTATCGAGGTCGAGTGTAGGCGGTTACTATAGAACTTGCGCCACGAGGCTCGGCCGCAGGCTATTCGAGATTACTACGCCACGCGTGGTATTAAGAAGCAGAAGAAGGGAATCCGCGGAAAGTTTCTGAAGAAGGAGCAATACATGAAGGTAATTACCTATTCTTAAGTCCTTCTACGTAGTTTTCTTGATTTCATTCATAGGCGTAGCGCTGAAAATTCTTTCTAATAACTTACAGGTGCCCCCGAGATGGTGTGCGGATAAGATGGATTGTTGGGAGGCGTTGGTTGATGAGTGGTGCACAGGCAGCTGGCGAGCCATCCACGAGAATGCGAAGGATCGGCGTAGCCAAATGGTTGGTGTGCCACACCATCAAGGCAGCGCCAACTTACTTCAGTTTGGACGAAACTGGGTATGTGATTTGCGTCATGATTCATGCAATTCATTCTTGATGCTAATATTTTGTTCCTCTCTTTTAGGCGCATCACAATAAGACTGAGATGCCACACTTGTACGACCTTTATGGCATGCCCCATACTGCCTCGTACAAGAAGGCGAAGGCATTCTCTGAGTCTGACCTGGATGATCCCAATAACTTCACCAACATATCATCCCACCAGAAGCTCGTGGCATACAGGGACGCGGGGAAGTCTACGAAAGGGGATGACTTTAACCCTAGCCAGGAACCTTTGGATCCAGAGCTGGTGATGATATCTGGTGGCGGGAGGCCCCATGTCTCGATAGCCATTGGAGATGGGATAATACGTTGTCCACTCACTCTTCCGAAGATCAAGGCGCACCAGTCGAGCAGATGTCCTGAGATAACGCCTCATCCACGGCCAGTCGAACTTGCCATCGAGGTTAGTTGTACGGACTAAGAACACTTTCATCCATTTCATTATGTGTGTCACCATAGATCATTATTGTGGTAACGAGGAATGGTGTTTCAGGCTGCTCTTCAGAAAGAGGGAGCGGCAAACCAGGCTGCTCTTGAGAAAGAGAGATTGGCAAGCCAGGCTGCTCTTCAGGCTGCTCTTGATGAGAGGGACCAGACCACGGCACGATTGCTTGAGGAGGAGAGGGCCCGGAATGAGGCGGGTCAACGGGCCGTGTACGAGCTTTTTGTGGTATGTTTTTTTCACATTAGCCAAATCATGTGTGTAATGTCTGTTTCAATACTAACTAATACGACCCACTCTTCAGGGTCTGTGCGAGAAGAGCGGTCAAGTCCCTCCGCCGATGCCCGTCTTCTCTTCGATTGGCACGGTGAGTTTCATTATAAACTAGTATTAATAATTGAGTGTCATCATGCTAACTGAGACATTGCAAAATATCTTTTCTGCAGAATAAATCCCGAGCGGCATCGCACGACCCTTCTCCAGGGCAACCGTCTCCAAATGAAGCCGCTGTGAGCAACCGTGGTGTTTCTCCTCCTTATGACCACTACGGTAAGTTTCTCCTCCAAACTTAGCTTGTTTTCCTCTAAAATGAGATAATTAGCCCATTTAGCTCCAAGAAGACATAATTAGGTAATTTAGCTCCAACAAGAGGAGAAGAAATAGGAAAAATGAAAATAAAGAAGAAGAAGAAGAAGAGAAGGAGGAGAAGGAGGAGAAGGAGCAGGAGGAGGAGGAGGAGAAGGAGGAGAAGGCCAAGGACCTTCTAGTCCTTCTATCCTTCTCCTCCTCCTCCTCCTTCTTCTTGATTTCTTCTTCTTCTCCTCCTCCTCCTCTTTCTTCTCCTCTTTCATATTATCCTTGCTTTAATTAACCCAACAATGACATAATTAGTCCATTTAGCTCCAAAATACCATAATAAGCTCAAAATGGCATAAGAACCTTGGTTAGCTCAAAAAAGACATAATTAGTTAATTTAGCTCCAACAAGAGGAGAAGAGGAGAAGAAATAGGCAAAATGAAAAGAAAGAAGAAGAAGAAGAAGAATAAGAAGAAGAAGAGAAGAAGGAGAAGGAGGAGGAGGAGGAGGAGGAGGAGGAGAAGGCCAAGGACCTTCTATCCTTCTCCTCCTCCTCCTCCTTCTTGATTTCTTTTTCTTCTCCTCCTCCTCCTCTTTCTTCTCCTCTTTCATATTATCCTTGCTTTAGTTAACCCAACAATGACATAATTAGCCCATTTATCTCCAAAATACCATAATAAGCTCAAAATGGCATAAGAACCTTGGTTAGCTCAGTAATATTATATACTTAGCTAGTTTTCCTCTAAAATGGGATAATTAGCCCATTTAGCTCAAAAAAGACATAATTAGGTAATTTAGCTCCAACAAGAGGAGAAGAGGAGAAGCAATAGGCAAAATGAAAAGAAAGAAGAAGAAGAAGAAGAAGAGAAGAAGGAGAAGGAGGAGGAGGAGGAGGAGGAGGAGGAGAAGGCCAAGGACCTTCTATCCTTCTCCTCCTCCTCCTTCTCCTCTTCCTTCTTCTTGATTTCTTCTTCTTCTCCTCCTCCTCCTCTTTCTTCTCCTCTTTCATATTATCCTTGCATTAATTAACCCAAAAATGACATAATTTGCCCATTTAGCTCCAAAATACCATAATAAGATCAAAATGGCATAAGAACCTTGGTTAGCTCATTAATATTATATACTTAGCTTGTTTTCCTCTAAAATGGGATGATTAGCCCATTTAGCTCAAAAAAGACATAATTAGGTAATTTAGCGCCAACAAGAGGAGAAGAGGAGAAGAAATAGGGAAAATGAAAAGAAAGAAGAAGAAGAAGAAGAGAAGAAGAAGGAGGAGGAGGATGAGGAGGAGAAGGCCAAGGACCTTCTAGTCCTTCTCCTCCTCCTCCTTCTCCTCCTCCTCCTCCTTCTTCTTGATTTCTTCTTCTTCTCCTCCTCCTCCTCTTTCTTCTCCTCTTTCATATTATCCTTGCTTTAATTAACCCAACAATGACATAATTAGCCCATTTAGCTCCAAAATGGCATAATAAGCTCAAAATGGCATAAGAACCTTGGTTAGCTCATTAATATTATATACTTAGCTTGTTTTCCTCTAAAATGGGATAATTAGCCCATTTAGCTCAAAAAAGACATAATTAGGTAATTTAGCTCCAACAAATGATATATAGTTCACCACACATATACTTAGCTTGTTTTCCGCTAAAAATGACATAATTAACTGAAAAACATCATATTTTGTTCTTCTTCTAACTTTCTTATTCACATTTTTGCAGATTGGATATACTACATGCATGGAAGCTGGCATTCATGGAGTTGAACAATGTCAATGGATGAACTTTATATGTATATCATCTAGTTTTCATTTGAGTTGATGAACAATGTCGAACTATATGTATATGTATATATGGATAAACAGTGCAATACTTGGTATGTTGGTTCTTTGGATATATGGGGATGTACATTGGTGAATCATATATGTGTGGTGAATTATATGTATGTGTTGGCAAGTATATGTGTGGTGAACTATATATCATATATGTGTGGTGAATTTTATAAATGTGTTATCAAATATATATATACATATATATATATATATATATATATATATATATATATATGTGCTGTGAAATAATATAAAACAAAAAATAGGAACTATATGGGCTCTTTGCCGTCTGCCAGCTGATGGAAAAGACATGTGCCATCAGATGGCAGACGGCAAAGGTGCCACATGGCACCCAGCTGTGCATCCTGGGGTGTCTATGTAGTCTCTTTGCCGTCAGCCTCCAGGGTGGGAAGACGGCAAAGAAGAGGGAACAGAGGAGGGGGGGAGGAGGAGGCAGACGGCAAAGAGTGGAGAGAGGGGGGAGGGGAGGAGCAGGCAGACGACAAAGATGGACGGGGAGGCAGACGACAAAGATGGGGGGGAGGGGAGGGGAGGAGAAGGCAGACGGCAAAGATGGAGGGGGAGGCAGACGGCAAAGCCTCCGTTAACCCCTAACGGAGGCAACGCGTGTTGACTGCCGTCTCGAGCACTTTGCCCACGGCTCTAGGAAGGCAAGGTGCTGCTAGTCCATCATCTCGTCTACTACCTAAGCAAGGTCCTCTCCAACTCCAAGAAGAACTATCCCCATTAACATAAGATGTGTTATGGCGTGTACTTTGCCGCCAAAAAGTTGAAGCAGTACTTCCAGGAGCATACAATTACCATGGGCGAACGGTACACCACCGACTAGATCGCCAAGTAGGCCATTGCCCTTGCCGACCATGGCCATATAGTAACAGACGCTGGCCCTGAGCCCTACCTTGGCGATCATCTCGATGAGCCGGGCGCACAACTAGTTCACCGTATCATTGTACTTCTACAGGTCCGACCCCTAATTTAGCTAGGCGTGAGGCGGCTGGTTTATGAAGCGCGACATATTGACGAGGTCTAGAGCTGGATCCACGTTCTTTACATAGAAGAACGAGCGCTGCGAGTTCTTCACTGAATCCTGTAGGGGGAGCTTCGGGAAGTCGGATCCATGCCAATTGTAGACGAGGGCCGCCCCATAGGCACTCATTTCCTTCACCCATGTCGCCTTGTCCTCAAGCATCTGCTTCTTGAGATAGAAGAGTCGGCACTAGAGATACAGCCGCGACTCGATTCCAAGATACCCCTCGCACAACGCGACATAGAAGGCGAGCTTCGGGATTGAGTTGGCCCCAAGGTGATGTGCCTGCAACCCGAAATGGGTCAGGAACCTCAAACAGAATAAGATCGCCAGCAGCCCCAGTCCGTGGGTGAAATGCTCAGAGAAGACCACCACTTTTCCTTCCCGCATCGCCGAGATGATTTCTGCTCTAGCGATGCGCGCCTCCACCAGTCCTGTCGGCGGCAGTTTCTGGCAGTGACGAAAATGCTCCATGCAGTCCTCGTCAATGTTGCTCCCATCCCATGCGACATTGCTCCCCATCAAGGGGCTTGGAGTGGAATCGGGCGCGGCGGTCGAGCGAACGATGCGGAAGAGTTTGCGAGCTGAGGTGTCGGGCGTCAAGGACGGCGAGCAGTGATGCGGTGGCTGACTCGCATCCGTGCTCTCCCTCTGTCTCTCTCTCTCTCTCTTCAAGGGCGGGGTGGCGAACAAAACAAGGGCGGGATGCATCAGAGATGAATGGCTTCCCCGACTCTCCCTCCCCTTCATTTATACCCCTCGCGGGGGAGTGGGGGATCGGATCGGCTTCACACGATCCCCACTTCCTGTCGGGACCCCGATCCTAAGCCATAGGAATCTAGCCTGTAACCCATCGCATCCCTTTGTGGTCTCACGCATGGTTAACTCCACGGCCGCAGCCTTACCTTAGCCGGGACCGTTTGCGTCTTTTGACTCACGTATGCGATAGTATCGCTAGCAATCCAATGTCAAAGAACCCGGATCGACATGTCTAGTCATAAACCAAAGTGGCAGTTCCGCACAAGGACTTGCATACATGACCCAACAAAGTAGGTGTCGGTCATCAGCGAATGTAGACGAGTCGTAGCAAGCTACAAGGACTCCATTACATCGCGAGACATTTCCCCAAAGGGGACAGACACAGCAGCTAAGAAGGACACATGTCGGTCAACCAATGTGTCCGGAGCAGTAGCGAACTACCAAGGCTCGTTGGATCACAAAGGGGCATTTCCTTGTAAGAAGTGCTACTAAAGTTCACGACTAGGTATTCGAACCCCATACATATCAAGTACGACACACATACGTATGGCATACCGATATGTATAGATACATCGATGGCATCACAACATAACCATAAACATACAAGCTTTATTTAAGAGGCTCGGAAGAGCCACACACATAGTATTACACATTAAGGGTCTCACGACCCGTAATAGCAGTCATACAATACAAGCCAGCGGAAGAGTTATAAACTGTCTGGGTACAGACAGAGCAACTAGAAGGCACATGGCCTGACTATACTAAAGAGCCGACGTAGGGCCAGATCGTAGCTGGGACACCAGCTACTCGTCGTCGTCGATGTCTACGAAGAACCCTCCATTAGGGTCATTAGCAACCTCTGCAACATTTATTAAGCAAACATGAGTACGAAGGTACTCAGCAAGACTTTAGGAGAACTAACTACTCATGCAAGGTATCAAAAGGTATTGTGGGGTTTCATGCGGAAAGCCAGCATTTGACTCGTGGCTAGACAACTTGCATTTTGAAATTAGTTTTGACAACTTGATTTCTCGCACACGAGTCCACTAACACCACAACAATACACTATCATGGAATCATTCCGTCTCCATACGGAAATGCCGTCCACGACACTCACGCTTATCTTGACAATTTTATGAGTAGCCATTGAAGTTATCTATGAACAACATATGTCTCCAAGTAGTCCATATCCGCGGACGCGGCTATTCGAATAGATCATAACCCTGCAGGGGTGTACTTCGTCACACACGCTTCCGCCACTTATCGCCATGTGCACGTCATGCACCTCGGCAACCTTCAAAGGAAGCCCAGCGAGGTAGTCGGCCACGACCGTTAACCACACTAGTACCTAGTCCAGGTTTATCGCCTATCTGAGAGTAACCAGTACGGAAGTCCGGCCGAGGTTTCCGCCACGGCCTCAAACGATGTGCGCAGGGCTCCCAAGCCCACCATCCGGGTGCCACTTGGTACACCGTGCCACTGCCTACGGCATCACGGTCCACCTCTCAGGTCAGCACCATGCACGGCCTCCAGCATTACTATAAACACCAGAAACTACTTGCAACTCCTGGACCGAGTACTACGCGATTAATAGGCCGAGCGGGGTCATATTTCAGGGCCCAGCATGTGGTAGTATCTAGTCTTGGATTACATACACGGAACTCAGTTCCTAAGGACGGTTCCAATGAAACAACCCACCATGTACTCCTACACAGCCTTTCACCGGTACCTTTACCAAATCAAGTTCAACACACGACCTTTGCTCACTAAACACATTCCACATTTCTGTTCATCTCCCAGATGACAGACCATACACAACTCTAAGCATAGCATGCATAGCAGGATAAGGCACATCATAGCTCAAGCAACTACCAGGTATGCTAGGTTGCAAGGTTCGGCTATTTACTGTGACAAGGTTAAGTCATGCAAAGGAAGTGGGTCCAACTATCGTGGCAAAAGCAGTTGAAGCATTTGATCCTAATGCAATAAATAGGTGCAGGAGCAAGAACATAGGTGTTATCGGGATGATCAAAAGGGTTGCTTTCCTTGTTGCTCAGAGGAGGAACGATATCCGTCGGACGGATATTCGGTGGAATCCGGGGGTGCGGAGCCTACCGAAAGGAATGGCAACATTCAATAACAATCATATGCAATCAATATGATGCATGAGCATGGCATGAGAATGCAGGTGATAATTTATTATAATCAAGATGTTTTAGGTTTAGAGTTGATTTGAATCACATTCGAATAGCAATTCAAACGGGTATTCCCGGATACCGGTTTAATTGATCCGACCTGATGCTCAGATTAACCTAATGTTAACATGCATGAATTGTCATGTTATGGTACTGATTTACCCCTAGGGCAGTGTGTGATCACTGTGTTTATAATGAAATTTGGATATTTTTGCAAATTCCATTTATAAAGTGATTAAAAGAATTGAATTATTCCTTATTTCACAATTTAGGGTTCTGTAACTTTTTCAAACATAGTTGAAAATAGCATAATCAGAATCCTTGAATTTTTCTGATACTTTTTCATATATAAATTATTTCCATTGGAGTTACAGATTAATTTCTATGATTTTTGCAAATTTTAGCAATTTCCTGAATTATTTTTATACTGGAAATTCCATTTATTGCATCAGGCTGACGTCAGTAGGTCAGCCGACCTGTGCAGGTCAAACCTGACAGGGGGGCCCCACTGGTCAGCCTCTCTGGGCTAATCCCGCGCTGACCAGCCCCTAATTGGGGTTTGACCAGGCGTGGGGCCCTCTGGCAGCGACTCAGGGTAGGGCGATTAGGCCCTAATGGTCGGCCACGTCGACGGCTACCGGAGGGTGGTCGCCGGCTACCAAACCCGCGGCGGAGGGCTCGCCGGAAGCGACCTAGACGGCGCTGCACAGCATGAAAACGCACGCGGTTGGCAGCTACAGCAAGCTCGCGAAGTGGCCGATCTGGGAGGACCATCTGGGAGGCTAGGGTCGCCGGAAGAGGAGTCGGCGACGAGCCGGAGCGGTGGCCGAAGCTCGGGCGACGTCGGGGGCTTTGAATCAGAGGGATCCACGCTTAGTTCTTAGCTGCTACGGCATCTACGCGTCGTCCTGGAGCTGCTGGTGCTCTCGGGAGGACGAGCTGGACATCGGAGGGCTACCGGCGACGTGCGGCAACGGCGGTACTCGTCGGGCTCCGGTGAAACTAGGGCTAGAGGAGGGGATTGACGGGGAAAACTTAGGGAAAACCACCGCATGCTCACAGGGAGTGCAGAGAAGAGCTCAGACGGCTCGGGGAAGGCCTGGGGGCGACGAATCGACGGGAGAGGTCCGGCGGCCGGAGGAGGAAGACGACGGCGTTGCGGGCGTTGCAGGGCTCGAGGAGGCTTCGGCTTCTGCAGAGACGACCAGGGCAACGAGGCGGAGCTAATGGCGTGCTCTGGGAGGGGATCCTATGGCCAGGGGCACGGCCAGCTCGAGCTCGAGCTCGGCTCTAATGGCGGCAGCAGGGAGAAGGAGGGGATCCGGGAGGAGGGGAAGAACCGAGGCGGGGAATGGATAGGGGAAGCTCTGGGGAGCTTATCCCCGTCGTCGCCAGCGCGAACCGGCGGCCAGGCAGGCACGCAGGTGCGTGGCCGCGCCGGAGGAGGCGGCGGCCACCTCCTGCTGCCTACTGGCGCGGGGAAGGGGACGAGCGGCGAGATGGGCTGGGCCTGGCTTGGGCGTCAGATAAGCTTTTCCCATTTTCTCTTTTTTGGTTTTTCTGTTTTGCTATTAATTGCTTTGCTAATTATTTCAGCTCCAAAATAAAAGGTAAAAACTGATTTTGACCTCCTGAAATATTTGTTATAATATCCCCACTCATTTCCAAGACTTTCAACATTTTTGGAAAATTATAGTTTCTGATTTCAAATTTTTAAACTTGAAATCAGTGGCTTTTGCATTTATTTAAAATGCTTAAAGTGTCAAGAAAATAGTTCTCTCCAATGCTCATTTACTTTCATGATTTATCAGAAAGTTTGAACATTTCTTGAGGCCATTTTGGGTTCATTGATTTTGAACTAGTTCAAATTTCCTTTAATTGAAATGGTGGCTAGGGTTTTGACTTTTTCCTTTGCCACTTTGTTGTTTTTGTTGAAACTTCTTAGATGCAAATGCAAAGAAGACATGAGCACAATGCTATCTTGGCTAAGGGTTAGGGATGTGACAACTCACCCCCACTCAAAAGAATCTCGTCCCGAGATTTAGAAGTCGTCGGGAATAACGCAGGATATTCGAGTCGGAGACGATCCTCTCTTTCCCAAGTTGCCTCCTTTTCAGAATGGTTTGACCATTGAACTTGAAGAAACTTGAGGTTTCGACGTCGAGTGGTACGCTCAGCTTGATCAAGAATACGCACGGGGTATTCTCGGTAAGAAAGGTTATCTTGGAGATCAAGCGTTTCGTGGTCCACTTCACGGATAGGATCCGAAAAGCAACGCCTGAGTTACGAGACGTGGAAAACATCATGAACCTTGGAAATATGCAGAGGAAGTTCCAACCGGTAGGCAACTTCTCCTCGTTTGGCAAGAATGCGAAAAGGTCCAATGTAACGAGGAGCCAACTTGCCCTTGATACCGAAACGATGGGTACCCTTCAAAGGTGTAACCGAAGGTAAGCCTTCTCGTCAACTTCAAAGGTCACAGCCTTATGATGACGATCATATTGGCTCTTTTGACGAGACTGGGCTGTTTTCAACTTTTCACGAATAATGCGAACCTGCTCTTCTGCATCCTGGATCATGTCCGGGCCAAAGAGTTGCCTCTCTCCGGTTTCTGACCAATTAAGAGGTGTTCGACATCTTCGTCCATAGAGAACTTCAAAAGGGGCTTTGCCCAAGCTTGATTGATAACTATTGTTATAAGCGAATTCGGCGAATGGAAGGCACTTCTCCCAATTCATACCGAACGAAATAACACAAGCTCGGAGCATATCTTCTAGGATTTGATTCACTCTTTCTACTTGACCACTTGACCGGGGATGGAAAGCAGTGCTAAAGGATAAGTGAGTCCCCATGGCATTCTGAAAACTTTCCCAGAAACGAGAAGTAAAGATACTTCTTAGATGCAAATGCAAAGAAGACATGAGCACAATGCTATCTTGGTTAAGGGTTAGGGATGTGACACTTCCCCCGCCATATGCGGGGAAACCCAAACAACGGCCGTAATTGCAATGGAACATGCACGAGGGTCGAGGCCGCGGTCGGGTGGGCCCTGGCCCATGGTCTTGTCTTGTCTCCCGTGTGGCTTGGCAATCCTCGGCCCGCTACAGCGACACATGGCAACCCCGCCCCGCACGGCGGGTTCGCCACTGCTCTTTCACTAGTAGAAGTCGATTGCGCCCTGGGAAACGAAGGAGGCCGGGCGGTCTGGCTCTCAGAGTTCTCCAACAATGATCATGGGAGGCAAGCTTGCAAGGTCCGTCGCCTCGAGCCAGCAGGCCTCCATGGCTTCGGGGTCTAATGTCATGGGGATAACCCAGGGGTAGGCTCACGAACGATAGAGCCTGTTTCGAAACATCGGGACTGGTCACGTTCCTCTAGCGTGAGCTCCCCCTAGCCGGCTTCCATCACACGGTCTAGCTCTGACATGGCCCGTCGGGGGTTGGCTCCTAGGAGACCCGCCAGCCAACCGGTCAACACCTCTCCCATCAACCCATATGATAAGATAGGACCACAACAGTCGAACGTGGCAACGGTGCCAACCACTCAATTACTCCATGCACGCATGGCTATGGTGGAGCAGGCCGTACCGCTTGCCGCGACCTACTGTGACCACGTAGGGCAGCACTGTGCCAACCACTCCGTGATACCATGCATGCATGGCTATAGTGCAGTCGGCCGTACCGCTAACAGCGTCCGACTGCGACTAGGAGAATCGGGCCACCACTTCAATGAGACCCCGCATCCACGGGACTTAATAGCGACAAGACCTATCTATCGGCGGGCCCTTGGCCGGCTAGGCCACCAGCGGAGACCCACTCCCAATATACATGCATATAGTAAACTGGGGGCCCGCCTATAAACCCCCCTGTATCCCTCCTGTAGAGTGGTTCAGCTCTCAAGCTCTTAGCGCCCCCCACACACGTAGGGAGACAACGAGGGCGATCTAACTCCTTCTACCTCCTCTAAAAAACAGTTCAAGGACCAGCATTGTAGGTACTACTCTCCATCTTACTAGATCCCATAGGAAAGGGGTGTTACCTCGCACTGAGGGCCCCGAACCTGGGTAGATCAAGTGTCGCATACTGCATGTCCGCAATCTCCCTCCCGGTGCCCGCAGACGCACATTGGCCCTAACCACTTGAGATAAGCCATCCCATGGCATCTGTCATGACAAAATGACGATATTATGCTTTTCCTCGCCGCCCAAGATCTTGTACTGGCACATGATGTCCACTAGATTCTACCAAGCCAAGCCCGTGGTCTTAAGCACCTTATCATCATTGGTGGTGTCGAGTGCATTGAATATGTAGTCGAGGCTGTTGACAAACCTAGCGAAAGGCTCGCAAGGCCTTGTGGTCCGGTCGTAGTTGTAGAGAAGGATGGAATGGCCCGTGATTAGTTGGGTGATGGTAAACGTCACCGCCGTTGTACTCGAGCTCGAAGCCAACCACTTTGTACTTTCCATAGTCAAGTAACTACTCCATGGTGCTGATGGAGTTCTCCACCTAGACAGGGTCGTTGGTGTACATCACTGAGAGGTCCTTGAACCTTACATAGGTCTCCAAGTAGGCATGAATGGTGAATTGCTGCTCGTCATCGGCAGCCACTTAGAGCACCGTCATTGGTGCCGAGCAGGATATCCTCTCTGTATTTCGAGTTTTGGGTGTGCTTCTTGCATTGTGGGGAAAGCTTGAAGAGATACAATAGGTTAAATGAGAGGTGGAGTAAATGGGGGCTGGACCGGCTATACTTGGTACATGTTGTCACAACGTTCCGAGCGGACGATTGGTGTGCTAGCTTGACCATCGCGCGAACACGTGTTTCATTTGACCACACGGCAGCTCGTAGTGTTACAAATGTATCATTGGTGAGCCCATTCCCGTGCAACTGTGCAGGTTCCCGCACGCAACCGCAAACAACTTCCCCACCCAGCTTGGTTGGCCAAACCTCGGCTGGAAGAAGCACCCATTATTGTGGGTATCAAATGGCAAGCGGTTAGCAAAAACAAAGTGTGTGCAATGACTGAAAGCAGCTGGTGTGACATGTAGTGTTGGGGAGGAGTGCGGGGTTTCGGAGGTGACGGTTCAGTAGACACAACCGTGTTCCATAAGTGCCACTACGATGTGAGGGTACTGTCGTGATCTGTGTAAATGCTGCACTTGTATACATGTGATCCGTTGGGATGTGTTGTGGAGAACCAGGATACACATGTCGCGATAGACTCTTAGTTATTGCACGTAGTTTGAATACGAGAAAATAACCAAATTTTGTAAGTGGGTTCCAAAATTCCTTTTTCGTGTGACACCTGAATATTTTTACTCTGTCCGACAAGTTTAAGGTAAGTTTAGCTTTTTTACATAATATGCATAGTCTAAAAAAACTAACAACACCCACATGTAGATGTGTGTGACGTGGTAAAATAGTTGCTAGTAGTAAATTGTGTAGGAAGCCTAAGATAAGCATAAATATTCGAGCAACCAAACCAATTGCAGCCCAAGACTGCAATTACATTGCTCTACATACTAGTTCATAAAATAAAGTCTCACCAGCATCTAGATTAACATGTAATAAACATACTCAAGTAGAGATATAAGACACACAAACTAGAGAGCTATGGTAGTTCTCGACACTAGAACATGTATATATAAGTCAATACTGATCGTACCCACCAACAATGTAAACTTTCCATAGGTACTCCGCATACGTGGTGTGCGCCCCCCTCCGAAAATACTCCTGCCTAAAGGAGCCAACGGCTCGTCGTCTAGCACGCGAGAGGACACTTGCAAACACGAAGTTAAGCCTTTGGGTGCAAGACGGGCATCCAAAGCTGCCATTCTGGGTCCTGATACGACGGAAATGCATTCGCTCATAGGCTCCCTAATCGTTTGTTTCTTGTACCTCCTCTGGTAATATTTATCGCTGCCAACATCATCAGATAGCACCTATACATATAATAAAAAAATCATGCCATTGATTAATGAAATGCATAAAATTATATCACAAACAACTTAGTGCAACAACTATATTAACTAATGCTGATCAATGCATTAAATGATTATTGTCAAACAACTAGGATCTTTCGAGTAAGTAGTGATCTAAATGCTCTTATACAATGTTTATTTACACAGGTGTACATGTATAATCATCTATGTTCACGGATTATTAGCAAAATGACCATTTATACTGATCAACCATTAAAACATTGTCACCTTAGACAAAATATTAGCATAATTATTTCTACAAATTTCACTTATCCACATCACTTATCATTTACGTAACAAAAAATCAATATGTACCCTACCTGGCTCTATCGATTACTCTTATTACATGGATTGAAATAACATGAACCCCAAGCTCTCCATTTCAAAAAAGGTGGAAACATAAGTAATCAGAGATACCCTATGATATAGTTACTAAAATAGGGGGTGTAACCGGTTCTCCATTTTCGTCGGAGTTCTCGGTGTCGAAATCGTCGGATTCATCATCGCTGGAGTGGTCATCGGAGAGGTCATCGTAGTCCGTGTGCAGCACCGCCTCCTGCTCAGGAGGCACGACAGGGCTTACGACATCATGGTCGTGCTTCTGTTTGCCAGAGACCTCATCAACAGGAAGGGCAACCTCACCGCCCAGCATGAAGATATCCTCTCGTGCTTCACTGACCTTGGATTCCAACCCCACGTAACCACTCCCTTCGATGGTGCGCTTGGTAACCATCTGATACCCTTCGAGAGTGTGTACGACTGGGAATGGCAGCGAGGATGCATGCGGTGTGTGGAGAATGGGGAGTGCGGCCTCATGTTATAACCAGTGGGACATGCACGATTAATATAGAGTGGTTGGGAGATAGGCAGGAAGTGATTAAATGGCTCGCCTCCCGGTGAGCCTGCGCAACGGTCCTCTCGCATGCCTCCCGTTATTTTACACCCTTGCACGCATGTCTCCTGGTGAGCCTATGCAAATGAATGTTCGCACGCGTATGTCAATTCAAACACCTGCTCACATGTCTCCCGATGAGCCAGCAGAGTGGCCTGCTCGCACGCGTCCAGTCATTTTACACAACTTCTCGCACGCCTCATGGTCAGCCTGAGCAGCAGATTGCTCAGACGTCATGCTGGGCTTGTGATGGTACATAATATATTTTTGGGACTAACGCATAGTACTTGAATACTTTAATCATTTGTGATGGTAACATGACAACTGTGTGTACCAACCATTAATAAGCTCCCGTTTGTATGAAAAGTATATCAAAAACTTGTCTCCAATTTGGGCAAAAATTATCACAACATATATATAGGTATTATGAAATATAATCCCAAGTTTCATGAATATTTTCTCGATGTTTGAGGCCGAGGTGTCTAAAAACCAATATTTTCAATGTTCTGCACCATGCCAAGGTGTTTGACATTTCTTATCATTTATTGCATGGGACTAAACGTGAACCCAAGTGCACTGATGATTTTCCCAAGCGAATCCCTCGAAACTCAGTTAATGTTTATTTTTTGGATGACATACGAACTTTTATAATTTTAGCTTGAACTCATTTGTCTCGTGCTTACTGCATAAAAATAGTTTGGCGCGCCTTGAGGTGGTGTTTTGGGTGGTGGTCCTGCGCGGGGATGGGACTCGTTCTGACACACTTCATGAGCCTCTCTCTGTGGGATTGCCGTTTTTGTGAGGGAGCTACCACACCAAATTATCAAAGTTGTGCATTTAATTTTTAAAACAAGACATAACAGTAATATCATACATGTGTTTGGGACACCTGCACACGATGGTTGGTGGTCCCTAGGACAATCCTTTATGCGTTATTAGTGACATGCCCATTCATGGGCCCACGTGGTCTATCACTTTGAACCGCATCGAGAGGGGTTTGACCAAGGTGGATTCATTTTCCCGTGTGTTGTGATAGATCATGGTGAGATCCCACACCAAAGTTTGACATGCCGTACTCATGAGTACCCCCTACCGCTCAAAGTTGAGGGGTGGGCGTGGGAGGAGACATATTATATGCAATTTACTTTAGTGCGGGGAGTTCCCAATTTGTGACAAACGCACTGCATCAAGGTTGAGCAGTGGGCATTTTGACATCATAAAACACACCCATACATATGCTTGGGTCACATATAACTGATGGTGGTCCTTCGTGGCTCCCTCACATGGTAATCTCTTATGCGTCAATCTATGGGGCCCATGTGTGGTCACCTATTACGGTTTTGACCAAGGTGGATCCTTTTTGGTCTGTGTTATGATATTCCATGGTTAGACATCAAGACAAATGTTTTTGATATCATGCAAACCGATGAACCCATCCCACCATCTTGAAAAGGGTGCCATAGATATACTACGCACGTTGTGATCGATCCTCTTCGTAAGTGGACTTACTTAAATTACATATATACATATGTCTGGGACTCATGCAGTCGTTGTTTTGTCAAAAACTCTCGCACGTGTTCATCGGCCTCACACCGGCCCATCCATGCCCACGTGGGCCGTCACTTTGACCCGCAATAGTGGACATGTTAATTTCACCTAGGTGGATTCTTCTTGTTGGTATGTGTTATTCTACATAGTGGACATATTCATTGAGAATTCTAAGAACAATTTGAATGCATCGTGCGCATTGAGGTTGTCAGCCGGGGCAGGACAGAGGCACTTTCTCATGTCAATGATCCGCCTTCACATCTCGTAGCTTACATACGCGTCCTTGGCTGCGTACTTGACGTGATATTCGTCCAGTCTTCGGACCAAGGCACGGTGCAAGTCAACCTTCTTCTTCTTGCAGACATCCTCCATGACTCTTTAGTAGGGGTTGATGATGGGCATGGCAAGGTCCAACAGGGAGTCCTTATGTCTTAGGGGATAATACCGGGGTAGGCTCATGAACGGTAGTGCCCATTTCAAAAAATTGGGACGGGTCGCGTCCCTCCAGCACCGTCTCCCCTGGTTGGCTCCCCCCCCCCCGCATGGTCTGGCTCAGACAGGGCCCCTGGCAGGCTGGTGATGTCTACGCACGCTTCTATTCGAGTAGACTACGTTGGGCCTCCAAGCGCACAGGTTTGTAGGACAGCAACAATTTCCCTCAAGTGAATGACCTAAGGTTTATCAAACTCAGGGAAGTAGAGGTTGAAGATGGTCTCTCTCAAGCAACCCTGCAATTAAGATGCAAGAAGTATCTTGTGTCCCCAACACACTTAATACAATTGTCAGTTGTATAGGTGCACTAGTTCGGCGAAGACATGTTAAAAGACAAGTGATATGGATGGTAAAACAAGGTATTGTAAATATGAAATAAAAATGGCAACAAGCAAACATGAAACAAAACTGAAAGTAAACGGTGTTCAATGGTGGAAAACAAGGCCTAGGCTTCATACTTTCACTAGTTGATACTCCCAACAACATGATCATAGTCTAATCACATGATATTTCCACTAAAACATGCAATGGAGACGTACTCAGAGGTCATTCCCTTGTGATAAAGAGAGGACGTGAATTATGTAGGGCTACAAAAGCACACCTCAGAGTTTGTAGTTCTCATCTATGGATTTCCCAATGTCACCGCGGCCATCCAAAGAGAGTACCACAATCACCACAACTTATCTCAAGGATAGTCAAAGACAAGCACCAAGAGACTCTCAATCTTCAATCAGTTCACCAAAGAGGAAATCACTCATGAAAATATTCTTCTAATCCATGTCCCATAGACCGCTGTCACCATGGTTTCGGAGATTATACTAGATAAGATCAAGTGAGTACATAGTTCCAATACGTAGAAGAAGGGGAAACATCATGGGATCACCCTAGATTAACATAGCCCATGATCACAATAAAGATCAAATCATGGGAGAGAGAGATAACCAAATAGCTACACGTAGATCCCTCGGCCCCGAGGGTGACTACTCACACATGGCCATGGTGAGCCAGAGGTTGATGGGGAGGTGCAGCCCGGAGAGGAGACGGCGGACGACTGCGGCCATGGACCTTGCCCCCCCCCCTTCTTCCTTGAATATGTTGCTGGTATGGAGGTGGTTCCCCACCCCAAGGTGGCTGCCTGGGAGGAGGAATATTCGTGGCTCTTGGTGGCTCTTGAGAAATCAGGGTTTTCCTCTCCTTATATGAGATGGGACGATCATCCTTGGCCCTCCGATGGATGCCCCTTCGATTCGAGGGCTCTTGGGCACCTCTAAAACCTTTATAGGGACCCTATTAGCCCTAATGAGGTCCCAAAGTCGTGGCTTGGCCGAATCCATCAAATATGGGAAGAGTTGGAATCAATCACGTCACCGATTCCCGTAATCCCGTAATCAGATATTTGTCCTCCAGTAAAACGGGCTTTCTTGGAGCGTACGAACCCAAAATGGGACGAATTGTATCTGTAGAATTATACGCATAAAATTTCCCACAATTTTGTCTTCTGTAAGATTTCTGTTTGAGGCCGTCTTTGACCTGTAACATGAAAATCTTTAAAAAGAGTTTTCAGACAGATTTCAGGAAAGTCCCAATTCGACTCCAACAAGGTTTCCTCTTGTATTTTCGATAGTTCCTACACATAAAAGCGTAAAATAAGAACATTGTGCACTTTTGCAACTACTAATAGATTAGTACAAATAAATCAAAAATTGAATATAAAAACAATTATCAAAAGCATAAAAGTAGCATGAAACCATCAAAAATTATAGATACATTTTGGACGTATCAACATCCGCAAGCTTAGTTCCTACTCGTCCTCGAGTAGGTGAAACGATATAAACAAAATAATTTTTGACGTGACATGCTACCAACATAATCTTGATCATCATATTTGTAAAAGCATATGTAAGCTGAGATCATAGCACTCTAAACATAGGCATGATAGATATAATTCTAACAATGAAACTTAGCAACCATGTTTAAACATGAAAGGTAAGACAGACAAAATATAATGAATAATAATGCACTTGAAAGTTATATGTTTGTTTGGAGCATAAAGAAAACATAGCAAAGTGGTATTTCGCTTGTCCTTAAGAGTGGGGCAAAACATAAATGCCAGGACAACTTCAAAGCTCAAGTAGATGACTAGAACAAATAATTTGAGAGCAAGTAATAACACATCATGAATCAATCAATAATAAATTTTGGGTCTATGCACATTATACTCAGAATGACAACTATGCTCTCTTAATTGGTGCATAAAGTAAGAAGATGAAGACTCAACAGAAAAGTAAAAGAAAGGCCCTTCGCAGAGGGAAGCAGGGATTACTCATGTGCTAGAGCTTTTAGAGATTTTTGAAATCAATAAGATTGTAAAACAAGCTTTTGGGAGGTGCATAAATCGTCAACAAATGCCAGCAGATAGTCCAATACTTCTCATGCTCGACAAGTTTTGAGGAACGACACCCAAAGTGGGGACAATCACATCCCCATAGTCTCCTTTGTTTATCACTAATCTGATTTCTCATGAACAAAGCGTGAAGGAGGTTTTTCTCGTTGCTATTATCTTTTACGAGCTAGGCGCACTCATGCCAGTCCTTCTCGTATTAGGGGTTTGCAGATTAGACATGCAAACCCAATATAAAGCTTGTCCAGTGTAACAACAAAACCTCGGAGGATTTGAGTCTCTGTGCTTTACTGTGCTAGTCCCTCGATCGACTCGCTAGCACACACAGTATAGATGAAAACCAGATATAGCAAGTGCATCATTTATTACAACGTATGATCCAGAATTTACAAAATATAACAATCTGCATAGCACTTAGCTAGCCTTATTCTATTAAACAGCGGAAAAGTAGCAGAATAATAACGATGAGTCCCATCATAGCCCACTGGCGATGTTGAGTGAAGACTCGCGACCCTAACGGTATCTTACTCCTCGTTTGAATATCCTGCAACATGATACGTTGCAGCCATATAGGTCAATACTTTAAATGTATTGGCAAGTTACACAGGAAAAATAATATAGCAGACCTACATGTACATGCATAGTATAACAAGAGAAAGGCTGATGGATATTTTGCAGAAAGCTCATTTTATCCTCCCAACTACCTAATAGAAAAGTTTTAGTTTATTTGCTACAATACTCACATATGGTTGAATTGGCCTTACCAACTCCAACCTATTACCATCATTAAGTTTCCCACCAAGTTTTATTAAGTGTGTCATCTGTCAAGATCATCCAACAACTGTAATGGCCTAGCTGCTCAAAATTGTCCATAACCGGGGACACGGCTAATCATGATTAGTTTATACACTCTATAGAGGTTAGTATGATGTACCCACTGGACCCAACCCGAAGATTGAGACGAAGTCTTTCAGAAGCAGTCACCTAGTCCCACTGGAGGCCCATCCCACCTATCATAGCTACATCAGCTGGCACATCCGGGTAAGGTTTCCACGACTGATCAACTAAGCCAGAGCCCATAATAGTCAGTGGTCGCACAAGGAAGCTACTAGTCACTAAGTCTGTTTGATCTTTTTGAACCTGGGCGACATTCCACTTACATTCAGAGGGTAGAAACCATGATGTTCTTGAAACCACCCAGCAATACCATATCCGCCCAGAGGTGAATTAAATCCTTATTTACTACTCAAATTTATTTTGTAGTAATTCTCACATAATCTCAATGAATACAGGAACCAATGCCCGTCTACATAGCATAGCAAAATTTTATCTAACACGATCTTCATGACGAGGGATATAGCTCAATAGCATAGCAATAATAATAATATTCCTATACATGCATAATTTTCATAGGGTGATATAAAACTACATGCATAGAAAATAATACGTAAAGGATGATCAACATGTAACTTGCCTTGATTCTGGTTCAGAAAGTCACACTCTTGACAATAGTTTGCGTCGCACTCTGCACAATCTACACATTGCAAACAATCACACCAATCAATCACCACAATCACAGAACACCAAATAAAACCAACGGCAATAAAACAACTTATTTAAAACCAAAGCATAAATAGCATGGCAGCAGGTATAAAATCATCTACATGCTTATACGATCACAATGCAAAAAGAATCAACTAAATTGGACTAACAGTTTGCAAAATATGGCCTCCGGTAGGTTTAAATCAAATCTGATTTAACTAAAAATTTAATTTTCGCAAATCTGAAAACTATCAATGCCATCATATTCTACTCATCAATACGACATCACAAGAAAAAGAATTCCCTGAATAGGAGTTACGAGTAAAAAGATAAACGCGTTTCAAAATTATACCAAGAATCTAACAGAGCTAAAAACAGGTTAAAATAGGATTAGTTTGTCCTGAAGCTGTTCATCAGGGTTTGTTGAATCGGATCGTGCGTGCATGCTCACCACGAACAGCAGGGAAAAACGGAACCGTCTCGGTGTGGCTCCTCCGATGGTGCTCCGGTGGTGGTCGAACGAACTCCGGTGACGGCGGCTCCGCGAACTCCGGCGACGGCGAGGGTGCTGCGGTGGCTGCGGTAGGGTGCTCGAACGACAGCAAAACGGATCGAGAGCAGGGGTCTCGGCGAGATGGGGTGACAGGGGAAATCGGGGCCTCGTTTTCCTGGGGCCTCGGTTCCTGGAACTATATCCTCGCGAGGAGTCCTGGGCAACTCGGTTTGGGATTAGGAGCGGCGAGAGTCCGGCTCGGGACAGGAGTCCCTCGAGCTGCGGCCGGCTCGCTGGGTCCTGGCGCAAGGGCTATGGGGTGGAGCTGGGAGTCGTGGCGTGGAGCTGGGGCTCGTGGCGCAGGGGTGTCCCTGGTAAACGCTAGGAGCAGGGGTCGATGGGGCTGTGGTGCGCTGGGGTTGACCTCGTGCTGGGGCGCTAGCTGGGCTGAGCGCTGGCTCGGCCTGGCCAGCTGGTGGGTTTCTTTTTTTTAAATAAATAGAACAAACACCCACAAAAGAAAATAAAAATATATTTTCTAGCTAACAAATACTAGAAAACATATGTACTAATATATATATACACACTAAAATACTTAGAAAAAACAGAATAATATATACAACTAATATATATATATATATATATAATATACATATACATATAATATATCTCTAATATATACTATATATATAGGAACCCTAGTTCCACCTAATGCAATTTTTTTGAAAATAGCTTTTATGCAATAGGACGAACAACAAGCTTTTAAAAACTCAACTAAGAATAATTTCGGAGTTTTATAAAAATTTGCAAAACTAAATCGGACAACTTCAAATAATATTCGAAACATTATGCACTTTTATTTGACAGGGAGAAGTCATATTATCTCCACTCCTATAAATTGCCCAAAGTTACATAATGAATAAAATTTTCAAAAGAGCAAATAATCCATAGGAAAATATGAGATGCATATGAATGATCTATTAACATCCGAATTTAAGAAAATTGGGATGTTACAAACCTACCCCCTTAAGATGAATCTCGCCCTCGAGATTCGGGTTGGCTAGCTAATAGGTGTGGGTGATCGTGCTTGAGATCCTCCTCTCGTTCCCAAGTAGCCTCTTCTTCTGTATGATGATCCCACTGAACTTTGCATAATCTAATTGTCTTGGTGCGAGTAACTCTCTCTGCTCTCTCCAGAATCTTAACAAGCTTCTCCTCATACGTCAAGTCAGTCTCCAACTGAATTGCCTCAAGTGGTACTGTATCTCTCAAAGGAACGTCTGCCATGTCGGCATGACACTTCTTTAGCTGGGATACGTGAAACACATTATGAACTGGTGACAAAGATTCTGGCAACTCCAGCTGATAAGCTACTTCTCCTCGATGCTCCAAGATCCTGTAAGGCCCCACAAAGCGTGGTGTTAACTTACCTTTGATTCCAAACCTCTTAATTCCACGAAGTGGTGAAACTCTAAGGTATGCACAGTCTCCTACCTCATATGTCACCTCCTTACGCTTTGCATCGGCATAACACTTCTGTCTGGAATGTGCTATCTTTAGCCTGTCACGAACCAACCTGACTTTCTCCTCAGCATCTCTAATCAAGTCTGGTCCAAAGAACTCGCGCTCTCCAACCTCATCCCACATCAATGGTGTCCTGCACTTCCTACCATATAGAAACTCAAACGGTGCCATCTGCAAACTAGCCTGATAACTGTTATTATATGAGAACTCTGCATATGGTAAATTATCATCCCAACTAGACCCATAGTCCAAAGCACAAGCTCTCAACGTATCCTCCAATATCTGGTTCACCATCTCAGTCTGCCCATCTGTCTTTGGATGGAATGTTGTACTGAACTCCAGTCTAGCTAGTACCCAATGATTCATGTAACTGACGCCAAAATTTGGAAGTGAACTGAGTACCTCTATCAGACACTACCTTCTTTGGAACTCCATGCAGACAGACAATTCTGTACATATAAATCTTAGCTAGCTTAGCACTGGTATAGGTAGTCTTTACCGGGATGAAGTGAGTGACTTTAGTCAAACGATCAACAACTACCCAAATAGAATCATAACCTGATCGAGTCCTGGGTAATCCAGTGACGAAATCCATACCAATCTGATCCCATTTCCAATCAGGTATAGGCAAGGGTTGTAACAAACCTGCTGGTTTCTGATGCTCTTCTTTAACTCTCTGGCACACATCACATACTTCAATATACTCAGCAATTTCCCTCTTCAGGCTAGGCCACCAAAATCTCTCCCTCAAATCCAAATACATCTTAGTATTACCTGGGTGGGTAGAATAAGGTGAATCATGCGCCTCCTGAAGAATCAATTTCCTTATATCTGCATCCTAGGGTACACAAATACGCTTCTTAAACCATATGGTTCCATGTTCATCCTCATGGAAATTTTTTGCTTTCCTTTTTAGCATATTCTCCTTTATTTCAGCAATATACTTATCATCCTTTTGAGCTTCTCTAATTCTGTCAAGGAAAGTAGGCCTTACCTGAAGTGTAGCCAAATAGCCTCTAGGGTCCATCTCCAATCTCAGATTTCTAAACTGCCCACATAACTCCGATGGCATATCATCAATATTAATTGCATTAGCATGGCTCCTACGACTCAATGCATCAGCAACATCATTAGCCTTACCAGGATGATACTGTACATTCAAATCATAATCCTTAATAAGCTCCAACCATCTCCTCTGTCTAAGGTTCAACTCCCTCTGAGCAAATATGTACTTCAGGCTCTTATGATCAGTAAATATATCACAATGATTACCAACAAGATAATGCCTCCAAGTTTTCAATGCATGCACAATTGAGGCTAACTCCAAATCATGTGTAGGATAATTATGCTCATGATTCTTAAGCTGACGTGAAGCATAAGAAACGAATTTACTTTCCTGCAGCAAAACACTCCCAAGTCCCTGACGAGAAGCATCACTATATACCTAGAAGTCTTTATGTATATCTGGCAAAGTTAAGACTGGTGATGTGACCAAATGTTGCTTAAACTCTTGAAAGCTAGCTTCATAATCATGAGTCCAAACAAACTTATTCCCCTTCTTCATCAATTCAGTCATAGGCTTTGCAATCTTTGAGAAATTCTTAATAAACCTTCTGTAATAACCTGCCAGGCCCAAAAAGGTGCGAATCTCACCAACTGACGTGGGGTCTCCCACTCTGTAACAGAAGCAACCTTGGATGGATCAACTGCAACTCCATTACCTGATATAACATGGCCAAGGAATGCTACCTCATCCAGCCAAAACTCACATTTACTGAACTTGGCATACAACTGGTGCTCCCTCAGTTTCTCCAACACCAAACGCAGATGCACTTCATGCTCTTTCTTATTCTTGGAGAACACCAATATATCATCAATGAAAACAACCACAAATTTATCCAAGAACTCCATAAACACCTTGTTCATCATATTCATGAAGTATGTAGGGGCATTAGTCAATCCAAATGACATAACAGTATACTCATACAGCCCATACCTCGAAGTGAAAGCAGTCTTTCGAATATCTTGCTCACGAATCTTTAATTGATGATAACCAGAACGAAGATCAATCTTAGAAAACACAGTAGCTCCCTCCAACTGGTCAAACAGATCATTTATCATAGGCAAAGGATACTTATTCTTAATGGTTACCTCATTCAGAGAACGATAATCAACACACATCCTCAAGTTCCCATCCTTCTTCTCCACAAATAAAACAGGGGCTCCCCAAGGTGATGAACTTGGGCGAATAAATCCTTGTGCCTGTAACTCCCTCAATTGCTTCTTCAACTCCTCCAACTCTTGAGGAGGCATTCTGTATGGTCTCTTTGCAATAGGTCGAGTACCAGGCATTAAATCAATGAGAAACTCAATATCTCTATCTGGTGGCATACGGGCAACTCTCTGGAAACACATCTAGATAATCCTTCACAACTGGCCCCTCTTCCACACTACCCCCCTTAAGAGAGTTCACCTACATCCTGTTATGCTGGTACTTACATACATATTTGATTCTCTTCCCTCCTGGTGCACTGAGAGAAATAGATCGACAAGCACAATCGATAACTCCTTCATATAATTGTAACCAGTCCATACCCAAAATAATATCCAGACCTTGTGACTTCAATATGATCAAATCTGTAGGGAACTCATGCTTCCCAATAGACAAGTTTAACTGATGACAACCAACACCTGCTATCATCTCAGCTCCTGGGGAACTCACTCTAATAGGCATACTAAGGGTTTTGGTTGGCAATCCATGTTTATCAACGAATACCCTCGCAATAAATGAATGCGATGCACCAATATCAAAAAGAACAAGAGCGGGTACTGAATTGATCAAAAACATACCAATCACTACATCAGGCTCATTATAGACCTCCTCCACATTAACGTGGTTAACATGACCCTTCTGGAAGGGGTTTGTCTTGATGACTCCAGAATTCCCATTACCATTATTGCTCTCTGGGCATGCATTGGAGTAGTGGCCCATCTTTCTGCACTTGAAGCACTAGACCTGATTAAGGTCTCTCTCCACTGGCACATTCTGGCGGTTCTGGTTATTATTACCTCCATTACCATTGCCATTACCATTGTTACCCTTGTGTCCATTATGATGATGGTGATCATTATGATTGTGGCCATTACCTCCACTATGATTATGTCCATTACCTCCATGATGATGATGTCCATTACCTCCATGATTATGATATGAAGTGCGTGGCTTCTGCTGTGGTCCTGAACTAAACTTGTTGTTGGTATACTTCCTCTTGCGGTTCTCTATTGCATGATTCTTTCCCTCAAGCACAATAGCCTTATCAACAAGCTCCTGATAATTACCAAAAGTGGCCACAGTCAACTACACTCCCAAATCATCATTCAGGCCCTCCAAGAACTTCTCTTGTCTAGCTGCATCAGTATTAACATCATTAGGAGCATAACGTGCAAGTTTATTGAACTCCTCCACATACTCATTAATTGAGCGACCTCCCTGATGCAAGCTGCAAAACTCCTTCTTCTTTAGACTCATGGCGCCAGCAGACACATGTGCGGCGCGGAAAGCTGCCTCAAACTGCGCCCATGTGATAGTATCAATGGGATAGGTGGCCAAGTAGTTGTCCCACCAAGCTGCGGCAGGACCCTCCAATAGATGTGAGGCAAACCTCACCCTCTCTGCATCTGTGCACCCAACGGTATGCGGGTTCCTACCAATAGAACGAAGCCAATCATCCGCCATATTAGGTTGAGGGCTGCTGGAGAACCTCTGAGGATTCAACCTCAAGAACCTAGTCAGCATATCCATAGGTGGGGGAGGCGGTGGGTTGTTGTTGTTACTGTTGGCCAAACTCTGGGCAAGCAACTTGATCAACTGGCCTTGTCCCTGAAGGATCTGCTGCACATATGCTGGCGGTGCTTCATTGCCATTGCCATCATTGTTGCGTGCTCCTGCATTCCTGTCCCTAGGCTCACGTCTCGATGGCATCTGGTGGGAAAGAATAGATAAGAAATAGATAGAATAGGTCTAGAGGAATATAGATATTCTACCCATATGCATATTATGATCAAGGTAATATATATGAGGCAACAAAACACCATAGCAATAACACAAACAAGCATGACAATAATCAAACTTATCTATATATATAGTCGAATAATTCCGACAAGATCCTAGTTTAACAAACAAGCAAAATAACAATCAAGCAAGCAACCTAGTATTGTCATGCCACAAAGCAGGCATAAACAGATACGCTAACACGTTAATATCGCAAATAAAACAAGATAAGTGGTGGTCTCAGCACTAGTTCCTACTTAAGCTGGTCAAGATACTAGAGTGGTTATCTAATGAAAGAGTAAGATGTAGACAAAGTGTATCGAATAAAGTTTCACTCCTATGGCTTTTCTAATACATTTTCTAGGGCCAAGACCTACAGTCAACGCATTGCTCTGATACGATTTGTAACGACCAAACCTCGAAGGATTTGAGTCTCTATGCTTTACTATGCTAGTCCCTGGATCGACTCGCTAGCACACACAGTATAGATGAAACCCAGATATAGCAAGTGCATCATTTATTACAACGTATGATCCAGAATTTACAAAATATAACAATCTACATAGCACTTAGCTAGCCTTATTCCATTAAACAGCGGAAAAGTAGCAGAATAATAACGATGAGTCCCATCATAGCCCACTGGCGATGTTGAGTGAAGACTCGTGACCCTAACGGTACCTTACTCCTCGTCTAAATATCCTGCAACATGATACGTTGCAGCCATATAGGTCAATACTTTGAATGTATTGGCAAGTTACACAGGAAAAATAATATAGCAGACCTACATGTACATGCATAGTATAACAAGAGAAAGGCTGATGGTTATTTTGCAGAAAGCTGATTTTATCCTCACAACTACCTAATAATCAAGTTTTAGTTTTATTTGCTACAATACTCACATATGGTTGAATTGGCCTTACCAACTCCAACCCATTACAATCATTAAGTTTCCCACCAAGTTTTATTAAGTGTGTCATCTGTCAAGATCATCCAACGACTGTAATGGCCTAGCTGCTCAAAATTGTCCATAACCGGGGACACGGCTAATCATGATTAGTTTATACACTATGTAGAGGTTAGTATGCTATACTCACTGGACCCAACCCGAAGATTGAGACGAAGTCTTTCAGAAGCAGTCACCTAGTCCCACAGGAGGCCCATCCCACCTATCATAGCTACATTAGCTGGCACATCCGGGTAAGGTTTCCACGACTGATCAACTAAGCCAGAGCCCATAATAGTCAGTGGTCGCACAAGGAAGCTACTAGTCACTAAGTCTGTTTGATCTTTTTGAACCTGGGCGACGTTCCACTTACATTCAGAGGGTAGAAACCATGATGTTCTTGAAACCACCCAACAATACCATATACGCCCAGAGGTGAATTAAATCCTTAATTACTACTCAAATTTATTTTTTAGTAATCCTCACATAATCTCAGTGAATACAGGAACCAATCCCCGTCTACATAGCATAGCAAAATTTTATCTAACACGATCTTCATGACGAAGGATATAGCTCAATAGCATAGCAATAATAATAATATTCCTATACATGCATAATTTTCATAGGGTGATATAATACCACATGCATAGAAAATAATAGGTAAAGGATGATCAACATGTAACTTCCCTTGATTCTGGTTCAGAAAGTCACACTCTTGACAATAGTTTGCGTCGCACTCCGCACAATCTACACGTTGCAAACAATCACACCAATCAATCACCACAATCACATAACACCAAATAAAACCAACGGCAATAAAACAACTTATTTAAAACCAAAGAATAAATACCATGTCAGCAGGTATAAAATCATCTACATGCTGATACGATCACAACGCAAAAAGAATCAACTAAATCGGACTAACGGTTTACAAAATATGGCCTCCAGTAGGTTTAAATCAAATCTGATTTAACAAAAAATTTAATTTTCACAAATCTGAAAAATATCAATGCCATCATATTCTACTCATCAATACGAGATCACAGTAAAAAGAATTTCCTAAATCGGAGTCACGAGTAAAAAGATAAACGCGTTTCAAAATTATACCAAGAATCTCACACAGCTAAAAACAGGTTAAAAATAGGATTAATTCAACCTAAAGCTGTTCATCAGGGTTTGTTGAATCGGACCGTGCGTGCGTGCTCACCACGAACAGCGGGGAAAAACGGAACCGTCTCGGTGTGGCTCCTCCGATGGTGCTCCGGTGGCGGTCGAACGAACTCTGGTGACGGCGGCTCCGCGAACTCCGGCGAAAACGGATGAACTCCGGTGATGGCGAGGGTGCTGTGGTGGCTGCGGTGGGCTGCTCGGACGACAGCAGAACGGATCGAGAGCAGGGGTCTCGGCGATATGGGGTGACAGGGGAAAAATTTCGGGACAGGGGAAATCGGGGCCTCGTTTGCGTGGGGCCTCGGTTCCTCGAACTATATCCTCGCGAGGAGTCCTCGGCAACTCGGTTTGGGATTAGGAGCTGCGGGAGTCCGACTCGCTAGGTCCTGGCGCAGGGGCTGTGGGGTGGAGCTGGGGCTCGTGGCGTGGAGCTGGGGCTCGTGGCGCAGGGGTGTCCCTGGTCAACGCTAGGAGCGGGGGCCGATGGGGCTGTGGTGCGCTGGGGTTGACCAGATCGCTGGCCTCGCTGGCTGGGCTGAGCGCTGGCTCGGCCTGGCCAGCTAGTGGGTTTCTTTTTTTTTAAAGAAAAAGAACAAACAACCACAAAAGAAAATAAAAATATATTTTCTAGCTAACAAATACTAGAAAACATATGTACTAATATATACATACACACTAAAATACTTAGAAAAAAATAGAATAATATATACAACTAATATATATATATAATATATACATATACATATAATATATCTCTAATATATACTATATATATACGATATCTATAGGAACCCTAGTTCCACCTAATGCAAATTTTTAAAATTAGCTTTTATGCAATAGGACGAACAACGAGCTTTTAAAAACTCAACTAAAAATAATTTCGAAGTTTTATAAAAATTTGCAAAACTAAATCGGACAACTTCAAATAATATTTGAAACATTATGCACTTTTATTTGACAGGGGAGAAGTCATATTATCTCCACTCCAATAAATTGCCCAAAGTTACATAATGAATAAAATTTTCAAAAGAGCAAATAATCCATAGGAAAATATGAGATGCATATGAATGATCTATTAACATCCGAATTTAAGAAAATTCGGATGTTACATCCAGTATGAAAAGATCATGAGTTATATACTACTTCCTCATGAGCTAAAATAGAGGCACAAAACAGGAATAATTTTGAAAGTTTTAAAGCTAGCACATGAGAAATTTACATGGAGTGGCGGATAAATACCACATGTAGGTAGGTATGGTGGACACATTTGGCAAACTTTTGTTTTTGGGAGTTGGATGCACGAGTAGAGCTCATACTCAGTACAAGTGGAGGACAGCAAAAAGATTGAGATGGACAAATTAAGAGAGCAATAATGGCCATAATCATGCATAGCGACAAAAACATTATTAATCAAAGCATAAATGGTAGTTCAAGTCAAAAACTAAATGATCATAGAGGCTATAAGTGACTGGTTTGTAGTCATAACATGATGTGAGCATGTGCCATGTCAACCCAAATGAAGTAGTAAAGGAGAATACCACAATATTATGCTTCGATATGATAAAAACAACACATGATTTTTTCAATGGCACATTAAGCATTCTCAGCTATTTGAGACAAGTCATGCTACATCAATAACTACTAAGCATATAATTAAGATAATATCTAACATGACATGTTAAAGTCTAAGCCACAGTCTAAACGAGCTTCCTATTGCACCACTATAAGCGTGAAATATTTTACTCTTCTCCAACACCAATCAACTTTCTTGAAACAACTCTCATAGATAATATTAATTAAATACCGGAGATATAATCATATATAAATTAAGCAAACTAACAAGATCTAAACAAAATATGAGTGGAAAATAAGAGCTAAACGCAGTACTAGCAAAAAGTGAACACTCATAGAACAATAAGTGTGAAAACTAGAGTGTTCTAAGCAATTAAAACGTAGCGTGTCTCTCTCCCAAACAAGATTGACAGGATGCAACTTATTTATCACCAGAAAAGAAAACAAAAAAAACTTAAATGAAAATAAGATGCTCCAAGCATAGCACATAACATATGAAGTGATAAAAATATAGCATGGAGAAGGACAAACTGATGATTGTTGATGGAGAAGGGGATGGACGGGGGCATCCCAAGGTTAGACGTTTGAGTCTACTTGAATATTTCTTGGGGGTGCATGGGGGAATCCCCAAGCTTGAGAGCTTAACACTCCTTCCACCAGGTCTGAGCCATGGATCCAAAGCCTACTAATTATTGGGGAACGTCGCATGGGAAACAAAAAATTTCCTACGCGCACGAAGACCGATCATGGTGATGTCCATCTACGAGAGGGGATGAGTGATCTACGTACCCTTGTAGACCGTACAGAAGAAGCGTTAGTGAACGCGGTTAATGTAGTGGAACATCCTCACGTCCCTCGATCCGCCCCGCGAACTATCCCGCGATTAGTCCCACGATCTAGTGCCGAACGAACGGCACCTCCGCGTTCAGCACACGTACAGCTCGACGATGATCTCGGCCTCCTTGATCCAGCAAGAGAGACGGAGAGGTAGAAGAGTTCTCCGGCAGCGTGACGGCGCTCCGGAGGTTGGTGATGACCTTGTCTCAGCAGGGCTCGGCCCGAGCTCCGTAGAAACGCGATCTAGAGGAAAAACCGTGGAGGTATGTGGTCGGGGTGCCGTGGAAAAGACGTCTCAAATCAGCCCTAAAACCTCCGTATATATAGGTGGGAGAGGGGGGACCTTGCCTTGGGGCTCAAGGAGCCCCAAGGGGGTCTCCGAGCCAAAGGGGGGAAGGACTCCCCCCAAACCGAGTCCTACTTGGTTTGGTGGGTGGAGTCCTTCTTTCCTTTCCCACCTCCCTTTATTTCTTTTTCTCTTTGATTTTTCTTCCAATGCGCATAGGGCCCTTTTGGGCTGTCCCACCAGCCCACTAAGGGCTGGTGCGCCACCCTCAAGGCCTATGGGCTTCCCCGGGGTGGGTTGCCCCCCCGGTGAACTCCCAGAACCCATTCGTCATTCCCGGTACATTCCCGGTAACTCCGAAAACCTTCCGGTAATCAAATGAGGTCATCCTATATATCAATCTTCGTTTCCGGACCATTCCGGAAACCCTCGTGGCTTCCGTGATCTCATCCGGGACTCCGAACAACATTCGGTAACCAACCATATAACTCAAATACGCATAAAACAACGCCGAACCTTAAGTGTGCAGACCCTGCGGGTTCGAGAACTATGTAGACATGACCCGAGAGACTCCTCGGTCAATATCCAATAGCGGGACCTGGATGCCCATATTGGATCCTACATATTCTACGAAGGTCTTATCGTTTGAACCTCAGTGCCAAGGATTCATATAATCCCGTATGTCATTCCCTTTGTCCTTCGGTATGTTACTTGCCCGAGATTCGATCGTCGGTATCCGCATACCTATTTCAATCTCGTTTACCGGCAAGTCTCTTTACTCGTTCCGTAATACAAGATCCCGCAACTTATACTAAGTTACATTGCTTGCAAGGCTTGTGTGTGATGTTGTATTGCCGAGTGGGCCCCGAGATACCTCTCCGTCACACGGAGTGACAAATCCCAGTCTTGATCCATACTAACTCAACGAACACCTTTGGAGATACCTCTCCGTCACAAAGTATTCCTCCGGTGTTAGTGAGTGATATGATCTCATGGTCATAGGAACAAATACTTGACACGCAAAAAACAGTAGCAACAAAATGACACGATCAACAGGCTACGTCTATTAGTTTGGGTCTAGTCCATCACGTGATTCTCCTAATGACGTGATCCAGTTATCAAGCAACAACACCTTGTTCATAATCAGAAGACACTGACTATCTTTAATCAACTTGCTAGCCAACTAGAGGCTTGCTAGGAAAGTGTTTTGTCTATGTATCCACACATGTAAATGAGTCTTCATTCAATACAATTATAGCATGGATAATAAACGATTATCTTGATACAAGAATTATAATAATAACTATATTTATTATTGCCTCTAGGGCATAATTCCAACAGTCCCCACTTGCAGTAGAGTCAATAATGTAGCACTCACATCATCATGCGAATTACATTGTAATAAATCTAACACCCATACAGTTCTGGTGTTGATCATGCTTTGGCCGTGGAAGAGGTTTAGTCAGCGGGTCTGCTACATTCAGATTCGTGTGCACTTTGCATATATTTACGTCCTCTCCTTCGACGTAGTCGCGGATGAGGTTGAAGCGTCGTTTGATGTGTCTGGACTTCTTGTGAAACTGTGGTTCCTTTGCTAAGGCAATGGCACTCGTGTTGTCACAGAACAAGGTTATTGGATTCAGTGCGCTTGGCACCACTCCAAGATCCGTCATGAACTGCTTCGTCCAGACACCCTCCTTCGCCGCCTCCGAGGCAGCCATGTACTCCGCTTCACATGTATAATCTGCTACGACGCTTTGCTTGGAACTGCACCAGCTTACCGCACCCCCATTAAGAATAAATCCGTATCCGATTTGCGACTTAGAGTCGTCCGGATCTGTGTCAAAGCTTGCATCGACGTAACCTTTTACGGCGAGCTCTTCGTCACCTCCATACACGAGAAACATGTCCTTAGTCCTTTTCAGGTACTTCAGGATATTCTTGACCGCCGTCCAGTTTCCACTCCTGGATTACTCTGGAACCTACCTGCCATACTTATGGCCAGGCTAACGTCCGGTCTAGTGCACAGCATTGCATACATGATAGAGCCTATGGTGAAGCATAGGGGACGGAGCGCATATGCTCTCTATCCTCATCAGTTTTTGGGCACTGAGTCTTACTCAATCTCGTACCTTGTAAAACTGGCAAGAACCCCTTCTTGGACGGTTCCATTTTGAACCTCTTCAAAACTTTATCAAGGTATGTGCTTTGTGAAAGTCCTATGAGGCGTTTTGATCTATCCCTATAGATCTTAATGCCTAGAATGTAAGCAGCTTCTCCTAGGTCCTTCATAGAGAAACTTTTATTCAAGTAATCCTTTATGCTCTCCAAAAACTCTACGTTGTTTCCAATCAACAATATGTCATCCACATATAATATTAGAAACGCCACAGAGCTCCCACTCACTTTCTTGTAAATACAAGATTCTCCAACCACTTGTATAAACCCAAATGCTTTGATCACCTCATCAAAGCGTTTGTTCCAACTCCGAGATGATTGCACCAGTCCATAAATGGATCGCTGGAGCTTGCACACCTTGTTAGCATTCTTAGGATCGACAAAACCTTCGGGTTGCATCATATACAATTCTTCCTTAAGGAAACCCTTAAGGAACGCCGTTTTGACATCCATCTGCCAGATTTCATAATCAAAAAATGCAGCTATTGCTAACATGATTCTGACAGACTTAAGCATCGCTACGGGTGAGAATGTCTCATCGTAGTCAACTCCTTGAACTTGTGAAAAACCCTTTGCCACAAGTCGAGCTTTATCAACGGTCACATTGCCGTCAGTGTCCGTCTTCCTCTTAAAGATCCGTTTGTTCTGAATAGCCTTGCGGCCCTCAGGCAGTACCTCCAAAGTCCATACTTTGTTCTCATACATGGATCCTATCTCGGACTTCATGGCTTCTAGCCATTTGTTGGAATCTGGTCCCACCATTTCTTCTTCATAATTTGCAGGTTCATTGTTGTCCAACAACATGATTGATAAGACGGGATTACCGTACCACTCTGGAGCAGCACGTGGTCTCGTCGACCCTTGTGGTTCGACAGAAACTTGAACCGGAGTTTCATGATCTTCATCATTAACTTCCTCCTCAACTGGTGTCGCAACGACAGAGGTTTCCCCTTGCCCTGCGCCACCATCCAGAGGGATGAGAGGTTCGACAACCTCGTCAAGTTCTATCTTCCTCCCACTCAATTCTCTCGAGAGAAACTCCTTCTCGATAAAAGCTCTGTTTTTAGCAACAAACACTTTGCCCTCGGATTTGAGATAGAAGGTGTACCCAACTGTCTCTTTTGGGTAACCTATGAAGACGCACTTTTCCGCTTTGGGTTCCAGCTTTTCAGGCTGAAGCTTTTTGACATAAGCATCACATCCCCAAACTTTAAGAAACGACAACTTTGGCCTTTTTCCATACCACAGTTCGTATGTTGTCGTCTCAACGGATTTTGATGGTGCCCTATTTAAAGTGAATGCAGCTGTTTCTAATGCATAACCCCAAAACGATAACGGCAAATCGGTAAGACACATCGTAGATCGCACCATCTCTAATAAAGTACGATTACGACGTTCGGACACACCATTACGCTGTGGTGTTCCACGCGGTGTTAACTGTAAAACAATTCCACATTGTCTTAAGTGAGCACCAAACTCGAAACTCAGATATTCACCCCCACGATCAGACCGTAGGAACTTGATCTTCTTGTTACGATGATTTTCAACTTCACTCTGAAATTGCTTGAACTTTTCAAATGTTTCAGATTTGTGCTTCATTAAGTAGACATAACCATATCTAGTCAAATCGTCAGTGAAGGTGAGAAAAACAACGATATCCGTCGCGTGCCTCTACGCTCATCGGACCACACACATCGGTATGTATGATTTCCAACAAGTCACTTGCACACTCCATTGTTCCGGAGAATGGAGTTTTAGTCATCTTGCCCATGAGGCATGGTTTGCATGTGTCAAGTGAATCAAAGTCAAGTGACTCCAAAAGTCCATCGGCATGGAGTTTCTTCATGCGTTTTACACCAATATGACCTAAGCGGCAGTGCCACAAAAATATGGCACTATCATTGTTAACTCTAACTCTTTTGGTCTCAATGTTATGTATGTGTGTATCGCTATCAAGATTCAATATGAACAATCCTCTCACATTGGGTGCATGACCATAAAAGATGTTACTCATAGAAATAGAACAACCATTATTCTCTGACTTAAAAGAGTAACCGTCTCGCAATAAACAAGATCCAGATATAATGTTCATGCTCAACGCAAGCACTAAATAACAATGATTCAAGTTCATAACTAATCCTGATGGTAACTGAAGTGAAACTGTGCCGACGGCGATTGCATCAACCTTGGAACCATTTCCTACGCGCATCGTCACTTCATCTTTCGTCAGCCTTCGTCCATTCCGCAGTTCCAGTTTCGAGTTGCAAATATGAGCAACAGAACCTGTATCCAATACCCAGGCACTACTACGAGAGCCGGTTAAGTACACATCAATAACATGTATATCAAATATACCTGATTTTTCTTTGGCCGCCTTCATATCTGCCAGATACTTGGGGCAATTGCGCTTCTAGTGACCCATACCCTTGCAATAGTAACACTCTGTTTCAGGCTTAGGTCCAGCTTTCGGTTTCTTCGTCGGATTGGCAACAGGCTTGCCGCTCTTCTTTGAACTACCCTTCTTCCCTTTGCCGTTTCTCTTGAAACTAGTGGTCTTATTCACCATCAACACTTGATGCTCTTTACGGAGTTCAGACTCTGCGACTTTCAGCATCGCAAACAACTCGCCGGGTGACTTGTTCATCCCTTGCATGTTGTAGTTCAACACAAAGCCTTTATAGCTTGGCGGCAGTGATTGAAGGATTCTGTCAGTGATAGCCTCTTGCGGGAGTTCAATCCCCAGCTCAGCTAGACGGTTTGAGTACCCAGACATTTTGAGCACATGTTCACTGACAGACGAGTTCTCCTCCATCTTGCAAGCATAGAATTTATCGGAGGTCTCATACCTCTCGATCCGGGCGTTCTTCTGAAATATAAACTTCAACTCCTGGAACATCTCAAATGCTCCATGACGCTCAAAGCGACGTTGAAGTCCCGGTTCTAAGCCATACAAGACTGCACATTGAACTACTGAGTAGTCCTCCTTACGTGCTAACCAAGCGTTCTTAACATCCTGATCAGCCGTAGCGGGTGGTTCATCTCCTAGCGCAGCATTAAGGACATAATCCTTCTTCCCAGCTTGTAAGAGTAGCTTAAGATTACGAGCCCAGTCTACAAAGTTGCTTCCATCATCTTTCAACTTAGCTTTCTCTAGGAACGTATTAAAATTCAGGGTGATTCTCGCGTGAGCCATGATCTACAACACAAATATATTCAAAGTGGACTTAGACTATGTCCAAGATAATTAGAGTTTAACTTAATCAAATTATTCGCTAAACTCCCACTCAAAAAGTACATCTCTCTAGTCATTTGAGTGGTTCATGGTCCACTTACACTAGCTCAAGTCCGATCATCACGTGAGTTGAGTATAGTTTCAGTGGTAAGCATCCCTATGCTAATCATATCATCTATATGATTCATGATCGACCTTTCGGTCTCATGTGTTCCGAGGCCATGTCTGCACATGCTAGGCTCGTCAAGCTTAACCCGAGTGTTCCGCGTGCGCAACTGTTTTGCACCCGTTGTATGTGAACGTTGAGTCTATCACACCCGATCATCACGTGGTGTCTCGAAACGACGAACTGTAGCAATGGTGCACAGTCGGGGAGAACACAATTTCGTCTTGAAATTTTAGTGAGAGATCACCCCATAATGCTACCGTCGTTCTAAGCAAAATAAGGTGCATAAAAGGATTAACATCACATGCAATTCATAAGTGACATGATATGGCCATCATCACGTGCTTCTTGATCTCCATCACCAAAGCACCGGCACGATCTTCTTGTCACCGGCGCCACAGCATGATCTCCATCAACGTGTCGCCATCGGGGTTGTCGTGCTACTCATGCTATTACTACTAAAGCTACATCCTAGCAAAATATTAAACGCATCTGCAAGCACAAACATTAGTATAAAGACAATCCTATGGCTCCTGCCGGTTGCCGTACCATCGACGTGCAAGTCGATATTATCTATTACAACATGATCATCTCATACATCCAATATATCACATCACATCGTTGGCCATATCACATCACAAGCATACCCTGCAAAAACAAGCTAGACGTCCTCTAATTTTGTTGTTGCATGTTTTACGTGGTGACCATGGGTATCTAGTAGGATCGCATCTTACTTACGCAAACACCACAACGTAGATATATGAGTTGCTATTTAACCTCATCCAAGGACCTCCTCGGTCAAATCCGATTCAACTAAAGTTGGCGAAACCGACACTTGCCAGTCATCTTTGAGCAACGGGGTTACTCGTAGCGATGAAACCAGTCTCTCGTAAGCATACGAGTAATGTCGGTCCAAGCCGCTTCAATCCAACAATACCGCGGAATCAAGAAAAGACTAAGGAGGGCAGCAAAACGCACATCACCGCCCACAAAAACTTTTGTGTTCTACTCGAGAAGACATCTTCGCATGAACCTAGCTCATGATGCCACTGTTGGGGAACGTCGCATGGGAAACAAAAAATTTCCTACGCGCACGAAGACCTATCATGGTGATGTCCATCTACGAGAGGGGATGAGTGATCTACGTTCCCTTGTAGACCATACAACAGAAGCGTTAGTGAACGCGGTTGATGTAGAGGAACGTCCTCACGTCCCTCGATCCGCCCCGCGAACTATCCCGCGATCAGTCCCACGATCTAGTGCCGAACGGACGGCACCTCCGCGTTCAGCACACGTACCGCTCGACGATGATCTCGGCCTCCTTGATCCAGCAAGAGAGACGGAGAGGTAGAAGAGTTCTCCGGCAGCGTGACGGCGCTCCGGAGGTTGGTGATGACCTTGTCTCAGCAGGGCTCCGCCCGAGCTCCGCAGAAACGCGATCTAGAGGAAAAACCGTGGAGGTATGTGGTCGGGCTGCCGTGGAAAAGACGTCTCAAATCAGCCCTAAAACCTCCGTATATATAGGTGGGAGAGGGGGGACCTTGCCTTGGGGCTCAAGGAGCCCAAAGGGGGTCGGCCGAGCCAAAGGGGGGAAGGAATCCCCCCAAACCGAGTCCTACTTGGTTTGGTGGGTGGAGTCCTTCTTTCCTTTCCCACCTCCCTTTTTTTCTTTTTCTCTTTGATTTTTCTTCCAATGCGCATAGGGCCCTTTTGGGTTGTCCCACCAGCCCACTAAGGGCTGGTGCGCCACCCTCAAGGCCTATGGGCTTCCCCGGGGTGGGTTGCCCCCCCCCCCCCCAGTGAACTCCCGGAACCCATTCGTCATTCCCGGTACATTCCCGGTAACTCCGAAAACCTTCCGGTAATCAAATGAGGTCATCCTATATATCAATCTTCGTTTCTGGACCATTCCGGAAACCCTCATGACGTCCGTGATCTCATCCGGGACTCCGAACAACATTCGGTAACCAACCATATAACTCAAATACGCATAAAACAACGTCGAACCTTAAGTGTGCAGACCCTGCGGGTTCGAGAACTATGTAGACATGACCCGAGAGACTCCTCGGTCAATATCCAATAGCGGGACCTGGATGCCCATATTGGATCCTACATATTCTACGAAGATCTTATCGTTTGAACCTCAGTGCCAAGGATTCATATAATCCCGTATGTCAGTCCCTTTGTCCTTCGGTATGTTACTTGCCCAAGATTCGATCGTCGGTATCCGCATACCTATTTCAATCTCGTTTACCGGCAAGTCTCTTTACTCGTTCCGTAATACAAGATCCCGCAACTTATACTAAGTTACATTGCTTGCAAGGCTTGTGTGTGATGTTGTATTACCGAGTGGGCCCCGAGATACCTCTTCGTCACACGGAGTGACAAATCCCAGTCTTGATCCATACTAACTCAACGAACACCTTCGGAGATACCTGTAGAGCATCTTTATAGTCACCAAGTTACGTTGCGACGTTTGATACACACAAAGTATTCCTCCGGTGTTACTGAGTTATATGATATCATGGTCATAGGAACAAATACTTGACACCCAGAAAACAGTAGCAACAAAATGACACGATCAACATGCTACGTGTATTAGTTTGGGTCTAGTCCATCACGTGATTCTCCTAATGACGTGATCCAGTTATCAAGCAACAACACCTTGTTCATAATCAGAAGAAACTGACTATCTTTGATCAACTGGCTAGCCAACTAGAGGCTTGCTAGGGACAGTGTTTTGTCTATGTATCCACACATGTAAATGAGTCTTCATTCAATACAATTATAGCATGGATAATAAACGATTATCTTGATACAGGAATTATAATAATAACTATATTTATTATTGCCTCTAGGGCATAATTCCAACACTAGTTAGCTTTCATCATCTTGCATCGCATACTTGAAAACTCCCTTCATACGAAACTCATCATAAGCTGATTAGAGTGGTTAGTACCCATAATAAAATATTTTTTCTCCACTAGAAATAAAGATTTTCATGAAGATCTAATGTTTCTCAAGATTGCCAAAAAGGTTTTGCAAACAAAAAGCAAACTTAAGATTTGCAAAACGATGAAAACGCAAAACGTGGCAGAATCTATGCAAAACACACTAGCAGGTAGTAAATAATTGTTTCAGGGCACTTCTGCAACTCAAATCCAAAAACTCAGAACAGACGCGAGAAAGACAATTGTATAGAGCATACTGTCAAAATAATTCAGATCAAAAAGATGATGTGGTGATTTTTGGTGAATTGGACCGTCAAGGAGACATAATCTGTTTCTGGACATCATGTCACAACTTTTGAACTTTTTTGGAATCGGAGGCTAAAACTTGGCACAAAGCTTAAAAATAAAGATACAACGATGTTGCTATAGTAGTAACACACATCAAGACTACTAAAAACTGAAAGGAAAAACTCGAAGTAAAGATAACAAGGGTTATCTCCCTAGAGCTCTTTCTTTATGGTCATAAAGATAGGCATAAGATTTTAATTATGCCCTCGTAGGAATAAGAGTTGTAGAACAAAAAAGAGAATCAAGAAGCAAATACCAAACACATTTAAGTCTAACATGCTTCCTATGCATAGGAATATTGCAATAAAATAATTCATTAAAGCACAAAGAAATAAGCATAGGAAGGCAAAACAAGTGCAGCTTCAAAGCCTTCAACGTAAAGAGGGAACTTGATATTATTGAAATATCTATAAGCATATGTTCCCATCTCATAATAATTTTGAGTGGGATCATGAATAAACTCGACAATATAACTATCACATAATTTATTATTTCCATGATCCAAAAGCATAAAAGTATCATTACTCTTCTTGAAAGCAAAATCTTTCTTATTAGGAATAGTGAGAGTAAAGCAATATTTATCATCATGGTAATCATATTTAGAAGCATAGTATCATCAAACCAAATTTTCTCCTCAAAAGTTGGGGGACTAAAAATATCTTGTTCATCAAACCCGTCATCCCCAAGCTTAGAGCTTTCCATGTTATTAGCAATATTGATATTCAAAGAAAGCATACTAATAACATTGCCACCATCATAATTGTTATGCAAATAATAAAGTTCCATAGGTTTTTTATTTTTCTCCTCAAACACTTCATGTCCTAGTTTAAGAAAAAGTTTATAAATCTCTCTCATATTTTTTTTGTTTTCCACTAATCCTAACTAGTGAAATAAAAACAAGAAACAAAAATATATAATTGCAAGATCTAAAGATATACCTTCAAGCACTCACCTCCCCGGCAACGGCGCCAAAAATAGCTTGATGTCTCCGCACGCTTCTATTCTTGTAGACTATGTTGGGCCTCCAAGTGCAGAGGTTTGTAGGATAGCGGAAATTTCCCTCAAGTGGATGACCTAAGGTTTATAGAACTCAAGGAAGTAGAGGTTGAAGATGGTCTCTCTCAAGCAACCCTGCAATTAAGATACAAGAAGTCTCTTGTGTCCCCAACACACCTAATACAATTGTCAGTTGTATAGGTGCACTAGTTCGGCGAAGAGATGTTAAAAGACAAGTGATATGGATGGTAAAACAAGGTATTGTAAATATGAAATAGAAATGGCAGCAAGCAAACTTGTCGGTGATTTACTCACAACATAAGCCATGGGTAGGCTAAAGATGGTGGGAACCGAAGTGGCACCGGGGAGCGCTAGGAACGGGGTTGGTACAAGCATGGAATGCACGATGTACCCAGGTTCAGGGCTCTCCGCAGAGATAACACCCCTAATCCTGTCGGAGTGTATGATGTATGAATGGGACTACAAAGTGCTCCTGGAGCTGTATTGCGGAGGAGGAAGGAGCGGCCGGCTCACGTCTGCCTCTCCCATGTGGTTGGTGTGTGTGCTGAGTTGACCGACCCTCTACATGGAGGGGGACCGGGGGGTTTTATAGATGAATCAACCAACCTACAATATGGATAAAAGGTACAAGAGTGGGACCCGGCTGGTGCTACAGCAACAAAAGACCTTCCAACGGCGCCAGAAACAAGCGTGCTGATGGGAGACTATTCTTGTCTTGATACTCCTCAGCAACGGCACCAGGAATCCTTCTGCTATGGCTACGCCTTTACGGACATCCTTGGCAAATATGAAAATGATTCCCCCGTGGCCTTGGAGCCTTGCGTTGGTGTTCCCTCGAAGCGGAAAGGGTGATGTAGCATAGCGGCGGTAAGTATTTCCCTCAGTTTTGAGAACCAAGGTATCAATCCAGTGAAGGATTATCACAAGTACCTGCACAAACACAAAGAGCTTGCACCCAACGCTATGAAGGGGTTGTCAATCCCTTATAGATTGTTTGCCAAGTGAGAACTAAAAGCAAAAAGAAACAAAGCAAAGTAAAAGCGAAAGTGGAAACGATAGGTGTGAATAGACCCGGGGGTCGTAGTGTTCACTATTGGCTTCTCTCATGAAAGCAAGTAGACGGTGGGTGAACAAATTACTGTCGAGCAATTGATAGAACCACGCAAAATCGTGACATTATCTATGTTAATGATTAGATCTATAGGCATCACGTCCAAAACAAGTAGACCGATACTTTCTACATCTACTACTATTACTCCACACGTCGACCGCTATCCAGCATGCATCTAGTGTATTAAGGTCATGAGAACAGAGTAACGCCTTAAGCAAGATGACATGATGTAGATGGACAATCTCATATCTACGATAAAAGCCCATCTTGTTACCCTTGCTGGCAACAACATGATGCGTGCCTTGCTGCCCTTTCTGTCACTGGGAAAGGTCACCACACGGTATGAACCCAAAACCAAGCACTTGTCCCATTGCAAGAATCATAGATCTAGTTGGCCAAACAAAACCCAAGACTCGGAGAGACTTACAAGGATATGAAACCATGCATATAAGAAATCAGCGAACACTCAAACATATATCATAGATAATCTGATCACAAATCCACAATTCATGGGATCTCGACAAACACACCGCCAAAGAGGATTGCATCGGATAGATCTCCATGAAGATCATGGAGAACTATGTATTGAAGATCCAAGAGAGAGAAGAAGCCATCTAGCTACTAACTACGGACCCGTAGGTCTGAAGTGAACTACTCATGAGTCATTGGAGGGGCGATGAGGTTGATGAAGAAGCCCTCCAACTCCAAAGTCCCCTCCGGCAGGGTACCGGGAAGGGTCTCCATATGAGATCTCGCGGAAACGGAAGATTGCGGCGGTGCAAAAGTGTTTTCGTGGATGCCCTGAATTTTTCTGGATTTTTAGGGAATTTATAGGCCAAAGACCTAGGGCAGGGGAGCGCCGGGGGGGGCCAGAAGCTTGGTTGCCGCGGCCTCCCCCCTGGTCGCGGCAACATGGCTTGTGGCCCCCCTGTGGGCCCACTTGCTTGGCCCTCAAGCCTCCCGATCTTCTTCCGTTCTGGAAAATTTATTTCGGGGATTTTATTCCGTTTGGACTCCGTTCCAAAATCAGATCTGAAAAGAGTCAAAAACACACAAAAAACAGGAACTGGCACTTGGCACTGAATTAATAAGTTAGTCCTAAAAAAGATATAAAAGGTAAACAAAACATCCAAAGTTGACAAGATTACAGCGTGAAACCATCAAAAATTGTAGATACGTTTGAGACGTATCAAGCTTCCCCAAGCTTAACTCCTACTCGTCGTCGAGTAGGGAAGTGATAAAGAATGAATTTTTGATGCTTTCATGCTACCTAGCATAGATGTCCTTCGTAACTCCTCTTATGTGCCGTGAATGTTCAGATCCATTAGATTCAAAACAATAGTTTGCTATTGACGTGGAAACAATAATACTTCAAGCAAACTAGCAAGGTAATCATGAACTTTCAAAATAACAAGGCCAAAAGAAAGTTATCCCTACAAAATCATATAGCCTGGCTATGCTCTATCATCATTGCACAACGAATTTAAATCATGCACAACCCCGGTATTGGCCAAGTAATTGTTTTCACACCTTTCCTTTCTCAAACTTTTTCAACTCTCACGCAATACATGAGCGTGAGCCATGGTTTTAGCACTATAAGTGGTGTGGAATGTGGTGGAGGTTGCAAGACAAACAAGGAGAAGATGGTCACATTGACTAGGCATATCAATGAGCTATGGAGATGCTCATCAATAGATATCATCATGAATGAGTAGGGATTGCCATACAAATGATGCACTAGAGCTAAGAGTATGTGAAAGCTCTTAAAGAAAACTAGTGGGTGTGCATCCAACTTGCTTGCTCACGAAGACCTAAGGCAATTTTGAGGAAGCCTATCATTGGAATATACAAGCTAAGTTATATAATGAAAATTTCCCACTAGCTATATGGTGGTGACAAAACGCGAGACTCTCAGTCATGAAGATCATGGTGCTTAATATGCACAAGTGTGGAAAGGTGGTAGCATTGTCACTTCTCTCTTTTTCTCTCATTTTTTTGAATGGGCTCTTTGGCCTCTTTTTTTTTATTTTTTTTATTTTCGTGGGCATCTTTGGCCTCTTTTTGTATATGGGCTTCGCTGGCCTCTTTTATTTTCTCACATGGGACAATGCTCCATCAATGATGATCATCAGACTTACAACTCAAAACTTAGAGCAATGATGACTCTATATGGAATGCCTTCGGTAGTGTACCGTGACAATGATATAGCATGGCATGGACATTAATGGAAACATCATGCTAGCTATCTTACGATCATGCAATGGCAATGCAGACATGGTGGCACATGTCATGGTGGTAGTTGCATGGCAATATATCTCGGAATGACTTTGAAAAAGCCATAGTAGGTAGGTATGGTGGATGTTTTGAGGGAGGCTAATGGTGGGTTTTGTGCACCGGCGAAAGTTGCACGACAATAAGAAGATAGTGATGGTGGAAGGTGAAAGTGAATCTAAACCATGGACTCAACATTATTTATAATGAACTCATATACTTGTTGCAGAAGTTTTATTAGTAATCGAAACAAAGCATTCAACGCATACTCCTTGGGGAAGGGTTGGTAGGTATAAACCATCAAGCGATCCCGACCGCCACACAAAGGATGACAATCAATAGACTAATCATGCTCAGACTTCATCATATAGCGGTTCACCATACGTGCATGCTACGGGAATGAGTAACTTCAACACAAGTATTTCTAGATCCAAAAGACCTTACTAATATAACTTCAATATTACCATAACCCCAACTCAAAACTAGTTGAGATGAATCAAACTTCTCTAACTATTCAATGCACATGAAGGTGGAAGTTTTCATATCCCTTTGGATAACTACCCCTTTTGATACTACTTTCATAGCATAGATAAACTACCAAGCCACGCACCGCCGTTCTCTAAAAGATATAAGTGAAGCACATGTGAGCTGAATTGTCTAACCAAAAGATATAAGTGAAGCTCGACAAAATCACGGTGAGTGCATGTATCTCTCTCTAGGTGTGCAGCAAGGATGATTGTGACACAACAAAAATAAAAGACTCCTACGATACAAGACACTCCAAGCAAAACACATAACATGTGGTGAATAAAAATATAGCCCCGAGTAACGTTACCGATGGATTGAAGACGAAAGAGGGGATGCCTTCCCGGGGCATCCCCAAGCTTAGGCTTTTACGGCATCCTTGAATCATCTTGGGGTTCCTTGTGTTGGGTAACGTAGCATAAATTCAAAATTTTCCTACGCATATTCAGATCTTCCTATGGAGAGACCAGCAACGAGAGAGGGGTAAGAGCATCTTCATGCCTTTGAAGATCGCTAAGCGGAAGCGTTGCTAGAACGCGGTTGATGGAGTCGTACTCGCAGCGATTCCGATCTAGTGCCGAACAACGGCACCTCCGCGTTCAACACACGTGCAGCCCGGTGACGTCTCCCGCGCCTCGATCCAGCAAGGAGGAGGGAGAGGTTGGGGAAGAACTCCAGCAACACGACGGCGTGGTGTCGATGGAGAGACGAGGTCTCCCGACAGGGCTTCGCCAAGCACCGGCAGAGAGGAGGAGGGAGAGGAGCGGGGCTGCGCCGAGAGAGAGGAAAAACCGTGTGTCTCAATGGCCAAAAGTGCTCGATATATATAGGGGGAGGGGAGAGGGGGTGCCACCCCTAGGTTTCCCACCCTACGGGTGCGGCAGCCCCCCTCCCCCAGATGGGAGGTGCGGCGGCCAGAAGGGGGAGGAGGGGGTGGCGCACCATCTCGTGGGCCTTAGGCCCACCTGGCCTAGGGTTTGCCCCCCCTTTTCTCTCCCTTGCGCTATGGGCTGAGTGGGTAGGCGCACCAGCCCACCTAGGGGCTGGTTCCCACCCCCACTTGGCCCACCTTATCTCCCGGGGTCGTTTCCCCCCTTCGGTGGTCCCCCGGGGCCACCTCCGGTGGTCCCGGTGGTCCCGGTACGTTACCGGTGATGCCCGAAACACTTCCGGTATCCGAAACCATCCGTCCTATATATCAATCTTTACCTCCGGACCATTCCGGAGCTCCTAGTGACGTCCTGGATCTCATCCGGAACTCCGAACAACTTTCGGTAACCTCGGATAACAATTCCCTGTAACCCTAGCGTCATCGAACCTTAAGTGTGTAGACCCTATGGGTTTGGGAGACAAGCAAACATGACCGAGACACCTCTCTGGCCAATAACCATCAGCGGGGTCTGGATACCCATGGTGGCTCTCACTTGCTCCACAATGATCTCATCGGATGAACCACGATGTCAAGGATTCAATCAATCTCGTATACGATTCCCTTTGTCTGTCGGTATAGAACTTGCCCGAGATAGGATCGTCGGTATACCTATACCTTGTTCAATCTCGTTACCGGTAAGTCTCTTTACTCGTTCCGTAGCACGTCATCGTGTGACTAACTCCTTAGTCACATTGAGCTCATGATGATGTTCTACCGAGTGGGCCCAGAGATACCTCTCCGTCACACGGAGTGACAAATCCCGATCTCGATTCGTGCCAACCCAACAGATACTTTCGGAGGTACCCGTAGTGCACCTTTATAGTCACCCAGTTACGTTGTGACGTTTGATACACCCAAAGCACTCCTACGGTATCCGGGAGTTGGACAATCTCACGGTTGAAGGAAAAGATACTTGACATTAGAAAAGCATTAGCATACGAACAATACGATCTAGTGCTAGGCTTAGGATTGGGTCTTGTCCATCACATCATTCTCCCAATGATGTGATCCCGTTATCAATGACATCTAATGCCCATGATCAGGAAACCATGATCATCTATTGACTAACGAGCTAGCCAACTAGAGGCTTGCTAGGGGCACATTGTGATCTATTTATTCACACATGTATTACTTTTTCCTGTTAATACAATTATAGCATGAACAATAGACGATTATCATGAACAAGGAAATATGATAATAACCATTTTATTTTTCCTCTAGGGCATATTTCCAACAGTCTCCCACTTGCACTAGAGTCAATAATCTAGTTATATCGTGATGTATCGAACACCCATAGCATTGTGGTGTTGATCATGTTTTGCTCGTGGAAGAGGTTTAGTCAATGGGTCTGCAATATTCAGATCCGTGTGTACTTTACAAATATCTATCACTCCACTCTAGACATGGTCCTGGATGGAGTTGTAGCGGCGCTTGATGTGCTTCGTCTTCCAGTGAAACCTGGGCTCCTTGGCTATGGCAATGGCTCCAGTGTTATCACAGAAGAGTGGCATAGGACCCAACGCGCTTGGAACCACTCCAAGGTCGGCGATGAGCTCCTTCATCCAAATTCCTTCATGAGCCGCTTCTGAAGCAACTATGTACTCCGCTTCACATGTAGATGCTGCCACGACTTCTTGCTTGCTGCTGCACCAGCTCACTGCCCCACCATTCAACACATATACGTATCCGGTCTGTGACTTAGAGTCATCCGGATCTGTGTCGAAGCTAGCGTCGACGTAACCCTTTACGACGAGCTCTTCGTCACCTCCATAAACGAGAAACATTTCCTTAGTCCTTTTTAGGTACTTAAGGATATTCTTGACCGCTGTCCAGTGTTCCGTACCGGGATTACTTTGGTACCTCCCTACCAAACTTATGGCAAGGTTTATATCAGGTCTGGTACACAGCATGGCATACATTAGAGAGCCCACGGCTGAAGCGTAGGGGACAGATCTCATCTTCTCTCTATCTGCTGCTGTGGTCGGCGACTGAGTCTTACTCAATCTCATACCTTGCAAAACTGGCAAGAACCCTTTCTTTGAGTTTTCCATATTGAACTTCTTCAATATCTTGTCAAGGTATGTACTTTGCGAAAGACCTATGAGGCGTCTCGATCTATCTCTATAGATCTTGATGCCTAATATGTATGCAGCTTCTCCAAGGTCCTTCATTGAAAAACTCTTGTTCAAATAGGCCTTTATGCTCTCCAACATCTCTATATTATTCCCCATCAATAATATGTCATCCACATATAGTATGAGGAAAGCTACACAGCTCCCACTCAATTTCTTGTACAGACAGGCTTCTCCATAAACCTGTATGAACCCAAACGCTTTAATCACCTCATTAAAGCGAATGTTCCAACTCCGAGATGCTTGCACCAGCCCATAGATGGAGCGCTGGAGCTTGCATACTTTGTTAGCACCCTTAGGGTCGACAAAACCTTCTGGTTGCATCATATACAACTCTTCCTTAAGGTTCCCGTTAAGGAACGCTGTTTTGACGTCCATTTGCCAAATTTCGTAATCATAAAAGGCGGCAATTGCTAACATGATTCGGACTGATTTCAGCTTCGCTACGGGAGAGAATGTCTCTTCGTAGTCAACTCCATGAATTTGTCGAAAACCCTTTGCGACAAGTCGAGCTTTGTAGACGGTTACATTACCGTTTGCATCAGTCTTCTTCTTGAAGATCCATTTATTTTCTATGGCTTGCCGGTCATCGGGCAAGTCCACCAAAGTCCATACTTTGTTCTCATACATGGATCCTATCTCGGATTTCATAGCCTCAAGCCATTTGTTGGAATCCGGGCCCGCCATTGCTTCTTCATAGTTCGAAGGTTCACCGTTGTCTAACAACATGATTTCCATCACAGGGTTTCCATACCACTCTGGTGCGGAGCGTGACCTTGTGGACCTTCGCGGTTCAGAAGTAACTTGATCTGAAGCTTCATGATCATCATCATTAACTTCCTCTTCAGTCGGTGTAGGCGCCACATGAACAACTTCCCGCGCTGAGCTACTTTCCTGTTCGAGAGGGGGTGTAATTACCTCATCAAGTTCTACCTTCCTCCCACTTACTTCTTTCGAGAGAAACTCTTTCTCTAGAAAGGATCCGTTCTTGGCAACAAAGGTTTTACCTTTGGATCTAACATAGAAGGTATACCCAATAGTTTCCTTAGGGCTATGAATACGCATTTCTCCGCTTTGGGTTCGAGCTTTTCTGGTTGAAGTTTCTTCACATAAGCATCGCAGCCCCAAACTTTAAGAAACGACAACTTAGGTTTCTTGCCAAACCATAGTTCATACGGTGTCGTCTCAACGGATTTAGACGGTGCCCTATTTAAAGTGAATGCTGCAGTTTCTAATGCGTATCCCCAAAATGATAGCGGTAAGTCGGTGAGTGACATCATAGATCGTACCATATCTAATAAAGTGCGATTACGACGTTCAGACACTCCGTTGCACTGCGGTGTGCCAGGCGGCGTCAGTTGTGAAATGATTCCACACTTCCTTAGGTGTGTGCCAAACTCGTGACTCAAATATTCTCCTCCACGATCAGATCGTAGACATTTAATTTTTCTGTCACGTTGATTCTCAACCTCACTCTGAAATTCCTTGAACTTTTCAAATGTCTCAGATTTGTGCTCCATCAAGTAGATATACCCATACCTACTCAAATCATCGGTGAGAGTGAGAACATAACGATAACCACCGCGAGCTTCAACGTTCATTGGACCACACACATCAGTATGTATTATTTCCAATAAGTCAGTTGCTCTCTCCATTATTCCTGAGAATGGAGTCTTAGTCATCTTGCCCATGAGGCACGGTTCGCATGTGTCAAATGATTCAAAGTCAAGAGACTCTAATAGTCCATCAGTATGGAGCTTCTTAATGCGCTTAACGCCGATATCACCAAGGCGGCAGTGCCACAAGTATGTGGGACTATCATTATCAACTTTGCATCTTTTGGTACTCACACTGTGAATATGTGTAACATCACGATCGAGATTCATCAAGAATAAACCATTCACCAGCGGAGCATGACCATAAAACATATCACTCATATAAATAGAACAACCATTATTCTCTGACTTAAATGAGTAGCCGTCTCGCATTAAGCAAGACCCTGATACAATGTTCATGCTTAAAGCTACTAAACAAAAATTATTAAGGTTTAAAACTAATCCCGACGGTAGATCTAGAGGCAGCGTGCCGACGGCGATCACATCGACCTTTGAACCATTCCCGACGCGCATCGTCACCTTGTCCTTGGCCAGTCTCCGCTTATTCCACAGTTCCTGCTTTGAGTTGCAAATGTGAGCAACAACACTGGTATCAAATACCCAGGAGCTACTACGAGCGCTGGTAAGGTACACATCCATAACATGTATATCACATATACCTTTAACGTTGCCGGCCTTCTTGTCCGCTATGTATTTGGGGCAGTTCCGCTTCAAGTGACCTTTTCCCTTGCAATAGAAGCACTCAGTCTCAGGCTTGGGTCCATTCTTTTTCTTCTTCCCGGCATCTGGCTTACCGGGCGCGGCAACAGCTTTGCCTTCTTTCTTGAAGTTCTTCTTACCCTTGCCTTTCTTGAAACTAGTGGTCTTGTTGACCGTCAACACTTGATGCTCTTTCTTGATTTCTACTTCTACAGACTTGAGCATCGAGTACAACTCGGGAATGGTCTTCTCCATCCCTTGCATGTTGTAGTTAAGCACAAAGCCTTTGTAGCTTGGTGGGAGAGACTGGAGGATTCTGTCAATTATAGCATCATCCGGAAGTTCGACTCCAAGTGAAGTCAGACGACCGTGTAACCCAGACATTTATAGTATGTGCTCACTGACAGAATTGTTCTCCTCCATCTTGCAGCTAAAGAACTTGTCGGAGACTTCATATCTCTCGACACGGGCATGAGCTTGAAAAAATAGCTTCAGCTCCTAGAACATCTTATATGCCCCGTGTTGCTCAAAACGCCTTTGGAGCCCCGTTTCTAAACTGTATAACATGCCACACCTAACCAGAGAGTAGTCATCACTCCGCGTTTGCCAGACGTTCAGAATGTCCTGGGCTGCTGCGGGAGCGGGAGGGTCACGTAGCGGCGCATTAAGGACATAAGCCTTTTTGGCTGCTTCAAGGATGAGCTTCAAGTTGCGAACCCAGTCCGCATAGTTGCTACCATCATCTTTCAGCTTGTTTTTCTCTAGGAATGCGTTGAAGTTGAGGTTCACGTTGGACATCTACAATATTTATAAAGACAACTTTTAGACTAAGTTCATGACAATTAAGTTCATTTAATCAAATTAAGTATGAACTCCCACTTAAATCGACATCCCTCTAGTCATCTAAGTGATACATGATCCATGTTGACTAACCCGTGTCCGATCATCACGTGAGACGGACTAGTCACCATGGTGAGAAACATCATGCTGATCGTATTCAACCATACGACTCATGTTCGACCTTTCAGTCTCTTGTATTCGAGGTCATGTCTGTATATGCTAAGCTCGTCGAGTCAACCTAGGTGTTTCGCGTGTGTAAATCTGGCTTACACCCGTTGTATGCGAACGTCACACCCGATCATCACGTGGTGCTTCGAGACAACGAACCTTCGCAACGGTGCACACTTAGGGGAATACGTTCTCGAAAGTTTAAGAGGGATCATCTTATTATGCTACCGTCGTTTTAAGCAATAAGATGTAAAACATGATAAACATCACAATGCAATCATATAGTGACATGATATGGCCATTATCATCTTTGCTCTTTCGATCTCCATCTTCAGGCATCGCATGATCATCATCGTCACCGGCGTGACACCATGATCTCCATCGTCATGATATCCATCATCGTGTCTCCGTGAAGTCGTCACGCCAACTACTACTATCACTACTACTATAGCTAACCGTTAGCAATGAAGTAAAAGTAGTAAGCACATGGCGTTGCATCTCATACAATAAATTAAGACAACTCCTATGGCTCCTGCCGGTTGTCATACTCATCGACATGCAAGTCGTGAAACCTATTACAATAACATGATCATCTCATACATCATATATGCAACATCACAACTTTGGCCATATCACATCACATGTCAAACCCTGCAAAAACAAGTTAGACGTCCTCTAATTGTTGTTGCAAGTTTTACGTGGCTGATTTGGGTTTCTAGCAAGAACGCCTTCTTACCTACGTGACAGCCACAACGATGATATGCCAAAGCTATTTACCCTTCATAAGGACCCTTTTTATCAAATCCAATCCGAGTAGAGTAGGAGAGACAGACACCCGCTAGCCACCTTTATGCACGATGTGCATGTCTGTCGGTGGAACCAGTCTCACGTAAGTGTACGTGTAAAGTCGGTCCGGGCCGCTTCACCCCACAATACCGCCGGAAAAGAATAATACTAGTAGCAGCAAGCAAATTGACAAATCATCGCCCACAACTTTTGTGTTCTACTCGTGCATCGAATCTACGCATAGAAAACCTGGCTCGGATGCCACTGTTGGGTAACGTAGCATAAATTCAAAATTTTCCTACGCATATTCAGATCTTCCTATGGAGAGACCAGCAACGAGAGAGGGGTAAGAGCATCTTCATACCTTTGAAGATCGCTAAGCGGAAGCGTTGCTAGAACGCGGTTGATGGAGTCGTACTCGCAGCGATTCCGATCTAGTGCCGAACAACAGCACCTCCGCGTTCAACACACGTGCAGCCCGGTGACGTCTCCCACGCCTTGATCCAGCAAGGAGGAGGGAGAGTTTGGGGAAGCACTCCAGCAACACGACGGCATGGTGTCGATGGAGAGACGAGGTCTCCCGGCAGGGCTTCGCCAAGCACCGGCAGAGAGGAGGAGGGAGAGGAGCGGGGCTGCGCCAAGAGAGAGGAAAAACCGTGTGTCTCAATGGCCAAAAGTGCACGATATATATAGGGGGAGGGGAGAGGGGGTGCCACCCCTAGGGTTCCCACCCTAGGGGGTGCGGCAGCCCCCCCAGATGGGAGGTGCGGCGGCCAGAAGGGGGAGGAGGGGGTGGCGCACCATCTCGTGGGCCTTAGGCCCACCTGGCCTAGGGTTTGCCCCCCCTTTTCTCTCCCTGGCGCTATGGGCTGAGTGGGGAGGCGCACCAGCCCACCTAGGGGCTGGTTCCCACCCCCACTTGGAACACCTTATCTCCCGGGGTCGTTGCCCCCCTTCGGTGGTCCCGGTGGTCCCGGTACGTTATCGGTGATGCCCGAAACACTTCCGGTATCCGAAACCATCCGTCCTATATATCAATCTTTACCTCCAGACCATTCTGGAGCTCCTCGTGACGTCCGGGATCTCATCCGGGACTCCGAACAACTTTCGGTAACCTCGTATAACAATTCCCTATAACCCTAGCGTCATCGAACATTAAGTGTGTAGACCCTACGGGTTCGGGAGACAGGCAGACATGACCGAGACACCTCTCTAGCCAATAACCATCAGCGGGGTCTGGATACCCATCGTGGCTCCCACTTGATCCACGATGATCTCATCGGATGAACCACGATGTCAAGGATTCAATCAATCCCGTATACGATTCCCTTTGTCTGTCGGTATAAAACTTGCCCGAGATTCGATCGTCGGTATACCTATACCTTGTTCAATCTCGTTGCCGGTAAGTCTCTTTACTCGTTCCGTAGCACGTCATCGTGTGACTAACTCCTTAGTCACATTGAGCTCATGATGATGTTCTACCGAGTGGGCCCAGAGATACCTCTCCGTCACACGGAGTGACAAATCCCGATCTCGATTCGTGCCAACCCAACAGACACTTTCGGAGGTACCCGTAGTGCACCTTTATAGTCACCCAGTTACATTGTGATGTTTGATACACCCAAAGCACTCCTACGGTATCCGGGAGTTGCACAATCTCACAGTCGAAGGAAAAGATACTTGACATTAGGAAAGCATTAGCATACGAACAATACGATTTAGTGCTAGGCTTAGGATTGGGTCTTGTCCATCACATCATTCTCCCAATGATGTGATCCCGTTATCAAGGACATCTAATGCCCATGATCAGGAAACCATGATCATCTATTGACTAACGAGCTAGCCAACTAGAGGCTTGCTAGGGACACATTGTGATCTATTTATTCACACATGTATTACTGTTTCCTGTTAATACAATTATAGCATGAACAATAGACGATTATCATGAACAAGGAAATATGATAATAATCATTTCATTATTGCCTCTAGGGCATATTTCCAACACCTTGGGCATCCCGAAGCTTGAGCTCTTGCCACTCTTTATCTTTTTTTCCATAAGAACTTTACCCAAAACTTGAAAACTTCACAACACGAAACTTAAACAGAAACTCGTGATAACATTAGTATAAGAAAGCAAACCACCACTTCCTTAGGTACTGTAGCAAACTTATATTCTAATTATGTTGATGTTGGGTTACTGTATTTTCAATCTTCCATGGCTAATACCCCCCGATACTATCCATAGTTTCATCAAAATAAGCAACCAACAGAACAAAAAACAGAATCTGTTAACAGCAGACCAGTCTGTAGCAATCTGTATACTTCGTATACTTCTGGTACTTCAAAAATTCCGAAAAACTACGACACGCTGAAGAATTTCGTAGAAATCAGCAGCAAAAAGAATCAACTCAAAATCTCTTACAGAAAAAAAATGAAAATTCTTTTCGTGAGCAGAAAGTTTCTGTCTTTTCTAGCATGACCAAACGATCATCCCCAAGACTAATCATAACGGTTTTGCTTGGCACAAACGCAAAAATAAACACAAAAAACACAATCATAACAGAATTATGAAAGTGTGGAAAACAAAAAAGAAAGAAAAAGGATAGATTCATTGGGTTGCCTCCCAACAAGCGCTATTGTTTAACGCCCTTACCTAGGCAAAAGGTGATGGAATCACGTATAATCATCTTTGGTGCTCAAACCATAAGTAGCCCTCATCATAGATTCATAAGGTAATCTTATTTTCTTTCTAGGAAAGTTCTCCATGCCCTTCTTTAGAGGAAATTCAAATCTAATATTCCCTTCCTTCATATCGATGATAGTACCAATAGTCCTTAGGAAAGGTCTACCAAGAATAATGGGACATGAAGGATTGCAATCTATGTCAAGTACAATGAAATCCACGGGTACATAGTTCTTATTTGCAACAATAAGAACATCATCGATCCTTCCCATGGGTTTCTTGACAGTAGAATCCGCAAGATATTAATTAAGAGAACACTCTTCAATCTCATGAAAACCAAGAATATCACTTAAAGACTTTGGAATCGCGGAAACACTAGCACCCAAATCACACAAAGCATTGCCCTCATAGTTTTTGATCTTGATTTTGATAGTAGGTTCCCACTCATCATGAAGTTTTCTAGGTATAGAGACTTATAATTTGAGCTTCTCTTCAAGAGATTTCATCATAGCATCTACGATATGCGCGGTAAAGGCTTCGCTTTGGCTATAAGCATGTGGAGAATTTGCAATGGATTGCATCAAAGAAATGCATTCAAACAAGGAGCAACTATCATAATTGAATTCCTTGAAATCCAAAGTGGGAGTTTCATTACTACCCAAAATTTTGATTTCTTCTACTCCACTCTCCACACCTTTATCATCAAGATAGGTGGACTCCGAATCATTGGGGCATTTTTCAACCAAAGTGGATTCATATCCAGCCCCTACATCAATACGTTTGACACGCGAAAACAAAGATTCTAGAGGAGTAACACCAAGCATTTTAAGATCTTCGTGATTTGCATCACTAGAACGCACCCTTTTAAACCATTCATGCCTAGCGCGAATTTGGGCGTTTCTTTCTTTGCTCTCTTTCATGGAGACACGCATAGCTTTCAAAGTTTCATCCAAGTTGACCTTGGGAGGAGCACATCTAACTTTCAAAGCATCAATATCACTAGACATCCTATCAACGCTCTTAGCCAAATCATCAATTTTGAGTAGTTTTTCCTCTATGGACGCATTGAAAATCTTTTGAGAGTTGATGAACTCTTTAATATTACTCTCTAAATCAGAGGGTAATTTGTTGTGATTTCCATAAGTGTTGTTGTAGGAATTGCCATAATTGTTAGAGGAGTTACTAGGAAAAGGCCTAGGAACATAGTTTCCTCTAAAAGCATTGTTGTTGTGAAAATTGTTCCTACCAACAAAATTAACGTCCAAACTACCGTTGCTACTCTCAATCAAGGAAGATAGTGGCATGTCATTAGGATCTAAAGGAGAATTTCTACTAGCAACCAAATTCATCAACTCGTCCATCTTAGCACTAAGCGAGTTAATTTCTTCTATAGCGTGTACCTTTTTGCTAGCACGTGACCTTTCCGTGTGCCACTGAGAGTAGTTGGTCATGATATTGTCTAGGAGTTTTGTAGCATCTCCTAACGTGATTTCCATGAACATTCCACCTGAGGCGAAGTCCAAGATATTGTGAGAGGCAAAATTCAAGCCAGCGTAAAATATTTGCATAATCATCCACAAACTCAAGCCATGAGCGGGACGATTTCTAATCATTAACTTCATCCTCCCCCAAGATTGTGCAACGTGTTCATGATCAAGTTGCTTGAAATTCATGATATCGTTACGTAAGGAGATAATCTTAGCCGGCGGAAAATACTTGGATATGTAAGCATCTTTGCACTTATCCCAAGAATCGATACTATTTTTAGGCAAAGAAGAAAACCAAGTTTTTGCGCGATCTCGCAACGAGAAAGGAAAAAGCTTCAACTTAATCACGTCATTATCCACATCTCTTTTATTTTGCATATCGCAAAGCTCAATGAAGGTATTGAGATGGGATGCGGCATCTTCACTAGGAAGGCCATAGAATTGCTCTTTCATAACAAGGTTCCGCAAAGCTGTGTTGATTTCATACGATTCCGCACTAGTGGCGGGAGCAATCGGAGTACTAATAAATTCATTATTATTGGTACTCGAGAAGTCGCAAAGTTTGGTGTTTTCAGCCATGATGACTTCAACAAACAAACAAGCACACAAGAAAGCAAGAAAACCGGCAAAGGAAAACGGCAAAAAGGCAAAAGGCAAAAGAAAACGGCAAAGGAGAAAGGCAAATGAAAACGGCAAATGAAAACGGCAAATGTGAAGTGGGGAGAGGAAAACAAGAGGCAACTGGCAAAAAAGGAAATGCAAGAGATGAGTTTGTGAGACCTACTTGGATAGATCTCTCCTTCCCCGGCAACGGCGCCAGAAATACTTCTGCTACTGCAAGAAAAGACCTTCGAACGGCGCCAGAAACAAGCGTGCTGACGGGAGACTATTCTTGTCTTGATACTCCTCAGCAACGGCACCAAGAATCCTTCTGCTACGGCTACGCCTTTAGGGACTTCCTTGGCGAATATGCAAAGGATTCCCCCGTGGCCTTGTAGCCTTGCGTTGGTGTTCCCTTGAAGCGGAAAGGGTGATATAGCATAGCGGCGGTAAGTATTTCCCTCAGTTTTGAGAACCAAGGTATCGATCCATTGAAGGATTATCACAAGTACCTGCACAAACACAAAGGGCTTGCACCCAACGCTATGAAGGGGTTGTCAATCCCTTATAGATTGTTTGCCAAGTGAGAACTGAAAGCAAAAAGAAACAAAGCAAAGTAAAAGCGAAAGTGGAAACGATAGGTGTGAATAGACCCGGGGGCCGTAGTGTTCACTAGTGACTTCTCTCATGAAAGCAAGTAGACAGTGGGTGAACGAATTACTGTCGAGCAATTGATAGAACCGTTCAAAGTCGTGACGTTATCTATGGCAATGATTATATCTATAGGCATCACGTCCAAAACAAGTAGACCGATACTTTCTGCATCTAATACTATTAGTCCACACGTCGACCACTATCCAGCATGCATCTAGTGTATTAAGTTCATGAGAACAGAGTAACGCCTTAAGCAAGATGACATGATGTAGATGGACAATCTCATATCTACGATAAAATCCCATCTTGTTACCCTTGATGGCAATAACACGATGCCTGCCTTACTGCCCTTTCTGCCACTGGGAAAGGTCACCACATGGTATGAACCCAAAACCAAGCACTTCTCCCATTGCAAGAATCATAGATCTTGTTGGCCGAACAAAACCCAAGACTCGGAGAGACTTACAAGGATATCAAATCAGGCATATAAGAAATCAGCGAAGACTCAAATATAGATCATAGATAATCTGATCACAAATCCACAATTCATCGGATCTCGACAAACACACCGCCAAAGAGGATTGCATCGGATAGATCTCCATGAAGATCATGGAGAACTATGTATTGAAGATCCAAGAGAGAGAAGAAGCCATCTAGCTACTAACTACGGACCCGTAGGTCTGAAGTGAACTACTCATGAGTCATTGGAGGGGCGATGAGGTTGATGAAGAAGCCCTCCAACTCCAAAGTCCCCTCCGGCAGGGCACCGGGAAGTGTCTCCAGATGAGATCTCGCGGAAACGGAAGCTTGCGTCGAAAGAAAAGTGTTTTCGTGGATGCCCTGATTTTTCTGGATTTTTAGGGAATTTATAGGCCAAAGACCTAGGGTAGGGGAGCGCTAGGGGGGCCACAAGCTTGGTTGTCGCGGCCTCCCCCCTGGCCACGGCAACAGGGCTTGTGGGCACCCTGTGGGCCCACTTGCTTGGCACTGAAGCCTCCCAATCTTCTTCCGTTCTGGAAAAATTTATTTGGGGGATTTTATTCCGTTTGGACTCCGTTCCGAAATCAGATCTGAAAAGAGTCAAAAACACAGAAAAAACAGGAACAAGTGCTTGACACTGAATTAATAAGTTAGTCCCAAAAAAGGTATAAGAGGTAAAGAAAACATCCAAAGTTGACAAGATAACAGCGTGAAACCATCAAAAATTATAGATACGTTTGAGACGTATCAGTTGGCAGCCTCGCCGACCGGCCAGGGGGGCACGGGGTCTTGTCTTGTCGCTGGAGGGGCCCGACGACTGCGAGGTCCCGTCTGGCCATGGGACCCACCTGCTAGCCATTAAGGCTCTCGCGTAAGGTGGACACAGGATACGTGTGGTACGTCCGGCGTCGTCCAGCGAGGATCGTCATGGGCAGGCAGTACGGCCCTCTCCACTGTTCCCACGCCGAGTGCAGTAATGAGTGGGAGTTTGACAGGCCAACACTCGCAGGGCCAGGGAGAGGTAGCCGTCTAGCCTCTAGCCGGCAGGTGCTTCCTAGCCGGCCAGAGAGTTGGCCGCCTCGCCCACAACCGACAGGTGTTTCCTAGCTGGCCAGGGGGACTTGGTCTTTACAGAATGGTTCTTGCTATTCCTTCTTGGACGAAGCCAAAGGAGTAGGCTCGATGAGCCTACCCAGGGGTTATCCCCCCGACAGTAGTCCCCAAAGCTAGGGAGGCCCACCGCTTGGGAGCGGGCGGCCTCGCCAGCTTAAGTTGTTTCTCGAACTCCTGTCACCGCCTGCGGGAGGGGACGCCGGCTGGCTTACAAGTGACGCCTCGGCTTCGTCGTAGGGCGCGCACATCGCGCAACGTGCCAGACCCAGCCTGACGTGATGATGGTTTGTTCAGTTTGATGGGACGGGGCTTGCGCCTTGTGTCCCGCCACGACGCCCCCTTGCCCCCCGCGCGGAGGATCCTTCGTGGATTTACTCCGCGACGGTTGGGTTTCGGGAATTGTAAAAGACTCTGTAATAATCGGAGGTATGGGACCGGTGCGCACCGGATCCCCTCCCCATGATCCTTCGTGGGGTTTAAATGGGGTGCGGGGGTACCGAGGAGGCTATTCGCCGCCTTCTCGCCCCGTATTTGCACTTCCTCCCTCCTTGAGCCCAGAGAGAGAGACTCGTCTTCTTCTTCATATTCACCGCCACGCAGACCGCCACCGTCCCTTCAAGTCCTTGCCGCTGGCCGCCATGTCGAGCAGCTCTTCCAAGAAGGGGCAGGACAACGGTGCCTGGCTAGGCAGCGACATCTGCACCGAGAACATCGACGCACTCTCCCATCGCCGAATGCTGCCTCCAGCCTCCCTTGTGACCGTGTGGATCCCCAGAGCTAAGAATGCTCCGAAGCCACAGTAGGGAGAGGTAGTCGTGTTTGATGAACACTTCTACCGAGGCTTCGGGCTCCCGGCGAGCACCTTCTTCAACAACTTCCTCACCTTCTTCATCTTACAGTCGCATCATCTGGCGCCGAACGCCATCCTCCAGCTTGCCTTGTTCGTCGTCCTATGCGAGGGGTTCCTGGGGATCGAGCCCTGCCTCGACCTCTGGCAGAGCTTGTTCTTCTTCAAGCAGCAGTCCAAGAAGATGGACAAGGACGAGTTGGAGAAGATCGACAGCCCTCGCCCGATGACCCCATACGGCGCGGCACTAGTTCATCACCGGATGAAGTGTGGCTTCCCCAGATGCCGCTCCAAGACTCCATCAAGCAGTGACAGAGGGGCTTCTTCTATGTGAAGAACGCCAGCCCCACCCACGACACCATCAACATGCCCCCCTTCGCCATCGAGCCTCCGATGGCAAAGAAGAACTGGCAGGCCAAGTACCCCAAGCCGGTTTCCGAGGTGGCGCAGAGAGGTGCCTACCTCGACAGCTTGAAGAACCACGTCCTCGTGCGCCACGACCTGCTCACCACCATGATGACATGTCGGATCCTGCATCTGCAGAGACGGCCTCATCTGACATGCCAGATTAGCATCCGGCATGATCCTTGCCGGCTCTCCACCAAAAATTTCGACCTTGGGGCGGTGGCAAAGAACGTGAACCAGATCTCCTCCGCCAACATGGATGAAGGAGGAGACTCGGAGTGGGGGCTGGTTCCTTACGATAGGAACCATCCTCCCCAATGGTAAGTGCCCTATGGATCAGGTATTTGCTTTGTGTTTTGAAACTGTTGTTTCTTCTTGTTTAAGCCGGCTGCCAACTGTTGTTGTTGTATCAGTTGTTTGGGAAGCTGCAAGAGCTCACCCCGCCGTCTCCAGGCGTGGAAACGTCAAACCCCTCGGAGATTGAAGACAAGGGGATGATCGGGACTCGGGACGCCGTCTCGGAGGAGGCGCTGGAGTCGGAAGGCTCGAGCCATCTGGTGAGCACCTAAGGCCTCCCGTTGTTGATTGGACGGACGATGACGAGACGCCACCATCTTCGTATGATGCAGCTTTTGAGGAGGGTGCGAAGAGGTGGAGGAACTCACCAGCCCTCCAATGACCCGAGGCCGACATCATGCTGGCGAGACGGCCGCACCTGGAGAGGCGGCCAAGAACAAGGGCAAGGGTGCCACATCTTCCAAGCCGACCTCCAAACGCGTCGCGCCTGGACCTCCAGCCGGAGGGCGAGCAGGCGGTGCCAAGAAGCATCGAGTTGGCGCCCTTAGGAAGCAGGTGCCCATCGTGGTGGGGTAAGGATCCTTTGTTGTTTTTATTTAGCTTTGTCGAGTGAGTATGGGTTCCTCAAATCATGCCTTGCAGGGAGGCAGAAGACGTGGAGGAAGAAACTGCCTCCGACGCTGAACGAGCCGGCTGGGCAGCAATTGAGGCTGCCCAGAAGGCCCTTGACGATCAATCCGCACGCTGCTGGGAGGTGGCGGCGAAGAAGATGGCCGCAGGCCAATCTCAGCCCAGCCGGGCTTAGAAGGCTAGGGAGAACCGTATGAAGGCTAGACATGACCCCTCCACGCGTGCTCGCGTGGAGGAGCCAGCTAGCGAGGCGGCCCCGAGGCGCACCGAGAGGGCCGAGGCGGCCAAGCCATATGAGTCGGACGCCTCCGCGCCTGTGGACCTCGAGGTGATACCCGACACGCCGAAGGCCGAGGCTGTGGCCACCGCACCGGAGATGATACCGGAGGCGCCTGAGATGGCCATGAATGCACCGGACGCGGCCGATCCACCCCTGCTGCGGAGACGATGCCGGTTGGGACGTCGATGGAGCCGACCACCAACCCGCCACCTGAAGCCGGCGCCCTCATCGTGACCAACCGTGGCATGTCCGCTCCATGAGCCGGCTCCAGCGCTGGGAGCCGGCCCATGAAGACTTGGCGCGTGGCCAACGCTGGGCGCGTGACGTTGACCCCACGCGTCGTGCTCAACGGTGTCCCACTGGGTGTAGCCCCGAGAATCGGATCGGCTATGAATTAGCTGAGACGAATCTTATTCCCTTTTGCTTTTGCCCGTAGGATCTTCATGACGCCCAAGGGCAGGTGTACAACGTGCTGCAGTCTCAGACCCAGGCGGCTGATGGCCAGGTTACTGATTTTTAGGGCCAGCTAGGCGTGGCCGTCTCGGAGCAAGACGTCTTGCGTGAGGCGGGCGAGCGGCTCCAGTAGCAGCTGACTCTTCTCCAGACGAAGAAGAAGGATCGCGAGGCGGCCCTTCAGGCCGAACAGGACCAGCTGCGCGCCACTCTTGAGGAGAAGGACTCCTCCAACCCTGCCAACAGGGAGCGTCTTAAGACGGCCCATCTCGAGGAGATGAAGCTCAAGGACGCCACCCTGAAGAAGAAGAGGAGGCCCTAATCCAGAAGCAGGCGCAGTTGGCCAAGGCGCTGGAGACGGCCGCAGCCCTCCAGGAAGAGATCTGCCGCGCAGCCCAAGCGAGCAAGGTGCGGGAGCTCGAAGCCCTCCAGGATGCCCACGATAACGACACCCATTTCGACCATAAGCCTTCTTTTATTTTGTCTTGAATTTTTCTTCTTTCCTGCTCCTTCCTCTTATTCTTCTTCGCGCCCCTCCCCTACTCGAGGACACTTCGCAGAGACACGGGAAGCGGCTGAAACGGCTGTTGAGGTCACCCGCGAGGAGCATCGTGCTGCCGGCCAGGAGGTGGATGCCAACACCGGCTAGACTGTGGAGGAGATTGGCGTGGGCCTCAGGGCCCGCCTGCGTGTCCTGGCCGAATCCATGGAGCGGTTCCAGAGTTCAGGCTTGTCGATGATAAGGGCTTTGTGGCCCGATGCCGTGGAGCCGGCGTCGATGAGCCGGCTCTCCTGCTGGCTTGCAGCTGGCGGCGACCGCCTGGATGCCTGACGTGCCTCAGTTGCACGTGTCGGTGCCTACATGGCACTGCGCTTGGCCAAATCCTGGTACCAGAACCTGGACTTGGGCAAGCTCGTCGCGCAGCGCGACGGCTCGGAGGGGGAGTTGCATGCCGTGGAGGAGGAGCTGCGTGTGAGGGCCAGCGACATTGCCTCGTACGCCGCCTGGGACGAGCTCAACTCGAAGCGGGATGACGATGGCAACGTGGTCCCAAAGGACCTGCACCGTCTTCAGCCCTATGACACCGATGGTAGCTACGACGAGGCGGCCCATGAGGAGGAAGACGCCGCCTCCAGCAGCGAGGCGTATGCCGACTCCGCCAAGGACGGAGCCAGAAGCTCTCGTGGAGGACGCGGCGCCACTGCCTTAGGAGCAGCCGACGATGGTGAAGCCACCACTTCAGGAGCAGCAGCCGGGGCAACAAACGACGCCGCCGCCCCTTAGCTGGTCATGTTTTTGTTTTAGTTGTCTGCAATGTATCATTAGTCCAACAGATCCACCCACTTGGGGTGTGTAATGAACTTCGGTCGTGGGCCAATGCTTTTGAATGTATGAATTCTGCATTAAATTCGTAACACCATGTGTGCTGCCTTGTACTTTCATATTTTGATTCCTGCTTGATATCTTTTTCTCCAACTCCTTTACACCCTCTAGCGTCTACCCCACCAGCCCGACAGCCGGGAGCCGGTGTGTGACTGGGTCGAGGCTTCTGCCTTTGGGAATATTGGAAGCCATCAAGACTTAAAGACTCAAACACAAACTAGCAGAGGCCGGCTAGAATAAGATCACAAAAAAGGATCAAACGAACCCGAACCGACAACCCTTTTTGTAGTTTGAACTGTTCGCACAGCAAGCCTTACCTGGCGCCGCCTCACTAGCCGAACAGTCGGGAGCCGGTCTGTAGATGTTACGAGACGGCCAGGGTTCGACCCGGCATACACTATATGTTCTTCTACAACTAAAGTGATCGTTCGGGCCGGCTAGCAAGCCCCCGAGCCCGTTAGAGCCGGACTAAGGGACTCACAAAATGAGTGAAAACTCTAGTTATGAATCCAAAAGAAGCATATGTGCATGCTCTTTCCAGTGCATTCATTGGAAATCCTGAAGAGGGAGAAAGATACATATGTGCATCTTCTTTCCATTTTTCTTACTTGCCTTCTAGCAATAGAACGGGAGAAGCAACGCCGCGTTCCATCGACGCTCCGTCTCTTGGTCGGAGTCGTCCCTCTTGCGCTTCCTTGGCTTCTGGGCACCCATCAGGTAGTATGCATTGTTATGCAATGCCCTGCTGATGATGAAGGGTCCCTCCCATGGGGATGAGAGCTTGTGCTGGCCGGCTGTTCGCTAGATTCTTCTGAGCACCAAGTCTCCCCCTCTAAAGGAGAGAGGCTTGATGTTCTTGCTGTGGTAGTATCTCAGCTTCTATTGATAAATGGCCGTCCGGCTCAAGGCTAGGTCCCGTGCCTCCTCGAGCAGATCGACACCTTCTTCTCTTGCCTCCTTTGCTTCTGTTTCTGTGTATAGGGTGACCCAAGGAGAGTCGAACTCAACATCCGTAATGATGATAGCCTCGGACCATATACCAGAAAGAATGGGGTGAAGCCGGTTGACCAGTTGGGCGGGGTGCGGAGGCTCCACAATACTGCCGGCAGCTCTTCGATCCAGCACTCGGCTGACTTGATGAGTGGTGCCACCATTCATGGCTTGATGCCGCCTAGGATTAGGCCGTTGGCCCTCTCCACCTGGCCTTTGGACTCGGGGCGTGCCACCGATGCCAAGTCGAGCCGGATGCCTTCCTTGGAGCAGTAGAGCTCCAAAGTACCCTTGGCGAAGTTGGTGCCATTGTCGGTGATGATGTTGCGGGGGACGCCGTATCGGACAGCGATGTCCTTGATCAACATGACGGCCGTGGGGCCCTCAAGCTTCTTGATGGGTCTAGCCTTGATCCACTTGGTAAATTTATCGATGGCTACCAAGAGATGAGTCATGCCGCCTCGAGCGGTCTTTAGTGGTCCCACCATGTCCAACCCCCAGACGGTGAAAGGCCATGACAAGGGGATGGTTTTAAGGGCCGAAGGTGGCATATGGCTCTGTGCACCAATGCGTTGGCAGCCCTCGCATTTGTTGACCATGTCCACGGCCTCCTCGAGGGTCGTGGGCCAATAGAATCCATGGCGGAACACCTTGGATACCAGGATTCTAGAGGCGGCATGATTCCGCACTCCCCCTGGTGAATGTATCTGAGGATGTCCTGCCCTTTTTCTGATTCGACGCAGCGCTGGAACACGCCAATCACGCTACGCCGAACCAGCTCACCATTGATGATGGTGTAGGCTGATGATCGGTGTTGGATCTGCCTTGCCTCCGCCTCCTCCTGAGGGAGTTCGCCGTGAAGAAGGATAGCCAGGATGGGTTGAGACCATGACGGAGCCGACACAAGGGCTGGCTCCATCTCGACCTAAGAGTTAGGGGCTTCTGCAGCCCCCGCGCTTGATGAAGCATTCGCGGGCTCGAGACTCTCTGTCTCTCATGCCGTCGTGGCAGCCGGCTCGCCATCTACCTCCATGACGTCCACCCACTTGGTGTCGAGACGACAAGATTCGAGGCTTGGCGGAGCCGTATTTATTGTTGTAGCCTGCCAAGTAGTCATAGTCGGCGAAGTGGTTGTAGCCGGTGCAGCAATTGGAGTGGGCAGAACTAGTGTAGCCGGCACAGGAGCTGTAGCCGACACAGGAGCTGTAGCCGACGCAGCTGGCGTAGCCGACGACGCTTGTACCGAGGGATCAGCCGGCACAAAAATTGATGCCGACTCTGGAGATGGCTTGATGGACGGCTTGTGCAGCTGTTCGAGGGAGACGCCGACTGGAATTGCTTGTCTTGTAGAGCCAATCTTGGCCAATGTATCAGCCGCCTTGTTGTCCACCCTGGGAACGTGGTGAAACTCGCAACCCTCGAAAGGGCCGCTGAGCTGCTGGATGAGGAAGCGGTAGCTCGTCATGTTGGCATCCCTCGCGTCCCATTCGCCAGAGACTTGTTGCACCACAAGGTCCGAGTCTCCGAAGCAAAGGAGTCGCCGGATACCAATCTCCTTGGCAAGCCGGAGGCCGTGAGCGAGCACTTCATAATCAGCGACGTTGTTGGAGGTGGAAAAGTGAATGTGGAGAGCATACTTGAGATGGTCTCCTTTCGGAGACAACAAGACAATGCCGGTTCCCAGACCAGTTCGCATCTTTGAGCCGTCGAAGTGCATCCGCCAATGAGTGGAATCTTGAGGCGGCGGCTCAAACTAGGTTTCGGCCGAGTCGGCAATGAAGTCGGCCACCACCTGAGACTTGATGGCAGTGCGAGGCTCGTAGCGGATGTCGTGGTCAGCCATGGAGGTGAACCACTTGGCGATCCGGCCAGTCGCGTCACGGTTGGCCATGATTTCTGAAAGTGGAGCAGTGCTCACCATAGTGATGGCATGATCTTGAAAGTATTGCTTCAACTTCTTTGCGGCAAGGTAAACACCATAACACATTTTCTGGTAGTGGAGGTAGTTTTGCTTGGAGGCGGACAAGATCTCGCTGAGGTAGTAGATAGGGCGTTGCACTAACTGTACCTTGCCCTCCTCCTTGCGCTGAACTACCAGCACTACGCTAACCATGCGAGTGGTCGCTGCAATGTATATGAGGATGGGTTCCCTTTCAGGCGGTGCTGCCAAGATTGGCACGCGTCAGATTACCCGCTTGAGGTCGCGGAAGGCTTCGTCCGCCTGGTCATTCCACTCGAACTTGGTTGTTTTCTTCATGAGCTCGTACAGTGGAAGCGCCTTCTCGCCGAGCCGGCTGACGAACCGGCTAAGGGACGCCAGGCAGCCGACAAACTTCTGGACGTCTAGGATTCGAGCAGGCTTCACCATCTTCTCAATGGTGATTTTCTCAGGGTTCGCTTCGATGCCGCGAGCGGACACGAAGAACCCCAAGAATTTGCCGCCTGGAACCCAAAGGACGCACTTCTCCAGGTTGATCCGGATCTTGTATTCGCACAGATTGACGAACGTCTCCCGCAGTTCGTCGAGGAGGGTGAAGTGCTACGTGGTCTTGACGACGATATCATCCACATAGACGTGGATGTTTCTGCCAATTTGTGGCAGTAAGCACTGCTGCATGCAGCGTTGGAATGTCGCACCAGCGTTCTTCAGACCGAATCTCATGGTGGTGTAGCAGTAGGCCCTGAAGGGCGTGATGAAGGAGGTCTTCAGGCGATCAGCTGGATCCAGCTTGATTTGATGGTAGCCTGAATAAGCATCCAGAAACGACAGGAGCCCGCAGCCGGCTGTGGATCGATCACTTGATCTATCCTAGGCAAATCGAAAGGCTCTTTCGGGCATGCCTTATTCAGGCTCGTGTAGTCGATACACATTCGCCAGGTGTTATTCTTCTTCAGCACCATGACTGGATTGGCTAACCAGTCCGAGTGGAAAACCTCCATGATGAAGCCGGCTGCAAGGAGCCGGGAAATCTCTTCTCCAATTGTGCGCTGCTTCCCCTCAGCGAAGCGGCGCAATGGTTGTTTCACGTGAAGTTTTTGCCCGGCGTACTTCCTCGGAACACCAGTCATGTCTTTGGGAGACCATGCGAAGATGTCCCGATTCTCACGGAGGAAGTCGACGAGCTCGCCTTCCTATTTGGGGCTAAGGTTAGCCCCGATGGTGACGCACTGCTTGGGGTTCGCAGGGTCGAGTGGCACCTGCTTGGTCTGTTTGCCGCCTTGAAGGAGCCTTCGCCAGCCGACTGGGATGGAGGAGTAGGGATCGCCGACTGCTCTGTAGCCTGAGCCACGAGCCAGTCAATCTGCCTTTTCTCCTCATCAATCACCATGGCGTCGGCCAGGCGGCTGCTGTCCGATGCACACTCGAGCGACTTCTTGTAGTCGCCAGCAATGGTGATGATGCCCTTCAGACCTGGCATCTTCATCTTGAGGTAGGCGTAGTGGGGGATAGCCATGAATTTGGCCAGAGCCTATCTGCCCAGCAGCGCGTGATACGGGCTGCTGAGATCCACCACCTCGAACCATATGGACTCACGACAGAAGTGAGCCTTGTCACCGAAAAGGACGTCCAGCTGGATTTTGCCGATCGGCGAGGAGGACTATCCCGGCACGATGCTGTGGAAGACAGTGTTGGTCGGCAGGATGTCCTTCTCCTTGAGCCCGAGCTTGAGTAGGGTCTCGAGGTAGAGGATGTTGATGCTGCTGCCGTCGTCGAACAACACCCGGGAGAATCGGCAGGTGAGCCTCTGGGAGGCGAATGTGGGGTCGAGGACGAGCGCGTATGAGCCAAGGTTTGGCATCACCGCAGGATGGTCAACCGGGCTCCATGTGATGGGCTTTTCAGACCAATGCATGTATTGGGGAACCGGGGGGAACGTGGCATTCACCTCGCGCCGGCGCTGACGCTAGTTGTGCTTGTCATCGCCTTCCCTGGTGAATACCACGAATGCTCCGTCTTGATGGGGGTAGTCATCGTGGAGACGGCCGTCGTTGTGAGGCGGCGGTGGCTGAGCCGGAGCGGGACCGAGAGCCGGAGCATGAGGCCCTGCATGTGCGAATGGGGTAGCCGGCAGGCCCTCCCCTTGCGATAGTCCTCGTGCAAAGCTGCACTGTCGAAGGGTGTGGGTAGAGGGCTTCGCCCTAGAGTCCATCCTGGAGGGTGCGTCAAGCATCTTCTCAAATGACTGCTTAGGCTGCCAGTCGTTCTTGTCGGTCCGCCTCCGTTGAGAGACGACCTGAGTAGCCGGCGCCTCTCCCTCCATGTTGGCTACCATCTTGTTGTTTGAGCGCGAATCAAGTCAAACCGCCTTGCGCTTGTTGTTGTTTTGGCCGCCACGATTGTCACCAGCCATCTTGGGAGTAGTCGGCGTGGGGATAGTTTTGTCCGAGCGTTCACCTTGACCCGCATTGCGGACTCGGCCGTGGCGTACTTGTCCGCCTTGTCCATGAGCACCGCCAGAGAGGTGGGCTCGGAGCACATGAGCTTGTCGTCTCGGCAGCCGTCGATGAGAGTGTCGTCTCGGCAGCCGTCGATGAAGTACTGGATGGCATGTACCTCATGCACTCCCTCGCAAGAGTTAAGATGCTCCGTCCAGCGCGTGACGTAGTTGCAAGGGGTTCATTGGGCCTCTGGACGCACATGGCCAGCTCTCAAGGTCGGCCAGGGCGTTTCTAGGTGCCAGTGAAGTTGCGGACAAACTCCTCCTCGAAGTCAACCCATGATTTGACGCTTTAAGCCATGTGCGAGCCGAGCCGGCCAGCATGAGTGGCACGTAGCGGATGGTTACGCGCTTGTTGCCCCTGGCGATGCCAACGGCAGTGGTGTAGTCGATCAGCCAGTCTTCTGGCTTGGCTGTTTCGTTGTACTTGGGGGTGTCCCGAGGCAGAGTGAAGCCTCGGGGAAACGGCTCCCCTTGGATCCGGGGCCGAAGCACGCCGGACCGATGGGACCGTCCTTTACCAGAAGAGCTGATTGCGCGAGGGCGTTGAGATGCCTGCGGGAATCGTGGTCGCCATGTGGGACGCGAGCGCCGATCCGAGCCGCGACCGGAAGGGCACCTTGTGAGCCAGTAGCATGGCTCCTCCCGGGACGAGGAACCTCATATACCGAATCACTCTCATCATCCCCGCGACGCTGGCTCGAAGTATGCTCGCTCTAGCGCTGAGAACACCTGTCGTGGCTGCCATCGCCCTTCCGACCGGAAGGGCGACGCGAGGAAGATCCTTTGGCTTGTTGATGACTGCTGGGGTTACAGCGCGCTCCGGATTGGGTCCCAGAGACTCTGATTGAGCTTGACCGGGGTTAAGCCGTGTCTGTTGCTCGTTGGCGGCGTCAAGGAGATCCTTGACCCACTTCTCCTAGAAGGCGCGTTCCTCGCCCTCCAAGCTTGGCATTTATGCCATGGCCGCCTGGGCCACCCGTAAGTTGGTTGGAGGAGTCTCGTAGCTGGGCTGCTTGCCGCCTAGAATCTCGAAAATGACCCGGCCGCGGCCGCGGACCGAACCAAGCTAGCTAGGGGCCTCGGAAACCGAAGTGAGGTCATAGGCGGAGTTATACTCGCGCTGCATGGCCTCCATCCGGCGTTTAGCCGCTACAATGGCGATGCCCTCCTCCAAGATCTGCGTACGAGCCTCTTCAAGTGAGGCCCGCGCGTCGGTGGGGTTTGTGGAAGTGGCGATGGGCATCCTCAAGCCGGTAAGCACGGCTTGAAGAGTGTCGGTGGAGACAACAACGGGCTCACCAGCGTTTGCTGATGCCTTGCCATTAGCCATGTTGGTGCCGGCACCGATGACCATCACCTCCACGACGTTAGAGACGGTGGCGACATGATACGGGGTAAAGAACTCCACAGACGACGGAGGTCCGTCAAAGAGGAGTACGTTGTTGGGGTACACGTCGAACGTAGGTGTCTCAGTGATAGAGAGCCTACTGAAGCTCGCACCTAATGCCTCGACATCGAAGTCCTTGCCAGGATAGCGAGGACCATCACCGAGACGCAAATCGCTAAAAAGAACATTGAGGTTCTCCATTGCAGCAACGACTACACTCGGGAGAGACTCGCCGTCGGACTCCGCGTCTGAATCCGCATGACGGACTGGGACGTCGATCATCATCGATGAAGCCTCGTCGAAGGCAGGCTCCACGGGCATGCAGATTGGCCTGGACGCGATGCATCCGATGGTGTAAGAGAGGGGCCCCGCCCAGCTCGTGAAGCCAGCCGATGCCACGGACGGCCCCACGGCGGGCGCCAAATGTCGGTGTTTACTCACAACATAAGCCATGGGTAGGCTAAAGATGGTGGGAACCGAAGTGGCACCGGAGGGTGCTTAGAACGGGGTTGGTACAAGCATGGAATGCACGATGTACCCAGGTTCAGGCCCCTCCATAGAGATAACACACCTAGTCCTGCCGAAGTGTATGATGTATGAATGGGACTACAAAGTGCTCCTGGAGCTGTATTGCGGAGGAGGAAGAAGGAGAGGCCGGCTCGCGTCTGCCTCTCCTATGTGGTTGGTGTGTGTGTTGAGTTGACCGACCCTCTGCATGGAGGGGGGCCGGGGGGTTTTATAGACGAACCCACCGACCTACAATATGGATAAAAGGTACAAGAGTGGGACCCGGCTGGCAGCCTCGCTGGTTGGCCAGGGTTGCCCAAGGGGTCTTGTCTTGTCGCTGGAGGGGCCCGCCGGCTGCGTGGTCCCGTCTAGCCGTGGGACCCGCCGGCTAGTCAATAAGGCTCTCGCATAAGGTTGACGCAGGACACGTGTGGTACGTCCGGTGTCGTGCAGCGAGGATCGTCATGGGCATGCATTACGGCCGTCTCCACTGTTCCCACGCCGAGTGCAGTGATGGAGTGGGAGTTTGACGGGCCGACACTGTGCAGGGTGATGGATCGGAACCGGAGGAGGTCAGCGGCATGGCCGCCGACGCTTGTACCTGCCGTGCACCACAATCTGTTACCCTCGCTGACGTGTAGCCACCTTTAACCGTAGGGTCTTGTCATGACATATGGTCTGATGTGACTTGTGATCCCTAGCCGGCTAGCCTGCTTGACTAGCCGGCCTGGGCACGGCCGCCTCGCCCCTAGCCGGCTGGCTTGGCCTAGGCGGCCAGGGAGAGGTAGCCGTCTGGCCTCTAGCTGGCAGGTGCTTCCTGGCCGGCCAGAGAGTTGGTCGCCTTGCCCCCAGCCGGCAGGTGTTTCCTAGCCTGCCACGGGGACTTGGTCTTTACAGAATGGTTCTTGATATTCCTTCTTGGCCGAAGGCAAAGGAGTAGGCTCGATGAGCCTACCCCGGGGTTATCCCCCCGACAAAACATGAAACAGAATTGAAAGTAAACGGTGTTCAATGGTGGAAAACAAGGCCCAGGCTTCATACTTTCACTAGTGGCTACTCCCAACAACATTAACATAGTCTAATCACATGATATTTCCACTAAAACAGCAATGGAGACGTACTCGGAGGTCATTCCTTTGTGATAAAGAGAGGAGGAGAATTATGTAGGGCTACAAAATTACACCTCAGCGGCCATCCAAAGAGAGTACGACAATCACCACAACATATCTCAAGGATAGTCAAAGACAAGCACCAAGAGACTCTCAATCTTCAATCAATTCACAAAAGAGGAAATCACTCATGAAAATATTCTTCTAATCCATGTCCAATAGACCACTGTCACCATGGTCTCGGAGATTATACTAGATAAGATCAAGTGAGTAGATCAATCCAATACACAGATGAAGGGGAAACATCATGGGATCACCCTAGATTAACATAGCCTGTGATCACAATCAAGATCACATCATGGGAGAGAGATAACAACATAGCTACACGTAGATCCCTCGGCCCCAAGGGAGACTACTGACACATGGCCATGGTGAGAAAGAGGTTGATGGGGAGGTGCATCCCGGAGAGGAGACGGTGGCCGACGGCGGCCACGGCCCTTGGGGGCGGCGGCCCTTGGGCCCCCTTCTTCCTTGAAGATGGTGCTGGTATGGAGGTGGTTCTCCACCCGAAGGCGGCTGCCTCTGAGGAGGAAATTTCCTGGCTCTTACTGGCTCTCGAGATATCAGGGTTTGCCTCTCCTTATATGAGCTGGGACGATCATCCTTGGCCCTCTGATGGATGCCCCTTTGATCCAAGGGCTCTTGGGCACCTCTAGAACCTTTCTTAGGGACGCCTCTCAGCCCTAATAAGCTCCCAAACTCGTATCTTGGCCGAATCCATCAAATATGGTAAGAGTTGGACTAAATCACGCCACCGATTCCCGTAATCCCGTAATCACATATTTGTCCTCTAGTAAAACAGGCTTACTTGGAGCGTCCGAACTCCAAATGGGCCGAATTATATGTCTAGAATTATCAGCATAAAATTCCCCAACACGTTTGTCCTCCGTGAGATTTCCATTTGAGGCCGTCTTCCACCTGTAATGTGGAAATCTTTAAAAAGAGTTTTCAGACAAATTTCACGGAAGTCCCAATTCGACTGCAACAAGGTTTCATCTTCTATTTTCGATAGTTCCTACAGATAAAAGTGTAAAACAAGAACATTGTTCACTTTTCCAACTATTAATACGTTAGTCCAAATAAATCATAAACTTAATATAATAACAATTATCAAAAGCATAAAAGTAGCATGAAACCATAAAAAATTATAGATACGTTTTGGACATATTAGCCGGCTCTGAGGCGACCCACCAGTGAACGGGTCAACGGCTCTCCCATCAACACATACGACAAGACATCACCATGATGGTGGAACGTGGCAATAATGCCAACCACTTCATGATGACATGCACAAGTGGACATAGTGGAGCATACTGTACCGCCGACCGCGGCCGAGTACAACCATGCAGGGTGCCAATGTGCCAACAACTCTATGACGTCGTGCACCCATGGCTACACTAGAGACGGACGCACCATTGACAGTGGCCGTTTCTGACCACGCGAAGTAGGTCACCACTTCAACGAGACCCCGCATTTGGCAGGCCCTACCACCGACAAGACCTCTCCACCAGAACGCCCTTGGACGGCTTGACAGGTGGCCAGCCGGGACCGACCCCCATTATACATGCATATTGTAAACCAGAGGGTTGGTCTATAAACCCCCTGGTAGCCCTCCATGCACATGGGTTCAGCGATCAAGCTCTTGTCACCCACACACACGTAGAGAGGCAAGGAGGGCGAGCTAACTCCTTCTTCCTCCATCTTACTAGATCCGACATGACTAGGGGTGTTACCTCCCATAGAGGGCCTTGAACTTGGGTATATCGTGTGTCGCATACTGCATGTCCCCCAATCTCATTCCCGAATCCCGCTCACGCTCATTGGCCCGAACCACTCAAGCTAAGCCACCCCATGGCATGTGTCGTGACAAAATGATGACATTTAAGGCCCATCATGGGGCCGTGCACGGCGTCAACCGGAGACACGCTTCAGGCGGGTACCATCGCCAGCTCTGACGAGCGCATCGCGCTTGGGCTACTCTGTGCACCTGTGGCTTCTGTTCCAGCGGGAGATGGCGCGTCGCCCAGCCGCGGCTACAGTTTCCCCACACATGGCACCCTCGTCCCTATCGACGAGTCGTCTGGCAAGAGCGCCCCATCCGCATCGTGTGTCTCTATGCGCATTTCAGTAGCTGCGCGTCAGCAACGCATCCGCCCCTGATGTGTACCCGATAGAGGTACTCACCATCTCCGACCCGTTGCCAGCCGTTGGTAGCGCGTCCCCCGACAACATCGACAACTCAACGATCAGTTTGTGAAGCTGCACACGGGTGTTGCTCTCGTCCCTGACGAGTAACCCAGCGAGGTATTTGTTCCTCCGACCTGCTGCCTTTCTCCGACAGGGGCACTCCGAACGACACGGACGATTCTCACGTCCCTGTCGAGGTGATGACCACTGAATCCACCACCATCACCGCAGGCGACAGGGCAGGGGCTGCAACAGCCGGTGCGATGGCCCGCGCCAAAACATTTGACCCCTTTTTGCCAACTTGGAGGCCATCCGCACCCTTTCCCGCCATCAACCGATCCGCCCCCCGCCACGGCAGCACTCGAGGCAGCCAGCAAGAAGTTGTTCGAGGATGCTACTTCACTTGCCATCGTGCAGCGCCGGATGGCATCCGCACAAAGGGAGTACAACACTGCCTATGGATTCATTCCGGCCGGCATCGAGACTGCCCGGCAAGAGGAAGTGCACCACCACGACCGCGTTGTTGTGGACCTCCTCGGTGAAAATCTGCCCACCTAAGACACGCTGGCGGCCAACATGAAAGCCGCCCAGGCGGCCATGGCCGACCTGGCCTCCCTGACGAGCAAGGAGTGGGCACTGCAAGAGCAGCATGTCCACGACCTCATCAGCACCGCCAACACGTTGCAGATCCGTTTCGAGTCGGCTCCGGCCGGCTCAAAACCCCCCGCCTCTAGGGCAATGATGAGATGTCGGCCGAAGGGCGTTGGCAGACACAACAAGCTCATCCCCGACTGGCTCGGACCGCCGGACCGAGTGGGGCCGCAATGGAGGCCCCCCGCGCTGCGATGACCAGTCGACTGTCGGCAACTAGTGGAACGATCGTTAGGAAGACGACCGTCTCCGCACGGCACCGCGTGCTCTGCCTCCGAGCCGCCTAGACTGGCTCCATTGTTCGTTCCGAACTTGCCGCCTCGTTGGAACCTCGCATTCTCCAAGACGAGAACAACGCCCAGTGATGCCTCCACTATCAAGGAGGGACCGATCGGGCTGGTATGCTTCGGTCCTCGTATCCGCAATGAGCCGCTCCCTTTTGGCTTCAAGCATCCCCGCAACACCCCAAAGTACAATGGGTCCGCCAAGCCATAGGATTGATAGATCGAGTACACCACCATTGTCGGCATCGTCGCGGGGCAAAAAGCGCGTGGCGGTGCGTTACGTCCCCCTCATGCTGCTCGAGTCGGCCTTAACGTGGCTTAATGATATGTCTCCGTCGTATCTACTTTTCCGAACTCTTTTGCCCTTGTTTTGGACTCTAATTTGCATGATTTGAATGGAACTAACCCGGACTAACGCCGTTTTCACCAGAGTTGCCATGGTGTTGTTTTTGCGAAGAAGTTAAAGTTCTTGGAATGACCTGAAAATTTACGGAGAATTTTTGTGAAATATATAAAAAATACCGGCGCAAGAATCAACGGAGGAAGTGGAGCTGTGAGCCCACAAGCCCACCAGGCGCGGCCCCCCTGGCCGCGCCTGGCAGGCTTGTGGGGCCCACAAAGCTCCACCGCCTCCAAATCCAGCTCTATTTAGTCCGTTTCGTCTGGAAAAAAATCAAGGAGAAGAGTTCATCGCGTTTTACGATACGGAGGCGCCGCCACCTCCTGTTCTTCATCTGGAGGGCAGATCTGGAGTCCGTTCTGGGCTCTGGAGAGGGGAGATCGTCGCCATCGTCATCACCAACCTTTCTTCATCGCTAATTCCATGATGCTCTTCACCGTTCGTAATTAATCTCATCATAGGCTTGCTGGACGGTGATGGGTTGGATGAGATCTATCATGTAATTGAGTTAGTTTTGACGGGGATTGATCCCTAGTATCCACTATGTTCTGAGATTGATGTTGTTACTACTTTGCCATGCTTAATGCTTATCACTAGGGCCTGAGTGCCATGATTTCAGATCTGAACCTATTATGTTGTTGCCAATATATGTGTGTTCTTGATCCTATCTTGCAAGTTGTAGTCACCTACTACATGTTATGACCCGGCAACCCCGAAGTGACAATAGCCGGAACCACTCCCGAAGATGACCATAGTATGAGGAGTTCATGTATTCACTAAGTGTTAATGCGTTGGTCCGATTCTTTATTAAAAGGAGCATCTTAATATCCCGTAGTTTCCATTAGGACCCTGCTGCCACGGGAGGGATGGACAATAGATGTCATGCAAGTTCTTTTCCCTAAGCACGTATGACTACATACGGAATACGTGCCTACATTACATTGACGAACTGGAGCTAGTTACTTATCTCTCTGTGTTATAACTGTTGCATGATGAATAGCATCCAGCATAATCATCCACCACCGATCCAATGCCTACGAGTCTTTTACTACTGGTCCCTGCTACGTTAATTTGCCGTACTGTTGTCACTGCTGCTACTGTTGCTATGTTGCTACTACTGTTACTTTGCTGCTACTACTGTCACTTTGCTGCTACTTGTTACTGTTGTTACTGTTACTACTGTTGCTATCACACTACCTTGCTACTGATACCTTGCTGTAGATACTAAGTCTTTCAGGTGTGGTTGAATTGACAACTCAACTCATAATACTTGAGAATATTCTTTGGCTTCCCCTTAAGTCGAATCAATATATTTGGGTTCAATACTCTACCCTCGAAAACTGTTGTGATCCCTTATACTTGTGGGTTATCAAGACCTTTTTCTGGCGCCGTTGGCAGCGAAGCACAGCTATATTCTTTGAGTCACTTGGGATTTACGTCTGCTGGTCACTATGAGGAATCCGATAGATCCAAGAACTAAAGTCTTGCCCTCAACTACGAGGACAGGTAAGGAACTTCCATCTAGCTCTGCACTTGATTTACCTTCAGTTATGAGTAAATTGGTGACACCACCTCCTGCTAGAAATCTTGATATGTCGCTTGTCCTTGATGATGCTACTTCTGCTGCCCATGATGCTTATGATGATGCTATGCTTGATACTCCTTTGCCACTAGATGCCCTTGATGCACAAATTGCTAGAGTTGCTGCTAGATGTGATGATACTTCTGAAACTGCTGATACTATTGAAGTAGAACCTGCTATTTTGCCTGCTAGAACTAGATCTCCTGGATATGAATTGCCTGATATGCCTGAGTGTTATGTTATGGAGGGAGAGAGATAGCTGAGGACTTTCTTGCTTTTAAGGATAGCTATGATGTTGAGAACTTACTGCGCAAGTGGAAAGAAAAATCTGTGAACGCTAGGATGAAATATGACCCGAAGTTTGCTACTTCGCCTATCTTTGTGACCGATAAGGATTATGAATTCTCTATCGACCCTGAGTTAATCACTCTGGTCGAATCTGATCCTTTTCATGGTTATGAGTCTAAAACGGTTGTAGCCCATCTTACCAAACTGCACGATATAGGCACTCTATTCACGAGTGAGGAAAAGATCCGGCACTACTATATCCTTAAGCTGTTTCCTTTCTCACTAAAGGATGATGCTAAGACTTGGTTCACTTCTCTTGTTCCAGGTTGTCTGTGTAGCACCCAAGATATGATCTACTACTCTGAGAAATATTTCTCTGCCCATAAGAAGCAAGCTGCCTTGCAAGAAATATACAACTTTGCGCACGTTGAAGAAGAGAGTCTCCCACAAGCTTGGGGGAGGCTCGTCTAACTAGTAAATGCTTTTTCTGATCACCCTCTTGAGAAGAATGAAATACTTGATATCTTCTATAATGGACTTACCGATGCTTCTAGAGACCACCTAGATAGTTGTGCCAGTTGTGTTTTTAGGGAACGAACCGTTGAACAAGCTGAGTTCGTATTGAATAACATCTTGTGCAATGAGAATGCTTGGACTATTCCCGAACCACCTCCTAAGCCAACTCCGAAGAAAAGAGGTATTCTATTCCTCAGTCCTGAAGATATGCAAGAAGTAAAGAAATCTATGAAAGAGAAAGGCATTAAATCTGAACATGTCAAAAATCTACCACCTTTCGAAGAGGTCCATGGTCTTGATAACACGATACAGGTAGTAGAAGTAAATTCTCTGCGTCGGTTTGATGAGAGTGATATTCCTTTTGATAAACCTGCTAGATTATGCCTGGATGAATTTGATAACTTTGTTGCCAAACAAGAGAGTTTCAATGATTATGTTAGCACACAATTGGAACAGAATGCTCGTATGCTTAGTCATTTAAGTTCTTGTGTGGACAAAAACGTCAATGATCTTAGGCTCTTGAGTAAACATGCCTCTATGGTTACTACTCAAGTAGAACAAGTACTTAAGGTTCAAAATGACATGCTCAATGAGTTGAATGACAATTCTGTCAGAGTCCTCACTAGAGGCGGTAGAATGACCCAGGAATCCTTGTATCCTGAGGGTCATCCTAAGAGAATTGAACAAGATTCTCAAGGAGTTAGCACTGATGCACCTAGTCATCCTAGAAAGAAGAAGAAAGATGATAGGAACCTGCACGCTAGCAACCCAGATACTGATACTCCTGAGAGTCCAAATGATGCCTCTTTTTCTGATGCTGAAACACAATCTGGTGATGAACATGAGCCTAATGATAATATCAATAGTGATGTTCATGAAGATGCTCAACCTAGCAATGATAAGGATGGAGATATTGAACCTGTTGATCTTGATAACCCACAGCCTAAGAATAGAAGATACGATAAGAATGACTTCACTTCTGGGAAGCATGGTAAAGAAAGGGAACCATGGGTTCAGAAACCCATGCCCTTTCTTCCCAAACCATCCAAGAAAAAGGATGATGAGGATTTTGAGCGATTTGTTGAAATGATTAGACCTGTCTTTCGGCAAATGCATTTGACAGATATGCTCAAAATGTCTCCGTATGCTAAGTACATGAAAGATATTGTGACTAATAAGAGGAGGATACCTGAGGTTGAGATTTCCACCATGCTCGCTAATTATACCTTCAAGGGTGGAACTCCTAAGAAACTAGGTGATCCCGGAGTGCCCACTCTTCCTTGCTCCATTAAAGGCAACTACGTTAGAACTGCTTTATGCGACCTTGGAGCCAGTGTTAGTGTCATGCCTCTCTCTCTTTATCGTAGACTTGAACTGGATAAATTGACAGCCACTAAAATCTCTCTGCAAATGGCTGACAAATCAACTGCTTTCCCTATCGGCATTTGCGTGGATGTGCCTGTTGTGGTTGCGAACGTCACTATCTTAACAGACTTTGTTATCCTGGATATTCCCGAGGATGATGCCATGGCGGTCATCCTCGGAAGACCCTTTTTAAACACTGCTGGGGCTGTTATTGATTGCAACAAAGGCAATGTCACTTTCCATGTCAACGGTAATAAGCATACAGTGCACTTTCCCAAGAAACAATATTGAGTACATTGCATTAATACAATCGAAAAAACTTCATCAATCCTTATTGGGAGCTTTGAATGCCCTATACCTCCTGTCAAGATGATGTATTATTTGCTTGTTGGGGAGATAGACATCCCCATTGAGGTAACCTAGTGACTGTTCGAAAATTCTCCGTCTTCTTTTGCGATTCGAAAAAGTTTGTCAAGGAGACTTGATCAACCACATTTACGGATTTCTTTCGATGACCATGAGATGGATGAATCGAGGAGTGACAAACCTCTGTTCCAAGCTTTCACCTTCGGTTGCTTGGAAGAAAAATGATAGGTTTAGTTTAGTGTTCCCTGTTTTCTGTTTTAGCATCCCACAGAAAAGTACCCCGAAAATAAAAGTTCTTCAAACGTCGTGAAAATCAAGTATGATTTTTTCTGGATTTTTTGAAAAATACTAAGACGAAGAGCTAGTTTGGGGGCTGCACCAGTGGGCCACAAGCCCTGGAGGCGCGGACACCCCCCTGGCCGCACCTACCAGGCTTGTGGGACCCACGTGCACCCCCTCCACTCATTCTAGCTCCCATCTGGTTCTCTTACCTCCAGAAAAAATCATTTCGCAGCTCAAACCCGTGTTCTTGCTCTTCTTGCTGGGATTTTCGATATCCTTGCTCAAAGCACCATTCTCCGAACTGTTTTGGGGAAATTACTCCTTGGTAAATGACTCCTCCATTGGTCCCATTAGTTTTTGCTCTAGTGCCTTATACTTCGCGTAATTTTGTTGCCTTGGTGATCATGTTCTTGAGCTTTGCATGCTAATTTTAGCTGGTCCCAAGTAGTTTGGATGCATAATATGGCCTCTAGGCACTTGTTAGAGTAGTTGCTACAAGTTTAGTTGAGCCTTGTTCACTTTTCCTTTGAGTCACTGTAAATTTCAAAAAAGGAAGATGTTTAGGAGAAACTATCATGGTGGTTCCTCAAACAAGAGAGGTCCCCGTCTCGCGATTCGGTAGCCCGATCCTTACCAACCAAGGAATGCACAGGTACTACCATGTGAATGGCCTTTTGATGAATTCATGATTGAGGCAGGTTTCAAAGACGAGTTTGATACACTTGTTCACAATGTCGGTCTCGAAGAATTCATCTTGGATAAATGTGAATAGTATGTTGCTCTCACTGCCTCTTTTGTTCGTAGATTCAAATTTTCAGTTGGCTGTGATACATCTGTACTGTTTGATATCTATGACAAATTGTATACCATGGATTTAGAGGATTTCAACAGAATTTGGAAGATACCTGTTTCAGGTAGTTTCAATGATCCTCCTAAGCCTTCGGTTAGAGATTTTTTCTCTGGTACAACTGTTGGAGAAACTAGAGATATTACCCATGCTACCATGGGGAGCATTCATTTTCCTGCCTTGCATTATTTTGCCCTCTTCATAGGCAGATGCATTAATGGGAAGATTGAGCACTAGACCTTAGTATTCTTAAGAGCCCAGTAACGGGTGATAGAAGTTTTAACATGGGAGCTATAATAGCAAGGAGGCTGAATAATAATGCTAATGAAGGTGGTTTCTTTGGTGGGATCTATGCCACTCGCATATAAAATTTTCTTGGAGTACCCATCCGCGAAGGAGATCCCCCGCTCCATACAGCTTTCCTTGACCGCGTCGCTTTGACACGCTACCAGTTCCTTGAGAGGGATGATGAATCCCTCCTATACGGTTTAATGTTTAACCAGCAGCGTGTTTTCCATATTACCCTTCCTGCTCCTGCCTTCTTTGACTTTCAGGTAAAACGAAGATATTACATAACCAGAGGAGAGGTGATACGTCCATTTTGCATCATGTTTTCATGTTGATACTTATCGCTTCTTGGGCTGTTATTTCACTTCACGGTACAATACTTATGCCTTTTCTCTCTTATTTTGCAGGTTTACATGAAGAGGGAGAATGCCGGCAGCTGGAGTTCTGGCCTGAAAAAGGAGCAAGTTTGAGATACCTATTCTGCGCAACTCAAACCACCGTAAAAATCAAGGAGGATTGTTTTCGGGATTTATAAAAAATACTCGGCCTAAGAAGTGCCAGAGGGGCGCCAGCAGGTGGCCACAAGCCTGCTAGGCGCTGCCACCCCCCTGGCCGCGCCTAGGGGGCTTGTGGGCACCCAGCTGGCCCTCTGGCTACCCCCTTTGGCTACAAGAAGGGTTTTGTCTGAAAAAAACAGGAGGAGGCTTTTCGGAGGATTCGCCGCCGCCACGAGGCGGAACTTGAGCAGAACCAATCTAGAGCTCCGGCCGGACGATCATGCCGGGGAAACTTCCCTCCCGGAGGGGGAAATCGTCGCCATCGTCATCACCAACACTCCTGTCATCGGAGGGGATTCATCACCATCAACATCTTCATCAGCACCATCTCATCTCCAAACCCTAGTTCATCTCTCGTAACCAAACTCCACCTCGCGACTCCGATTGGTACTTGTAAGGTTGCTAGTAGTGTTAATTACTCCTTGTAGTGGATGCTAGTTGGATTATTTGGTGGAAGAGTTTATGTTCAGATCCTTGATGCTACTCATTACCTCTTTGGTCAGGAATATGATTATGCTTTGTGAGTAGGTACTTTTGTTCCTGAGGACATGGGATAAGTCATGCTAATAGTAGTCATGTGAATTTGGTATTCGTTCGGTAATTTGATGTGTTGTATGTAGTTTTTGCTCTAGTGGTGTTACGTGAACGTCGACTACATAACACTTCACCATTATTTGGGCTTAGAGGGAGGCATTGGGAAGTAAGTAGATGATGGGTTCCTAGAGTGACAGAAGCTTAAACCCTAGTTTATGCGTTGGTTCATAAGGGGCTGATTTGGATCCACTACTTTAATGTTATGGTTAGACTTTGTCTTAATTCTTCTTTCGTAGTTGCAGATGCTTGCGAGAGAGGTTAATCATAAGTGGGATGCTTGTCCAAGTAAGGTCAGTACCCAAGCGCCGGTCCACCCACATATCAAACTATCAAAGTAACGAACGTGAATCATATGAACATGATGAAAACTAGCATGACAGAAATTCCCGTGAGTCCTCGGGAGCGTTTTTCCTCCTATAAGACTTTGTCCAGGCTTGTCCCTTGCTACAAAAGGGATTGGGAAACTTTTCTGCACCTTTGCTACTTTTGTTACTTGTTGGTTGCTACGAATCATCTCACCACACAATCACTTGTTACCGATAATTTCAGTGCTTGCAGATTTTACCTTGCTGAAAACCACTTGTCAGATCCTTCTAGTCCTCATTGGGTTCGACACTCTTACTTATCGAAAAGACTACGATTGATCCCCTATACTTGTGGGTCATCAATACTCTTTTCTGGCGCCGTTGCCGGGGAGTGAAGCCCCTTTGGTAAGTGGAAATTGGTAAGGAAACATTCATATAGTGTGCTGAAATTTATTGTCACTTGTCACTATGGATACTATTCCTTTGAGGGGCTTGTTCGGGGTATCTTCACCTCGAACGGAAGCACAAAGAGTTGCTCCTCAACCTACTGCACCTACTGAACGTATTTGCTTTGAATTTCCTTCGGGTATGCTTGAGAAACTACTGGCTAATCCTTTTACAAGAGATGGAACATCACATCCAGACTTGCATCTAATCTATGTAGATGAAGTTTGTGGTTTATTTAAGCTTGCAGTTTGCCCGAAGATGAGGTCAAGAAGAAGGTCTTTCCTTTATCTTTGAAGGATAAGGCATTGACATGGTATAGGCTATGTGATGATACAGGATCATGGGACTACAATCGGTTGAAATTGGAATTTCGTCAAAAGTTTTGTCCTATGCATTTAGTACATCATGATCGGAATTATATTTATAATTTTTGGCCTCGTGACAGAGAAAGCATTGCTCAAGCTTGGTGGAGGCTTAAATCAATGTTATATGCATGCCCCAACCATGAGCTCTCGAGAGAAATTATCATTCAGAACTTCCATGCTCGGCTTTCTCTTGATGATCGCACCATGCTTGACACTTCTTGTACCGGTTCTTTTATGAAGAGAGATATTGACTTCAGATGGAATTTATTGGAGAGAATTAAATACAACTCTGAAGATTGGGAGCTTGAAGAATGTAAGGAGTCAGGTATGAATTTCAAGTTTGATTGTGTTAAATCCTTTGGTGAAAGAAATACTTTTTGTGACTTTAGCGCTAAGTATGGACTTGACTCTGAGATAGTAGCTTCATTGTGTGTACCTTTTCCTGCTCATATTGATCTCCCCAAAGAGAAGTGGTTTAAATATCATCCTCGTTTAGAAGTCAATGTAGTTAAACCCAATCAAGTTGAAGAGAGAGTCATTGCCTATAATGATCCTATTGTTCCTAGTGCTTACATTGAGAAACCACCTTTCCCTGTTAGGATAAAGGATAATTCTAAAGATTCAACTGTGATACGTAGAGGCTACATTAGAACACCCACACCCCCTGAGAAAATTAGAGTTTAACCTAGCATTGCTATTATCAAAGATCTTTTGTCCCACGATATTGAGGGACATAATATTCACTTCTGTGAAGATGCTGCTAGAATTGCTAAACCTCACGCTAGAGACAAACATAGGCCTGTTGTTGGCACGCCTGTTGTTTCTGTTAAGATAGGAGATCATTGTTATCATGGTCTATGTGACGTGGGTGCTAGTGTCAGTGCAATACCTCAATCCTTATATGATGAAATCAAAGATGAGATTGCACCTATTGAGATAGAGCCTATTGATGTCACTATTCAGCTTGCCAATAGAGATACTATCTGCCCTGTGGGAATTGTTAGGGATGTTGAAGTCTTGTGTGGTAAAACGAAGTATCCTGCTGATTTCCTCGTTCTTGCTACCGCACAAGATAGCTTTTGTCCCAACATATTTGGTAGACCTTTTCTCAATACCGTGAATGCTCATATTGAGTGTGAGAAGCAAACTGTCACTGTTGGCTTTGAAGGTGTGTCACATGAGTTCAATTTCTCCAAGTTTGGTAGACAACCTCATGAAAAAGATTTGCCTAGTAGGGATGAAACTATTGCCTTATCTTCTATTGTCGTGCCTCCTACTGATCCCTTAGAGCAATACTTGCTTGAGCATGAAAATGATATGCATATGGATGAAAGGGATGAGATAGATAGAGTTGTCTTAGAACAATATCCTATTCTTAATAATAATCTGCATGTTGAACTGCTTGGGGATCCACCCCCACCAAAGGGTGTTCCTGTGTTCGAGCTTAAACAGTTGCGAGATAATCTTAAGTATGCTTATCCGGATGAAAAAGAGATATATCCTATTATTATTAGTGCTAGCCTCTTAGAGCATGAAGAAAAGAAGTTACTAAAAACTCTGAAGAAGCACCGTGCTGCTATTGGATATACTCTTGATGATCTTAAGGGCATTAGTCCCACTCTATGCCAGCACAAGATCAAAACTGATCCTGATTCCAAACCCATTGTTGATCATCAATGGAGATTGAATCCTAAGATGAAAGAAGTAGTAAGAAAAGAAATACTAAAGCTCCTGGAAGCAGGTATTATCTATCCTGTTGCTCATAGCGATTGGGTGAGTCCGGTGCATTGCATCCCTAAGAAGGGAGGCATTACCGTTGTCCCTAATGATAAGGATGAACTGATCCCACGGAGGATTATTACTGGCTATAGGATGGTGATTGATTTTAGGAAATTGAATAAAGCCACTAGGAAAGATCATTACCCTTTGACTTTTATCGACCAAATGCTAGAAAGACTGTCTAAACATACACACTTCTGCTTTCTAGACGGTTATTCTGGTTTCTCCCAAATACCAGTTGCACAAGCTGATCAGGACAAAACCACTTTCACCTACCCTTTCGGTACCTTTGCTTATAGACGCAGGCCTTTTGGCTTATGTAATGCACCTGCCACCTTTCAAAGATGTATGATGGCTATATTCTCTAACTTTTGTGAAAAGATTGTTGAGGTTTTCATGGATGACTTCTCCGTTTACGGGTCTTCTTTTGATGATTGCCTTAGCAACCTTGATCGAGTCTTGCAGAGATGTAAAGACACCAATCTTGTCTTGAATTGGGAGAAATGCCACTTTATGGTTAATGAAGGCATCATCTTAGGACATAAAATTTCTGAAAGAGGTATTGAAGTCGATAAGGCTAAGGTTGATGCAATCGAGAAAATGCCATTCCCCATAGATATCAAAGGTATAAGAAGTTTCCTTGGTCATGTTGGTTTATATAGATGGTTCATTAAAGACTTCTCTAAGATTTCTAGGCCTCTTACCAATCTCTTGCAAAAGGATATTCCTTTTGTTTTTGACGATAATTGTGAGGAAGCCTTTGAAATACTTAAGAAGGCTTTGATAACTGCACCTATTGTTCAACCACCTGATTGGAACTTACCTTTTGAAATCATGTGTGATGCTAGTGATTATGATGTTGGTGTTGTCCTAGGGCAAAGATTTGATAAGAAGTTGAATGTTATTCACTATGCTAGTAAAACTCTAGACAATGCCCAAAGAAACTATGCTACTACGGAGAAGGAATTTTTAGCTGTCGTGTTTGCATGTGAAAAGTTCAGGTCTTACATAGTTGATTCCAAAGTCACTATTCACACTGATCATGCTGCTATTAAGTACCTCATGGAGAAGAAGGATGCTAAACCTAGACTTATAAGATGGGTTCTCTTGCTACAAGAATTTGATTTGCACATTGTCGACAGGAAGGGTGCTGATAACCCTGTAGCAGATAACTTGTGTAGGTTGGAGAAAGTTCTTGATGACCCACAACCTATTGATGACAGCTCTCCCGATGAGCAATTGAATGTCATCAATGCTTCACCTAGTGCACCGTGGTATGCTGATTATGCAAACTATATCGTTGCCAAATATATACCACCTAGTTTCACATACCAGCAAAACAAGAAATTCTTCTGTGACTTGAGACACTACTTTTGGGATGGTCCTCACCTTTATAAGGAAGGAGTAGATGGTGTTATTAGACGTTGTGTACCTGAATATGAACAGGGACAGATCCTACAGAAGTGTCATTCCGAGGCCTCGGAGGACACCATGCGGGAGATAGAATTGCACACAAGGTATTGCAATCAGGTTTCTATTGGCCCACTCTCTTCAAGGATGCCCGTAAGTTTGTCTTGTCTTGTGAAGAATGTCAAAGAGTAGGTAATATTGGTAAACGTCGGGAAGTGCCTATGAATTATTCACTTGTCATTGAACCATTTGATGTCTGGGGCTTTGATTATATGGGGCCTTTTCCAAAATCCAATGGGTATACTTATATCCTAGTTGACGTTGATTACGTCACTAAGTGGGTAGAAACTATTCCCACTAGTAGTGCTGATCACAACACCTCTATCAGGATGCTTAAAGAAGTTATTTTCCCTAGATTTGGAGTCCCTAGATATCTAATGACCGACGGTGCTTCACATTTCATTCATGGTTCTTTCCATAAAACGCTTGCTAAGTACGATGTCAACCATAGAATTGTGTCTCCCTATCACCCTTAGTCCAGTGGTCAAGTAGAGCTAAGCAATAGAGAGATTAAACTGATTCTGCAAAAGACTGTCAATAGGTCTAGCAAGAATTGGTCTAAGAAGCTCGATGATGCACTGTGCGCTTATAGAACTACCAATAAGAATCCCATGGGCATGTCTCCGTACAAAATGGTGTACGGTAAAGCATGTCAATTACCTCTCGAGCTAGAGCATAAAGCTTATTGGGCAATCAAAGAGCTCGACTTTGATTTCAAACTTGCTGGTGAGAAGAGGTTATTTGACATTAGCTCGCTTGATGAATGGAGAACTGAGGCATATGAAAATGCCAAGTTGTTCAAAGAAAAGGTTAAGAGGTGGCACGATAAAAGGATACAAAAGTGTGAGTTCAATGTAGGTGATTATGTCTTGCTATATAATTCTCGTTTAAGATTCTTTGCAGGCGAGCTTCTCTCTAAATGGGAAGGTCCCTATATTGTTGAGGAAGTATATCGTTCCGGTGCTATCAAGATCAACAACACGGAAGGTAATTGTCCGAGAATTGTGAATGGGCATAGAATCAAGCATTATATCTCAGGTACTCCCATAAATGTTGAAAGCAATATTATCAATACCATAACTCCGGAAGAATACCTAAGGGATATTTCTGAGCCTATTTCAGACTCCGAAAACGAAGAGGTATGTGATTCGGTAAGAAAACAGACTCCAAAACTTTTCCAGTAGGAATTTTTCTCCATTTTGGAATATTTGAAAAAATATAAAAATTGGAAGTAGTCCGGAAAGCGCGCGAGGAAGCGACAAGCCTGCCAAGCGTGGGCCCACCCCCTGGCCGCGCCTGGGGGGCTTGTGGCCACCTCGTGTGCCTCCCGGACTCCGTTTTTGTGCGGAGTACTCCTTCTGGTCTGGAAAAAATAATTATATCTCCCATAAGGTCTGACCCTTGTATCACGCAGATTTCCTCTATTTTCGTTTGGAGCCTGTGTTCTACCGCAGATTTAGGGCAAGGTGTCTTCTCAAGATTCAGAGGGGGAGAGTTATGTGGTAGATTACCTTGCTGACTCCGAGGTCTATCGGGACTTGGATCCTTATGGCTGGACCACTGATGAGGAAGAAGATTATGATCCCAAGGGGAAGGAACAAACAAGTTCCGATGAAGAGGAGGCTCCTCTACCTCAACCTGGACACACGCATGTGGAGTTCAAGAAGTCGAGCCTCCCTGACTCAAGGAAGAAGCCAAAGACTTTGTTTATCCCTTCTCGTTTCTTGCAGGAGAGTAAGCAGGAATTATTCCAAAGGGTGTTGATGCTTGAAGAGGAGAATGATGATCTGAGGGAGCAGAATTTTATGCTCAAGTGGAAATTAAACAAGCTTAAGACCCCTGCAACAACTCCACTACCATCACATCCAAAGGAAGACAACTAAGCATGGGTATGGGCAATCCCCTTGGCTTGTGCCAAGCTTGGGGGAGTTGCCCCGGTATCGTATCACCATCACATCCTTTGCCTTTACCTTTGTTTTAATTTCTTCCTTTTCAGTTTTCTCTTTCTCTAGTAGAATAAAAGTCTTATTGTTTTAGTCTTGAGTTTTGCTTTGTGTCACCCCCGATGTATTCGAGCTCGTGAGCCATATAATAAAGAGTGTATTAGTTGAAGGGCTTTGCCTCTTGCCATGTTCAATAGATTAATAAAAGAACAAAAGCATGAAAGATCATGTAATTATCTTATGGGAAGTGATGGCTTCACATATAAAAAGAATGATGATTGAAACTTGTTGAGGGTAGACAAACGTAGACCTTGGTCATTGTTGCAATTAATAGGAAGTGATAAAGAAGGAGAGGTTCACATATAAATATATCATCTTTAACACCATCTATGATTGTGAACACTCACTAAACTATTGCATGCCTAGAAGTAGATGTTGGACAAGGAAGACAACATAATGAACTGTGTTTGCTTGGTTCCGAACAATGTTATATGATTAGAGATCCCTTAGCATGTTACGATTGCTTCCACCTCATATTAGCCAAAACTCCCGCACCAAGTAGAGATACTACTTGTGCATCCATAAACCTTCAACCCAGTTTTGCCATGAGAGTCCACCATACCTACCTATGGATCGAATAAGATCCCTCAAGTAAGTTGTCATCGGTGCAAGCATTAAAAATTGCTCCCTAATATGTATGACCTATTAGTGTGTGAAAAATAAGCTTTGTACGAACCTGTGATGAGGAAGACATGAAAGCGACAGACTTCATAATAAAGTTCTTTATCAAAGGAGGCAATATAAAGTGACGTTCCTCCGCACTAAGAGGACACGCATCCAAACCTCAAAAGCGCATGACAACCTCTGCTTCCATCTGCGAAGGGCCTATCTTGTGCCTTTACTTCTTGCCCTTGAAAGAGTCATGGTGATCTTCACCAATTCCTTATTTTGCCTTTATCTTGGCTAACGTCATATGCTTTGGAAAGATCTATATTCATATGTCAACTTGGAAGTAAGTATTCATGAATTATTATTGTTGACATTACCCTTGAGGTAAGCAGTTGGGAGGCAAAACTATAAGCCCCTATCTTTCTCTGTGTCCAGCTGAAACTTTGATCTCATGAGTACCACGTGAGTTGTAGCAATTGTAGAGAACGAAAGGATGATTGAGTATGTGGATTTGCTTTACAAGCTCTTATTTGACTCTTTCTGATGTTGTGATAAATTGCAATTTCTTCAATGACTACAGGCTATCGGTTGTTAATTCTCGGTAAGGTTCTTGATCCATACTTTACTTTGTGAAGGAACTATCACTTTACCATGAGAGATTATATGTTGGTATTGTTGTTCTGATCATGATCATGATGCCTGCATGTTCGTATCTTGTTTTGTCGACACCTCTCTCCCTAAACATGTGGACATATTTGTTGAGCTAGGCTTTCGCTTGAGGACAAGCTAGGTCTAAGCTTGGCGGAGTTGATACGTCCATTTTGCATCATGTTTTCATGTTGATATTTATCGCTTCTTGGGCTGTTATTTCACTTCAAGGTACAATACTTATGCCTTTTCTCTCATATTTTGCAAGGTTTACATGAAGAAGGAGAATGCCGGCAGCTGGTATTCTGGCCTGAAAAAGGAGCAAGTGTGAGATACCTATTCTGCGCAACTCCAAATGCCATAAAAATCAACGAGGATTTTTTTCGGGATTTATAAAAATACTGGGCCGAAGAAGTGCCACAGGGGTGCCAGCAGGTGGCCACAAGCCTGCTAGGTGCGGCCACCCCCTGGCCGCGCCTAGGGGGCTTGTGGGCACACAGCTAGCCCTCTGGCTCCCCCCTTTGGCTACAAGAAGGGTTTCGTCCGAAAAAAATCAGGAGGAGGCTTTTTGGAGGATTCGCCGACGCCACGAGGCGGAACTTGAGCAGAACCAATCTAGAGCTCCGGCAGGACAATCATGCCGGGGAAACTTCCCTCCCGGAGGGGGAAATCGTTGCCATCGTCATCACCAACACTCCTCTCATCGGAGGGGACTCGTCACCATCAACATCTTCATCAGCACCATCTCATCTCCAGACCCTAGTTCATCTCTTGTAACCAAGCTCCGTCTCGCGACTCCGATTGGTACTTGTAAGGTTGCTAGTAGTGTTAATTACTCCCTCTAGTTCATGCTAGTTGGATTATTTGGTGGAAGAGTTTATGTTCAGATCCTTGATGCTACTCATTACCTCTTTGGTCATGAATATGATTATGCTTTGTGAGTAGGTACTTTTGTTCCTGAGGACATGGGATAAGTCATGCTAATAGTAGTCATGTAAATTTGGGATTCGTTCGATAATTTGATGTGTTGTATGTTGTTTTTCCTCTAGTGGTGTTATGTGAACGTCGACTACACAACACTTCACCATTATTTGGGCCTAGAGGAAGGCATTGGGAAGTAGTAAGTAGATGATGGGTTGCTAGAGTAACAAAACCTTAAACCCTAGTTTATGTGTTGCTTCGTAAGGGGCTGATTTGGATCCACTACTTTACTGTTATGGTTAGACTTTCTCTTAATTCTTCTTTCGTAGTTGCGGATGCGTGCGAGAGGGGTTAATCATAAGTGGGATGCTTGTCCAAGTAAGGGCAGTACCCAAGCGCCGGTCCACCCACATATCAAACTATCAAAGTAACGAACGCGAATCATAAGAACATGACGAAAACTAGCATGACAGAAATTCACGTGTGTCCTCGGGAGCATTTTTCCTCCTATAAAACTTTGTCCAGGCTTGTCCCTTGCTACAAAAGGGATTGGGCCACTTTTCTTCACCGTTTCTACTTTTGTTACTTGTTGCTTGTACGAATCATCTCATCACACAATCACTTGTTATCGATAATTTCAGTGCTTACAGATTTTACCTTGCTGAAAACCACTTGTCAGATCCGTCTGCTCCTCGTTGGGTTCGACACTCTTACTTATCGAAAGGACTACGATTGATCCGCTGTACTTGTGGGTCATCAAGAGGCAGAGGAGTATGAGAGGGAGGCAAAGGCTGCTCGTCCCCGTGAGGCAGCTATTCAGGCAGTGATTGCAGCGCTCCCGTATAACCCCCATTATGATCTTGGGTATCGCCCGGACCATCCATGGGAGTAGACCAACTTAGGCCAAAAGCCTAATCTTGGGGGAGTACGTGTTTCTCACTGACTTTATATTCTTGCTTATGATTTCACTTTGTTAGTCGGTGTTCACACTTTGCCACTGTATCATCCATGCTACTTTATTTCTTTTTCTCATTTCCTTTTTGTGTGTTTATCTAGTTTGAGAAAACCCAAAAAGATTTTCTTTTTCTTCTTTTGCTTGTTGGGAGATTTCCCGTGTAAATAGTTTTCTTTTTCTTTGGGTCAAGGTAGAAGACCATGGTTACAATGTTTAGTGGCTCTCGCATGCATATTTGTTTATCTGTTAAAGAGCCATACTACTTTGTCTTCTCCTTTGTGTTTGCTTGCAGATTCCATCTTAGTCCAATGCACGAGCACTCTTATTATTGTTCAAATCGTTCAGTCGTGCAAGTGAAAGGCAATAATGACGATATATGATGAAGTGACTGAGCCTAGAAAAGCTGGTATGAACTCGATCTATTTTGTTTTTGTAAATATGACTAGCTCATCGTTCATGATTCAGCTTTGTTGTGAGAGAAACATGTTTGCAATGACAACTTAGAGATCATAGTTTCTAATGCCATGCTTAATTAGCTAGGAGCTTATAATGGTTTATCTTGGATGCCAACATGAATTTTGAGATGACTATGATGTAGTATGATAGGATGGTATCCTCTTTTGAATGATTCAAGTGGCTTGACTTGGCGCATGTAGTTGAAACAAAATCAACATAGCCTCTATGATATTCATGTTCATGGTGATTTATGTCCTACTCATGCTTGCACTCAATATTAGTTAATCTCAATGCATTTTGATGACTGTTGTCGCTCTCTAGTTGATCGCTTCCCAGTCTTTTGCTACCCTTCACTTGTACTAAGCGGGAATACTGCTTGTGCATCCACTTCCATAAACCCAAAGATGTTCCATATGAGTCCATACCTACCTATATGCGGTATCTACCTGCCGTTCCAAGTAAATTTGCATGTGCCACTCTCTAAACCTTCAAGAAATAATCTATTTTGCATGCCCGAACCGCTCACGTGGTGATAGGGGGCTATCAGTATCTTCCATGCTAGGCGTGTTATCCTTGATATGTGTTTATTCACTATCATTCACGAGAAAGGGGCTGGTAATTGGAATTCCCAGTTCCATGCTCAAATCGAAAAGATAATTACAAACAAAACTCCCCCTGGATTGATGTTGGTATGGACGGCACCCGAGTATTCGGCTAGTCGTGGATTGTGATTGATTCGTGGTGGGGGGGTCAAAACTTCACTTTTCTGTTTGGGAACCTCCTATAGCATGTGTAGCGTGGAAGACGGTGAGAACTCTTAGTCATTGCGTTGCCAATGAAATCATGCCACCCAAAATTATTATATGTGTTTTCAAAGCTTGAGCTCTGGCACCTCTACAAATCAATTCTTCCCTCTGCGAAGGGCCTATCTATTTATGTTCCTGTTGAGTCATCCTCTTCTTATATAAGCACCAATTAGAGAGCACCTCTGTCATTTTTATGCTTTGCTTTTAACTGTGATTGAGTATGACTGTGACTGGATCTTCTTTGCCATGAATTACAATGTTTAGTTAGCCCTTGGTCTTTGAAGGTGCTCTGCATTTATGTTTTGCGGTCTCAGAAAGAGCTAGCGAGATACCATCTATTCGTACTGCTTCATGATTGTTTTGATTGAAGTGTTGAAGTTTGAGACTTATTATTATTTGCTCACTAGTTGATTATACCATTGATATGAGTTTACCGTGAGACCTAGATGTCATTTGCTTATGTGGTTTGCTTGTGATCTTGCTGAAATTCTGGATATGAGTTAGACATAGTTGCAACAACAAGATCAAACAGAGTTCGTAAAAGTTTTTCTTTTGTCTCTTTCAGCTTGTCAACTGAATTGCTTGAGGACAAGCAAGGCTTTAAGCTTGGGGGAGTTGATACGTCTCCGTCGTGTCTACTTTTCTGAACTCTTTTGCCCTTGTTTTGGACTCTAATTTGCATGATTTGAATGGAACTAACCTTGACTAACGCTGTTTTTAGCAGAATTGCCATGGTGTTGTTTCTGTGCAGAAATGGAAGTTCTCGGCATGACTTGAAAATTTACGGAGAATTTTTGTGGAATATATAAAAAATACCGGCGCAAGAATCAACGAAGGAAGTGGAGCCGTGAGCCCACAAGCCCAGCAGGCACGGGCCCCCTTGGTCGCGCCTGGCAGGCTTGTGGGGCCCACAAAGCTCCACCGCCTCTAAATCCAGCTCTATCTAGTCCGTTTCGTCCGGAAAAAATCAAGGAGAAGAGTTCATCGCGTTTTGCGATACGGAGGCGCCGCCATCTCCTATTCTTCATCTGGAGGGCAGATTTGGAGTCCGTTCTGGGTTCCGGAGAGGGGAGATCGTCGCCATCGTCATCACCAACCTTTCTTCATAGCCAATGCCATGATGCTCTTGACCGTTCGTGAGTAACCTCATCATAGGCTTGCTGGACGGTGATGGGTTGGATGAGATCTATCATGTAATCGAGTTAGTTTTGACGGGGATTGATCCCTAGTATCCACTATGTTGTGAGATTGATGTTCCTACTACTTTGCCATGCTTAATGCTTTTCACTAGGGTCCGAGTGCCATGATTTCAGATCTGAACCTATTATGTGGTCACCAATATATGTGTGTTCTTGATCCTATCTTGCAATTTGTAGTGACCTACTATGTGTTATGACCCGACAACCACGGAGTGACAATAGCCGGAACCACTCCCGGAGATGACCATAGTATGAGGAGTTCATGTATTCACTAAGTGTTAATGCGTTGGTCTCGTTCTTTATTAAAAGGAGAACCTTAATATCCCGTAGTTTCCATTAGGACCCCGCTGCCTCGGGAGGGATGGACAATAGATGTCTTGCAAGTTCTTTTCCCTAAGCACGTATGACTACATACGGAATACATGCCTACATTACATTGACGAACTCGAGCTAGTTACTTATCTCTCCGTGTTATAACTGTTGCATGATGAATAGCATCCGGCATAATCATCCATCACCGATCCAATGCCTACGAGTATTTTACTACTGGTCCCTGCTATGTTACTTTGCCGCTACTGCTGCTAGAGTTACTCTGTTGCTACTGTTGTTACTTTGCTGCTACTCCTGTCACTTTGCTGCTACTAGTTACTGTTGCTACTGTTGCTATCGCACTCCCTAGCTACTGATACTTTGCGGGAGATACTAAGTCCTTCAGGTGTGGTTGAATTGACAACTCAACTGCTAATACTTGAGAATATTCTTTGGCTTCCCCTTGAGTCGAATCAATAAATTTGGGTTGAATACTCTACCCTCGAAAACTGTTGCGATCCCCTATACTTGTGGGTTATCATTCAACAGCCTGCCGTTGGCAGAATCAACCCGCAAACGGACTTAGAGAAGGAGTTTGTGTGCAACTTCACCGGCACCTACAAGCAGTATGGCCACCACTACAAGATTGCCATGTGCATCCAGGGCCTGGACGAGTCCATTCGTTACTACCTCACGTCCTAGACCGAGTTGTGCGACTCCTGCGAAGGGGTGCACGAGGTGCATGCAATCCAGTACTTCTGTGACGGCTGCCGAGATGGCACCCTGGCCGACCTCATTATCAAGGCGTAGAAGTACATCTCATTATCATGTGCGTCAAGGTCAACGGGACCGGCAATGTTGTGCGGGGTCCGCCAGCCAACCCGCGCCCGACTAGAGATAGCCAATAGCAATAGCAGAACAACAACAACAATCGAAAGGCCAACCAACCGGCGACAACCAAGGAGGAATAGCGAACTAGCCAAGTCAGCGCCCAGCAACAGCGGGCCGACAAGGTCGCCTGGCTGCCAAAGCTCACCTTTGAGCAGATCCTTGATGCGCCGAGTAAGATGCACATCGACACGAAGCCGACCATGCACACTCTCTCACAGTGCAACTTCTCCCTGTGGTTGGCCCGAGGCGATGGCCTCCCAACCCCTCTTCTCTTGGGTCCATGGCCCCTGACTCTGGCTCCGCCCCCGATGCCGACTCCGACTCTAGCAAATGGTTGCCTCCTGGATCTCTTTCCTGACTAGAACAGTGTGTACGTTGTCTTCATCAACAAGGATGATGGTAAGCATATCCAAGGCAAGCGCCAACACGAAGTAAACGCCACGGTGCCTTCGGTTCCCCAGTACATGCACTGGTTTGAGAAGCCGGACACTATGAGCTAGGATGATCACCCGACCATCAGGCCAAACCCTAGTGGCTACGCCCTCGTCCTCCACCCCACCTTCTGCCCAAATCTCACCTTCCAGTTATCACGAGGGCTGATCGATGGTGACAGCAGCATAAACATCCTCTACAATGACACCCTATTCAAGCTTGGCCTCAGGGAGAGCCACCTCGAGCCGACCCGGACCGTGTTCCACGGCATCGTGCCAGGATAGTCCTGCTCCCTGCTACATCTTGAGCTTGCGTTGATTTTCCCTTGAAGAGGAAATGGTGATGCAGCAAAGTAGTTGAGTATTTCCCTCTGTTTGTTGAGAACCAAGGTATCAATCAAGTAGGAGGAACAAGCAAGGCTCCAATAGTAGTACCTACACAAATAATCAAACACTTTCACCAACACTATACAGGGGTTGTCAATCCCTTCAAAGTTATTTTCAAGGATGAGATCTGATAGAGATAGATATAAAATATTGATAGAGCTCAAAGTAAAACAAAACTAAATAAATTGCAGCAAAGTATTTTTGGTATTTTTGGTTTATAGAACCGAAGATATAATATGGAAAATAGACCCGGGGTGCATAGGTTTCACTAGAGGCTTCTCTCATAAAGGATAATAATATGCTGGGTGAACAAATTACTGTCGAGCAATCGATAGAAAAGCGAATAATTATGAAGATATCAAAGTCAATGATTATGCATATAGGCATCACGTTCGTGTCAAGTAGACCGAAACGATTCTGAATCTACTAGTATTAAGTTCATGAAGAACAGAGTAACGCATTAAGTAAGATGAGATGATGTAGAGGGATAAACTCAAGCAATATGATGAAAACCCCATCTTTTTATCCTTGATGGCAACAATACAATACGTGCCTCGCTACCCCTAGTATGTCACTTGGTGAGGACACGGCAAGATTGAACCCAAAACTAAGCACTTCTCCCATTGCAAAATTAGCAATGTAGTTGGCCAAACCAAACAAATAATTCGAACAGACATTCAAAGATATGAAATCATGCATATAAGAATTCATAAGAGTCTCAAATAATATTCATGGATAATCTAAACATAAACTCACAATTCATCAGATCTGGACAAACACACAACAAAAGAGTATTACATCGGATAGATCTCCATGAAAATCATGAAGAACATGGTATTGAAGATCACAGAGAGAGAAGAATCAATCTAAATACTATCTATGGACTCGTAGGTCTGTGGTAAACTACTCACACATCATTGGAGGGGCAATGGAGTTGATGTAGATGCCCTCCGTCATCAATTCCCTCTCCGGCAGATTACCAGAAAAGGCTCCCAGATTGTATCTCTCACGAACATAGGCTCCCTGCTGCGTAAAAGTATTTTTGTGGCTCTTTTTGGTGATACGAGAATATTTGGGAATTTATAGGCCAAGAATTAGGGTTAGGATACCTGCAGGGGGCCCATAAGCCGGGGGGCACGGGCACCTCCCAAGGGCGCGCCCTGCGGGCTTGTGTCCTCTCAGCAATTGCCTGGCCCCCTACCCCAAGTTTATTGCGCGTCTTCACGTCCAAGAAAAATATTAAGGAGATTTTATTACATTTGGACTCCGTTTAATATTCCTTATCTTCCATACTCAAAAACATGGAAAAAATAGAAACTGACACTAGGCTCTAGATTAATAGGTTACTCCCAAAAATAATACAAAACAGCATATAAATGCATATAAAACATCCAAAACATATAATATAATAGGATGGAACAATAAAAAATTATAGATACATTCGAGACGTATCGAGCATCCCCAAGCTTAATTCTTGCTCGTACTCGAGTAGGTAAATGATAAAAACAGAATATTTTATGTGGAATGCTACCTAACATATTTATCCATGTGATATTTTCTATTGTGGCATGAATATTCATATACATAAGACTCAAAACAAAAGTCTATATTGACATAAAAACAATAATACTTCAAGCATACTAATAAGGTAATTTCTTCCTTTCGAAATAGCATGGTCTTAGAAATTTATACCTACAAAATCATAAGGTCTAGCTATGATCCATTTTCACCACACAAAGTATCTAAATCATGCACAACCCCGATGAAAATCAAGCAATTTTTTCACACTTTTTATGTTCTCAAACCTTTTCAACTCTCATGCAATACATGAGTGTGAGCCATGGATATAGTACTATAGGTGGAATAGAATGTGGTGGAGGTTGCAAAAGAAAGAGGAGAAGATAGTCTCACATCAACTAGGCATATCCACGGGCTATGTAGATGCCTATCAAAAGATATTAATGTGAGTGAGTAGGGATTGCCATGCAACAAATACAGTAGACTATGACTATATGAAAGCTCAAAAAAAAACTAAGTGGTCATGCAAATAATGTAATTCCACGAGTTATATGAAAATGAAAAAATAGGAGACTCTCTATGAAGAACATTGCGCTATTTTGAAGCACAAGTGTGGAAAACCATAGTAGCATTGTCCTTTCTCTCTTTCTCTCATTTTTTTCTTATTTTTTTACTTTTTACATATTTTTTGTGGGCTTCTTCGGCCTCATTTATGTTTTTATGGGCTTCACTGGCCTCTTTTATTATATATTTTTTGTAAAGTCCGGATACTCATCCCAGCTTGTGAGGGAATCATAGCTTCCATCATCCTTTTCTCACACTGGACAATGCCCTAATAATGCAGATCGTCACACTTTTATTTACTTACAACTCAAAAGATTACAACTCGATATCTAGAACAAAATATGACTCTACAAGCAATATGGTAGTGATGATGCGTGTCATAAAAACGGGACGGTGGTGTTGCATGGCAATATATCTCGGAATGGCTATGAAAATGCAATAATAGGTAGTTATGGTGGCTATTTTGCGGAAAATATATGGTGGCTGTTTTGAGGAAGGTGGGTTTAATGTACCGGTGAAAGTTGCGCGGTACTAGATTGGCTAGCAAAGGTGGAAGGGTGAGAGTGCGTATAAGCCATGAACTCAAGATTAGTCATAAAGAAATCACATACTTATTGCAAAAGCCTATTAGTTATCGACAAAGTATTAGAAGCAGGCCCTTATGGGAAGGGTTGGTAGAAGTTAACCATCGCGTGCTCCCGACCTCCACACGAAGGTTGACAATTATTAAACAAGTCATGCTCCGACTTCATCACATAGCAGTTCACCATACGTGCATGCTACGGGAATCACTAGCTTTAACACAACTATTTTTTTCCTAATTCACAATTACTTACTAGCATGACTCTCATCTTACCATCTTCACATCTCAAAACTTTATGCAAGGAATCAAACTTCTCATCATATTCAATGCACTTAATATCAAAGTTTTTATTATATCCCTCTTGGATGCCTATTATATTAGGACTAAATTCATAACCTACACAAATTACCATGTTGTTTAAAGGACTCTCAAAATAATATAAGTGAGGTACGAGAGTTTAATAATTCGACAACACTACCGTGCTCTAAAATATATAAGTGAAGTACTAGAGCAACATTGCCTAGCTCGAAAGATTTAAGTGAAGCATAAAGAGTATTCTAATAAATTTACGATTCAGTGTGTGTCTCTCTCTCAAAAGGTATGTGCAGCAAGGATGATTGTGGAAAATTAAATAGCAAAGAATTGTATCATACAAGACGATCCAAGCAAAGCACATATCATGTGGTGAATAAAAATATAGCCTCAAGTAAATTTACCGATGGATTGAAGACGAAAGAGGGGATTGATACGTCTCCGTCGTATCTACTTTTCCGAACTCTTTTGCCCTTGTTTTGGACTCTAATTTGCATGACTTGAATGGAACTAACCCGCACTAACGCTATTTTCAGCAGAATTGCCATGGTGTTGTTTTTGCGCATAAATAAAAGTTCTCGGAATGAACTAAAAATTTACGGAGAATTTTTCTGGAATTTACGAAAAATACTCGCGCAAGAATCAGTGGAGGAAGTGGAGCTGTGAGCCCACAAGCCCACCAAGCGCGACCTCCCTGGCCGCGCCTGGCAGGCTTGTGGGGCCCACAAAGCTCCACCGCCTCCAAATCCAGCTCTATTTAGTCTGTTTCATCCGGAAAAAAAATCAAGGAGAAGAGTTCATCGCGTTTTACGATCCGGAGGCGCCGCCACCTCCTGTTCTTCATCTGGAGGGCAGATCGGGAGTCTGTTCTGGGCTCCGGAGAGGGGAGATCGTCACCATCGTCATCATTAACCTTCCTTCATCGCCAATTCCATGATGCTCTTCAATGTTCGTGAGTAATATCATCATAGGCTTGTTGGACGGTGATGGGTTGGATGAGATCTATCTTGTAATCGAGTTAGTTTTGACGGGGATTGATCCCTAGGATCCACTATGTTGTGAGATTGATGTTGCTACTACTTTGCCATGCTTAATGCTTGTCACTAGGGCCCGAGTGCCATGATTTCAGATCTGAACCTATTATGTTGTCGCCAATATATGTGTGTTCTTGATCCTATCTTGCAAGTTGTAGTCACCTACTATGTGTTATGACCCGACAACCCCGGAGTGACAATAGCCGGAACCACTCTCAGAGATGACCATACTATGAGGAGTTTATGTATTCACCAAGTGTTAATGCATTGGTCCGGTTCTTTATTAAAAGGAGAAACTTAATATCTCGTAGTTTCCATTAGGACCCCGCTGCCACGGGAGGGATGGAAAATAGATGTCCTGCAAGTTCTTTTCCCTAAGCATGTATGACTACATACAGAATACATGCCTACATTAGATTGACGAACTAGAGCTAGTTACATATCTCTGTGTGTTATAACTATTGCATGATGAATATCATCTGGCATAATCATCCATCACCGATCCAATGCCTACGAGTTTTTCCTACTGGTCCTTCCTATGTTACTTTGCCGCTACTGCCGTCACTGCTGCTACTGTTACTCTGCTGCTACTTCTGTTACTCTACTGCTACTGCTATCACTTTGCTGCTACTGGTTACTGTTGCTACTGATATTTTGCTGTAGATACTAAATTATTCAGGTGTTGTTGAACTGACAACTCAACTGCTAATACTTGAGAATATTCTTTGGCTTCCCCTTGAGCCGAAACAATAAATTTGGGTTGAATAATTTACCCTCGAAAACTGTTGCGATCCCCTATACTTGTGCTGTTTCCTTAAGTTGTTTCCTTTCTCGCTAAAGGATGATGCTAAGACTTGGTTCACTTCTCTTGCTCCTGGTTGTGTGTGTAGTCCCCAGGATATGGTCTACTGCTACTCTGAAAAATATTTCCCTACCCATAAGAAGCAAGTTGCCTTGCAGGAAATATACAACTTTGCTCAAGCTGGAGAACAATGTCTCCCACAAGCTTGGGGGAGGCTCGTCCAGCTACTGAATGCTTTGCCTGATCACACTCTTGAGAAGAATGAAATACTTGATTTCTTCTATAATGGACTTACCGATGCTTCTAGAGACCACCTAGATAGTTGTGCTGGTTGTGTTTTTAGGGAACGAACCGTAGAACAAGCTCAGATCCTATTGAATAACATCCTGTGCAATGAGAATGCTTGGACTATTCCCGAACCACCTCCTAAGCCAACTCCGAAGAAAAGAGGTATTCTATTCCTCAGTCCCGAAGATATGCAAGAAGCTAAGAAATCTATGCAAGAGGAAGGCATTAAATTTGAATATGTCAAAAATCTACCACCTATCGAAGAGATCCTTGGTCTTGATAACCCGACAGAGGTAGTAGAAGTAAATTCTCTGGGTAGGTTTGTTGAGAGTGATATTCCTTTTGATAAACCTGCTAGCTTATGCCTGGATGAATTTGATAATTTTGTTTCCAAACAACCGAGTTTCAATAATTATGTTAGCAGACAATTGGAACAGAATGCTCGTATGCTTAGTCACTTAAGTGCTTGTGTGGACAGAAATGTCAATGATCTTAAGCTCCTGAGTAAAAATGCATCTATGGTTACTACTCAGGTAGAAAAAGTACTTAAGGCTCAAAATGACTTGCTCAATGAGTTGAATGACAATTCTGTCAGAGTCGTCACTAGAGGCGGTAGAATGACCCAGGAACCTTTGTATCCTCAGGGTCATCCGAAGAGAATTCAACAAGATTCTCAAGGAGTTAGAACTGATGCACCTAGTCATCCTAGAAGCAAGAAGAAAGATGATAGGGATTTGCACGCCAGCAACCCTGTTGCTGCTACACCTGATAGTCCAAACGATGTCTCTCTTTCTGATACCGAAACAGAATCCGGTGATGAACATGAGCCTAATGACAATATCAATAGTGATGTTCATGAAGATGCTCAACCTAGCAATGATAAGGATGTGGAGATTGAACCTGTTGATCTTGATAACCCACAGCCTAAGAATAGAAGATAGGATAAGAATGACTTCGCTGCTAGGAAACATGGTAAAGAAATGGAACCATGGGTTCAGAAACCCATGCCCTTTCCTCCCAAACCATCCAAGAAAAAGGATGATGAGGATTTTGAGCGCTTTGTTGAAATGATTAGACCTGTCTTTCTGCAAATGCGTTTGACACATATGCTCAAAATGTCTCCGTATGCTAAGTACATGAAAGATATTGTGACTAATAACAGGAGGATACCTAAGGTAGAGATTTCCACCATGCTCGCTAAGTATACCTTCATGGGTGGAACTCCTAAGAAACTAGGTGATCCCGTAGTGCCCACTATACCTTGCTCCATTAAAGGCAACTACGTTCGAACTGCTTTATGTGACCTTGGAGCCCGTGTTAGTGTTATGCCTCTCTCTCTTTATTGTAGACTTGAACTGGATAAGTTGACACCCACTAAAATATCTCTACAAATGACCGACAAATCAACTGCTTTCCCTATAGGCATTTGTGAGGATGTGCCTGTTGTGGTTGCTAACGTCACTATCTTAACAGACTTTGTTATTCTCGATATTCCCGAGGACGATGACATGGCGGTCATCCTTGGAAGACCCTTTTTAAACACTGCAGGGGCTGTTATAGATTGCAACAAAGGCAATGTCACTTTCCATGTCAACGGTAATGAGCATACGGTGCACTTTCCGAAGAAACAATATCGAGTACATTGCATCAATGTTATGAAAGAAACTTCATGATTCTTATTGGGAGCTTTGAATGCCCTATACCTCCTGTTAAGATGAAGTATGATTTGCTTGTTGGGGAGATACGCATCCCCATTGAGGTGACCTAGTGACTATTCGAAAATTCTCCGTTCTCTTTTGCGATTCGAAAAAGTTTGTCAAGGAGACTTGATCAACCTCATTGACGGATTTCTTTCGATGACCATGAGATGGATGAATCGAGGAGTCACAAACCTCTGTTCCAAGCTTTCACCTTCGGTTGCTTAGAAGAAAAATGATAGATTTAGTTTAGTTTTCCCTGTTTTCTGTTTTAGCATCCCGTAGAAAAGTACCACAAAAATAAAAGTTATCCAAATGTCCTGAAAATCAAGTATGATTTTTTCTGGCATTTTTGAAAAATACTGAGACGAAGAGCTAGTCTGGGGGCTCCACCAGTGGGCCATAAGCCATGGAGGCGCGGGCACCCCGCCTAGCCGCGCCTACCAGGCTTGTGGGGCCCACGTGCAACCCCTCCACTTATTCTAGCTCTCATCTGCTTCTCCTACCTCCAGAAAAAATTGTTTCGCAGCTCAAACCCGTGTTCTTGCTCCTCTTGCTGGGATTTTTGATCTCCTTGCTCAAAGCACCATTCTCGGAACTGTTTTGGGGAAATTACTCCTTGGGAAGTGACTCCTCCATTGGTCCAATTAGTTTTTTACTCTAGTGCCTTATACTTCGCGTATTTTTTCTGCCTGGGTGACCATGTTCTTGAGCTTTGCATGCTAATTTTAGCTGGTCCCAAGTAGTTTTGATGCGTAATATGGCCTCTAGGCACTTGTCGGAGTAGCTGCTACGAGTTTCGTTGAGCCTTGTTCACTTTTCCTTAGAATCACTAAAATTTCAGAAATTTTCAGAGATAGAAAAAGGAAAAATATGAGGAGGTTCTTAAGAGGCTCTTCAAGCCGTGATCGCAAGTATGATGGAAGTGAGAAGAAGCCCAAGTATCCGGTCCCTCGAGTTGCAGAAGTTCGAGCGTGCGAGTGGCTTTAACTTCTATCCAAGGAAGAATCCTCCTATGGTTGAGTTCAAATTATATGATATCCCCCAGCGCATGTCACTCTAGGATTTTTGCAATGTTTGCAAATTACCTTATGTTGGGGATATTCATAAATCTCGTCCACGGGACTTGGAAGCTTTCATCGATACTATTGCCGTAGGAGAAGAGAGAGGAGTGTCTTGCGCTAGAGCTGCTAGCATTCATTTTCCCGTGCTTCTGTACTTCTCAATATTTGTGGGAAAATGTTTGATTGGCCGTGGGAAAGCTGGGTCCCTTAGCTCCCCAGATCTTGCGGTCTTGCGCAAAGGCTTGGGCACTATATTAGCTCAACGGTTGAACATGAACCGTTCTAAAGGCGTTGTCTATGGAGGTATCTATGCTACTCGTCTTGCTAGACATTTTGAGATACCTATTAGACTGGACAAGGAAGAAGAGATTCTTCTTTCCGAGAGATATCTAGATTCTGATAGCATGGTTCTCCATGACTTTCTTGATAGAGATATAAATAGAAGGATGATCTATAAACCTGGTATATAGTCAGGGTACTCGTGAGACTATTACTTTTCCTGCTCCTTCTTTGTTCAATCTTCATGCAGGCAGGTACATTATTATGCCCTCGTACATCTACGCATATTGGGGCTTACCCCAACCACAGGTACCCGTGCCCGAGCCACCAGTCGAGTACAAGACGCTAGTTTATCAGTGGGAGCCGGAGGAGCTCACATAGCAGTGGCATCCTCAGTCCACTCCGGAGTACCCCGGAGCTGGATATTTCCCTCCTTGGGAGTAGACCAAGTTAGGCCAAAATCCTAAGCTTGGGGGAGTACGTGTTTCTCACCGACTGTATATGCTTGCTTATGCTTTCACTTTGTTTGTCGGTGTTCACACTTTGCCACTATATCATCCATGCTAGTTAATTTCTTTTTTCGTTTTCTATTCATGTGTCTGTCGAGTTTGAGAAAACCCGAAAAGATTTTCTTTTCTTCTTTTGCTTGTTGGGAGCTTTTTCGTGTAAATAGTTTTATTTTTCTTTGGGTCAAGGTAGAAGACCATGGTTACAATGTTTATTGACTCTCGCATGCATATCTGTTTATGTGTTAAAGAGCCATATTACTTTGTGTTCTCCTTTGTGTTTGCATGAAGGTTCCGGCTTAGTCCAATGCATGAGCACTCTTATTATTGTTCACATCATTCGGTCGTGCAAGTGAATAGGCAATAATGACCATATATGATGAAGTGACTGAGCCTGGAAAAGCTGGTATGAACTCGATCTATTTTGTTTTTGTAAATATGGCTAGCTCATCGTTCCTGATTCAGCTTTGTTGTGAGAGAAACATGTTTGCAATGACAACTTAGAGATCATAGTTTCGGATGCCATGCTTAATTAGCTAGGATCTTATAATGGTTTGTCTTGGATGCCAGCATGAATGTTGAGATGACTATGATGTAGTATGATAGGATGGTATCCTCCTTTGAATGATTCACGTGGCTTGACTTGGCGCATGTTCACGCATGTAGTTGAAACAAAATCAACATAGGCTCTATGATATTCACGTTCATGGTGATTTATGTCCTACTCATGCTTGCATTCAATGTTGGTTAATCTCAAAGCATTTTGATGACTGTTGTCGCTCTCTAGTTGGTCGCTTCCCTGTCTTTTGCTAGCTTTCACTTGTACTAAGCGGGAATACTGCTTGTGCATCCACTTCCATGAACCAAAAGTTGTTCCATATGAGTCCACCATACCTACCTATATGCGGTATCTACCTGCGTTCCAAGTACATTTGCATGTGCCACTCTCTAAACCTTCAAGAAATAATCTGTTTTGCATGACCGAACCACTCATGTGGTGACGTGGGGCTATCAGTATCTTCCATGCTAGGCGTGTTATCCTCGATATGTGTTTATTCACTATCATTCACGAGAAAGGGGCCGGTAATTGGAATGCCCAGTTCCATGCTCAAATCGAAAATATAATTACAAACAAAACTCCCCTTGGATTGATGTTGATATGGACGGCACCCGAGGATTCGGCTAGTCGTGGAGTGTGATTGATCAGTGGTGGGGGAGTCAAAACTTTACTTTTCTGTTTGGGAACGGCCGATAGCTTGTGTAGCGTGGAAGATGGTGAGAACTCTTTGTCATTGCATTGATAATGAAAGCAAGCCACCCAAAATTATTATCTCTGTTTTCAAATCTTGAGCTCTGGCACCTCTGCAAATCAATGCTTCCCTCTACGAAGGGCATGTCTATTTATGTTCCTGTTGAGTCATCCTCCTCTTATAAAAGCACCAATTAGAGAGCGCCTCTGTCATTTTTATGCTTTGCTTTTAACTGTGTTGAGTATGAATGTGACTAGATCTTCTTTGCCATGAATTAAAATGTTTAGTCAGCCCTTGGTCTTTGAAGGTGCTCTGCATTTATGTTTTGCGGTCTTATAAAGAGCTAGCGAGATACAATCTGTTCGTACTACTTCATGTTGTATTGATTGAAATGTTGACGTTTGAGACTTATTATTATTTGCTCGCTACTTGATTATGCCATTGATATGAGTTTATCGTGAGACCTAGAGGTCATTTGCTTATGTGGTTAGCTTGTGATCTTGCTGAAATTCTGGTTATGAGTTAGACATAGTTGCAACAACAAGATCAAACAGAGTTCGTAAAAATTTTTCTTTTGTCTCTTTCAGTTTGTCAACTGAATTGCTTGAGGACAAGAAAGGCTTTAAGCTTGGCGGAGTTGATACGTCTCCGTCGTATCTACTTTTCCAAACTCTTTTGCCCTTGTTTTGGACTCTAATTTGCATGTTTTGAATGGAACTAACCCGGACTAACGTTGTTTTCACCAGAATTGCCATGGTGTTGTTTTTGTGCAGAAATAAAAGTTCTCGGAATGACCTAAAAATTGACAGAGAATTTTTTTGGAAATTATGAAAAATACTGGCGCAAGAATCAGCACAGAAAGTGGAGCTGTGAACCCACAAGCCCACCAGGCACAGCCCCCCCTGGCAGGCTTGTGGGGCCCACAAAGCTCCACCGCCTCCAAATTCAGCTCTACTTAGTCCGTTTCGTACGAAAAAGAATCAAGGAGAAGAGTTCATCACGTTTTACGATACGGAGGCGCCGCCACCTCCTGTTCTTCATCTAGAGGGCAGATCTGGAGTCCGTTCTGGGCTCCGGAGAGGGGAGATCATCGCCATCGTCATCATCAACCTTCCTTCATCGCCAATTCCATGATGCTCTTCACCGTTCGTGAGTAATCTCATCGTAGGCTTGTTGGATAGTGATGGTTGCACGAGATCTATCATGTAATCGAGTTCGTTTTGACGGGGATTGATCCCTAGTATCCACTATTTCTGAGATTGATGTTGCTACTACTTTGCCATGCTTAATGCTTGTCACTAGGACCCGAGTGCCATGATTTCAGAGTTGAACCTATTATGTTGTCGCCAATATATGTTTGTTCTTGATCCTATCTTACAAGTTGTAGTCACCAACTATGTGTTATGACCCGGCAACCCCGGAGTAACAATAGCCGGAACCACTCCCGGAGATGACCATAGTATGAGGAGTTCATGTATTCACCAAGTGTTAATGCGTTGGTCCGGTTCTTTATGAAAAGGAGAACCTTAATATCACGTAGTTTCCATTAGAACCCCGCTGACACGGGAGGGATGGACAATACATGCCATGCAAGATCTTTTCCCTAAGCACGTATGACTACATACGGAATACATGCCTACAATAGATTGACGCACTGGAGCTAGTTACATATCTCTCCGTGTTATAACTGTTGCATGTTGAATAACATTCGGCATAATCATCCATCACCGATCCAATGCCTACGAGTTTTTCCTACTGGTCCATGCTACATTACTTTGCCGCTACTGCTGTCACTGCTGCTACTGTTACTCTGCTGCTACTGATGTTACTATGCTACTACTGCTGTCACTTTGCTGCTACTGTTTACTATTGCTACTGTTCCTATCACACTTCTTTGCTACTGATACTTTGCTGCAGATACTAAATTTTTCAGGTGTGGTTGAATTGACAACTCAACTGTTAATACTTGAGAATACTCTTTGGCTTCCCCTTGAGTCGAATCAATAAATTTGGGTTGAATACTCTACCCTCGAAAACTGTTGCGATCCCCTATACTTGTGGGTTATAAGGGATGCCTTCCGGGGCATCCCCAAGCTTAGGCTCTTTGGTATCCTGGAATATGACTTGGGGTGCCTTGGGCATCCCCAAGCTTAGTATCTTGCCACTCCTTATTCCATAGTCCATCAAATCATTACCCAAAACTTGAAAACTTCACAACACAAAACTCACGAGAAAACTCATGAGATCCGTTAGTATAAAAAAATCACCACCTTAGGTACTGTTGGGAACTCATTATTTATTTATGTTGATGTAATATTTAATGTGTTCCAACTTCTCCATGGTTCATTCCACCCGATACAACCCATAGAATCATCAAAATAACCAAACAACACAAAGAAAACAAAATATGTCAAAAACAGAACAGTCTGTAGCAATCTATTTACTTCAAATACTTCTGTAACTCAAAAAATACTGAAAAAATAGAAACGTCTAGGAAATTTGTAAACCAATCTCGTGGAAAAGTTGCAGATCAAAATCACGTTCCAGTGAATTTATAAAATTCCTGGACTGACAGCGAACGTTTCTGTTTTTCAGCAAAATCAACTTGCAAACACCATAGACTATCCCAAAGGTCTTACTTGGCTCAAACACTAATTAAAACAAGAAAACACAATTATTACATAGGTAATAATGTGTGCAGAACTCAAAAACAGCAACAAAAACAAAGGAAAAACAAAGAAAATTGTGTTGACTCCCAACAAGCGCTATTATTTAACGCCCCTAGCTAGCCATAATGCAATAGATCTAGGTATTATCATCTTTGGTATGCAATCCAGAGGTAGCTCTCATAATAGATTCAGAAGGTAATATTATTTTATTTCTAGGAAAGTGCACACTGTCTTTCCTTAATTGAAATTGGAATCTAATATTACCTTCTTTCATATCAATAAATGCACCAATCGTTCTAAGGAAGGGTCTACCAAGAATAATAGGGCATGTAGGATTGCATTCTATATCAAGAAGAATGAAATCTACAGGCACATAATTCCTATTAGCAAAAATAGTAACATCATTAATCCTTCCCGCAGGTTTCTAAATTGTAGAATCCGCTAGATGCAAATTTAGAGAACAATCATCAAATTCATGGAATCCTAATACATCACATAACGTTTTTGGAATCGTGGAAACGCTAGCACCCAAATCACACAAAGCATGGCACTCACAAGCTTTAATTTTAATGTTAATTGTAGGTTCCCACTGATATAAAGTTTTCTAGGTATAGAGACCTCCAACTCAAGTTTCACTTCAAAAGATTTCCTAATGGAATTTACAATATGTTCAGTAAATGAATTATTTTGACTATAAGCATGCGGAGAATTCAACATGGATTGCAACAAGAAAACACAGTCAATTAAAGACAACTATCATAATTAAAATACGTGAAATCTGAAAGAGTGGGCTCATTGGTATTTAAAGTTTTGACCTCTTCCATCCCACTTTTATCAATCTTATCACTAAGATCTATGGACTCTAAATCATTGCGACGCCTCTTAACTAAAGTTGACTTATCTCCAGTCCACTCTTTTTCAAGATTTATGCTAGAAAACAAATTTTTAATATGTGTCACACCAATCACTATTAGATCTTCATCAATATTATCACGAGAAAACACTTCTTTTCTAGCCATTCGCGCTTAGCATGTATTCTAGCGGTTCTTTCCTTGAACTCACCAATAGAAATTTCATAGCTTTTAAAGACTCGTTAATATCATGCTTGGGTGGAATATATCTAATTTTAAAAGAATCAATTTCAAGAGAAATTCTATCAATGTTCCTAGCCAAATCATCAATCTTGAGCAAATTTTCTTCAATCATAGCATTGAAACCTTTTTGAGAGCTAATGAATTATTTAATATTGTTCTCAAGATCAGAGGCAATATTATTAAAATATCCATAAAAATTGTTGTAGGAATTACCAAATATATTAGAGGAATTACTAGGAAACGGCCTAGGATTGAAAATACCTCTATATGCGGTGTTGCCAAAATTGTTCCTACCAATAAAATTCACAATCACAGATTCATTATTATTTCCAATCAAACAAGACAACGGCATATCATTGGGATCAATAGGAGCACTCTTACTAGCAAACATTTTCATTAATTCATCCATCTTTCCAGTCAAAGTATTTATTTCTTCGATAACCTACAAATTTTTACTAGTAGGAGATTTTTTGGTATTCCATTGAGAGTAATTAACCATAATATTATCTAGGAGTTTAGTAGATTCTCGTAATGTGATTTCCAGAAAGGTACCACCCGTAGCTGAATCCAAAAGATTTCTAGAAGGAAAATTCAATCCCGCATAAAAAATTGTATAATCATCCATAAGCTCAAAGCATGAGTGGGTCAATTCCTAATCATTAGTTTCATCCTCTCCCAAGACTATAGAACATGCTCATGATCAAGTTTCTTAAAATTCATTATATCGTTCCTAAGGGAGATAATCTTAGCGGGCGGAAAGTACCTTGAAATAAAAGCATCTTTACACTTATTCCATTAATCAATACTATTTTTCGGTAAAGATGAAAACCAAGTTTTGGCACAATCTCGTAATGAGAAAGGAAATAGCTATAATTTAACAATTTCATTATCCACATCTTTCTTTTTTTGCATATCACACAACGCAACGAAAGTATTTAGATGGGATGTGGCGTCTAAATTAGGAAGGCCAGAAAATTGTTCTTTTATAACAAGATTGAGCAAAGCGGCATTAATCTCACAAGATTCCGCACTAGTGGCGGTAGCAATCGTAGTAATAATAAAATCATTATTATTAGTAGTGGAAAAGTCACATAACTTGGTATTCTCTTGATTCATCGTGACAAAGCAAGCAATCTAGCACACAAGCAAGCAAAGAAAAATACGAACGGAAAAAGGGTGAATAAAAAGGAAAATCTTTTTGGCATTTTATGAAAATTGTTTTAGAAGTGTGGAGAGGAAAACGAGAGGAAAATGGCAAATAAATAAATGCAAATAAAGTTTGTGATGAGTAGTTGGTAAGTGTGATCTTGCTATGTATCCTCCCCGGCAATGGTGCCAGAAATCCTTCTTGGTACCTCTTGAGCTTGCGTTTGTTTTCCTTGAAGAGGAAAGGGTGACGGAGCGAAGTAGATAAGCATTTCCCTCAGTTTATTGAGAACCAAGGTATTAATCCCGTAGGAGGAACGGAGTAGTACCTACACAAATAATCAAACACTTGCACCCAACGCTATAAAGGGGTTGTCAATCCCTTCAGAGTTATATGCAAGGATGAGATCTCATAGAGATAGATATAAAATATTGATAGATCTGAAAGTAAATAAATTGCAGCAAAGTACTTTTCATATTTTTGGTTTATAGATCTGAAGATATAATATGGAAAATTGACCCGGGGGCCATAGGTTTCACTAGAGGCTTCTTTCATAAAGGAAAATAATCCGGTGGTTGAACAAATTACTGTCGAGCAATGTATAGAAAAGGGAATAATTATGAAGATATCCAAGGCAATGATTATGCATATAGGCATCACGTCCGTGTCAAGTAGATTGAAACAATTCTGCATCTACTACTATTACTCTACACATCGACCAACTCCTGCCTGTATTTAGAGTATTAAGTTCATGAAGAACAGAGTAATGCATTAAGTAAGATGACATGATGTAGAGGGATAAACTCGAGCAATATGATGAAAACCCCATATTATTATCCTTGGTGGCAACAATACAATACGTGCCTCTCTACCCCTACTATGCCACTGGGTGAGGACACCGCAAGATTGAACCCAAAACTAAGCACTTCTCCCATTGCAAGAATTACCAATCTAGTTGGCCAAACCAAACAAATAATTCGAAGAGACCTGCAAAGATATGAAATCATGCATATAAGAATTCAGAAGAGACTCAAATATTATTCATGGATGATCTGAACATAAACTCACAATTCATCGGATCTCGACAAACACACCGCAAACGAGTAGTACATCGGATAGATCTCCATGAAGATCATGAAGAACATGGTATTAAAGATCAATGAAAGAGAAGAAGCAATCTAGCTACTAGCTATGGACCCGTAGGTCTGTGGTAAACTACTCACACATCATCGGATTGGAAATGGAGTTGATGCACATGCCCTCCATGATCAATTCCCTCTCAGACAGATTACCGAAAAAGGCTCCCAGATTGAATCTCTCGGAAATAGAGGCTCCGAGCGGCGTAAAAGTATTTTTGTGGCTCTTTTTGGCGATATGGGAATAGTTTGGAATCTATAGGCCAAGAATTAGGGTTTGGAGACCTGCAGGGGGGCCACAAGCCAGGGGGCGGCGCCACACCCAGGGCGCGCCATGCAGGCTTGTGGCCTCCCGACAATTTCCCTGCCCCCTACTCCAAGTCTGTTGCATGTCTTCTGGTCCAAGAAAAATATTTCCTCATATTTTGTTCTGTATGGACTCCGTTTAATATTCCTTATCTGCAATACTCAAAAACGTGGAAAAAACATAAACTTGCACTAGGCTCTATATTAATAGGTTAGTCCCAAAAATAATATAAAATAACATATAAATGCATATAAAACATCCAAAACAGATAATTTAATAGCATGGAACAATAAAAATTATAGATACGTTGGAGACGTATCACTCCCCTATCGGTAAGATTTGGCTGGACATCCTCTTCGACTCCAAGAGCCAATTCCGCCGCTAGCCGGTCTGGTTCGAGGTGGTGGACCTGAGCATCCCCTACCACGCGCTCTGGGACCGGCCTGCGTTAGCCAATTTCATGACGGTTCCCTACAACGTTTACTTCAAAATGAAGATGCCGGGACCCAAGGGCATCATCACCATCGACGGAGACTACAAGAAATCCATCGAGTGCACCTAAGCTGGTAGACGACTAGTCGTGTCCGTGGTTATTGCCGAAGAGAGGTGACAGCTTAACCGGGTATGTGGCCCAAGTCGAGGCGCAACCGGCCATGTCGGCTCCACCCTACTAGTCGCTCGACCCGGCCAACCCCAAGGTGTGCGTCACCATTGGTGTCAACCTCGACAACAAATAGGAAGGTGAGCTCCTCGACTTCCTCCGTGTGAATCAGGACATCTTTGCATGGTCTCCCAAAGACTTGCGAGGTGTGCCAAGGAAGTATGCCGGATGCCAAGCCGGTCAAGCAACCCTCCACCGTTTCTCCGTGGCAAAGTGGCACGTCATAGGCAAAGAACTAGCCCAACTACTCGTAGCCGGCTTCATGATAGATTTTTTTCACTCGGACTAGCTGGCCAACCCAGTCTTGGTGCTGAAGAAGAACAACAACTGGCGCATGTGCATCGACTACACCATCCTAAAGAAGGTGTGCCCAAAGGTTCCATTCGCTCTACCACAAATTGATCAAGTGATTGACTCCACCGCCGAATGTGATTTGTTGTTCTTCCTGGACGCATACTCCGGCTACCACCAGACCAAGCTCGACACCTAACGACCGGCTCAAGGCCTCCTTCATCACCCCTTTCGGGGCCTACTCCTACATCACCATGTCGTTTGGTTCCAGAACGTCGGTGCCACCATCCAGTGCTGCATGCAGAAGTGTCTCCTACCAGAGATTGGTAGGTACATGCTTGTATACATGGATGACAATGTTATCAAGACCAAGAAGAATTTTAGCCTCCTCGACCAAATAAGTGCGTCTTTGGCGTGCTAGCCAGCGAGTTCCTCAGTTTCGTTGTTTTTGCCCGCAGGATCGAAGACAACCCGGAGAAGATCAAGGCTAACGAGTGCATGCCAAGCCGGCCAAGCTACGAGACATCGAGAAGTTCGTCGGCTGCCTCGCTTCGCTCTGCCGGTTCGGCAGCTGACTAGACGAAAAGGCCATGCCTCTCTACCAGCTCATGAAGAAGATGGCTCCATTCGAGTGGACCGACCAAGCGGACGAGGGTTTTCGTGACCTCAAGTGCATGCTCTCCACCTCCCCTGTCATGGTCACACCAACGGAGAAGGAACCCATCCTTGCCTACATCATAGCCAGCACCAATGTCGTTAGTGTCGTGTTGGTGGTGGAGCCGTCCGAGGAAGGCTAGGCGTTGCTTTTCCATCGTCTCGTCTACTACCTAAGCAAGGCCCTCTCCAACTCCAAGCAAAACTATCCCCATTACGAGAAGATGTGTTACGGTGTGTACTTTGCCGCCAAAAAGTTGAATTGGTACTTCTAGGAGAATACAATCATCGTGGTGAGCATAGGCCCTCTCTCAGAGATCATGGTGGCCGGGACAACACCAACCGGATCACCGCGTGGGCCATTGCCCTTGCCGACCACGGCCTTATAGTCACCGATGCTGGCCTTGAGCCCTTCTTGCCTAGCATCTCGACGAGCCGGGCGCAGAGCTGTTTCACCGTCCCGCCGGACTGCTATGGGTCTGACCCCCAATTTAGCTAGGCGTGAGGCAGCTGGTTAATGAAGCATGACAGGTTGACGAGGTCCAGAGCCGGATCCAAGTTCTTCACATAGAAGAACGAGCGCTGCGAGTTCTTCACTGAATCCAGTAGGGGGAGCATGGGGAAGTCAACTCCCTGCCAGGTGTAGAAGAGGGCCACCCCACAGGCAGTCATCTCCTTCACCCCTGTCGCCTTGTCCTCAAGCATCTGCTTCTTGAGATAGAAGAGTCGGCACCACAGATCCATCCGCGACTCAATTCCAAGGTACCCCTCGCACATCGTGACATAGCAGGCGACCTGCGGAATTGAGTTGTCCCCAAGATGATGTGCCTGCAAACCAAAATGGGTCAAGAACCTCCGACAGAATACGCTCACCGGCAGCCCCAGCTCTTGGGTGAAGTGCTTAGAGAAGACCACCAATTTTGCCTTCCCGCGTCGCCGGGATGATTTCTGCTCCGGTGATGCGCGACTCCACCAGTCCCGTCGGCGGCAGTTTCTAGCGGTGATGAAGATGCTCCATGCAGTCCTCGTGAACATTGCTCCCGTCTCATGCGCCCTTGCTCCCCATAGGGGGGCTTGGAGTGGGCTCGGATGTGGCGGTGGCATGGACAATGCGGAAGAGGTTGCGAGCCGGGGTGCCGGGCATCAAGGACGGCAAGCGAATACGCGGTGGCTGACCGACGCCGTGCGCTCTCTCTCTCTCTCTCTCTCTCTCTCTCTCTCTCTCTTTGCGTGTGTGTGTTTGTGTGTGTGTCTCTCTCTCTTCAAGGGGGTGGCGAATGAAAGAAGGGGCGGGATGCAACACGGACGAATGGTTTCCCCGGCGCTCCCTCCCCTCCATTTATTCCCCTCGCGGGGGAGTGGGGGATCAGATCAGCTTCACACGATCCCCACTTCCCCCGCCACATGCGGGTGCATTAACACATGCTAGCAAACCCAACCGACAATTGTAAACGCAATGGAACATGCACGAGGGTCGAGGCCGCGGTCGGGTGGGCCCTGGCCCATGGTCTTGTATTGTCACCCACGTGGCTTCGCAAGCCTCGGCCTGCTGCGGCGACACCTAGCAACCCTGCCCTGCATGGAGAGTACGCCACTGCTCGCCGACTGGTGGCAACCGACTGGCGCCCAGGGCGACGAAGGAGGCCGGGCGGTCTGGCTCTCAGAGTTCTCCAACAACGATCATGGGAGGCAAGCCGGCAAGGTCCGTCGCCTCGATCTGACGGGCCTCCTCGTCTTTGGGGTGTAATGTCGGGTGAATAACTCTGGGGTAGGCTCACGAACAACAGTGCTTGTTGTGAAACATCAGGACAGGTTGTGTCCCTCTAGCACGAGCTCCCCCTAGCCGGCTCCCGTCACACATTCTGGCTCAGATATGGTCCCTCGCGGGCCAGCTCCTAGGAGACCCACCAGCCAACGGGTCAGCACCTCTCCCATCAACACATACGATAAGATATCACCAGAACGATGGAACATGGCAACAGTGCCAGCCACTCAATTACACCATGCACACGTGGCTATGGTGGAGCAGGCCGTACCGCTGATCGTGGCCTACTCTGACCATGTAGGGCGGCACTGTGCCAACCTCTCTGTGACACCATGCATGGATGGCTACAGTGAATCCGGCTTTACTGCTAACCGTGTCCGACTGTGACTAGGTGACTCGGGCCACCACTATGACAAGACCCCGCATCCACGGGCCCTGCTAGCAACAAGACCTATCCATCGGTGGGCCCCTGTCCGGTTAGAGAGGCCACCAGCCGAGACCCACCCCCAATATACATGCATATAGTAAACTGGGGGGGTTGGCCTATAAACCCCCTGTGTATTCCTCCTAGAGAGTGGTTCAGCTCTCAAGCTCTTAGCACCCCCACACGCACACGTAGAGAGACAAGGAGAGCGATCTAACTCCTTCCTCCTCTAGAAAACAGCTCAAGGAGCAACATTGTAGCTACTACTCTCCATCTTACTAGATCCGACAGGAAAGGGTTGTTACCTCCCCCGAAGGGCCCTGAACCTGGGTATATCGTGTGTTGCATACTGCATGTCCGTAATCTCCCTCCCGGAGCCCGCATACGCACATTGGCCCCAACCACTCGAGATAAGCCACCCCATGGCATCTGTCATAACAAAACGATGATATTATGCTTCTCCTCGCCGCCCAAGATCTTGTACTGGCACATGATGTCCACAAGATTCTGCCAACCCAAGCCCGTGGTCTTGAGCACCTTATCATCGTTGGTAGTGTCGAGTGCATTGAATATGTAGTCGGGACTGTTGACAAACCTGGCGAAATGCTCACAAGGCCTTGTGGTCCGATCGTAGTGGTAGACAAGGATGGAATGGCCCATGCTTAGTTGGGCAATGGCAAACGTCTAATCATGCCCGGCAGGACCGCCGGTGTACTCGAGGTCGAAGCCAACCACTTTTACTTGGCATAGGCAAGTAACTACTCCATGGTGTGGGTGGAGTTCTCCACCTAGACCAGGTCGTTGGTATACACAACTGAGAGGTCCTTGAACTATACATGGGTCTCCACGTAGGCATGAATATTGAATTTCCGCTCGTCATTGGCAGCCACTTGGAGCACCACCATTGGAGCCGAGCAGGATATCCTCTGTGTATCTGGAGTTGTGGGTGTGCTTCTTTCTTTGTGGAGAAAGTTTGAAGAGATACAATAGGTTAAATGAGAGGTGGAGTAAATGGGGGATGGACGGGTTGTGATTGGTACATGTTGTCACAATGTTCCAAATGGAGGATTGGTGTGCTAGCTTGACGAGGGCGCGAACACGCATTTCGCTTGGCCACGCGACAGCTGGAAGAGATACAAATATTTCATTGGTGAGCCCATTCCCATGTAATTATGCAGGTTCGCGCACACAACCGCGGATAGCTTCCCCGCCTAGCTTGGTTGGCCACATGTCAGCTGGAAGAAGCACCCATTATTGTGGGTGTCAAATGGCAAATGGTTAGCAAAAACGAAATGTGTGCAATGACTTAAAGCAGCGGGTGTGACAAGAAGTGTTGGGGAGGAGTGTGGGTGAGGCTGGGACAGGAGTGACAGTTTTGTGATGCGTGGACAATGGTGACGGTTTTATTGCCAGAATAATAATGCGCTTCGGAGGTGACGGTTCAGTAGACTCAACCGTGTGCGATAAGTGCCACTATGATGTGAGGGGACTATCGTGATCCGTGTAAATCCTACACTTGCAGACATGTGATCCATGGGAATGCGTTGTGGACAACCAGGAGACGTGTGTCGCGGCACACTGTTAGTTATCGCACATTGTATGAATACGGGGAAATAACCAAGTTTGTAAATGGGTTCCAAAATTCCTTTTTCGTGTGACACCTGAATTTCTTGTTGTGTTTAACAAGTTTTGAGGTAAGTCTAGCATTTTTTTACCATAATATGCATAGTCTAAAAAAACTAACAAGGCCCACATGTAGTTGTTTGTGTTGTTGGAAAATAGTTGCTAGTAGTAAATTGTGTAGGAAGTCTAAGATAAGCATAAATATTCGAGTAACCAAACAGATTGCACCCCAAGACTGCAATTACATTGCTCTACATACTAGTTCATCAAACAAAGTCTCACCAACATCTAGATTAACACATAATAAACATACTCAAGTAGACATATAAGACACACAAACTAGAGAGATAGGGTAGTTCTGGACACTAGAACATGTATATGTAACTCAATACAGATCGTACCCATTGTCACACCCTGTTTTACCTTACTTCAACTGTAGCCTTTTCAAAAATTTGAGTTTATTAAAACTTTTTAAACAAGTGCTATGAGTGCCATGATTTCCATTGCTTGTATGTATGCTTGAGTGAGTGGATCCAAAAACAATATTTTTATAAGCTGATATTTCCCAAAAGGTCCTTTTCTCATTTTTGACAATTTCAAAACCTTACTTTGGGTTTGCACTATAAGTCCCTCATTTCAAGGGAGTGCCTTCACCCAAAGATTGTATTCTGGTTTTAGCACTATTATAACTCTCCAATATCTTAAAATAATTATTTTATAAAATATTTTTAAAATTTTATTTGCATGTCCTTTTCTGAGGCCAGAAATGATATTTATGTATGGAAAATTATTTTTCTGCATTAGAAAAATCTGATAAAATTTGGGGATACTCGAAGGACATATATTTTCCATACTCTTAGTGCAAGCTGCCAGCACCACTCCTCAACAGCAGATGAGTGCCCCTCTCTGGTAAGAGCCCAAAATCTCCATTTTAGTTTCTCGCTCAAGAATGGCAGCTCCTCTTTAATCACTTCCTTTGACCAGCAGTGAGACCCTTGGCTACTAAATGGCTAAAGAGCATTGAACCTAACCCCCGGACATGCCAGACATAACCAAAGCACCCCAGAGCGCGCCAGCATGATATGGCATGCCAAAACTGCACTCTGGACGCGCTACAGGGCACACCCGAGGCAAAGGTGGCCAGCCCCGACCGGTTCTCACCTCCCCTCGGTGTCTCTCCGCGTCTCCGACAACCCACCTAATTCAGGGCAGCCTCAGGGCCCCTCCTCCCCCTCTCTACTGACCAGGGCAACGCGTGCCCGCGCGCGCCAGGTCGGGCCAGAAGCACGCGGCCACGCAACACGCGCGCACCTCATCCTCTCTCTCTCGCTCTCTCTCTAGTTGAGTCTCTCGGGTCCTAAACGACGTCTGCAAGACCGTGGTTTTGACCCTGAGCTCTCTGTGCCTCTCCTGCAAACCACGGTGCAACCACCAACGCTCCTCACTCGGTGCACCGCCACTGACATATATATAGGCCTCCCCCTCGCTCCAGCACCCTCACACCACTCCTCCAGAGTCTCAATCATGCCCCTAGCCACCCCATTTGAGCATAGCGAGCTCCGATGCCCGAGATCAACCGAGGCCCCGCCGCTTCAGAGCTCCATCGATATCGGGCTACAGGCCATCTCTCGCGCTCCTCTCACCTCCTTTGTGACCGTAGTGAGCTCAGGGAGCTTCTCCACCTCTCCCCCGAGCGAATCCCTGCCCGTAGCACCCATCTCCTCCACCTCCCGAATCGGCTCTGCCATGGCCTCGTTGTCGCCGGTAACCAGGGCCTCCCCGTTGTTCCTTCGACCAGCAGCAGGTAGCTGGCGATGCGCTGGTTCCGTTCCTGTCGTCGTTGGGGCATGAGGGCATCGGTGTCACCGTCGGCGTGCCTCCCCTCCCCTCTGTCCACACGAGGAAGACGACCCCGACAGGCGTTCCCCACTAGTCGGTGGCCCACCTCTCCCCCTCTCTCCTCTCTCAGTCGCTGACCCTCAAAGCAGATAATATCAGGTTTGAACCAGCCACTGGCCGAGCCACGCTAGGGCTAAGCCCCCCTTTTTATTTATATTTTATTCTGTTTTAAAAAGATTTTTGCAGAGTTTGTTATTTAATCAAATTTAATTATTTTTCCACCATAATTCTTCTAAAAATGTGTAGAATTTAATAGAATTGTTATACAAATTTTTTTGACAACTTTTCTGCATAGTCATAATTAAAATGCTTATTTTGAATACTTTAGCTCCTGTTAAATTGATTTTTTAAATAATCTTTTCACCAAAACCAGAGACGAATTTTTTTAAAACTATTATATTGATTTATCATAATAGGATAACACTTCTAAAGCGAGTTTGTTCTCTGTTTTTGAGTGAGCTACTTATTTTATTACTATTGCTATGACGATATATTTCGCGCTTGACGAAGGAGTTGGACTCGAAGACCCCTAAGACCACGGATACTTAGCTGAGCAAGGCAAGCAACCCTTTTACCATGTTTGAGCAAAATACTTATTGCATGCTAAGTAGAGAAATTATTTCAGTTGCATATGATCATAAGTATTCGGTAACTCATCGATATGGTGATACCTATGGCTCCTCTGGAGCACTTGCATTTGAGCATGATCATACCACCTATTAGGGTCACGCTAATATTATGTTGACAAGTAGACAGTAGTGATATGTATAGTAGAAGCATGAGCATGATGATGGTAAAGTTAATATCAAAGGTGTCCAAAAACCCCGTCGAGTACCCTAATGCCTGAGGGTGAAGATGTTGAGTTGGTGGCCACTTATGAAGAATTGGTGCACCGGGTATATTTGGTGTGAGTGGTTTCGGAAATAAGATTAGATTTATGATGTCTCGGCCATCCCAACCTTACATGTGCAACCACGTTACCCCTTTATGGGACGGGCTTTGTTGATTACTTTGGTCGGTGCTAGCAAAGAGCCACATTGGTGCACCGGGTCACTTTGAACCGCACCGAGAGGGGTTTGACCAAGGTGGATTTATTTTCCCGTGTGTTGCGATATATCATGGTGAGATCCCACACCAAAGTTTGACGTGTCGTACTCATGAGTCCCTCTTACCGCTCAAAGTTGAGGGGTGGGGTGGGAGGATACATATTGCATTCACTTTACTTTAGTGCCGGGAGTTTCCAAATTGTGACAAATACATTGCATCAAGATCGAGAGGTGGGCATTTTGACATCATAAAACACACCCACACATAAGCTTGGGTCATATATAACTGACGGTGGTCCTAAGTGGCTCCCTCAGATGGTAATCGTTGATGCGTTAATCTATCGGGCTCATGTATGGTCACCTATTACGGTATTGACCAAGGTGGGTCCTTTTTCGTCTATGTTATGATATTCCACAGTTATACATCAAGACAAAAGTTTTTTGAGATCATGCATACCCATGAACCCATCCAACCATCTCGAAATGAGGGGGGCATACATATACTACACACGTTGTGATCAATCCTCTTTGTAGGTGGACTTACTTAATTACATATATACATATGTCTAGGACTCATTCAGTCATTCTTTTGTCAACCACTCTCTCACGTGGTCATCGGCCTCACACAGGCCCATCCATGCCCACATGGGCCATCACTTTGACCCACAATAGTAGAGATGTTAATTTGGCCAAGGGGGATTCTTCTTGTTGGTATGTGTTATTGTACATAGTTGACGTATGCACTGATTCCCTTCCATGGGCTTGAAGTGTGGGCGTGGGGGCATACTATGTGTCCTTAACATCCGTACTGGAAAATTCTAGTCCGGGAGACACATGTGGCGGAAGTTGTGCGTTTGGTATTTGAAAACATCGCACAACGCTTTCATACATACATATGTGACTAGGGACACATGCATGCGTTGGTGTTGTCTTCAGACACTCCCTCAAGTGGTTATGGACGACATGCCAATTTGTGGACTCCCACAGTGTGTCACTCAAACCGACGCATACTATGGGTTAATTTGACCAAGGTTGATATAGTGTTCTCGTTATTTGTTATGATATCGTTCATTCTGAGATTCCAGACAAAAGTTTGAGCGCATACATACATACATACATACATACATACATAGATGAATTGTCAACCTTCCCACTTAAACCGATGCATACTACAGGTTGTTTACCTGTGTACTTCTACTTTTTGGTTTGCGAGGATGTACGTGTCATTTGGCACATGCATCAAAGTTGTGTATATTTGTTATTTAAACATCCCACACAACTTTCATGCATAAGCCCTCTGGTTAGCTTGAAATAGAAATGATGTCTTGTTATAGACGACACACACCATCCTCGTGCCCACGTGGCATATCACTTTAGTTGGATCAAGAGGGTAGTATACTATACATCACATATATAAACCCTCTCGATCGATGGCTCCAACTCGGTGGGGGGAGGGGTGGGTAATTTGACCAAGCTAGCTAGGTATTATTTTTTCTCTGTTAGCATACATGGATATAGGTCATTTTTATGATATGCCCTCTCAGCGGCTCGAAGCATGTGTGTGTGGGGTGGGGTCGGGGAGGGGGAGGGGAAACACAATAGTACGTATACACAAAACCTATTCGTGAAGTTAGGTACAACTTACTGTCCGACTTTTGAGAGGCATATGTGCCACATCAAAAAGTTATGTAATATGATATTGAAATATCACACCACCTTAGTTGGGCCACATGCGGGTCGTTGTAGTCTCACCCATCTCGTGAAGTTTTCTAGGTGCACCCATGAATGGGCCCACACAGTCTACCCTAAGAAATAAAACATGGCGGGTGGGGTTCTCTTGATGGATTTCTATTGGTTTTGTGTTATAGTTAGGTGAAAGTGTAGTCCTAGTATAAGTGCATAAGGTCATATATTATAGCTACCATTCCCTCCCACTGAATCAAAGTGGGGGTGCATAAGCCGACATTACTGTGCGTTTGATATGTCCATTTTGCATCATGCTTTTATGTTGATATTTATCGCTTTATGGGCTGTTATTACACTTCACGGTACAATACTTATGCCTTTTCTCTCTTATATTATAAGGCTTACATGAAGAGGGAGAATGCCGGCAGTTGGAATTCTGGTCTGAAAAAGGAGCAAGTTTGAGATACCTATTCTGCGCAACTCCAAAAGCCGTGAAAATCAACGAGGAATTATTTTGGATTTTATAAAAAATACTGGGTGGAAGAAGTACCAGAGGGGAGCCACCACGAGGCCACAAGCCTGCCAGGCGCGGCCTACCCCCCTGGTCGCGCCTAGGTGGCTTGTGGGCCGCCTGTTGCCCCTATGGCTCCCATGTTTTGCTATAAGGAGGGTTTCGTTCCAGAAAAAATCAGGAGGAGGCATTCGGGAGGAATCGCCGCCGCCACGAGGCGGAACTTGAGCAGAACCAATCTAGAGCTCCCACAAGGTCGTCCTGCCGAGGAAACTTCCCTCCCGTAGGGGGAAATCGTCGCCATTGTCATCACCAACACTCCTCTCATCGGAGGGGACTCATCACCATCAGCATCTTCATCAGCACCATCTCATCTCCAAACCCTAGTTCATCTCTTGTAACAAATCTCCATCTCGCGACTCCGATTGGTACTTGTAAGGTTCCTAGTAGTGTTAATTACTCTTTGTAGTTGATGCTAGTTGGATTACTCGGTGGAAGAACATATGTTCAGATCTCTAATGCTATTCAATACCTCTCTGGTCATGAACATAATTATGCTCTGTGAGTAGTCACTTTTGTTCCTCAGGAAATGGGATAAGTCTTGCTATAAGTAGTCATGTGAATTTGGTATTCGTTCGATATTTTGATGCGTTGTATGTTGTTTTTCCTCTAGTGGTGTTATGTGAACGTCGATTACATAACACTTCACCATTATTTGGGCCTAGAGGAAGGCATTGGGAAGTAATAAGTAGATGATGGGTTGCTAGAGTGACAGAAGCTTAAACCCTAGTTTATGCATTGCTTCGTAAGGGGATGATTTGGATCCACTAGTTTAATGCTATGGTTAGACTTCTTCTTAATTCTTCTTTCATAGTTGCGGATGCTTGCGAGAGGGGTTAATCATAAGTGGGATTTTTGTCCAAGTAAGGGCAGAACCCAAGCACTGGTCAACCCACGTATGAAACTATCAAAGTAGCGAACGCGAATCATATGAACATGATGAAAACTAGCTTGACAGAAATTCCCATGTGTCCTCGGAATAGCTTTACCTCATATAAGAGTTTGTCCATGCTTGTCCCTTGCTACAAAATGGATTGGTCCACTTTCCTGCACCTTTGTTACTATTTTTACTTGCTACTCGCTACGAATTATCTTATCACACAACTATTTGTTAGCGATAATTTCAATGCGTGCAGAGAATACCTTGCTGAAAACCACTTGTCATTTCCTTCTGCTCCTCGTTGGGTTCGACACTCTTACTTATCGAAAGGGCTATGATAGATCCCCTACACTTGTGGGTCATCAAGGCTCTTTTCTGGCGTCGTTTCCGTGGAGTGAAGCGCCTTTGTTAAGTGGAATTTGGTAAGGAAACATTTATATAGTGTGCTGAAATTTATTATCAATTGTCGCTATGGAAACTAATCCTTTAAGGAGCTTGTTTGAGGTATCTTCACCTCGAACGGAAGCACAAGGAGTTTCTCCACAACCTGCTGCACCTACTGAAAATATTTGTTATGAAATTCCTTTAGGTATGCTAGAGAAACTGTTGGCTAATCCTTTTATAGGAGATGGAACATCACATCCCGACTTGCATCTAATCTATGTAGATGAAGTTTGTGGTTTATTTAAGCTTGCAGGTTTGACCGACGATGAGGTCAAGAAGAAGGTATTTCCCTTATATTTGGGGGATAAAGCATTGACATGGTATAGGCTATGTGATGATACTGGATCATGAAACTGCAACCGATTGAAATTGGAATTTCATCAAAAGTTTTATCATATGCATTTGGTACATCGTGATCGGAATTATATTTATAATTTTTGGCATCATGATAAAGTATCGCTCAAGCTTGGGGGAGGCTTAAGTTAATGTTATATTTATGCACCAACCATGAGCTCTCGAGAGAAATTATTATTCAGAACTTCTATGCTCGGCTTTCTCATGACAATCGCACTATGCTTGACACTTCTTGTACTGGTTCTTTTATGAAGAGATATATTGACTTCCAATGGAATTTATTGGAAAGAATTAAATGCAACTCTGAAGATTGGGAGATTGATGAAGGTAACGAGTCAGGTATGAATCTCAAGTTCGATTGCGTTAAATCCTTTGTTGAAACAAATACTTTTTTATGATTTTAGCGCTAAACATGGACTTGACTCTGAGAAAGTAGCTTCATTATGTGAATCATTTGCTGCTCATATTAATCTCCCTAAAGAGAAGTGGTTTAAATAATATCCTCCCTTAGAAGTCAATGTGGTTAATCCCAATCCAGTTGAAGATAAAGTCATTTCTTATAATGATCCTATTGTTCCTAGTGCTTACATTGAGAAACCACCTTTCCCTGTTAGAATAAAGGATCATTCTAAAGCTTCATCTGTGATACGTAGGGGCTACATTAGAACACCTACACCCCCTGAGCAAATTATAGTTGAGCCTAGCATTGCTATTATCAAAGATCTCCTGTCCGACAATGTTGATGGCCATGATATTCACTTATGTGAACATGGTGCTAGAATTGCTAAACCTCATGCTAGAGACAAACATAGGTCTGTTGTTGGCACGCCTGTTGTTTCTGTTAAGATAGGAGATCATTGTTATCATGGTTTATGTGACGTGGGTGCTAGTGTTAGTGCAATACCTCAATCTTTATATGATGAAATTAAAGACGAGATTGCACCTGTCGAGATGGAACCTATTGATGTCACTATTCAGCTTGCCAATAGAGATACTATCTCCCCTTTGGGAATTTTTAGAGATGTTGAAGTCTTGTGTGGTAAACTAAGTATCCTGCTGATTTTCTCGTTTGCTACCACACAAGATAGATTTTGTCCCATCATATTTAGCAGACCTTCCTCAATACTGTCAATGCTCATATTGATTGTGAGAAGCAAACTGTCACTATTGGCTTTGAAGGTGTGTCACATGAGTTCAATTTCTCCAAGTTTGGTAGACAACCTCATGAAAAAGAATTGTCTAGTAAGGATGAAATTATTGCCCTAGCTTCCATTGTTGTGCCTCCTACTGATCCTTTAGAGCAATACTTGCTTGAGCATGAAAATGATATGCATATGGATGAAAGGAATGAGATAGATAGAGTTATCTTTGAACAACATCCTTTCCTTAAGAATAATTTGCGTGTTGAACAGCTTGGAGATCCACCCCCACCAAAGGGTGATCCTGTGTTCGAGCTTAAATAGTTACCTAATACTCTTAAGTATGCTTATCTCGATGAAAAAGAGATATATCATGTTATTATTAGTGCTAGCCTTTCAGAGCATGAAGAAAAGAAGTTGTTGAAAACTCTGAGGAAGCACCGTGCTGCTATTGGATATACTCTTGACGATCTTAAGGGCATTAGTCCCACTCTATGCCAGCACAAAATTAAAACCGATCCCGATTCCAAACCAGTTGCTGATCATCAACAGAGATTAAATCCTAAGATGAAAGAGCTAGTACGAAAATAAATACTAAACCTCCTGGAAGCAGGTATTATCTATCATGTTGCTCATAGCGATTGGGTAAGTCTGGTGCATTGCGTCCCTAAGAAGGGAGGTATTACCATTGTCCCTAATGATAAAAATGAATTGATCCAACAGAGGATTATTACTGGCTATAGGATGGTAATTGATTTTAGGAAATTGAATAAAGCCACTAGGAAAGATCATTACCCTTTGCCTTTTATTGACCAAATGCTAGAAAGATTGTATAAACACACACACTTCTGCTTTCTAGATGGTTATTCTGGTTTCTCCCAAATACCAGTTGGACAATCTGATCAGGAGAAAACCACTTTTACCTACCCTTTCGGTACCTTTGCTTACACACATATGCCTTTTGGCTTATGTAATGCACCTGCTACCTTTCAAAGATGTATGATGGCTATATTTTCTGACTTTTGTGAAAAGATTGTTGAGGTTTTCATGGATGACTTCTCCGTTTACGGGTCTTCTTTTGATGACTGCCTCAGCAACCTTGATCTAGTTGTGCAGAGATGTAAAGATACCAACCTTGTCTTGAATTAGGAGAAGTCCCACTTTATGGTTAATTAAGCCTTTGTCTTAGGACATAAAATTTCTGAAAGAGGTATTGAAGTTGATAAGGCTAAAGTTGATGCGATCGAGAAATTCCATGCCCTACAGACATCAAAGGTATAAGAAGTTTCCTTGGTCATGCTGGTTTCTATAGAAGGTTCATTAAGGACTTCTCTAAGATATCTAGGCCTCTTACCAATCTCTTGAAAAAGACATTCCTTTTGTTTTTGACGATGATTGTGAGGAAGCCTTTGAAATACTTAAGAAGGCCTTGATAACTACACCTATTGTTCAACCACCTGATTGGAACCTACCTTTTGAAATTATGTGTGATGCTAGTGATTATGTTGTTGGTGTTGTTCTAGGACAAAGAGTTGATAAGAAACTATTCTGCTACTCAAAAGGAATTTTTAGAAGTCGTGTTTGCATGTGAAAAGTTCAGGTCTTACATTGTTGATTCCAAGGTTACTATTCACACTGATCATGTTGCTATTAAGTATCTCATGGAAAAGAAAGATGCTAAACCTAGACTTATCAAATGGGTTCTCTTGCTACAAGAATTTGATTTGCATGTTGTTGATAGGAAGGGTGCTGAGTACCCCATAGCAGATAACTTGTCTAGGTTGGAGAATGTTCTTGATGACCCACAACCTATGATGATAGCTTTCCTGATGAGCAATTGAATGTCATCAATGCTTCACATAGTACACCGTGGTCTGCTGATTATGCAAATTATATTGTTGCCAAATATATACCACCTAGTTTCACATACCAGCAAAAGAAGAAATTCTTCTTTGATTTGAGACATTACTTTTGGGATGATCCTCACCTTTATAAAGAAGGAGTAGATGGTGTTATTAGACGTTGTGTACCTGAGCATGAACAGGGACATATCCTACACAAGTGTCACTCCGAGGCTTATGGAGGACACCATGCGGGAGATAGAACTGCACACAAGGTATTGCAATCCTGTTTCTATTGGCCTACTCTCTTCAAGGATGCCCGTAATTTTGTCTTGTCTTGTGATGAATGTCAAAGAATAGGTAATATCAGTAACCGTGAGGAAATGCCTATGATTATTCACTTGTCATTGAACCATTTGATGTTTGGGGTTTTGATTATATGGGACCTTTTCCGAAGTCCAACGAGTATACTCATATCCTAGTTGTTGTTGATTACGTTACTAAGTGGGTAGAAGCTATCCCAACTAGTAGTGTTGATCACAACACCTCTATTAGGATGCTTAAAGAAGTTATTCTCCCCAGATTTGGAGTCCCTAGATATTTAATGACTTATGGTGGTTCACATTTCATTCATGGTGCTTTCTGTAAAACTCTTGCTAAGTATGATGTCAACCATAGAATTGCATCTCCCTATCATCCTCAGTCCAGTGGTCAAGTATAACTAAGTAATAGTGAGATTAAACTAATTCTGCAAAAGACTGTTAATAGGTAAGTATGATGTCAACCATAGAATTGCAAAAGAATTGGTCTAAGAAGCTCGATGATGCACCTGGGCTTATAGAATTTCTTATAAGAATCCCATGGGCATGTCTCCGTACAAAATGGTTTACGGTAAAGCATGTCATTTACCTCTTGAGCTAGAGCATAAGGCTTATTGGGCAATCAAAGAGCTCAACTTTGATTTCAAACTTGCTGGTGAGAAGAGGTCATTTGATATTAGCTCACTTGATGAATGGAGAACTCAGGCATATGAAAATGCCAAGTTGTTCAAAGAAAAAGTTAAGAGGTGGCATGATAAAAGGATACAAAAACGTGAGTTCAATGTAGGTGATTATGTCTTGCTATACAATTCTCGTTTAAGATTTTTTGCAAGCAAGCTTCTCTCTAAATGGGAAGGTCCTTACATTGTTGAGGAAGTATATCATTCCAGTGCCATTGTCGGGACCCCGATCCTAATCCATAGGAATCCAGCCTGTAACACATCGCATCTCTTTGCGGTCTCACGCACGGTTAACTCCACGGCTGCAGCCTTACCTTAGCCGGGACCGTTTGCGTCTTTTGACTCACGTATACAATAGTGTTGCTAGCATTTAATGTCAAAGAACCCGGATCGACATGTCTAGTCATAAACCAAAGTGGCAGTACCGCACAAGGACAGGCATACAGGACCCAACAAAGCAGGTGTCGGTCATCAGCGAACGTAGACGAGTCGTAGCAAGCTACAAGGACTCCATTACGTCGCGTGACATTTCCCCAAAGGGGACAGACACAGCAGCTAAGAAGGACACATGCCGGTCAACCAATGAGTCCGAAGCAGTACCGAACTACCAAGGCTCGTTGGATCACAAAGGGGCATTTCCTTGTAAGGAGTGCTACTAAAGTTTACGACTAGGTATTCGAACCCCATACATATCAAGTAAGACACACGTATGCATGGCATACCGAAATGTATAGATACATCGATGGCATCACAACATAACCATAACATACAAGCTTTATTTAAGAGGCTCGGAAGAGCCACACACATAATATTACACATTAAGGGTCTCACGACCCATAATAGCAGTCATACAAATACAAGCCAGTGGAAGAGTTATAAACTGTCTGGGTACAGACAGGGCGACTAGCAGGCACATGGCCTGACTATACTATAGAGCCGACGTAGGGCCAGATCGTAGCTGGGACACCAGCTACTCGTCGTCGTCGATGTCTACGAAGAACCCTCCATTAGGGTCATTAGCAACATCTGCAACATTTATTAAGCAAACATGAGTACGAAGGTACTCAGCAAGACTTTAGGATGACTAACTACTCATGCAAGGTATCAAAAGGTATTGTGGGGTTTCATGCGGAAAGCCAGCATTTGACTCGTGGCTAGACAACTTGCATTTTTAAATAATTTTGACAACTTGATTTCTCGCACACGAGTCCACTAACACCACAACAATACACTATCGTGGAATCATTCCGTCTCAGTACGGAAATGCCGTCCACGACACTCACGCTTATCTTGGCAATTTTATGAATAGACGTTGAAGTTATCTATGAACAACATATGTCTCCAAGTAGTCCATATCCGCGGACGCGGCTATTCGAATAGATCATAACCCTGCAGGGGTGTACTTCGTCACACACGCTCTCGCCACTTATCGCCATGTGCACATCATGCACCTCGGCAACCTTCAAGCGGAAGCCCAGCGAGGGAGTTGGCCACGACCATTAACCACACTAGTACCTAGTCCAGGTTTATCGCCTATCTGAGAGTAACCCGTACGGAAGTCTGGCCGAGGTTTCCGCCACGGCCTCAAACGATGGGCGCAGGGTTCCCAAGCCCACCATCCGGGTGCCACTTGGTACACCGTTCCACTGCCTACCGCATCACGACCCACCTCTCAGGTCAGCACCATGCACGGCCTCCAGCATTACTATAAACACCAGAAACTACTTGCAACTCCTGGACCGAGTACTACGCGATTAATAGGCCGAGCGGGGTCATATTTCAGGGCCCAGCATGTGGTAGTATCTAGTCTTCGATTACATACACGGAACTTAGTTCCTAAGGACGGTTCCAATGAAACAACCCGCCATGTACTCCTACACAGCCTTTCACCGGTACCTTTACCAAATCAAGTTCAACACACAACCTTTGCTCACCAAACACATTCCACAATTCTGTTCATCTCCCAGATGACAGACCATACACAACTCTAAGCATAGCATGCATAGCAGGATAAGGCACATCACAGCTCAAGCAACTACCAGGTATGCTAGGTTGCAAGGTTTGGCTATTTACTGTGACAAGGTTAAGTCTTGCAAAGGAAGTGGGTTCAACTATCGTGGCAAAAGCAGTTGAAGCATTTGATCTTACATGCAATAATTAGGTGCAAGAGCAAGAACATGGGAGTTATCGGAATGATCAAAGGGGTTGCTTGCCTTGTTGCTCAGACGAGGAACGATATCCGTCAGACGGATATTCGGTGGAATCCGGGGGTGCGGAGCCTACCGAAATGAATGGCAACATTCAATAACAATAATATGCACTCCAAATGATGCATGAGCATGGCATGAGAATGCAAGGTGATAAGTTATTATTTTCAACATGTATTAGGTTTAGAGTTGATTTGAATCACATTCGAATAGCAATTCAAACGGGTATTCTCGGATACCGATTTAATTGATTCGACCTGATGCTCAGATCAACTTGATGTTAACATGCATGAAATGTCATGTTATGGTACTGATTTGTAATTAGGACAGTGGTGAACACTGTATATATAATGGAATTTGAATATTTTTGCAATTTCCATTCAAAAAGTGATTATAAGAATTGAATTATTCCTTATTCCACAATTTAGGGGTCTATAACTTTTTCAAACATAGTTGAAAATAGCATATTCAAAATCCTTGAATTTTTCTGATACTTTTTCATATATAAATTATTTTCATTGGAGTTACAGATTATTTTCTATGAATTTTACAAGTTTTAGCAATTTCCTGGAATTATTTCTATACTGGAAATACTTTTATTGCATCAGCATGACATCAGCAGGTCCATCTGGCCGTTGAAAGTCAAACCTGACCAGTGGGACCCACTGGTCAGTCTCTCTGGTCAAATTTAGATTAAGATAAACTTAATTAACTGATTAACCTTGCTGGACCCACATGTCAGTGACTGATTAACTTATTTGATTTATTTTTATTAGTTTTAAACTTGCCAGAGGCTGGCCCCACCAGTCAGTGGCTCAGGCCAGCCGAGATCCGCCGGCGGCGAGGTCGTCCTCGCCGGCGGGGAGCCTCCGGCGACCACCAGCACGGCGGAGGGGCTCGGAAACGGCGCACAGGGGCCCAAATGCTGCGTGGAGAGCACCAAAGGAACGGCACGTCTCCCGCAGCTCCATTTCTGCACTTAGCCGGGGCTGATCTGGCCGGAGATGACGCCGGCGACGAGCTTGGCGGCGGCCAAGGCTCGGGCGTCATCGGGGTCTTTGATCCAGAGGAAACTACGCTCGGTTCTTAGTTGCTACAGCATCTACGCGTCGACCTGAAGCTGCTGGTGCCCTCGGAAGGACGAGCTGCTCATCGGAGGGCTACCAGCGGCGAGTGGCAGCGGCGGTCCTCGTCGGGCTCCGGTGAAACTCGAGCTCGAGGAGGGGATTGACGGGAAAAACTTAGGGGAAACGACCGCATGCTCACGGGGAGTGCAGAGCAGGGCTTAGACGGCTCGGGGAAGGCCTGGGGGCGACGAATCGACGGGAAAGTTCCGGCGGCCGGAGGTGGAAGACGATGGTGTCGCGGGCGTTGCAGGGTTCGGGGTGGCTTCGTATTCTGCAGGGATGACCAGGGCGACGAGGCGGAGCTAACAGCGTGCTCTGGGAGGGGATCCTATGGCTAGAGGTGCTGCTGCTCGAGCTCGAGCTCGACTCCAATGGCGGCAGCAAGGAGGAGGAAGAGATCCGGGAGGAGGGAGAGAGCCGATGCGGGGAATGGATAGGGGAGGCCTCAGGGGGCTTATCCCCGGCCTTGCCAGCACGAGGCGGCGGCCAGGTAGACGCACAGGTGCGTGGCCGCGCCGGAGGAGGCGGCGGCCACCTCCTGCTGCCTACTGGCGCGAGGGAAGGGACGAGCCACGGATGGGCCGGGCCAGGCTTAGGCGACAGGTAAGGATTTCCCATTTTTTTCTGTTTTTGTTTTTCTGTTTTGCTAACTATTGTTTTGCTAATTATTTCAGCTCCAAGACAAAGAGTAAAAGCTATTTTGGACCTCCTGAAATATTGTTATAACATTCCCAACCATTTCCAAAGTTTTCAACATTTTTGGAAAATTATAGATTCTGATTTCAAATTTAAAGTTTGAAACCAGTGGCTTTTGTAATAATTTAAAAATGCTTAAGGTGTCAAGAAAATAGTTTTCTCCAATGCTCATTTACTTTCATGATTTATCAGAAAGTTTGAACATTTCTTGAGGCCATTTTGGGTTCATTGATTTGAACTAGTTTGAGATTTTCTTTAATTGAAATAGTGGCTAGGGTTTTGAGTTTTTCCTTTGCCACTTTGTTGTTTTTGATGAAACTTTTTAGATGCAAATGCAAAGAAGACATGAGCACAAGACTAACTTGCTTAAGGGTTAGGGATGTGACAGCCATCAAGATCAACAACACGGAAGGTAATTTTCCGAGAGTGGTAAATGGGAAAAGAATCAAGCATTATATCTCAGGTACTCCCATAAATGTTGAAACCAATGTTATTAATACCATAACTCCGGAGGAGTACATAAGGGATATTTATCAGCCTGTTTCAGACTCCAAAAACGAAGAGGTATGTGATTTGGTAAGTAAACCGACTCCAAAACTTTTCCAGTAGCAATTTTTCTCCATTTTGGAATTTTTGGAAAAATAGAAAAATTTAAAGTAGTCCGAAAAGCGCACGAGGAGGCGACAAGCCTGCCAGGTGCGGCCTACCCCCGTGGCCATGCTTGGTGGGCTTGTGAGCACCTCGTGTGCCTCCCGGACTCCATTTTCTTGCGTAGTACTCCTTTTGGTCGGAAAAAAATCATTATAGATTCTCCCGAAAGGTCTAACCCTCGTATCACGCAAATATCCTGTGTTTTTGTTTCGAGCTACTATGCAGACAGATCTAGATCGCTATGGCGTCCCGAAAAGTTCTGAAGGACAAGTTCTTCGAGAAGGTCATCAATCCCTACCCTGCGGGAGTGCTGCAACACCCTCAATCTATCGAGATGCATGAGGGGGTGCTGCACATCCGTGATGTTGAGGTGCCCAAGAAGACTGGAAGCATGAAGGCGAGGCTCGAAGCAATGGAGCAACAAGTCTGCAAGTGCCAATGGATGGTGGAACGCGGACTCAACGCCAACCACATGATGATCACGAAGTTCACCAACAAGCACAAGATCGATTCCAATGACATCGGGAAGCACCTCTCGAGGCTCTATGACAGAATTGATCACCTCCAAACCCAGATCTACGACCTGCAGAACCAAAACTGTGAGTATGAGTATAGATTTAAATCAATACGGTTGGCTGCAGATTTCAGGATTCTGGAGACTCGATCATATTTCCATGATGGAGCACCTATGCCTTGGAAGACGGAGGATCAAACCCAGGTTGCAACAACTCCACCACCATCACCTTCGAAGGAAGACAATTAAGCACGGGTATGGGCACTGCTCTTGGCTTGTGCCAAGCTTGGGGGAGTTACCCCGGTATCGTATCACCATCACATCTTTTGCCTTTACCTTTTCTTTAGTTCAATCCTTTTTGCTTTTATCTTTTTCTAGTAGAATAAAGTTCTTAGTGTTCTAGCCTTGAGTTTTGCTTTGTGTCACACCCAATGTATTCGAGCTCGTGAGTCATATAATAAAGAGGGAGAATGCCGGCAGCTGGAATTCTGGTCTAAAAAAGGAGCAAGTTTGAGATATCTATTCTGCGCAGCTCCAAAAGCCGTGAAAATCAACGAGGAATTATTTTGGATATTATAAAAAATACTGGGCGGAAGAAGTAATAGAGGGGAACCACCAGGATGCCACAAGCCTTCTAGGCGCGGCCTACCCCCTGGCCGCGCCTAGCTGGCTTGTGGGCCCCCTGTTGCCCCTTTGGCTCCCATCTTTTGTTATAAGGAGGGTTTCGTTCCAGAAAAAATCAGGAGGAGGCTTTCGGGAGGAATCACCGCCGCCACGAGGCGGAACTTGAGCAGAACCAATGTAGAGCTCCGACAGGGCCGTCCTGTCGGGGAAACTTCCCTCTCGGAGGGGAAATCGTCGCCATCGTCATCACCAACACTCCTCTCATCGGAGGGGACTCATCACCATCAGCATCTTCATCAGCACCATCTCATCTCCAAACCCTAGTTCATCTCTTGTAACCAATCTCCGTCTCACGACTCCGATTGGTACTTGTAAGGTTGCTAGTAGTATTAATTACTCTTTGTAGTTGATGCTAGTTGGATTACTCGGTGGAAGATCATATGTTCAGTTCTCTAATGCTATTCAATACCTCTCTGGTCATGAACATAATTATGCTTTGTGAGTAGTCACTTTTGTTCGTGAGGACATGGGATAAGTCTTGCTATAAGTAGCGTTCTGCGAGGCATTGGTTGTCACATGAAAGTTGTGCATTCCATATTTGAACACGTCAAGAACCTTTCCATACATGCATTTGGTCCACGTGCAGGTATGCTTGTCCTATGACCCTATATTTATCACGTTTATTTTCCAATGTTGTTATATAAATGGCAGAAAAGTTATTTTTTGAAACTTGAATAGTAGATGAGTCGAATGATACAAGTGTGTGTGATTGTGTAGGCAGTAGAAACGGTTACCGATACTAACTATTTCCCATGCCCGTGGTTGTCATGTAAGTATTGTCCACCTTTGCACCAACCCACCAAGAGAAATCTTACAAATAGTACCCACCTTGATCAATTTAAAAATTGATGGTTCCACGGGTTTTTCTCTTTGAATTACACACATGTATTATGTTTGGGACATGTGCGATGTTTGTTCCTCACGCACCACTTCAAACCCTTCATATAAATTTCATTTGTCCCAGCTTTTCCCTCCCTCCAAATAAAATTTATAGTAGTCGCGACATTTCCTCAAGCACCACCCAGGCCCCTTCTAGCCCACGCCCCCACACAACTCCTCCCTCGCTCAAACCCTAGCTACCTCGCCATCGTCGTTGCCGTTGCCGCCCCGCCGCTGCCCCGCTTCCACAGTCAACCTCTCCTGTTTTCCCCATGCAGGTTACCAACCCATCTTCGTACACTCTCCGCACTAAATTTCTTAGAAGGCGCTTGCTAAACACCCCATTCCTCATAGATCCCCACCCCCCACCGTATACTGTTGCAACCTAATACCATCTACACTTCCAAGGGAGCTCAAGGGGCGAATGGCCAAAAGGTGGTATATCGTAGCCTGGCCGCTGGATGATGTCGAGGTGGCCGCTGAGGGCACTGGGGAAACTGACTACGATGATGAGATGACCACTGAGGAAGCTGACTATGATGACGAGGTGGCTGCTGAGGCCGCTTGGGAAGCTTACTACGATGACGAGGTGGCCTTCGAGACCACCAGGGAATCAAATGACGTCGAGGCTACAAGACAGCGAGTTCTTGTATGGATGCACATCGACACAAACGGCTACGACATCGAGCTCGTCGACACTGATTCTTGACGTGGGCTATGTCACAAGTTAAGTAGCCCACCCCAACCCCTTGGGTTCAACCCCCATCGATCTCATGCAAGGCCTAACCGCTAATCTCCTCTGCTTTGCTATCAAGATTGTCTTCCTTCATCACACAAGCCCCTTTTACCATTTCTGAAGGACACGTTTTATGGCGGTGTCTCAGCAGCGTTAGCTGCCAAGTCATACCTGATCGACGACACAGCGGTTGACAAGGGCTTCCTATTTGTGTCTTCCAAGGGAAAAGAGCCCATCCGTGACATCAGAGAGGGCACCGTGCAGCCGTGCTTTTCCAAGGGGAAGGAGCCCATCTACGATAATAGGTAGTACACCTAGAATATGTGCTCTTCTAATGGGAAGGATCCGATATGTGACAGGTGAGGAAATCCATGTTAAGTTTGATTATTTCACTCATGCTAAATGTATGGATTGTGCATTTTAATTTCATCAAGACATATTTCGACAACCATATATGGTTTTTGTCAAACCCGGTGTAGTTAACACGTGCACTGTTTATTTCAGTTTTTCCGCATGTGATGTTCAATTATACAATTTGATGTTTAAGCACCAACTACGTTCTATAGAATTTCAATAGTACACTATGAATGACTATTTTTGGTTGCTATTAAGCTTGTTCTAGTGCGCATATGCCTGGTTTAGCTATTTCCCCTTGCTCGGTGATTTGTAGTGGGCATACGTCTAGATTTAGTTGCTATATAGTATGCCTTGTTTATTTGAGTTATTCACATTGTGAAGTTCTATATGTGCAAGTACGTACTTTCTAGTTCAATTTCATCATAACAGTTTCAACGGCCATATGTGGTTCCTATTAAGCCTGGTGTAGTTAACACACCCACTGTTTATTTTTAGTTTTTTCACAATGTGATGTTCAATTATACAATTTGATGTTGAAGCACCAGCTACATTCTATGAAATTTCCATAGTACCACTATGAATGACTATATTTGGTTGTTGTTAAGCCTGTTGTAGTGATCACATATGACTTTCCATTTTTATGTAACAATAACTAGTGTGCGTAAACATGCACAATACCAGCTCGAATGACTACATTTTGTGGTTGTTATGCCTTTTGATGTACTTTACTAGGACAATATTGGGAACGACTGATGTTCTCCATCGAGGTTAGTTTTGTCACATGGCGTATATATACACCATCCACCCCATACTATAAGATGTTAATACATCAAAGATGTGAGTATTTTGTATGTAATAAGATCTTATATACTATGACATTGTGCAATTTTAGTTTACCTTCTAATACTAACTTGTTGCGTGTAGTTACATATGTCATTTGTAAAGATCCATACGTCGACCCTTTTTGCGTATGAGGAAATGGGATAGTCATGAACCAACATCACATGAGGAAACTAATAAAGTTTGATAATAAAATGGGACAAAATATGGCAACTAAACTATTTATTTACACCTTATCCAAGACAACAGTGAGTTGTAGGATGGTAACTACGAACTCTGTCCCTTCTTTTTGCTGTCCAAAATGAGTTGGTAGCTTACAAATTTACAACGTCTGAATATTTTGAGTTTGTAGTGGTTACAAAGATGTTTACTCAAGATTATGTCTCAAGATTTATGTGCAAATGTTAAAGTATATCTACCAAGCCATGATTACTACCTAGACGTCCTCATCAAGACACAGAAGGATGGCCGGTCCTCCAGCACAAGGGTTTGTCCTAGAGTCGTGCGTGCATTCTTCATGGAGGAGGACACATTATGGGCATTCTGCTTCACCTTGTACAACTAGTAGAATGTATTTCACCTCTTTCTTTACTGTATTAGTACAGGTATGCAACTATGGTTCATCATTCTTTATCTGGTCCTCCTGTAATTATTATTTCTTGATGTAGTTCTTGAACATAAGTACATGTAAATGGAATAATGCATTGGTTGTTGAACCTATGTCTATATAAGATGGATATGAAAAATATTATAGTCTACTTGCAAATTCAAATTCTATATATTTCAAATTGTGGCGATTAAAATAGCGGAAAAATATTCTCTACATGTCATTACACCGCACACGGTTTGTAAAGCATAACGTGTGTGATATACCTCATGATTCGACACGTTTCAAAGAGATAAACCGTGTGCGACAGTGCACACAATTACCATTTGAAAACCGTGTGTGATGTTAGACAATATTAAAAACCGTTAAGAAAACCAAATTGTTTGTGATAGTGCCCTTATCATACACGATTTATAATGTTTAACTATTTGTTATGCCGTATGCATCTGACACAAGTACGACAGTTCGAGAGTTTGGGGATCTTGTTATATCGCAAACGACGTGGTAGTACAAAATTTGTGTGATTGTGTCCTTATCATACATGCTTTACCATTATGAATTGTTTTCTATATGGTGCACATCATAAACGGTGCACCACATAATAACGCATGCGATGTTAGTGTGATCTTACACGAGTTGCAAGGATGGGCCATATGGGAAGTACGCCATATATCAAACGGTTGACCGATGACTCTCATTTTTTGTTGATGTCGATATCCCACATGCTTAGTTTTGTCAAACGTTCGTGTTCATTTGTCACCATCACAAACAAATTTTCTATGCCATGTCGGATGGACCCCCTTATCACCCACACACGCTAGGCACCGGTATAAAACTACATCGCAGAAAGGGGTTCAAAAATGTTTGTATAGCATGTCGCTCCACTAATAATCCATGCACTTGGTGCATCTGCAATATCCGTGGCACATCTAGCCCGCGACATATCCGTAACCAATATAGTCATGCACCATTGTGATCAGCACAGCTCTCATGTCAAAATACTCTGATGTGCTGGCGTCCCAAGTCTTGGCCTACCTTGTCCATAACGGGTGTAGCTCCTCTTTCGGTAACCCGAGATACATATTACTATCATTTCCAGGTTGTCTCGGCCCTCTAATAAGCATACACATGTGTATGTATCTTGCCTTCATGTATTTCCATGGGGGAGGTTCTACATCCATACAAACACGATGTTCCTTGGATCATCTACAAAATATTTATATTCAATCTTTAATGCTCTCCGCTGACTAGCATCTATCAGGTGTCTCAGCTTCATATAATCTCCATCATCTTGCATCACCCTTTACAGTGCCAATGCATGAGCTTTGCTTCCTTAGAATATATGGAACACCGCTGCAGATGGGGAGTAATAGGAAAGTACCATCGAACTTTCTGTGGAGCTTTCTTTTTGGACTTCTTATATCATGAATCATTGCACTTTGGGCAGGTAGTTTTTTCCGCATGCTCGTTCTGATATATGATGCGATCATTGATGGATGTGTGGTTTCTAATGTGTAGGAGATCAACAGGGACACAATTTCTTGGCCACCTCGACACTAGTAGGACACATGTTTCCCAAGGGAAGAACCTTATTTACATACTTCAAAAGATCATCTCGGCTTGTGTTTGTCCATTTGGTTTTTTCCTTCGACTTTAGCAGTTCTAGCATGAAAGTCAAGTGGGTCACCTCGGGATCACAAATATCATATTGTGGAGTCTTAGAGTCTATCTATACTTGCACCAACTTAGCCTCCTCTCTAGAAGTAGCTCTATCGCTAGTCGCCTTCTTGCGAAGAAGCTCTTAGACATGTGTGTCCTGCATGGCTGAACTTAGTAGCGACAAAGACTCTGGCGTTTCAGTGTCTTTTCCATCATGTCCGGGGTCTTCTCTTCCTGGTCCGGCCACTTCTCCATCATGTTCTCCGTTTTTGCCATCGGCATTTCTGACTCCCTCTTCTTTGGGTCAATTATAAGTAATTTCTTCTTCTGTTGGCCCCATTTCAACGTCCTCATCATCAGCTTTACTTATACACCGATTATGTCCATCCATGAAACCATGCATTAGCATGTGCGCCTTGAATCAGCCACCCTTAAAGGGGTCGAGCCAGACTCCTCCTTTGCTTACCTTTCTACAGACATAAAACCTCCTTTTGTTTTTTCCATACACGTCATCCACCACGGATTTCCTGTATCTTTCCACTAATGTTCCATTAACCTTCACGATCGCCTGCTTGAAGCAAAAGAATTATAACCACTTATGCATGCATGCATGCATCATATTCATACAAAAAATTGGTATGACCATCCCTAAACATAGGACATATCGAGTTCTCCCAAAATCCACCGAAATGGAAATGAATCGACAGTTTGGCAACACATCGGCAACTCATGTCACACACATTTCAACGAATATACAATATAGGAAACTAACATGCCACACACAATTCTTGCACATTCTTATTTTTTCTCACCTATGTCGAGAGGGATCAAGCACGATGAATAATTCTATTTCTTAATTAGCTAGTAGATCTAGATAGTGAGGTGCCTAGATAACTCTAACTAGGGAGGGAGAGAGAACTAGCTAGTGGAAATCGGTGGATGGGCTAAAAAAATTAAAAAGAGGGAGGATGGAGGGATTAACTAATGAAGGTGGTAGAAGGGAAAAGACAAGAGAGAGGGAGGAGGAAAGGTATTAATGAACGTGGTGGAGGGGCAAAGAAGAGGAAGTGAGGAGGGGGAGCGTTGAAGGTATAAGTCGCAAGCAAGTGGAAGAGGAGGGGCAGAAGGACAGGGCAGAGAGAGGAATGGGAAATGGAGGCAGATTCTATGGCTTGCTACCATAGCGGTAGCGCTGTGCATAGAATTGCGCTACTGCTAGTTGCCCTAGCTCTAGCGCTCGCATAGTACCAGCGTTGTTGCTAACATGGGCCCACCAGCTTACACGTAAAAGAATAACGGTAGCGCATTTTCTAGACCAAGCGCTACAACTACGGTGATAGTTGTAGCGCGGGATATGGACCAAGTGATGGGGTCACCTACTAGTGGTAGGGTCATGGACCAGACACCAGGGGACGACCTAGGGCCCCACACCATCATTACTGTTTTAGGAGCGTAGTTGCATTCTGATGCATAGGTCGGATCCACTCGGATCTACCAAGTCACTCAGATGTCTCCCTGCCAGTCGACTAGGCTCCAACAATAGGGCAGAGAAAGGGTGTGGGCGACGTGGAATGTTCAATGCTCAGAGAACTTAAACAATACATCAAATGTAGTCATAGCTGCTCTTACGAGTAACGCATGTAGTTAAGGGCTGCCGTTACTAGAAACTGCCATCATAATGGCATTAATTCACCCTGATAATGGAGCTCAACGAGTCTAGACGTACTCTATATACGATACCCTCAAGCTCCTGGAGAAGGGTTCATCACCCTTCTTAATCAAACACCCCCAGAGAAAACACAAGCCTCCGGGCACGAGACATTGGGTCTTTATCTCCCCAAGAGGGGCCAGAACTCGCTAATTCCGAGTGATGCACTTGCGCCATAGCTAGGCTTCTCCCCTCATTCAAACCCCTAGTACTCATTGTCAGGATCGTTGCCTCGAAAGTTGGTACCCACTGTGGGGCTGCGCATCTAGTGATTGCCAGCACAAGTGGATATTTTTCATCATCACCATGATCATCATAGAGGGATGTGATTCGGCTCACTCGGGTTCGTCGCCGATGATTGGGTGTGGCTACACGAAGCTTTGCTCGACTCGTAGATTTTACTCGTTTGTGGCGCAACACACTTCCTCGTGTCCTCATTCAGGATTCTACTCTATAGTTGTCGATCCCGTACCGCGCGTCACCACTTCTTTTGGCTAGACGTCATCACAAGCGCATCGGGTGCTCACGGTTCTAGCACTAGATCAAGCATGTGGGGGCCCTCCAGGCGATGGTCGAGCAGGTGGATATGCTTTATTCGGACGAGCCCGCCCTCGAATTATTTTCCTCCCTCCACAACAACTCCTCCGACGAGTCCGAGTACGATAGAAGCGAGCCTGTTGTGGAGATTCTGATGTCTAGCACAACTGGAGGACCTCCTAGGTTCCCCGACGGTACCTCTCACTACCGTGATTGGGACGGTGATAACCCACAAGTATAGGGGATCGTGATAGTCTTTATGGGTAGTATTTCACCCTAATTTATTGATTCAACACAAGGGGAGCCAAAGAATATTTATCGGCTTGACACTTGAGTTGTCAATTCAACCACGTCTAGGATATCTCTCTGCAACAAAAAACTTAATAGCATGGAGAATAATAGTAGTGACGGAACAGTGTTAGAAACAACTTTGGTAACACTAGTAACAACAACAATTGAGTAGCAGATGTGATAGTAACAACTGCAATAGTAACTTAGCAAGATTTAGTATTTGTAAAGCGTAGGAACAGGGATCGGCGAGGAAAAGATATGATGACATCAATCATGTAATAGTTGCACATTAGAGCGACACAGAACTTGCTCCAGTTCATCAATATATTGTGGGCATGTATTCCATATATAGTCATACGTGATTGCGATAAAAACTTGCGTGACATATTTTGCCCTACCATCATGTGGCAACGAGGTCCTATTGGAAACTTAGGGATATTGTGGCATTCTTTTAATAGAGGACCGGAAGAAAGCATTAACACATAGTGAATACATGAACTCATCATACTATGGCAATCACCAGAAAGAAACCCAATTATTGTCAACTTGGGGTATGCGGATCAAGACACGTAATAGCTGCATACAACTTGCAAGATAGGATCCAAATCAATCTTATATTCACAAAAACATAATAGGTTCAGATCCGAAATCATGTCACTCGGGCCCTAGTGACAAACATTAAGCATAGCAAAGTCATAGCAACATCAATCTCAGAACATAGTGGATACTAGGGATCAAGCCCTATTAAATTTAACTCGATTACATGATCAATCTCATCCAAACATCATCGCCATCTAGTGATCCTACTAAGGAATTACTAGCACCCGGTGGTGAGCATCATGGAATTGTTGATAACTACGACGACGAATCCCCCTCTCCGAAACCCAAAACAGACTCCACATGATCCCTCCCGAGGAAGAACAGTAGGTGGCGGCGGCTCTGTCTCGTCAAACGTGGTTAAATCTTCTCTCCTTTTTCCCTGAGAATAGGAATTTCTAGGACTAGAATGAGGGACAGGAGAGCCATGTGGACCCCACAAGGCATCAGGGCGGACCTAGGGGGTGCGCCCTATTGCCTTGTGGGCCACATGCAGCACCCCTTCGGTGGTTCTTCGCTCCAAAAATCCTTATTTATTCCAAAAATAATTCGCAAAAAGTTTCGTCCAATTCCGAGAACTTTTATTTCTACACAAAAATAAGACCAAGGTAGTTCTACTGAAAACATCACTAGTCCGAGTTAGGTTCATTCAAATCATAAAAATTAGAGTCCAAAATAAGAGCATAAGTGTTTCAAAAGTAGATACGATGGAGATGTATCAACTCCCCCAAGCTAAAATCATTGCTTGTGCTCAAGCAATTTAGTTGATAAACTAAAAGTGATAAATAAAGCTTTTACATACTCTTTTGTTCATGTTGTTGTATACTCCCTCCGTCCCAAAATAAGTGTCTCAACTTTGTAGTAGCTCTAGTACGGAGTTGTACTAACCTTAAGACACTTATTTTGGGACACAAGGAGTATATGTGTAGCTAGTGTTCAAATTTTTAGCATAAGTCATAAGTAATCATATCCATTATAATAATTAAACATCATATTTAATATTGGAAATACAAAAGCAACTCGTAAGTAATAATAAGATATCTCACATGCCAACAATTTGTCAAAACAATCACGATATAATATGGTGACATGGTATTTCTCTAGCCCTTTCTGAGACGGAAAAACATAAATGCACAACACCGTGAGGTTCAAGCAGTGACTAAACATTATAATTCAGAGTAGAAAACATCAAGTTCATGCTCCCATCCAACATTAACTAGACTCAACGCATAAGAGACACAATAGTTCTCTCTGGTCTCGTGCTTTTAGTAAGAAGATGATGAATCAACATAAAAGTAATTAGATAGGCCCTTCGTAGAGGGAAGCATTGATTTACAGAGGTGCCAGAGCTCAAGTTGTAAAATACCATTGAAAGTATACTTTTTGAGTGGTGTTCTTTACTATCAACGTTACGACAAAGTTTTCAATATCTTCCATGCAAAACTCAATACGGGTGGTTCCCAAACAGGATTGTAAAGTTTACTCCTATCCACCATTCTTTCACAATGATGGCTAGCCGAAGTAACGGGTGCCCTCCAACATACCAACTTTCTCAAGGAGTTTTGTTTTCATTAAATTTTGATTATGAAGGAGGACATCCTTTTTACCAACCTCTCTAGTGCAACAACGGGAAATAAATGCCCGTCTTGAGAATAATTTACTTAGCATGGAAGATACTGATTGCCCCGTCGCTCCATGAGCGGTAAAGAGTGCACAAAACAAATGTTTGTTTGAATATTTAGAGGCGTCACATGCAAGTTTACTTGGAACGATAGGATAATACCACATATAGGTAGATATGGTGCACTCAAGTGAAATAACTAGGTTTAGGGTGTTGGATACATAAGCGGTATTCCCGCTTAGTACAGGTGAAGGCTAGCAATAGAATGGGAAGCGGCCAGCTAGAGAGCAACAACGGTCATGAACATGCATTGCCAATTATTAACGTTGGATATTAGCATGAGTAGGATATGAACACTCTAGATTGAACATCATGAAGGCTGCATTGGTTTCAAAACAACTACATGTTTACACATGGGCCAAGTCAATCTGCTCAAACAATTGATGGGGAAATGCCATACTAGCATACCACATCATAACTATTTTAATGCATGTTGGAACGCAAGCTAAATCATTATTTACTCCTAGCTACTTATGCAAGGTATGAAAAACTATGATCTCTAATTGTCATCATAAACTTGTTCACTCGTGATATACTGAATAAAGATCAAACGAGCTAAACATATTTACAAAAACAAAAAACAAGAAGAATTCATACCTATTTTCTTTGCGACATTGACTTCATCAAATATCGCCATCATCGCCTTTCACTCGCACGACCGATTGATACGTTAACAATAATAGTGCAATAGTGTCATGGACTAAGCTGAAATTTGTAGGGCTATTTTATATAAAGGAGAAGACATGGTAATTTTGATTGTTGATTAGATCCATGCATATGAGAGCCACTAAACATTTTCATCATGGTCTTCTCCTTACGACGACTCAAAGAAAAGAAAAGAAATTTAGAGAAACACACTACAATATTTTTGGAGTTTTTGTTTTTTCTCAAAGAAAGAAAAAAACAAATGAAAAACAAAAACGAGAAAAACTATTCACACAGGAAAGCTCCCAACAAGTAAACCAAATCTTTTTTGGGGTTTTTCTTTTAATACTACTCTAATTAAACGGCAAAGAAAAACGAAAATAAACGAGAAATATGTTTGGATTTTCCTAAGTTTTCAAACATATAAGAGGAAGAAAAATAAAACTAACATGAATATACAATGAAAGAGGATGAACACCGACAATTTATATGAAGTGTGTGAACATAAATGTAACGTCGGCGATAGAACATACTCCCTCAAGCTCAGGCATTTGCCTAGCTTGGTGATCACCATCGTTGGTCTGTATAATAGTTGAAGTGGTAGCTCAAGGAGATGTTCCAGGCTGCCTCCTCTGCCAAGCGAGCTGCCTCCACTACAGCTTTGCACTCATGCGCCTCGCTCTCAAGAATATAGTATATTTGTTTATTCTAAAAATCAAAGAGAGCAGGCACAGGAAAAGTGAGAGAAACACGATTATATTTGTTAAATATTAAGTTATAATCATCTCCTCTAGCACTGTCCTTAATGAAGTCATGACAGCGCATGGCTTCAAAGTCTAAGTACCTCTCAGGCAGCATAGGGTCATTAGCTTGAGGCGAAATGTTAAGACTTGCTGCTAGCCAAGCAACATAAATTCGTCCATACAAAACTCTGCTGCAAGCGTTAGGTTGCAACCTCCGGGCCATAATGGCACTACGGTTATAATGCTTTTTTCCAGTCACCATAGTGTGAATAATGCTTAAATTGGGGACGCATAATGCACTGCAGTCCTTCTTACCCACTACACATTTTCCATTAAACTATGCAAAGTAGTGAATAGAGGGAAATCAAATACTTTTTATTCTAGCTTGTGTCACCCCTCCATTTTCTCCAACGCAAAGATGTTCTATGGAGAGGTTATAATCACATTTTTGCGGTTTTCCTAGCAAGCCCCAATAGGAAAGTTTACATGCCACACAAAATTCTTCTAAAGACATACTGAACGACAAATCGTAGAGATTAAGCATCACTCTAGAATTATGAGGGTGATAATGAAATCCATGTGTGAATGTACAAGTAAGCTCACAGTGTTGGACACAATTATGTGCAGGGAAGTAAGTGAGGTTGGTATTGTAAATGTACTAATTAAATTCCTCCTTAATGCCAGCACCACTCATGCATGCCTCGGATGGCCAACAACATAATTTGGCATTTGACATAACTGTCAGGCTTACTCTGGGTTCCACATAAGCTTGCCTGACCATCTCTCGCTCGATGACTCACGTGAAGAAACTGTCCTTGAGTAGCTTCTCCTGAAGAAGTTCATTCTCCTACACACAAATTCTGGCCACAAAATTCTGTGAGAAAAACCTTGCAAGATTGATAGTGACTACTCATATGGATGCCTAGAGGATTTAAGCATTACCAGTACTTGGAAATCAAAGAATCAAACATGCAGGATCATTTTTAGTAGCACCAAGTGTAGGAAAATGTGCAAAATGCAAACCACCAAAGCAAAAACAAATTGGATGAACGGGAGAGTCACATCCCAAGGAGCAATTCCTCAAAAGAGTTTTGGAAATAGATTTCCGAGCAAGGAGATCGAAAATTTCAGTTTTTGGAGGAAGAACTCGAGTGAGAGAGCTAGAAATTTTTTCTAGAGGTAGGTGACGATGTGAGCTAAAGGGATGAGGCAGGGGGCTATGGGTCCCATAAGGCATTAGGGGACGCCCAGTGGGTGGGAGCGCCTTGTTGCCTTGTGGCCCACACGTGCACCTCCCTGCTATAATTTTTACTTCGAAAATTCTAATTTATTCTAGAAAAAATCCTGTCAAATTTTCTGGCATTCTGGGACTTTTTATTTTTCTGTCATTTTTCTACTGCACGGAAATCTCAGAAAACATGATAATTATGGCATTTTAGTTTTGGGACAATTGCATTTGTATCCCTAGTTGGTTCCTACCCACTGGTTTTGCCCTTACTTTTCGAGCTTTCTTGGATTTGCCCTTACTTTTTCCGTTGTGGTCCCTCGGATGCCCTTTGACCGTTTGACCAATACTCTGAAAATTCATAACTAATTTGTATGAACTAAGAAAAATGCAAATAAGATATCAAAATGTTCAGATTAACATTACCTTTAGAAGCATATCATTTCGATTCAGGACAAAACCATCGTTTAAACTACCCGAGGTTATTAATGTTATTAACATTATTAAAAATAAAAAGGTATAAACAATACTTCTTTCATGAATAAAAATTACATGCAAATGTAGGTGATGTTTATTGAGGATCGTCATATCTTATATTCATTTTTCTCATTTGATATCAACTTGTTATGAAGTTTCCAACTAATGGTCAAAGTCGTTACAACATTCATAACAAGTTGATATGAATGCAGAAAAATGGAAATAAGATATTAGGATGTTTAGAAAACATCACCTACATTTGTATGTAATTTTTATTCATGAAAAAGTATTGTTTATACCTATTTTTTTAATAATGTAAATAACATTAATAACCTCGAGTAGTTTAATCTGTGCTTTTGTTCCCAATGCAAATGCTATGCACATAAAGGTAACGTTTATCTGAACATTTTTGATATATTATTTTCATTTTTCCGAGTTCATATGAATTTGCTATGAATTTTAAAGTATTGGTCAAACGGTCAAAGGGCATTTGATGGACCTGGATGGAAAAAGTAAAAGCAAAACTAAGCAAGCTCGAAAAGTAAGGGCAAACACGTGGGTAGGAACCAACTAGGGATAAAAATGCAGTTGTCCTATTCTCATAGAATAAACTTGTGATATGAAGATTTGTGAGTACTAAATTCATCAAATCACATGTATTCAAAAAGGTTCATTAATAAGGTTGGTCAAGTCTTATTAATAATTGTTTCTAATTGACATGAAACGGAAGAATTTTTGTAGAGCACTAACTTACCTCAATGGGGATTTGAATCTCCCCAACAATAATATTATAGTATTTCTTATTGGAAGCATATAAAGGGATTCATAGGTCTCCAACGATAACTGTGGCACAATGCTCGGTCACATTAATATTATTAAGGAAATTTTGCTTCTTTGGAAAATGCACGTTATGTTGCTTGCCATTGACATGAAAAGTGATCTTGCTTTTGTTGCAACCAATAACAACCCATGCAATATTTATAAAGGGTCTACCAAGGATGATCGACACATTGTCATCCTCGTCCATATCAAGAATAACAAAGTTCGTTAAGATAGCAACATTTGCATCCACAACAGGTAAGTCCTCGCAAATTCCAATAGGTACAGCATGGATTTATCAGCCATTTGCAAATAGATCTCGGTAGGTGTAAGTTTATTCATATTTAGTCTTTTATAAAGTGAGAAAGGCACCACACTAACACCGACTCTTAAGTCACATAGAGCAGTTTTGACATAGTTTCTTTTAATAGATCAAGGTATAGTGAGTATGCCAGGATCTCCCAAGTTCTTAGGTACTCCACCATCAAAAGAATAAATTGGCAAGTATATTAGCAATTTCAGTTTCACGTATTTTTCTTTTGTTGGTAATAACACCCCTAATATATTTAGCATACGAAGGCATTTTCAATATATCACTCAAATGAGTGAGAAAAATGACAGGTCTAATCATTTCGGCAAAGCGTTCAAATTCGTCCTCCTCCTTAACTTCAGTAGGTTTATGAGGAAATGGCGTGGGTTTTTCAACCCTCGGATCACTTTCTTTTCCATGCTTTCTAGCATCAAAGTCTATTTTATCATAGCGTTTATTCTTAGGATGTGGGTTATCAATATCATCAACATGTTCTATTTCCTCATCATTAATAGATTCCTTGTTACTATCTTGTGGATCTTCTAGATGAACATCATTATTGTTATTATCATTATCACTAAGTTGGTGTTCAATACCAGATTGTGTCTCATCATCAGAAATCCATACATCATTTGATTCTCAACAGGTTTCTCAATATCAGGTTCACTAGTGGCATGCAAAGTCTTATCATTTTTCTTCTTCTTTTTCTTATTAAGAAGACTAGGCATACCATCATTAATTCGCTAAGAATCCTTCTCTATCCTTTTATGATGACCTTCAGGATAAAGAAGTTCTTGAGTCATTCTTCCTCCGCTAGTTACTAGTCTAATAACATGATCATTCATATTCTTATTTATCTCATAAAGCAAATCATTTTGGGACTTAGCAACTTGGTCTAGTTGGGTGTGAACCATAGTAGCATGTTTACCTAGAACTTTCACATCATTGGCAATTCTAAACATTAAGTCATTTAAATGGTCTATCATCATGGCATTGCGTCTTTATTGATCCTTAACACAATTCTTGAAGTGATTTTGTTTAACAACATAATTATGAAATTCATCCATGTACTGACTAGGAGTCTTAGTATAATAAGGTATATCACTTCTGTTAAAGGAACAGAGAGAATTTACCTCTACTACCTGTGTCGGGATGTCAAGTCCATATGTTTCTTCGATAGATGGTAAATTCTTAGAGAAGGCCAAGGTAGCGACAAGCGGAAGAGACTCGAATGCGGATTAGAGTTTGCAGTCCGTACCAATGCTTTTTTCAAAAACCAGCGGTGGAGCGGTCTCCCTAAGGAACATCACACGAGCAAGGCACCGAACTATGAGGATGCACTAAAGGCGCCTTGACCCAAACCTGGTACTCAAGAGAATCTGGCCAATCATTCATCGGAAGAGTACTATATCTTATGACAACTCCAGATTCGGATTCTCGAAAAGCACGTAGAGGAACATCGGGTCTGGATACCCCTGGCGGGTCATTTGGGGTCCTTAAACAACCAAGTAGTGCTCAGTACCATGTCTTCACCACTAATGCTTGTAAATGAGACACCAAGGTCAAAAGGAGAGCTATAGGCATGGTTGAGCCGGCGAGTCCCGAGTATCTCTGTTGGTATGAATAGCCAATCATGTGGAGCCGACAGGATCACCCTCCCCGAATAAAAAACCCCGAGGTTCTGGCTTTGGTGGTGACGCCTCAAGTGGGTGGCTATAACCTCTCAAGTGTCCTCATGAACGGAGGAAGTAGCATCAACATACCATATTATGACACCTTTCAGCGGATGAATCTCCCCGATAGCACCTTGGAGACTTTGACCACTGTTTTCCATTGCATCATTCTCGGGAAGTCAGCATATCCAATCCGGAGACTGGAGCTCGATGTGGCCTTCTATGACGAACATAACTACAGGATCGAGCCCTTGACTTTCGAAGTGGTGAAGATAGAAAGCCCCTATCACACTCTCTTTGGAAGACCGTCTTACGCATGTTTCAAGGCTCGCCCCTGTTATTCCTACCTCAAGCTTAAGATGGTATCCCTTTCCCTCTTCTTTTCTTCAGGTTACCGAGGTAACCATGTACATATTGTAAATTCATTTTAATAAAGGTGTGTTTCTGGGGGGGGCTTTGCCCTTGCAGTGTTTGGTCAAAAAAAGCTTAAGATGCCGGGTCTCAATGGCACTATCAAATTAAAAATAGACAGGAAAATGGCTCAGGAATGTGATGAAGGGGGTGCTGCCTATGTTGAGTTGGCCTGCGCTGCTGAAGAGCTAAAGTTTTACCAGGAAAATGTCAACCTGGACGACATGATTTCTCTCAAGAAGCCAACGAATGAGTCCGAAGAACCTCTCAAGTTTAAGCTGGTTGAAGATACTAAACAAATTGACTTCGTCCTGGGCGACTCATCCAAGCAGTACAACATTGGGATCGATCAAGATCCTAAATAGGAAAGCTTGCTCATCGAGTTCATCCGTGAGAATCGAGACATCTTTGCATGGAAACATTCTGACATGCCTGGAGTACCGAGGGAACTCGTTAAGCACCATCTCAATTTGGATCCAAACATGAAACCAATACGACAATACCTCTTTCATTTCAACGAGGAGAGATCCAAGTCTATCGGGGAAGAGGTGGCCCGGATCCTAGCTGCCGGGTTTATCATTGAAGTTTTTCATCCTAAGTGGTTGGCTAACCCGGTGCTCGTTCTGAAGAAAAATGGCACCTGGCGCATGTGTGTTGATTACACGGACATCAACAAAGCATGTCCCAAGGATCCTTTTGCCTTCCAGCGGATCGACCAGATCATTAACTCTACGGCGGGTTGTGAGCGATTGTTCTTTTTGGATGCATACTCAGGCTATCATCAGATCAAAATGGCTAAGGAGGATTAGGAGAAGACGGCTTTTATAACCCCTTTCGTTCCCTTCTGCTATGTTTCAGTGCCTTTTGGGCTTCAGTGTGCGGGGGCGAGTTACGAGCGATGTGTGCAAAATTGCCTTCACTAAAAGATTGAGCGCAATGCTCATGCTTATGTTGATGAGATCATGGTGAAGTCTCGGAAGAAGGAGACACTCTTAGATGATATCGAAGAAACATTTTATAACCTTCGAGTATACGAGATGAAGCTTAACCTGGCGAAGTGTGTCTTCGGGGTCCCTGCCAGTGATCTTTTGAGCTTCTTAGTTTCTGAACAAGGCATTGAGGCCAACCGAGACAAGATGAAGGAGGTAACATCGCTGCATAAGTCGACAAACTTAAATGAGGTTCAACTCCTGGTGGGCCGTATCACAGCATTGAGCTGGTTTATAAGACGTGTGGACGAGAAGGCAATCCTTCTCTATCAGTTGCCGAAGAAAACGGACAATTTTGTTTGGACTGATGCAGCCAACGAAGCCTTCAAAACACTCAAGAAGCAGTTGGCTAAGCCGCCGTTCTAGCCGCCCCGACTGACAAAGAGGTCATGCTCCTGTACATTGTTTCCAATTGAAAGGCGGTAAGCTTTGAAGTTGTCGTCGAATGGAAGGAGGAAGGAAAGGAATATCCAGTCCAACGGCCGGTTTATTTCGTCAGTGAATGATACGTCTCCAACGTATCTATAATTTTTGATGGTTCCATGCTATTATCTTGTCAACTTTGGATGCTTTGTATGCATGAATATGCTATTTTATACCTTTTTTGGGACTAACCTATTAACTCAGTGCCAAGTGCCAGTTCCTGTTTTTTCCGTGTTTTTAAGATTTTTCAGAGGAGAATGTTAAATGGAGTCCAAACGGAATAAAACCTTCAGAAAGATTTTTTCCGTAACAGAAGATACACAGGGAACTTGAGAACCAAGGCAAAGGGCCCCGGGGGAGGCCACATGCCCCCTAGCCGCGGCCTGGGGGCGCGCCTACCAGGCTTGTGGGCCCCCCGTGGCTCCTTTGCCCTACTTCTTCTGCCTATAAATTCCTTAAAAATCTGAAACTGCGAGAGAGAGAGCCACGAAAATACTTTTCCGCCCCCGCAAGCTTCTGTCTTCACAAGATCCCATCTGGGGACCGTTCTGGTGCCCTGCTGGAGGGGGGATTCGGACATGGAGGGATTCTTCATCAACACCATTGCCTCTCCGATGATGCATGAGTAGTTCACCATAGACCTTCGGGTTCATAGCTAGTAGCTAGATGGCTTCTTCTCTCTCTTGGATCTTCAATACAAAGTTCTCCATGATCTTCATGCAGATCTATCCGATGTAATCTTCTTTTGCAGTGTGTTTGTCGAGATTTGATGAATTGTGGATTTATGATCAGATTATCTATGAATATTATTTGAGTCTCATCTGATCTCTTATATGCATGATTTCGTATCCTTGTAATTCTCTTCGAGTTAGCTCCGCTTATGTTGTCTCAGCATAGCCGGTCCCAAGCCCGGGTAAAGGAGGAGGGTTGTGATAGGCGTGGCAAGCCAACGTGAAAAACCCAGCCACTCTTATGGAGATGAAGCCCAAAACAAACTCGTTGGGGCGTAACCCTCTTAGCGACGCGCCACATCGGAACCCGGGTGTGGTGTCAAATGGGCAAGGGCCGGGCCGTCACCCCCTTGGTGGCGCGCCGTATCTTGATCTAGATACGGTGATAAGTGAGCAAGGGTCGGGTCGCCGCATCCTTAGTGACGTGTTGCACCGACGCCCTGGTGTAGTGAAAAATGAGCAAGGGTCTTCGCATTTGACTCGACGAGTGCAGAGGGTAAGGAAGTTAGCCGAGACTAGGAGGATACACTTAGGTAGCTGGAACGTACGGTCACTGACGGGTAAGTTACGAGAGCTAGTTGATACGGTGGTGAGGAGGCGTGTTGATGTCCTATGTGTCCAAGAGACCAAATGGAAGGGACAAAAGGCGAAGGAGGTGGAGGATACCGGCTTCAAGTTGTGGTACACGGGGACAACTTCAAACAAGAATGGAGTAGGCATCTTGGTCAACAAGAGCCTTAGGGATGGAGTTGTGGACGTTAAGAGGCAAGGGGACCGGATGATCCTTGTCAAGCTGGTAGTTGGGGACTTAGTCCTCAATGTTATCAGCGTGTATGCCCCGCAAGTAGGCCACAATGAGAGCACCAAGAGGGAGTTCTGGGAAGGCCTGGATGACTTGGTTAGGAGGGTACCTATTTGTGAGAAGCTCTTCATAGGAGGAGACCTCAATGGCCATGTGGGTACATCTAACACAGGTTTTGAAAGGGTGCATGGGGGCTTTGGCTATGGCATCAGGAACCAAGAAGGAGAAGATGTCCTGAGCTTCGCTCTAGCCTACGACATGGTTGTAGCTAACACCCTCTTTAGGAAGAGGGAATCCCATCTAGTGACGTTCAGTAGTGGTCTACACTCTAGCCAGATTGATTTTTTCCTCTCTAGAAGAGAAGACAGACGCGCTTGCATTGATTGTAAAGCGATACCTGGAGAGAGTGTTGTCCCTCAACATAAGCTTGTGGTTGCTGACTTCCGCTTTAGGATTCATGCCCAACGGGATAAGCGCGCCAAAGTCGCTAGAACGAAGTGGTGGAAGCTCAAGGCGGAGGCATCCCAGGCTTTCAGGGAGAGGATCATTAAGGAGGGCCCTTGGGAGGAAGGAGGCGATGCAAACTTGATGTGGACGAGTATGGCAACCTTCTTGCGGAAGGTCGTTGTAGAGGAGTTTGGGGTGGCCAAGGGAAGTAGAAGGGAAGCTAAGGACACCTGGTGGTGGGACGATGAGGTCCAGAAGGTTATTAGGGAGAAGAAGGACTGTTTGAGATGCATATATCTGGACAGGAGTGTAGCTAACATGGAGAATTATAAGGTGGCGAAGAAGGCGGCAAAGCGAGCGGTGAGTGAAGCGAGAGGTCGGGCGTATGAGGACCTCTACCAACTTTTAAACACTAAGGAAGGCGAAAGGGACATCTATAAGATGGCCAAGATTAGGGAGAGGAAGACGAGGGATGTCGGCGAAGTCAAATGCATCAAGGACGGAGATGACCAGCTTCTTGTGAAGGATGAGGCGATCAAGCGTAGATGGCGGGAGTACTTTGACAAGCTTTACGATGGAGAGGTTGATAGCTCTACCATTGAGCTAGACGACTCCTTTGATGATACCAGCATGTTCTTTGTGCGACGTATCCATGAGTGTGAGGTTAAGGAGGCGTTAAAAAGGATGAAAGTAGGCAAAGCGATGGGTCCTGATGGTATCCCCATCGAGGTGTGGAGAGCCCTTGGAGACATAGCGATAGTATGGCTAACTAAGCTTTTCAACCTCGTTTTTCGGTCAAACAATATGCCCAAAGAATGGAGGCGGAGTATTTTAGTACCAATCTTTAAGAACAAGGGGGATGTTCAAAGTTGTACTAATTACCGCGGAATCAAGCTGATGAGCCATACTGTGAAGCTATGGGAGAGAGTCATTGAACACTGCTTAAGAAGGTTAACAAGCGTGACCAAAAACCAATTTGGTTTCATGCTTGGGAGGTCTACCAAGGAAGCCATCTTCTTGGTACGACAGCTAATGGAGAGATACACGGAGCAAAAGAAGGACCTTCATATGGTGTTCATTGATTTGGAGAAGGCCTATGATAAGATACCTCGGAATGTCATGTGGTGGGCCTTGGAGAAACACAAAGTCCCAATAAAGTACATTACCGTCATCAAGGATATGTATGATAATGTTGTGACAAGTGTTCGAACAAGTGATGGCGACACCGATGACTTTCCGATTAGAATAGGGCTACACCAAGGGTCGGCTTTGAGCCTTTATCTTTTTGATTCGGTGATGGATGAGGTCACAAGGGATATACGAGGAGATATCCCATGGTGTATGCTCTTTGCGGATGATGTGGTGCTAGTCGATGATAGACGAACGGGGGTTAATAGAAAGTTAGAGTTATGGAGGCGGACTCTAGAATCGAAAGGTTTTAGGCTTAGTAGAACTAAAACTGAATACATGAGGTGCAGTTTTAGTGCTACTAGGCACGAGGATGGAGAGGTTAGCCTTGGTGGGCAGGTGGTATCAGAGAGAGACACGTTTCGATATTTGGGGTCCATGTTGCAGAAGGATGGCGATATCGATGAAGACGTGGGCCACCGAATCAATGCTGGGTGGATGAAGTGGCGCCAAGCTTCTGGCGTACTCTGTGACAAGAGAGTGCCACAAAAGCTAAAAGGCAGGTTTTATAGGACAGCTATCCGACATGTGATGTTGTATGGCGCGGAGTGTTAGCCAACCAAGAGACGACATATCCAACAGTTAGGTGTAGCAGAGATGCGCATGTTGAGATGGATATGTGGCCACATAAGGAAGGATCGGGTATGGAATGACGATATACGAGAGAGACTTGGGGTAGCACCGATTGAAGAGAAGCTGGTCCAGCATCGTCTCAGATGGTTTGGACATATTCAACGGAGGCCATCGAAAGCGTCGGTGCATAGCGGACGGATAAAGCGTGCTGAGAATGTTAAGAGGGGTCGTGGTAGACCAAACTTGACATGGGAGGAGTCCGTTAAGAGAGACCTGAAGGTTTGGAATATCGACAAAGACTTAGCCATGGAGAGGGGTGCATGGAAGTTAGCTATCCACGTTCCAGAGCCATGACTTGGTTTCGAGATCTTATGGGTTTCAACTCTAGCCTACCCCAACTTGTTTGGGACTGAAAGGCTTGGTTGTTGTTGTTGTTGTAATTCTCTTCGAGTTGTGGGTTTTGTTTGGCCAACTTGATCTATAATTCTTCCAATGGGAGAAGTGCTTGGTTTTGGGTTCATACCATGCGGTGTCCTCACCCAGTGACAGAAGGGGTAGCGAGACACGCATCGTGGTGTTGCCATCAAGGGTAAAAAGATGGGGTTTATATCTACTGCTCGACAGTAATTGATAACCCACAAGTATAGGGGATCGCAACAGTTTTTGAGGGTAGAGTATTCAACCCAAATTTATTGATTCGACAAAAGGGGAACCCAAAGAATATTTTCAAGTATTAGCAGTTGAGTTGTCAATTCAACCACACCTGAAAGATTTAGTATCTGTAGCGAAGTATCAGTAGCAGAGTAGTACGATAGCAACAGTAGCAGCAGTAACCAGTAGCAATAGTGACAACAGTAGTGACAGAGTAACAGTAGTAGTAGTGACATCAGTAATGATAGAGTAACAGTAGCAGAAGTGACAACAGTAGCGGCAAAGTAACGTAGCAAGGACTAGTAGGAAAAACTCGTAGGCAATTGATCGGTGATGAATGATTATGCCGGATGTTATTCATCATGCAACAGTTATAACACGGAGAGATATGTAACTAGATCCAGTTCGTCAGTGTATTGTAGGCATGTATTCCGTATGTAGTCATACGTGCTTAGGGAAAAGAACTTGCATGACATCTATTGTCCATCCCTCCTGTGGCAGCGGGGTCCTAATGGAAACTACAGGATATTAAGATTCTCCTTTTAATAAAGAACCAGACCAACGCATTAACACTTAGTGAATACATGAACTCCTCATACTACGGTCATCTCTGGGAGTGGTTCCGGCTATTGTCACTCCGGGTCTATGATACGTCTCCGTCGTTTCTATAATTTTTGATTGTTTCATGCCAATATTCTAAAACTTTCATTTACTTTTGGCAATATTTTATACTATTTTTGGGACTAACGTATTGATCCAGTGCCGAGTGCTAGTTCCTGTTTGTTGCATGTTTTTTGTTTCGCAGAATATCCATACCAAACAAAGTTCAAACGTAATAAAAACTTACGGGGATTTTTTGGAATATTTATGATTCTTGTGAAGAAGAATCAACGCGAGGCGATGCACGGAGTGCCCACAAGCCCTGTTGCCGCGGCCAGGGGGTGGGCCCGCGGCAGGCAGGCTTGTGGCCACTCCGTAAGGAGGCTGGAGGCCTTCTTTCTCCGCAAGAAATATAATCCGGAAGAAAATCGTGTTAAAATTTCAGCCCAATCGGAGTTACGGATCTCCGGGAATTTAAGAAACGGTGAAACGCAGAATCTGGAAGCGCAGAAACAGAAGGACACAGAGAGAGAGATCCAATCTCGCAGGGGCTCTCGCCCCTCCGCCGCCATGGATACCATGGACCAGAGGGAAAACCCTTCTCCGATCTAGGGAGGAGGTCAAGGAAGAAGAAGTAGGAGGGGGGCCCTCTCCCCCTCTCTCCCGGCGGCGCCGGGACGCCGCTCGGGACATCATCGTGTGACGGCGATCTACACCAACACCTCCCTCATCTTCACCAACATCTCCATCATCTTCCCCCATCTATATTCAGCGGTTCACTCTCCCGCAACCCGTTGTACCCTCTACTTGAACATGGTGCTTTATGCTACATATTATTATCCAATGATGTGTTGCTATCCTATGATGTCTGAGTAGATTATCGTTGTCCTATCACTGATTGATGAATTGTTATGGTTGGTTTAATTTGCTTGCGGTTATGTTGCTGTCCTTTGGTGCCCATCATATGATCGCGCGCGTGGATCACACCATAGGGTTAGTTGTATGTTGATAGGACTATGTATTGGCAGGCTAGAGTGACAGAATCTTCAAACCTAGCATAGAAATTGATGCATATGGGATTGAAGGGGGCCAATATATCTTATTGCTATGATTGGGTTTTACCTTAATGAACGTTAGTAGTTGCGGACGCTTGCTAATAGTTCCAATCATAAGTGCATAGAATTCCAAGTAAGGGATGACATGCTAGCAGAGGCCTCTCCCACATGATACTTGCTATCGATCTAGTAACGTAGTCAATTGCTTAGGGACAATTCCGCAACTCCTACCACCACTTTTCCACACTCGTTAGACACTCGTAGTTGTTTCTTTATCTAACCAGCCCCTAGTTTTATTTACGTGTTCTTTACTTTCTTGCAAGCCTATCCTATCACTCCTACAAAGTACTTCTAGTTTCATACTTGTTCTAGGTAAAGCGAACGTAAAGTGTGCGTAGAGTTGTATCGATGGTCAATAGAACTTGAGGGAATATTTGTCCTACCTTTAGCTCCTCGTTGGGTTCGACACTCTTACTTATCGACAAAAGGCTACAATTGATCCCCTATACTTGTGGGTTATCAAGACCTTTTTCTGGTGCCGTTGCCGGGGAGCAATAGTGTGGGGTGAATATCCTCGTGTGTTCTTGTTTGCTTTATCATTAAGTAGATTTATTTGCTGTTCTAAGTTGTTCTCTATCTTTAGGTATGGATATGGAACACGAAATACCAAAAAAATTAGGTGTACTTGCTACTCATGGAGATGGGGAGCCTCCTGAAACCCTCGAGGCTCGTTATGTGGAAAATATTCTGCACTTCTTTAATAATCCTGAGAAAGCCCCATTCAATTATATAATGGGATACACGTTGGATCAACATGAATACTTTAGGGATTATTTCTTGACTCAAAAAGGGAAACTTTTATGGGATCAAATCCATTTGTTGAAATGGTATGCTTGGGAACTATGCGAGAGATATGGTGTTACTTGTTGCTCTAGGATGAAGGCTCCATACCTTCCCTTTTCTTGTGAATTTAATGATCATAGAACCTTGGCTTCTTATGCTAATGGTATATATGATTACTATGATGTGGATCAAATAGAAGAGTTTGCTGCTTTTATGGGTGCTTATGAAATTGAGGCTCAGTTTAAAAGGTGTGATGATAATGATGATGCTCCTTACCGATCTGAAAATTTGGCTATGCTTCGTTATTGTTATACTAATTATGAATATAATGCCCATATTGAACGATTTAAGGAGAAATCCTATGCTGCCCAAGAAGAGACTATTATTTTACAGGAAATTATGGAAGAAGAAAATGTTGAAATTGTGAGCTCATTAGATGAAAAAGATGAAGAGGAGAGCGAAGAACAAAAGAAGGACGAACGGACTAGCTACCCGTGTCCACCTTCTAATGAGAGTAACTCTTCTACTCATACATTATTTAATTTTCCTTCGTTCTTACCGAAGGATGAATGCTATGATCCCTTGGATTCGTTTGAAATATCCCTTTTTGATGAACTTGATGCTTGCTATGCTTGTGGCCATGATGCCAATATGAATTATGCTTATGAAGATGAGCTAGCTATAGTTCCTTATGTTACACATGATGATTTTGATGAATATAATATGCATGTGCTTGCTGCTCCTACTTGCGGTTATTATGAGAGAGGAACTACATCTCCACCTCTCTATGTTTCCAATACGATAAAATTGCAAGAAACTGCTTATGTTATGTATTGGCCTTTACTTGGTTTGCCTGAATTGTTCTTTTATGACATGCCAATGCATAGGAAGAGAGTTAGACTTCGTCATTGCTTCATATATGTTACCTTGTTCTCACTACTAAATTTCAAATCATTGCTAATTAAAATTGGCTTTGATATACCTTGGGATCCGGGTGGATCCATTACTTGAGCACTTTATGCCTAGCTTAACGGCTTTAAAGAAAGCGTTGCCTGGGAGACAACCCGGATGTTCTAGAGAGTCATTTATTTCTGTTGAGTGCTTTTATTTAGTTTAAAAACAAAAAAATATAGAGGGCAACTTAAAACTTTTTTCAAAAAGAGAAGCGATTGAAAGGTGATGCATTGCGGAAGTGAGGGTCGACCTTGAACACTTGTGTTCATGCTCATGGAAACAATGTAGAATTTTTCATGGAAGTTTCTCTGAAAAATAATTATCCCCTTGTACAATTCCTTTGTGTTTTTTCAAAATAATGTGCCAAGTAAAGCCTTTACGATTAGTTTGGGTGATAGTTGTTTGATCACGCTGAGAAAAGACAGAAACTTTCTGCTCACGAAATTAATTTTCATTTTTATTCTGGAAGAGATTTTGAGTTGATTATTTATTCTGCTGATTTATATGCAAATTTTCCAGACGTTCGTAATTTTTCAGATTTTTTGAGATACCAGAAGTATACGAAATATACAGATTGCTACAGACTGTTCTGTTTTGACAGATTCTGTTTTCTATGCATTGTTCTCTTATTTTGATGAATCTATGGGTAGTATCGGGGGGTATGAACCATGGTGAAGTTGTATTACAGTAAATATAATGCTAATATGAATTTAGAATGATTTCACAATAGTACTTGAAGTGCTGATTTATTTTATTATACTAACGGATCTCACGAAGTTTTGTTGAGTTTTGTGTGATTGAAGTTTTCAAGTTTTGGGTGAGAGCACGATGGATGAAGGAATAAGGAGAGGCAAGAGCCTAAGCTTGGAAATGCCCGAGGCACCCCAAGGTAATATTCAAGGAAGAGTCAAGCATCTAAGTTTGGGGATGCCCCGGAAGGCATCCCCTCTTTCGTCTACAATCTATCGGTAATTTTACTCGGAGTTATATTTTAATTCGTCACACGATATGTGCAAATGCTTGGAGCGTCTTTTGTGTTTATTTTTCCTTTTTCTTTTATGCACCATGCTGGTATGAGATAGTCCTTGGTTGTCTTTATAGAATGCTTCATGTGCTTCACTTATATCTTTTGAAGTTTGGATTGCCTGTTTCCCTACAGATAGAAACCCGCCATTTGTAGAATGCTCTTTTGCTTCACTTATATTTGTTAGAGCAGGGCATATCTTTTGTAGAAAGAATTAAACTCTCATGCTTCACTTATACCTATTTAGAGAGTTAACAGGAGTTGGTCATTCACATGGTTAGTCACAAAATCCTACATAAAACTTGCAGATCACTGAATATGATATGTTTGATTCCTTGCAACAGTTTTGCGACATGAATATGTGATATTAGAGTCATGCTAGTGAGTAATTGTGTATTTTTAGGAATAGTTGTGTTAAGGTTTGTGATTCCCGTAGCATGCACGTATGGTGAACCGTTATGGGATGAAGTCGGAGCATGATTTGTTTATTGATTGTCATCCTTTGGGTGGAGGTCGGGATCGCGCGATGGTTAACTCCTACCAACCTTTCCCCTAGGAGCATGCGTGTAGTACCTTGTTTCGATGACTAATAGACTTTTGCAATAAGTATGTCAGTTCTTTATGACTAATGTTGAGTCCATGGATTATACACACTCTCACCCTTCCACCATTGCTAGCCTCTCTAGTACCGCGCAACTTTCGCCGGTGCATTACACCCACCATATAGCCTCCCTCAAAACAGCCACCATACCTACCTATTATGGCATTTTCATAGCCATTCCGAGATATATTGCCATGCAACTACCACCGTTCCGTCTCATGACATGTGCCACCACTTCCATATTGCCATTGCATGATCGTAAGATAGCTAGCATGATGTTTCCATGGCTTGTCCGTTTTTTGATGTCATTGCTATGCTAGAGCATTGTCACGGTACACTACCGAAGGCATTTCATATAGAGTCATCATTGATCTAAGCATTGAGTTATAAGTGTGATGATCATTATTAATAGAGCATTGTCCCATGTGAGGAAATAAAAGAGGCCGTCAAAGCCCATTTACGAAAAAGAGGCCAAAGATGCCCACCAAAATGAATAAATAAATAAAAGGAGCTCGAAGAGCCCACAAAAAATGAGAGAAAAGGGAGAAGGGACAATTGCTACTATCCTCTGTCCACACTTGTGCTTCGGATAGCACTATGATCTTCATGACGGAGAGTCTCCTATGTTGTCACTTCCATCTACTAGTGGGAAATTTTCATTATATAATTTGGCTTGTATATTCCAATGATGGGCTTCCTCAAAATTAACCTAGGTCTTCGTGAACAAGCAAGTTGGGTGCACACACACTAGTTTCTTTTGTGAGCTTTCATACACTTATAAGTTCTAGTGCATCCGTTGCATGGAAATCCCTACTCACTCACATTGATATCTATTGATGGGCATCTCCATAGACCGTTGATACGCCTAGTTGATGTGAGACTATATCCTCCTTTTTTATCTTCTCCATGACCACCATATTATATTCCACCTATAGTGCTATGTCCATGGCTCACGCTCATGTATTGCCTGAAAGTTGAAAAAGTTTCAGAACATTAAAGTATGAAACAATTGCTTGGCTAAAACCGGGGTTGTGCATGATTTAAATACGTTGTGTGGGGAAGATAGAGCATAGCCAGACTATATGATTTTGTAGAGATAACTTTCTTTGGCCATGATATTTTGAGAAGACATGATTGCTTTGTCAGTATGCTTGAAATATTATTGTCTTTATGTCAAATGATAGACTATTGCTTCGAATTACTCGTTTTTAGTATTCATGCCATGATTAGATTATATGATCAAGATTATGCTAGGTAGCATTCCACATTATACGAGCAGGAATTAAGCTTGGGGATGCTGATACGTCTCCGTCGTACCTATAATTTTTGATTGTTTCATGCCAATATTCTACAACTTTCATATACTTTTGGCAACTTTTTATACTATTTTGGGACTAACATATTGATCCAGTGCCCAGTGCTAGTTCCTGTTTGTTGCATGTTTTTTTTTCGCAGAATATCCATACCAAACGAAATCGAAATGTAATAAAAACTTACGGGGATTTTTTTTGGAATATTTATGATTTTTGGGAAGAAGAATCAACGCGAGGCGATGCACAGAGTGCCCACAAGCCCTTTCCCCACGGCCAGGGGGTGGGCCCGCGGCAGGCAGGCTTGTGGCCACACCTTAAGGCAGTTCGAGCCCTTCTTTCGATGCAAGAAAGATAATATCAGGAAGAAAATCGTGTTAAAATTTCAGCCCAATCGGAGTTATGGATATCCGGGAATTTAAGAAACGGTGAAACGCAGAATCTGGGAGCGCAATAACAGAAGGACGTAGAGAGAGAGATCCAATCTCGAAGGGGATCTCGCCCCTCTGCCGCCATGGAGACCATGGACCAGAGGGGAAACCCTTCTCCCATCTAGGGAAGAGGTAAAGGAAGAAGAATAAGGAGGGGGGGCTCTCTCCCCCTCTCTCCCGGCGGTGCAGGAACGCCGCCCGGGACATCATCGTGTGACGGCGATCTACACCAACACCTCCGTCATCTTCACCAACATCTCCATCATCTTCCCCCATCAATATTCAGTGGTTCACTCTCCCGCAACCCGCTGTACCCTCTACTTGAACATGTTGCTTTATACTACATATTATTATCCAATAATGTGTTGCTATCCTATGATGTCTGAGTAGATTATCGTTGTCCTATCGGTGATTGATGAATTGCTATGGTTGGTTTAATTTGCTTGTGCTTATGTTGCTGTCCTTTGGTGCCCATCATATGATCGCGCGCGTGGATCACACCATAGGGTTAGTTGTATGTTGATAGGACTATGTATTGGCAGGCTAGAGTGACAGAAACTTCAAACCTAGCAAAAAAATTGATGCATATGGGATTGAAGGGGGACCAATATATCTTATTGCTATGGTTGGGTTTTACCTTAATGAACGTTAGTAGTTGCGGATGCTTGCTAATAGTTCCAATCATAAGTGCAAAGAATTCCAAGTAAGGGATGACATACTAGCAGAGGCCTCTCCCACATGATACTTGCTATCGATCTAGTAACGTAGTCAATTGCTTAGGGACAATTCTGCAACTCCTACCACCACTTTTCCACACTCGTTAGACACTCGTAGTTGTTTCTTTATATAACCAGCCCCTAGTTTTATTTACATGTTCTTTACTTTCTTGCAAGCCTATCCTATCACTCCTACAAAGTACTTCTAGTTTCATACTTGTTCTAGGTAGAGCGAACGTAAAGTGTGCGTAGAGTTGTATCGGTGGTCGATAGAACTTGAGGGAATATTTGTCCTACCTTTAGCTCCTCGTTGGGTTCGACACTCTTACTTATCGAGAAAGGCTACAATTGATCCCCTATACTTGTGGGTTATTAGTCTGCCGGGTTATAACACATAGTAGGTGACAACAACTTGCAAGATAGGATCAAGAACACACATATATTGGTGACAACATAATAGGTTCAGATCTGAAATCATGGCACTCGGGCCCTAGTGACAAGCATTAAGCATGACAAAGTAGTAGCAACATCCATCTTATAACATAGTGGATACTGGGGATCAATCCCCGTCAAAACTAACTCGATAACATGATAAATCTCATCCAACCCATCACCGTCCAGCAAGCCTACGATGAGATTACTCACGAACTGTGAAGAGCGTCATGGAATTGGCGATGAAGGAAGGTTGGTGATGACGATGGCGACGATCTCCCCTCTCTGGAGCCGAGAACAGACTCCAGATCTGCCCTCCAGAGGAAGAACAGGAGGTGGCGGCGCCTCCGTATCATAAAACGCGATGAACTCTTCTCCTTGATTTTTTCCGGACGAAAGGGACTAAATAGAGCTGGGGTTGGAGGCGGTGGAGCAACGTGGGCCCCACAAGCCTGCCAGGCGCGGCCAGTGGGGTGCGCCTGGTGGGCTTGTGGGCTCTCAGCTCCACCCCTCCGGTTGATTCTTGCGCCAGTATTTTTCATATATTCCACAAAAAATCCCCGTAAATTTCCAGGTCATTCCGAGAACTTTTATTTCCGCGCAAAAACAACACCATGGCAATTCTGCTGAAAACAACATTAGTCCGGGTTAGTTCCATTCAAATCATGCAAATTAGAGTCCAAAACAAGGGCAAAAGAGTTTGGAAAAGTAGATACGACGGAGACATATCAACTCCCCCAAGCTTAAAACCTTGTTTGTCCTCAAGCAGTTCAATTGACAAACTGAAAGACACAAAAGAAAACTTTTAAAAACTCTGTTTGATCTTGTTGTTGCAACTATGTCTAACTCATAACCAGAATTTCAGCATGATCACAAGCTAACCACATCAGCAAATGAAATCTAGGTCTCACGGTAACTCATATCAATGGCATAATCAACTAGCGAGCAAATAATAATAAGTTTCAAACGTCAACACTTCAATCAAGACAATAATGAAGCGGTACGAACAGATGGTATCTCGCTAGCTCTTTCTGAGACCGCAAAACATTAATGCAGAGCACCTTCAAAGACCAAGGGTTGACTAAACATTGTAACTCATGGCAAAGAAGATCCAGTCACAGTCATACTCAATATCAGTCAAAAGCAAAGCATGAAAATGACAGAGGTGCTCTCTAATTGGTGCTTTTATAAGAAGAGGATTGCTGTGGCAACAAAAGTCCTTCCTTGGCGCTAGGAATTCTTCTTGTTACTTCTCTGGTTTGCGTCGGTTTTTCCCTTGAAGAGTAAAGGGTGATGCAGCAAAGGAGCAGTAAGTATTTCCCTCAGTTTGAGAACCAAGGTATCGATCCAAAAGGAGGGCCTCGTCAAGTCCAGAGTACCTGCGCAAACACAAACAAGTTACACCCAACGCTTCAAAGGGGTTGTCAATCCCTTCAAGATTGTTTGCAAAGTGAGATCTGAAGGCGGAAAGTGCAACGAAGTAAAAAGTGTAAGGCTGAAAATATGGTGTGGAGTAGACCCTGTGGGCCATAGTGTTCACTAGAGGCTTCTCTCATAATAGAAAATATCACGGTGGGTGAACAAATTACTGTCGAGCAATTGATAGAACCGCGCAAAGTCATGACGATATCTAAGGCAATGATCATACATATAGGCATCACGTCCGAGACAAGTAGACCAATACTTTCTGCATCTACTACTATTACTCCACACATCGACCGCTATCC